>NC_133464.1:70424166-71060000 GCF_048565385.1 Saimiri boliviensis | reverse complement strand
AATGACTGTGCCTTTAATGGTTGCTCCAAGACAGGAAGTAGCAAAAGACACCCACCCCGGAGAATACATAGGTCCTCTATTCTATTTCACATTATTTAACAGCAGCCCAATTTCTCCTTGGTAATTAGATCAGTCACCGCTACCATTATGTTAATCCTCTCCTTTATATATTGACTCAATGTCATGAGGAAAAGCAAATGGCTAGGAAGCAGCCTCAGCTTCCGATTCAGTGCAATGACTGCTGTGTTCCGTGATGAAAATACTCTTCTCTTGGCAAGCAGGACCTGCAAATCAACAGCTTTCAAAGCTGTGAAACATAAACCAAAAAATTCTGTGAATGGGTTGTTAGGGAAAGCAATGAGGGTCAACCCTTCCATTTCCCTTTTTTGATTTCCAGAACCTCATATTCTGGCTATGGCAGAAATAAAGTGGTCACTTTTAAGGTAAGAGCAAATCTTCTCTGTAGACTCATAAAGCTCCATCTGTTGGTTACTCTCTTTCCCATTGGTGTAGCTGCTGAGGTGCCTACACAGACACGAAGACATCTTTGGAAAGCAATCTGAAAACGAGTGCTCTAGGAAATTTGTAAATTGCACTCCATATGACAGAAACCATTGTTTGAAAGTACTGTTTCCCAACTTGTGTCATAATGATGTCTTAAATGACTACTCCACTAAACTACCAGTCCAGCCAGCAAAACAGTAATGTAATTAGCATAGTTTGAACCCCAACTTTATAGGCAGAATATAGAAGAGTGGGTCAAGAAACAATAGCATCTTGACCAGCAAAACGCCCCAGCAGGAAGGAGTCGTGCATACCTTACATGTCTGTAGATTATAACTAGAGTTTGAACTTATTCTAAGTGTTATGATATTAGAAAGTTTCAAGTAGAGCAACAACACAATTTGGTTTCCCTTTTGAAATACTACTTGAGCTACTCTGTGGAGAAGAGCTGCTCTCTTTGGATGTGTTAGATAAGATGGAGAAAGTTAAAGATATTGTGAGGCAGTTATTTGCTGTGATGATTAATATTGAGTCTCAACTTGATTGGACCGAAGGATGCAAAGTATGAATCCTAGATGTGTCTGTAAGGGTGTTGCCAAAGGAGATGAACATTTGAGTCAGTGGACTTGGAGAGGCACTCACCCTCAATCTGGTTGAGCACCATCTAATCAGCTACCATGTGGCTAGAATAAATCAGGCAGAAGAAAGTTGAATGAGCAGACTTCCTGTCATTCAGTCTTCATCTTTCTTTCTGCTGGATGCTTCCTGCGCTTGCATATCAGACTCTAAGTTCTTCAGCTGCTGGACTATTGGACTTACACCAGTGGCTGGCCAGGGACTGACAGGCCTTCAGCCACAGACTAAAGGCTTCACTGTCGGCTTCCCTACTTTTGAGGTTTTGGGACTCAGACTGGCTTCCTTGCTCCTCAGCTCGCAGCTGGCCTATTGCGGGACTTTACTTGGTGATCCTGTGAGTCAATGCTCCTTAATAAACTCCCCTCTATATATGCATTTATCCCATTAGTTCTGTCCCTCTAGTGAATCCTGACTAACATATTAGCTATCCAAGAGAAGATTATGAGTAGGCAGTAGGATGACCTGATGCTCAGTGAAGTGGCCTGCATTACTCATATAAATTTGTAAGGCATCAACTTATTAAGACTAAATACATAATATTATTTAAGCCAGAGAATACTTAAGATGACCCAAGGAAGTGTAGCTAGACAAATTGAATGACATAAAGATTAGGTTCTGGAGCTTTCCAATATTTTTAAGTCTGGTAGGAATGTACACTTCTTGGAGTCTGATTCTGTAAAGACTCTGGAGGCAAATTGCTCTAGAACATTGTTTTCAAATACTAATTTAAAAAAATTTCCCAGCATAAAATCTGGTAAGAATAGATTATCTCTGGATTAAACTCTGGGCAGTGGGCTCAGTTTTGGCTTCGGCGTCCAGTCTATGTGATACTTCTCAATGTTAGCTGTGGCTCTGAGGCACTCATGTAGACTTGCAGCCATCGGCAGGAAACAGTTTTAAAAATCTTGTTCTAGGCCAGGCGCGGTGGCTCAAGCCTGTAATTCCAGCACTTTGGGAGGCCGAGGTGGGCGGATCACGAGGTCTAGAGATCCAGACCATCCTGGCCAACATGGTGAAACCCCCATCTCTACTAAAAATACAAATATTAGTCAGGCGTGGTGGCACATGCCTCCCAGCTACTCGGGAGACTGAGGCAGAAGAATCACTTGAACCCAAGAGGTGGAGGTTGCAATGAGCCGAGATCGCACCACTGCACTTCAACCTGGCGACAGAGCAAGACTCCATCTAAAAAAAGTAAAATTAAATAAAAATAAAAATAAAAAATCTTGTCCTAAAAGGCAACTAAAAATTAAGTTTGACCCCTGTGTAGAAGGGACACCTGCCACCAACAATGTGGATGTTGAGGCCCAATAATCATTACTGAGTTAATTAACACTTCTGAAATGTCTGTATTAAGTGGGAGGCTCAAATTTATTCATGTTAAGGGTCTTTTACCTGCTCTGCCCAACTTTTCTCCTTGAATTATTCCAAATGAGTACACTGTCAGGGCTCTGCTAAGAAGCAAAATCTTAGGAATTTTCTTCTAATTATCAATGAAATAGCATATCAAAATTATAGGCTATAGAGAGTTTTTTTTAATCTGTAGCATATTTTGACAAATTCTATTGATCATCATAAAATATCTTTTCCTGAGAGCCTCTCCAAAAGCATTAAGCATGTCTGAAGCAGTGAAAATACTGCTTTTGAAAGTATCTGAAAATGCCAGGATTTGGTATTTTCAAAAACTCCACTGATGATTCTGGAGATCAGCCACATTTAGGACTATTTGTATGTCACTAAGAGGAATCTTAATGATAGTAAATTTATAGCAGTGCCTCACAGCTGAATTATCTGGTAAATAAAGGGTTTTGGCATATGGTTATAACAAAGAAAATGTCACGATTATTTTACAGTGTGAAATTTTGTACCAGAGAAACAACTGAAGAGAAGACGATGTAATTAATAATAATGTTTAACTAACTGATTATCACCACACCCAGAAAAACGCCTACTGTACTTAGTAGATGTGTCAGTCTTCATATAGATCAGCTTGGTTGTCTGTGATGACTATGCACCTGACAAGCCATCCACTGTGAACCTTAGAATGTTTTACTGACACCCTTTGCTGGAGGCATCCAGGACCCAGAAGACTATATGACATCTGGATATCAGAGTGATAAATTGTCAAGGGCTTTCAGTTTGGTCATTGTGACATGATCCTTTTCATGATCCATGCCATTCCCTTTTATTGCCCAGACAATTCAGCTGCAAGGGTTTGTAATGAACAAACTGTCATTAACATCTTTGTTATGGAAATTTAAGGAACAAAGATATTTGTTAAGTGGTATTTAGATGCAATTTCCCCCCAGTTGGCAATTCAGCTAGATAAATAAATATGTTCTACAAACAAGTGGTGGATGTATATGCATTTTTTATTTCTTAAATAAAACAGGTGTTAAGCACTTAATCATATTTTAACCATGAGTAAGTTTATGCTTTCTGGGAGAATATAGTTTATAGAATCTTGTCTATTACTTTGATTGCTTATGAATATAAAAATTATAATGAAGGTCTTTATAAACTAATACCTTTTGTCGAACAGTTGATACCCCCTTTCCAATTCTTATGTAATGAGAGATTTTGCAATATCTCCTAGAGTCACATGCTGTCAGTGAAGGATCAGAGTCACAATGGAAAACATTATTATAGGTATAGAGCTCATATTTGAAACAATCCCCCACATCTTACAAAATATTAATGTCCCACACTCAAAAACTGCTGTGGAATGGTGAGAAACATTTAGAATATGAAGAACTGTGGGTCTTATTCATACCAATACAGAATCAAACACAGCAGGCTAACTCTTTCCCCTTCCTCTCTTTTGGGACAGATGCCTTTAGGAATACTAGATCAGGAATTTGACTGTAAAATAACACCAATAATACAATAACAACAAAATAACCACCAATAGTGGCATTCATCATTTCAGAACTTTATAGATTCTTATTAAGCAGGAGCTACAATGATCATGTTCATTGTACGAACATGATCATTGTAGCTTCTGCTTAATAAAAATCTATAAAATATTAGGCAGAGTGTTAACATTTTACATGCTCTTTAAATTTTAATTACATATAATCATCTCAATGGTTCCATAAAGTAGGTATTTTCATCTCTATTTAACAAATGGGGAAAATATGTAGTTTGCCTAAGGCAGGCATCCCCAAACTTTTTACACAGGTGGTCAGTTCACTGTCCCTCAGACCATTGGAGGGCTGCCACATACTGTGCTCCTTTCACTGACCACCAGTGAAAGAGGTGCCCCTTCCTGAAGTGTGGCAGGGGGGCCGGATAAATGGCCTCAGGGGGCCGCATGCGGCCAGCTGGCCATAGTTTGGGGATGCCTGGTAAGGTAATGCAGCTAGAAAGTGATGGAGTTAGGATCCTAACCCAAGCTTTTCTTAAACTGTATTAGACTTGAAGATGACTTTGGTTCAGCTGGTATAGCACTGCAATGGACTTTTATTTGCATATGTTTAAGGCACTAATTCTCCTGTCTTTGTGTTCCATTGCTCCTCCTTGACTGCCTTGTTTCCTGCTAAGTGCATATTTCATAGTGTTCATTTCCATTCATTTGGTCATTTTTTTTTTTGCTCATATGTTAACTATATATCTCCAAATTATTTCTCAGTAAGGATTAAAATGTGCATCATAATCTACTTCAGAATAATACTACATCAATTCCACTAAAATATATAACTGCAGAATCATTCCCTCCTCTAATCTATATGCTATTATTTTTACACATATAACATCTATTTATAAGTCCAGTGACTCATGTCTATAATTCCAGCACTTTGGGAGGTCAAAGTAGGAGGATCGCTTATGGCCAAAAGTTCAAGACCATCCTGGGCAACACAGTGATACTATGATACACGGTGATGAAGAATTTCCCAACATAAAATCTGGTTAAGAATAGATGATCTCTGGATTAAGTTATGCTCAGTGGGCTCAGCTGGCTCATTTGTGGCTTCAGTGTCCCATCTATGTGGTACTTCTCAATGTTAGCTGTGGCTCTGAGCCACTCATGTACACTTGCAGCCACCTGCAGAAAACAGTTTGAAAATTCTTATCTTAACAGGCAACTAAAACTGTTTCTCTGCAAAAGTTAAAAAAATAACCTGGGCATGGTGACACATATCTGTAGTCCCAGTATCTAGGGAGGTTGATGCAGAAGGATTGCTTAAGCCCAGGAGTTCTAGGTTGTAGTGAGCTGATATTACACTACAGAATGAGGCCTTGTCTCAAAATAAATAAATAAGTCCAGTAACACATTGCCATAATTATTGTTTTATGCAAACTCATGTTTTTAAAGTAGTTTAAAGAAAAAAATAAATAATACATGTGTACAGTTTTTATATTTGCATCCAAGTTTACTATTTTGGATATTCTTCATTTCCCTCTGCATGTTTTAGTCACCAACTAGAATTGTTCCCTTTCAATCTGAAGATATTCTTTTAGTACATTTTTTAAGGTGTGTCCCTAGCAACAGAGTCTTCTAGTTCTGTTTTTCTGGTAATATCTTCATTTTCCTTCATTAAAAAAAAATTATGGAGGTGTATTTTGTTTATCATATAACTCAACCATTATAATTGCACAACTTAAAGTATTTAATGGTAAATCTATATTGTTATGCAACTACTACCATACAACAATTTTGAACACTCTCATCACCCCAATAAGATCTATTGTGTCCCTTAATTACCTCACTTCTCAACCCAAGCTAAACACTAATCCACTCTCCATCTCTATAGAAATTCATCTACACACTTTATAAAAATGGTATTGTACAATGGTCCTCCTATGTGGGTCTCCTTCCCCAAGCACAATGCTTGTGTGGTTTCTCTGTGTTGTACACACAGCAGCCATTTGTTTTGCACTTTGCTGAGCATTAATGCTGCAGAGATACGCCATACTCTGTCCATCAACCCACCAGTCAATGACAGCTAGGATTGGGATCCCTGGTCACCATGAACAATGCTATTGAGAACATTTATATACAAATTTTATGTGGATGTATATTTTAATTTCTCCTGAATAACATATCCAAGAGTGACACTACTGGGTTACATAATAAATTTATTTTTAGCTTTCTATGAAAAATGTCAAACAAATTTCTAAAGTGTTCATATCTGTCCACTTTTCTGCCAGAAGTGCATGAGGATTTTCACTTCTCCACGTCTCAACTAGTTGTGATAACTTTGTTTTTTAATTAACGTCATTCAAGCAGGTACAAAATAGTATTCTGGTATGGTTCCCACTTGCACTTTCCCAATGACAAATAAAGATCAGCACCTTTTCAAAGCCCATTATCTACTCATCTATCTGCTTTGGTGATATGTCTATACACATCCACTGCCCAGTTTTTGATTGGGCTGTTTCATATTTTGAAATTTCTTGAAACTTACTTTGAGGTGTAAGTTTCTTTGTATATTATGGATGTGAATATTTTATCAGATATGAATTTTACAAATATTTTTCCCAGTCTTTTCCTAAATTTTTATTAGCAGTGTCTTTTGAACACAAAAGCATGAATTTTGATAAGATTCAATGTATTTATTTTTATAGCCCATGCTTTTAGATAAAAGGTTGAAGATTTTCTCCTATAGTATCTTTTAAAAGTAATATCATTTACTTTTAAGTCTATGATCCATTCTGAGTTAAATTTTTGTATAAGGTTCTTTTTTCATATAGATATCCAATTGTTCCATCACCCTTTATTAAATTGGTATCATTACTGAAGGACATTTTTGCTGAGGAGTGAGGTCTTGATTGACAGATTGCCTGAGTTTATTTAGGCTGCTATAACAAAAATACCAGAGTGGTACACACATGGCAGTAACAATCTTGCATGTTCTTCACATGTACCCCAAAACTTAAAATGCAATAAAAAAATTAAATTAAAAAAATATATCAGAGTGGAAAACAACAACAATAAATACCTACTTCTTACAATTCTGGAGGCTGATAAGTCTAAGATAAAAACACTGGCATATTTGGCGCCTGGTGAGGGCTCACTAGCTGGTTCATAAACAACCCTCCTCTTCTCCCTGTGTCATCCATGGCAGTAGGGCTGAAAGAGCTCTCTAGGGTCTGTTTATATTCATTTATTTATTTATTTTTGGAGACAGGATCTCACTCTGTTACCCAGGCTGGAATTCAATGGCATGATGTCAGCTCACTGCAACCGCTGCCTCCTGGGTTCAAGCAACTCACCTGCCTCAGGCTCCAGAGTAGCTAAGACTACAAGCACATGCCACCAGGTCCAGACAATTTTTGTATTTTTAGGAGCAGGTTTCACCATGTTGGCCAGGATGGTCTCAATCTCTTGACTCCATGATCTGCCTGCTGGCCTCAGCCTCCCAAAGTGTTGGGATTACAGGCATGAGCCACCTTGCTGGCTTGGGGTCTCCTTTATAAGGGCACGAATCCCATTTATAAGGATTCCACCCTCATGACATAATCACCTCCTAAAGACTCCACTTCCATCAGCATATCATAAAGCTTACCCATCATGATCAAGTTGGCCTTATCCCTGGGATTCAAGGCTGGTTCAACATATGCAAATCTATAAACGTAATGCATCACATAACAGAACCAAAGACAAAAACCACATGATTATCTCAACAGAAGCAGAAAAGCCCTTCCACAAAATTCAACAGCCCTTTATGCTGAAAACTCTCAATAAACCAGGTATTGATGGATCATATCTCAAAATAATAAGAGCTATTTATGACAAGCCCACAGCCAATATCATACTGAATGGGCAAAACCTGGAAGCATTCCCTTTGAAAACTGTCAGAAGACAAGGATGCCCTCTCTTACCACTCCTATTCAACATAGTATTGGAAGTTCTGGCTAGGGCCATCAGGCAAGAGAAAGAAATAAAGTGTATTCAGATAGGAAGAGAGGATGTCAAATTGTCCCTGTTTGCAGATGACATGATTGTATAGTTAGAAAACCACATAGTCTCAGCCCCAAATCTCCTTAAGCTGATAAGCAACTTCAGCAAAGTCTCAGAATACAAAATCAATGTGCAAAAATCGCAAGCATTCCTAGACACCAATAAGAGACAAACAGCCAAATCATGAGTGAACTCCCATTCACAATTGCTACAAAGAGAATAAAATACCTAGGAATACAACTAAAAAGGGATGTGAAGGACCTCTTCAAGATCTACAAACCACTACTCAAGGAAATAAGAGAGGACACAGATGGAAAAACATTCCATGCTCATGATTAGGAAGAATCAGTATCATGAAAATGGCCATACTGCCCAAAGTAATTTATAGATTCAATGCTATCCCCATCAAGCTACCAATGACTTTCTTCACAGAATGGGAAAAAACACCTTAAACTTCATATGGAACCAAAAAAGAACCTTAATAGCCAAGACAATCCTAAGGGGGGTGGTGGGGAAGCTAGAGGCATCATTGCTACCTGACTTCAAACTATATTACAAGGCTACAGTAATCAAAACAGCATGGTACTGGTACCAAAACAGAGATATAGACCAATGGAACAGAATAGAGTCCTCAGAAAAAATGCCACACAACTACAACCATCTGATCTTTGACAAACCTGACAAAAACAAGCAATGGGGAAAGGATTCCCTATTTAGTAAATGGTGTTGGGAAAACTGGCTAGCCATGTGCAGAAAGCTGAAACTGGTTCCCTTCCTTACACCTTTTACAAAAATTAACTCTAGATGGATTAAAGATTTAAACATGAGATCTAACACCATAAAAAGTTTAGAAGAAAACCTAGGCAATACTATACAGGACATAGGGATGGGCAAGAACTTCAGGACTAAAACACCAAAAGAAATGGCACCAAAGGCCAAAATAGACAAATAGGATCTAATTAAACTAAAGAGCTTCTGCACAGCAAAAGAAACTATCAACAGAGTGAACTGGCAACCAACAGAATGGAAAAGAATTGTTGCAATCTACCCATCTGAGAAAGGACTAATATCCAGAATCTACAGAGAACTTAAAAACTTTACAAGCAGAAAACAAACAACCCCATCAAAAAGTGGGCAAAGGATATGAGCAGACACTTTTCAAAAGGAGACATTTATGCAGCCAACAAACATACGAAAAAAAGCTCATCATCACTGGTATTAGAGAACTGCAAATTAAAACCACATTGGCATACTACTTCAAGCCAGTTAGAATGGCAATCATTAAAAAATCAGGAGACAACAGATGCTAGAAAGGATGTGGAGAAATGGGAATGCTTTTACACTGCTGTGGAAGTGTAAATCAATTCAACCATTGTGGAAGACAGTGTGGTGATTTCTCAAGGATCTACAACTAGAGATACCATTTGACCCAGCAATCCCATTAATGGGTATATACTCAAAGGATTATAAATCATTCTATTATAAAGACACATGCACATGTATGTTTACTGCAGCACTGTTCACAATAGCAAAGACTTGGAACCAATTCAAATGCCCATCGACTGGATATAGAAAACATGGCACATATACACCATCAAATACTATGCAGCCATAAAAAAGGATGAGTTCATGTCTTTTGCAGGGACATGTATTCTCAACAAACTAACAAAAGAACAGAAAACCAAACATCATGGTCTCACTCATAAGTGGGTGTTGAACAATGAGAACACAGGGACACAGGAAGGGAAACATCACACACGGGGGCCTGGGGGGTGGGGGCTAGGGAAGGAAAAGCAGTGGGTAGGGAGATTGGGGAGGAATAGCATTAGGAGAAATACCTCATATAGATGACGGGGCGATGGATGCAGTAAACCACCACCATGGCACATGTATACCAACGTAACAAACCTGCAAGATCTGCACGTGTACCCCAGAACTTAAAGTATAATAAATTTTAAAAAACAAAAACAAACTTATATTTTAAAAAGTTTTTTAAAAACCCACCCACTTCTTTATGCTATCACATTGGGGTTAGATTTTCAACATGTGAATTTTGGAGACACACAAATATTCAGTCCATAACACAGGTTATAATTTTCTCTTGTTGCTATAACAAATTACCACAAATTTAGTGATTTAAAGCTTCACAAATGTATTATCTTACACTGGTATAGGTAAGAAGTTTCATACAGGTCTCATTGGTCTAAATTCAAGGTTGTTAGCAGGGTCAAGTTCCTTCTGCAGGCTCTAGCAAAGAATATTTTTTATGTCCTTCCAAGATCTTAGAGCCCTTGGCTTATAGTCCCCTTTCTCCATCTTTCAAGCCAAAACTGTCAAGTGACTTTTTCTGACACCACATTGTTCTAACCTTCATTTCTGTCATCTTTTCCACTTTTAAGGACTCTTGTGATTACATGAGCTCACTGTTTATATCGTTCATATCTAAGATAATTCCACTATTTTAAGGCCAGTTGATAAACCTAATTTTGTTTGTACTTTTAGTTCTGTTTTGCCACGTAGCATTACACATGAGGATCGAGGATTAGAACATGCACAGTAGAGGTGATCAAACACGCACAGCTTTTTTTTCTTTCAGCGCTTTGATTATGTCATGTCACTGCCTTTTGGCCTCTATTGTTGCTGAGGAGAAGTCAGGCACTAATCATACTGATGCTCACCTGCATGCTATGAGACTATTAAGACTACCTTTTTTTTTTTTTTCTGCTTTCAATGTTTTCTCTTAGTCTTTGGATTTCAACAGAATGACTGTAATGTATCTAGGTGTACATGTCTTTGTGTATAATCTACCTGGGTTTCTTAATGCTTTGTGAATATGTAAATTGATGCTTCCATGAACTTTGGAAAGTCTTAATCAATTATTTCTCAAATATTTTTTCATACTCTCTTATCTTAGTATACATGTGTTGGCAAATTGGATGTTATTGCGTAGATCTCTGAGACGCTGCTTATTGTTCTTTAATAGTCTTCTTTTAGTTCTTTTGACTGGATAATTTTATTGCTTTCTTTCCCCAGATCAAAGCTGCATTGAATTGCTCAAGTGAATATTTTATTTTCGTTATTGCAATTTTCAAATCTGGCAGTTTCATTTTTTCTTTTACATAATGTTTATCTGCAACTTGTGAATCTCTGTTCATTTATTGTTATCTTGTTTTACTTTAATCCTTTAAGCATGATTCTTTTATTTCTTTGAACATGTTTAAAACAGCCATTTTAAGCTTTTTTTCTACTAAATCTAACATTTTTAAATAAAACATTAAAATACAGTTTACATTGACTTTTTCTACTTTCTCATGACAGTGTAAAAACTTTTTAATTGACTTTTTTTCTTTTCATATTGGTCACACTTTTCTGTTTTCATTTTTGTTTTATATCTCTTCTTGGTTTTATTGAAAACTAGATATTTTAAACAATATACTCTTGGAATTCCAGTTTCTAATCGTTACTCATAAAGATTGTTGTTGCTGTTTTTGTTTTCCTTTGTTGCTTTTTAGTTTGTGTGTTTTCTTTGTTTTATAACTTGCCTAGATTAATCCTTTGACATCTGTTTCCACTGTGGTGTGCAGCCACTAATACTATCTCTGCTCAATTTATAGATATATTCTTGTTTTTATTTTTAGACCTGGCTTCTTAGAGGTCACTGCTGTGCTTCCAATGTCATTCAATGACTGTATAGAGGGTATGCTCAACCAACACAGTGCAAGATTTACTCCTTCTGTTGATCTATATATTGGTAGAAGAACACATTAAAAATTCAGACCATTTTTAAGTGTATCCTTTCAGTTCATGCTGGTATTTTGTGCACACATCTGAAAAACTGGCCAGGAACTCCTTGTCTCAACCACAACCTCAGAATAAAGACTTTTTGGTTCTCCACGTGTACGCCTATCTGACATCGTAACTTTGAGCAGCATTGTTCCTGCCTATCGGTCACCTATGCTCCAAATTAAGTTATGTACTTGCAACGATGGCAGTGAAAATAATGGAACTCCTAGCCTGCCCTATGCAGGCAGGTGTTAAAAGAAATACTTTAGACAAATTAAATTTAACAGCATTTATATGAACAAAGAAATGATCAATGAGTTTGATAGCACACTAAATTGGTAAAGGTCTAGAGAGCTCCACTTTGCCAAGTGGGTGGGCGGTATTTATAGTAAGAAAAAGGAAGTGGCTCATTGTTCAACTCCCACTTACAAGTAAGAACATGCAGTGTTTGGTTTTCTATTCCTGTGTTTGTTTGCTGAGAATGATGGCTTCCAGCTTCATCCATGTTCCCGCAAAGGACATGATCTCTTTTTTTTTTAATGGATGCAGAGTATTCCATGGGGTATATGTGCCACATTTTCCTTATCCAGTCTATCATTGATGAGCATTTGGATTGATGAGAACAAATGGACACACGGAGGGGAACAACACATACTTGGGCCTGTCAGGAGGTGGGAGGCATGGGGAGGTAGAGCATTAGGACAAATACCTAATGCATGTGGGGCTTAAAACCTAGATGATGGGTTAATAGGTGCAGCAAACCATCATGGCACATGTATACCTATGTAACCTGTATATTTTGCACTTGCATCCCAGAACTTAAAGTAGAATTTTTAACATTTGTTTTTAAAAAAAGGAAACAAAAAGGAAGTGGCATATAGAAGTAGCCTGGTTTGTCATAGCTTAGCATTTACTTTAGGTGAATATGTCTGACAATTTTGCAGCCTGTGATTGGCTGAAAGCTCAGCTGCTACAATTGACTAAGATTCAGTTGCTTGCTACTCTCAAGTTAGGTTGTAGTATGTTTACCTGTTAAGTTAGGCTACCATTCATCACAAATGGAGGCCACATTAAGTCAAAATTTAGTCAAACAATTTCCCCCCTTTTAGGCAAACTCTCAGTTTTGCAAAATTGACCAAAACCTTGGGCACTGGCACCAGTTTCTGCCACTATCATAATTAACTTGTTTAATCTCACTATGAAATTCACAATTCACAATGTCAAATTAGTTAAATGATGTTTTATGCCTCATTCATGTTATTCTAATCATAATAAGATCATTTGATATTCCAAGGATTTCTGCACACAAGCATTTAGGATTCTTGAGGGGATTCAACACATCAGGGAGTCTATTATGATGACTATTAACTGGAAGATAATACCCAGAAACTCAAGTGCATCCCTTAACAAAAGACTTCATGACCCAAACTGAAAAAAATAATGATAATTTAGTAAATAAATATAGTTCAATAATATTTATGTCCAATTGATCATACTCTTTGTTTTGGGGCATGATGGCAATTAAGGACTATACTTTGCTGTAAAATGGCCTCTTTTAAAAGGTATCAATTTTTTGTCATTACCTAGGTAACACAAGGTATAGTAACCTGGAGACCCACTAAGAGATGAAAATTAGAAAACTTTGGAAGGGTCAACCTTGTCATCCCCCATTTAGGATGCTTACAAGACAGCTGTCACCTGCTCTCATAAACACATCATGTATTTCTTTCCTGTGAGAAATTTCATCAATGTATTTGGTGACAGTGTCTAGAGAAATAGCAGTAGCAGTCACCTTTCAATTAAAACTTCTTGTAGTAGTAAAATCAAGGGAAAGATAAGTGCAAATTCAAATTCAGTTTTGTTCAAAACCATGAACAAAACTCCAAAGTGAGCTAGAAGATATCTAAAGCTGTGTGATGTTCCATTAAGTGATTTTGTTGAGCACAAATGTTCTCATTCACCTTTCAGAGAGGGGCTTCTACTCGTCTAAACTCTGGCAGATCTGATTTACTATAAAATCTAAGATTTTCCCCAATTTATAGATTAGCTTGAAATTCGATTGCAGCTACCACCTCATCTTCATGAAGAGTGAGCCCCAGAATCTCCACTGAAATCTTTACTTAGTGGACACTGACCTACCTTTTTCTACTTCATGGTTTATACTAATTTTTGGTTACTGACCACTTTCACCTCTGATTATCAGAGGTATTACTAAGACTTTCAGAGAAAGCCATTCAGAAGGCCAGGAGTGAGCCAGGTCAAATAGGAAGACCCAAGCCAGTGAGTAGGCATAAAAGACTAAGCAGATTCTCTGCAGACTTGATATAGGCCCTCGGGAGCTGGAAAAGAGGGCCATCTAGTGAGGTTTGAAGAGAGGTCAATTAAATTCATCTACACGTAAATCTGCATAGCTGTTGAACAAGATCTAGTGGGAACTTACTTTTTTGTGGTCTTTTTGTAGCAGACTGAATGGGTCAATAGCCACATTTAGAGACCTTACTAGGTTTAAATAAGTAACATTACACAACCGATTATGCATAATCTCATAGGTAATCTTCAAGTCTTGATTACATGATGTCAGAAAGCTTTTTTAAGTAAATAAAAGTATAATAAAAACAACAAAGCACAGGAAATTAACTTGGTAAACACAAAATCTTTGTTTTCTAGGCATATTATCTAGAAAGCAAACCTTTTACAATTTTCTGTTAAGAGTAGACTAATACTCTAAGAAATCATGTTGTTTTAATAAAGAGAACCAAATTCTACTTTTACATCAGCATACTTTTAATATTAATGTTCATTTTTTAGAAAAACTTATAATTCCCATCGCATAAAACTTCTTTCACAAGATCCATCTTCCACACACCTTCTACAACTTTCACATCCATTCTGTTTTTGTCCTATATGTTTTCTCTTCACATTTTGGAACATTATGTCATTCTATTTTAGAGTAAAAATTACTCCTTTTTTCTTACCAAAACAAAACATCCTCATACTCTACAGCTTGTCCTTACTATGAGCACATCTTAACTTCCTTGAATATTGGTGTACAGAGTTGTTTTCCTTATTCCATTTATAGTAAATTTAGGTACATATAGTAGTTAGAAATCATATTTCTTAGTGACCTTACTTTTCAGTAAACACTAGGAAGCAAGCAATTGGGAACTCTCTGTCACAACAACATCCTATAGATTGCAAATATATGAATAATTATTTCTAGAAGCATGTGGTTTTTCATAGTGCAGTTTGTCAGTGTGGAAAATAAAATATCTACTAATGGTTCCAAAAATTTCTAATGTCTTGGTAATAAGGAACTGAAGATGAGGCAAAATCTCATCTCTATCCTCTTGTGTGTTTTTGGTTTGCTTGTTGGTTTGGGCTAGGACTGAGAGTTAACATCTTGTTTGTAAAGATTTCCCTCAGCCTCAGCTTTTCATTTCTGATAAGAACATTAAAGCCTTCTGATATTAAAAAGACATATTTACATGGATATATTACACACATACACACATACATATCATACATACAAACATATGAACAAATAGAAACAGATCTTATAGCTTTCACTCTGTTTTAGCCATGTTCCAGTTACAGTAATGCAAGCTACTAATTTTTGTATGTAGAGTTATCCAATGTCCCAGAAAGTGGCATCCCAGACTCTTTAAATTTGAAAAAACTAATTCTCAAATTGGACATACCTGACATCTCTAACTGAATACAATCTACTGAGTTCTTGCACCCAGTTCAATCCTAGACCAATTCCAGTAAATATTGATCAAATAAAGTCAGAGAACTCGAAACACAAATTTATAAAGCTCAAATCCAGAACAGAACTCACTTATTACCTCAGTTTTTGTGAGAAATAAATGGAAACAATGAGGCTAATGAGTACCTGTTGGTCACTTCCTGCTCCTGGGAGTCACTGGAGTCCCACTTTGAATCCCACTTCTGACACCAATCTGTTAAAAAACAAAAACAAAAATCTTTGTTGGTTTACAGTCTGTTTTGTCTGAAACTGGGACTGCAACCCCTGCTTTTTCCAGTTTTTGATTTGCTTGGTAAATTTTCCTCCATTGCTTTATTTTGAGCCTATGTGTTTCCTTGCACATGAGATGAGCCTCTTAAAGATAGCCTACCGATAGGTCTTGGCTCTTTATTCAGCTTGCTATTCTGTGTCTTTTAATTGGGGCATTTAGCACATTTTCATTTAAGGTTAGTATTGTTATGGGTGGTTTTGATCCTGTCATCTTGATGCTAGATGGTTATTTTGTAATTTCCTAAGTGATAGAAGCAACAAAGGTAAAAGAGCCATCTTTCATTATTTATAAGAAGCCCATTCAACCACACCTGAGTTTGTGTTAATGAGGTAGTATTTGGAAATTCCCAAGATAATCACAGGTTGCAGAGACTTGGTTGCCAGATAAACCAACTATGTGACTAGATAATTTAAACTTTCAGTACTAACCAGGCCTTTGTGGAAAGGAGATGGACTAACAGTTGAGCTGATAACCAATAGCCAATAATTTAATCAATCAAGTATGCATACATAATAAAGCCTCCAAAATGTCCTAAAATAAAAGGGTTTGTGGAGCTTCTGGGTTACTAAGAACATAGAAGATGCTGCACCCAGAGAGGGCATGGAAGCTCTGTGTTCCTTTCTTCATATGGATCTGTTTCTTTTCCATATGGCTATCCCCTATGTTATATCCTTTTATAATATATGGGTAATAGAAAGTAAAGCACTTTTCTGAGTTCTGTGAGCCATGCTAGCCAATGACTAAACCTGAAGAGGGGACTGTTAAAAACTCTGATTTATACCCATTCATTCAGAAACACAAGTAACAAACTGGACTTGTGATTGGCATCTGAAGTGGAGGGCAATCTTATAAGGCTGAAGCCTTAAGCTGTGGGATCTGAGGTTACTCAAAAGAGATAATGACAAAACTCAGTTAAATTGTAGGGCATCTGGTGCCATAAAATTGTACCATCTGAGGAAAAATACCTACGTATCTGTTCACAGAAACATCCTGCACTGAATACGAATTTAGAAAAAAAGTTTGTGGGTTTTTCTCTATACAATCATAGTTATTAAAATTGTTTAAATATTTTAATTATAAAATCATTAAATACATGAGATTATCAAGGAATAAAAGCTACCATATCTTGTAAATATATGCAGATAAATATTTGATGATAATGATCACTCGTTTATGGTTTAAGAAATGAATCTGAACAAATCAAGAGTATTAAAAAATCTCCTTGCCTAATACTTATGAAATACCTGCAAAAACATTAAGCATAGTAATTATCACAGCCTCAGTTTAAACTTGTTCTAAAAATCCTAGCTAATATATTCAATGACATAAAAGGAAAAAAAAATTAAAAATTTCAGAGAAGCATAAACTATCCTTATTTCAAAATAATACAACTCTTCACAAAGAAAATCCAGCAGGCTTAAAATAAAAATCTTTAGAATTTAAGACAAATTTTAGAACACACATTTGCTAGACATGAGGTCACTAGACAATAAAACATTTATACTGAAATCAATAGTATTCCTTTATGTCAACAACAATCAAAGAGTAACAATAATTTATTAAAGATAACATTTGTAATAGTAACAAAACTTGTTAGAAATCTAGTAAAAAATCTTAAGACCAGAGTGCTAGTGTTACAGGGGAAGAAAACAAAGAAGGAGGTTATAAAGAGATCCTCTTTCAAAGTATGTCAGAATATGGACCTGAATACTCACCAGTTTTAGACAGAAAAAAGAAAATGTGTTTCATATATACCACAGAAAACTACGTAGTCATAAAAAGAATGAGATAATGTTCTTTGCAGCAACACAGATAGAGCTAGAGGCCAAGATTCTTAGCAAAGTAATGCAGAAACAGAAAACCAAATACCACGTATTCTCACTTATAAGTGGGAGCTAAATAATGAGAACACATGGACACAAAGATGGGAACAAAAGACACTAGGGCCTACATAAGGAGGTTTAGGATAGGAGGAAGGAAAGGATAAAAAAAATACCAGTTGGGTACTATGCTTATTACCTGGGTGACAGAATAATCTGAACACCAAACCCCTAGCACAAAAGTTAACCTACAAACAAACCTGAACATCTACCCCTGTACTTATAAGTTAAAATAAATAAATAAATCTTATTTGAATGAGAAAAATATGTCACAACAGATGTACAAATCAGCAGAAAGATATCTGCTTATTAGCAAAGCATGGAGAGTTATCACTGATAGAAACAGAAAATTCATGTTATTAATGAAAAAATCGGTTCCAAACATATAATGTCGTTAGGTTTAAAATCAAATTGTCGGAGGAGGATCTAAGATAGCCGAATAGTAACAGCTCTGGAGTGCAGTTCCCAGAAAGAAAAACACAGAGGGGAATCTATGAAAAAAGGCAGCAGCACATCAGGAACTTTTAAATAAAGCCCTACTTCCTAGGACAGAGCACCTGGGAAAAGAGTCAGTTATAAGTTCCACTGCAGCAGACTTAAATGTGCCATCCCTTCAGCTCTGCATGGAACAGTGGAGCTACCAGCACAGCACTTGAGATCCTATAAGGGACAGATTGTCTCCTTAAGAAGCTCCCTGACGGCCATATATGCAGAGATACCTCATAAAGGAGAGCTCAGGCTGATATCAGGCAGGTACCCTTCTGAGACAAAGATAACAGAAGAGGAAACCGGCAGCAACCCTTACTGTTCTGCAGGCCCTGAGTGTGATTCCCCAGGCAAGCAGGGTCTGGAGTGGACCTCCAGCAGTCCTACAGCAGAGAGGCCTGACTGTTAGAAGGAAAACTAAGAAATAGAAAGAAATAGCTTCAACAGCAACAAAAAGGATATCCACTCAGACACCCCATCCAAAACACCAACTACAAAGACCACAGTTAGATAAAGCCACTATGATAGGAAGAAACCAACACAAAAAGGATGAAAACACCAAAAACCAAAATGCCTCTCCTCCTCCAAAGATGACAACTCCTCACAAGCTAGGGATCAAAGATGGATGGAGAATGAATCTGATGAATTGACAGAAACAAGCTTCAGAGGTGGGTAATAACAAACTTGTCAGAGATAAAAGAACACGTGCTAACACAATGCAAAGAAACTAAGAACCATGAGAAAAGGTTTGATGAAATGCTAACTAGAATAACAGCTTAGAGAAGAATATAAATGACTTGATGCAGCTGAAAAACACAACACGAGAGCTTCACAAACTATACACGTTTCAATAGCTGAATCGACCAAGCAGAAGAAAGGATATCAGAGATTGAAGATCAACTCAACGAAATAAAACAAGAAGGCGAGTTTAGAGAAAAAGGAGTAAAAAGAAATGAACAAAATCTCCAAGAAATATGGGATTATGTGGAAGAACCTAATCTACGTTTGATAGGTGTACCTGAATGTGATGGAGAGAATGAATCCAAGCTGGAAAACACTCCTCAGGATATTATCCAGGAGAACTTCCCCAACATAGCAAGGCAGGCCAAGGTTCAAGTACAGGAAATGCAGAGAACACCACAAAGATATTCCTCAAGAGTAGCAACCCCAAAGCACATAATCTTCATTCACCAGGGTTGAATGAAGGAAAAATTGCTTAGGGCAGTCAGAGAGAAAAGTTGGGTTACCCACAAAGGGAAGCCCATCAGACTCATAGCGGATCACTAGGCAGAAATCTTACAAGCCAGAAGAGAGTAGGGGCCTATATTCAGCATTCTTAAAGAAAAGAACTTCCAACCTAGAATTTCATATCCAGCCAAATAAAGCTTCATAGTGAAGGAGAAATAAAATCTTTTATGAATAAGAAATTGCTGAGAGATTTTGTCACCACCAGGTCTACCCTACAAGAGCTCCCGGAAGAAGCACTAAACAAGGAAAGGAACAACCAGTACCAGCCACTCCAAAAACATATCAAATGCTGAACACCATCGACACACCGAAGAAAATGCATCAATTAACAGGCAAATCATCCAGCTAGTGTCAAAATGGCCGGATCAAATTCACAAATAACAGTATTAACCTTAAATGTAAAGGGGCTAAATGCCCCAATCAAAAGATAGAGACTGGCAAATTGGATAAAAAGTCAAGACTGATTTTTGTGCTGTATTCAGGAAATCATCTCGTATGCAAGGACACATATAGTCTCAAAATAAAGGGATGGAGGAAAATTTATCAAGCAAATGGAGAGCAAAACAAAGCATGGGTTGCAATCCTAGTCTCTGATAAAATGGACTTTAAACCACCAAAAATCAAAAGAGACTAAGAAGGGCATCACATAATGGTAAAAGGATCAATGCAACAAGAAGAGCTAATGATACTAAACATATATGCACCCAATACAGGAGCACCTAGGTACATAAAGCAAGTTATTAGTGACCTACAAAGACACTTAGACTCACACACAATAATAGTGGGGGACTTTAACGCTCCGCTGTAAATGTTAGACAGATCAATAAGACAGAAAATTAACAATGATATTCAGGACTTGAACTCAGAACTGGACCAAGCAGATCTAATAGACATGTACAGAAATCTTCACCCCAAATCCACAGAATACACATTCTTCTCAGCATCACATTGCACTTACTCCAAAACTGACCATATAATTGGAAGTAAATCACTCCTTAGCAAATGCAAAAGAACAAAACTCATAACAAACAGTCTTTCAGACCACAGGGCAATCAAATTAGAACTCAGGATTAAAAAACTAACTCAGAACCACAAAACTTCATGGAAACTAAACAACTGGATCCTGAAATGTCAACTGTATAAACAATGAAATGAAGGCAGAAATAAAGATGTTCTTTGAAACCAACAAGAACGAAGACACAACGTACCAGAATCTCTGGGACACATTAAAAGTAGTGTCTAGAGGAAAATTTACAGCAATAAATGTCCACATGAGAAGCAAGGAAAGATCAAAAATCAACACTCTGTCATCAAAATTCAAAGAGCTAGAGGAGTAAGATTAAAAAAAAAAAAAACTCAAAAGTTAGCAGAGGATAAGAAATAACTAAGATCAGAGCAGAACTGAAGGAGATAGAGACACAAAAAAAAAACCCTTCAAAAAAATCAATAAATGAAGGAGCTGGTGTTTTGAAAAGATCAACAAAACACACCGCTAGCCATATTAATAAAAAAGAAAAGGGAGAAGAATCAAATAGATGCAATAAAAAACGATAAAGGGGGCATCACCATTGATACCAAAGAAATATAAAATATCATCAGAGATTACTACAAACAACTCTATGCACATAAACCAGTAAACCTGGAAGAAATGGATAAATTCCTAGACACTTGTACCCTCCCAACCCTAAACCAGGAAGAAGTTGAAACCTTTAACAGACCAATAACAAGGGCTGAAGTTGAGGCAGCAATTAATAGCCTACCAGCCAAAAAAAGTGTAGGTCCAAATGGGTTCACAGCCGAATTCTACCAGACTTACAAAGAGGAGCTGGTACCATTCCTTATGAAACTATTCCAAACAATACAAAAAGAGATAATCCTTCCCAAATCATTTTATGAGACCAACATCAACCTGATACCAAAACCCGGCAGAGACGCAACAAAAAAAAGAAAACTTCAGGCCAATATCCATGACAAACATAGATGCAAAAATCTTCAATAAAATATTGGTAAACCAATTGCAACAGCACATCAAAAAGCTTATCCATCACAATCAAGTAGGCTTCATCCCGGGGATGCAAGGCAGGTTCAACATATGCAAGTCTATAAATGTAATCCACCACATAAACAGAACCAAAGACAAAAACCACTTGATTATCTCAATAGATGCAAAGAAGGAATTCAACAAAATTTGATAGCCTTTTAGGCTAAAAACTCTCATTAAACTAGGTATTGAAGGAACATATCTTGAAACAATAAAAGCTATTTATGACAAACCTACAGCCAATATCATACTGAATCGGCAAAAACTAGAAGCATTTCCTTTGAAATCTGGCACTAGGCAAGGATGCCCTCTCTCACCACTCCTATTCAATATAGTTTTGGAAGTTCTAGCCAGAGCAATTAGGCAAGAAAAAAAAAAAATAAATAAAGGATATTCAATTAGGAAAAGTGGAAGCCAAATTATCTCTATTTGCAGATGATGTGATTATATATTTAGAAGACCCTTTCATCTCAGCCCCAAATCTCCTTAAAGTGATAAGCAACTTCCTCAAAGTCTCAGCATAAAAAATCAATGTGCAGAAACCACAAGCATTTCTATACACCAGTAACAGACTAAAAGAGAGCCAAAACACGAGCAAACTTCCATTCAGAATTGCTGCAAAGAGAATAAAATACCTAGGAATACAACTAACAAAAGATGTAAAGGACCTCTTCAAGGAGAATTACAAAAATTTCTTTTGAGCCATGGCTCAAAGAAATAAGAGAGGACACAAACAGATGGAGAAATGCTCCATGCTCATGGTTAGCAAAAATAAATATTGTGAAAATGGTCATACTACCCAAAGTAATTTATGGATTCAATGCTATCCCTATCAAGCTACCAATGGCCCTCTTCACAGAACTGGAAAAAACCACCTTAAACTTCATATGGACCCAAAAGAGAGCCCGCATAGCTAAGACAATCCTAAGAAAAAAAACAAAACAAAACAAAACAAAAACAAAAAAAAAAAACAAAGCTGGAGGCATCAGGCTACCTGATTTCAAACTATACTACAAGGCTATAGTAATCAAAACAGCATAGTAGCATGGTACTGGTACCAAAACAGAGATAAAGACCAATGGAACAGAACAGAGGCCTGGGAGGCAATGCCACACATCTACAACCATCTGATCTTTGACAAAACTGGCAATAACAAGCAATGGGGAAAGGATTCCCTGTTTAATAAATGGTGTTGGGAAAACTGGCTAGCAGTGTGCAGAAAGCAGAAATGGGACCTCTTCCTGACACCTTACACTAAAATTAACTCCAAATGGATTAAAGACTTAAACATAAGACCTAACACCATAAAAACCATAGAAGAAAACCTAGACAAAACTATCCAGGACATAGGCACAGGCAAGGACTTCATGACTAAAACACCAAAAGCATTGGCAACAAAAGCCAAAATAGACAAATGGGACCTAATTAAACTCCAGAGCTTCTGTACAGCAAAAGAAACAATCACTAGAGTGAACCAGCAACCAACAGAATGGGAAAAAATTTTTTTGCAATCTACCCATCAGACAAAGGGCTAATATACAGAATCTACAAAGAACTAAAACAGATTTACAAGAAAAAAACCCATCCAAGTGGGCAAAGTATATGAACAGACACTTTTCAAAAGAAGACATATATGAGGCCAACAAACATATGAAAAAATGTTCATCACTGATTATTAGAGAAATGCAAATCAAAACTACATTGAGATACCAACCATCTCACACCAGTTCAAATTGAGATCATTAAAAAATCTGGCCAGAACAGATGCTGGAGAGGATGTGGAGAAATAACACTTTTACACTGTCGGTGGGAGGGTAAATTAGTACAACCATTGTGGAAGACAGTGTGGCACTTCCTCAAGGACCTAGAAATAGAAATTCCATTTGACCCCCCAATCGCATTACTGGGTATATACCCAAAGGATTATAAATCTTTCTATTATAAAGACACATGCACATGTATGTTTATAGTGGCACTGTTTACAATAGCAAAGACCTGGAATCAACCCAAATGCCCATTGACAATAGACTGGACAAGGAAAATGTGGTACATATACACCATGGAATGCTATGCAGCTGTAAAAAATGATGAGTTTGTGTCCTTTGTAGGGACATGGATGAATCTGGAAGCCATCATTCTCAGTAAACTTACACAAAAACAGAAAATCAAACATGGCATGTTCTCACTCATAGGCAGGTGATAAACAATGAGAACACGTGGACACAGGGAGGGAAGCATCACACACTGGGGTCTGTTGGCAGGGGGGCCAAGGGAGGGACAGTGGGGTGGTGGTGAGGTTGGGGAAGAATAACGTGGGAAGAAATGCCAGAGGTAGGTGGCAGGGGGATGGAGGCAGCAAGCTACATTGCCATGTGTACCTATGCAACAATCCTGCATGATCTGCACATGTACCCCAGAACCTAAAGCACAATTTAAAAAAAGAAGAAGAAGACAAGTCTTTGTATTGTTAAACCATAAAACTAATCTTTTTTTTTTTTTTTTTTTTTTTTTTTTTGAGACGGAGTTTCGCTCTTGTTACCCAGGCTGGAGTGCAATGGCGCGATCTCGGCTCACCGCAACCTCCGCCTCCTGGGTTCAGGCAATTCTCCTGCCTCAGCCTCCTGAGTAGCTGGGATTACAGGCACGTGCCACCATGCTCAGCTAATTTTTTGTATTTTTAGTAGAGACGGGGTTTCACCATATTGACCAGGTTGGTCTCGATATCTCGACCTTGTGATCCACCCGCCTCAGCCTCCCAAAGCATAAAACTAATCTTTGTTCATCCTTAATTCTAAATGCAAAATCATAGAGAAATAAAAAGAAATAAGGCAAAAAATTTAGTTACTTTAAAAATATCAAAAACATTTAAAGCCAAAAATAACATTAAAGGATTTCTTAACCATGATCACAAAATAATAACTTATTTGGAATATATTAACTAATTTCAGCATAAATTTTTCTTTAAAAGTTTACAAGGAATATCAAGAAACTAAGTATTACTGATAATTTAGTATATCTCAAAAAATTCTCACTCGCAATGTAACTTTTGGTATTATTATGGAGTAGATTAGACATGCAAACATGTTTAAAGTTTAAGTTTCATTTTTATTCTTAAAATAACAGACAATATAAACTTGTCTAAGACAAATTTTATTCTATACTGTTATATTTTTAACAATCTGATTCATTTTTTAAAATACAATAGGGAAAATGAGGCAGTTTATAATAGTTAGAAAATGAAGCTTCCTTCCAAAACTGAGTATATATGACAAAGAAAAATGAAAAAATGTACCCCTAGCTTTTGCTCTGTAAATGAAAAGAGTAATTGAAAGAAAATACTGCTTATAAACTAATTACATACTTTTCAGAGATACCATTTTTTAAAAAGTATAAGACCCATCTGGCTTGACATTTGCAAAATTCCTATAATTAAAGAGAAGGAAATAAACAGAGTGGAAGTTATTTGAGGTTTTGGTACACTTTACTAACTTTTCTATGCTTCAACTATAGGAGTCTATAGAAATTATACTTTGCTGAAACTTAAGGTGTAAAACTTTATGGGCCAAATGATGATTGCTTGACTTTTAGCCGGCCTAACACAACTTTGGTGTATACCATGGCTATAAACCTGACTGTATATTTGTCTCTCTTTTAGCTCAATGAGTCAAACAGGGCTAAAGTCAGACAATTGTATATCTTTAACAATTAAACTGCAAATAGAACTATTTTAGCTAATTTAATCTGAATCATTATTTCATTTGAAATATGTTTTAACTGACAAAACACATATTTCATGTGCTATTCTAGGTGCTAATATATAGCATGGATGGTTACAGTGAGATTCTTGCTTTCATTAAGTATATTTAATAATTATTTCAAAGTTGTGGTACAAAGCACAGAAAGAGAGACTCAAATTCCAGGATCAAGTCAAAATAGAGGTTTTTAGCACCTTCCTTCTGTCTCAGAAGAGATATATAATTGTCCTCCTAATTTTCCATTTAGTTTAAGCCAGTTAATGTGCTGAAATAATTCAAAAAAGGTGAGTTCACATTCATTCTCCTTGTTGTTAGAGTTAAAAGAACGACAAACAGGCCAGAGATTTTTGTCTCCTTCTGGCAAACCATAGAAATCCATGTGTGTAGTTTATGAATCACATATAGCATTATTTTAAGTTTTAGGTAAGAGATGCTTATGCAGTTTTTATATATACCTGATAATATTTTAGACATGTTAAAAATATTGGCCCTTTTAAATCTTTTAAAAACACTATAAAGTAGATATGGTTACTGTAAGAATTTTACATACAAAAATACGCAGGCACAGAGATGTTAAGTGCTTTGGCTGAGGACACATTGCCAGCATGCAGCAGAGCTAGGATTTGAATCTACACAGTTGGACTCCAGAGTCCATGTTCTTGACCACTGCAAATGCTACCTATTTAAATGCTACATTTTCAAGGAGCTGTTTCTTGGAAACTCACGTGAACTTCTTGAGGAAATATCAGACTTTTTTTTAGTTACTGGGAAAGAGCCAATTTTTATAATACCTCAAAATTTGCCAAACTGGTAGACAGACCATATTGAGCAAAACTAATTCTGCAACTGTACTTTCTAACTAAAAACGCTATGTGATTCTTTCTTCTGCAAGCCATGGGAATATGTATTTAATAGTTTACTGAGTCTTGGCAAGCCTTGAAAAGCTGTCAAAAACAAAGTATTTACATTCAGAAAAGCAGAGGAAGAATGGCTACAAATAAGTCCTTACATAAAACCAACAAGAACACTAGTAGAAAGTGGTCAAAATTAACTTTTTGAAACTTTTGAAATTAATCAATGGCTTGCGACAACCTCAGGGATATTTATTCAAGAAAAGTTGCAGAACGAAGGTAAGAACAGTGGAGTTTATGATGTTCTGATTTTACCTATTCCCATTCCGAACTCCCTAATTCTATAGTTTCCTTGAAAACTGGTAGCTGCCAATTAAAAAAGAAAATAGATTGCAAACACTAATCTGAAAAACAGTAGTATTACAGGCACTGGAAGGAGCAGATGAGTTTGGACTTCCTAAAGAAGGCCTATTCACAGAGTATTGTTATTACTCAACTCGTTCTCACAGCTCCTTGGAAAAGCTTCATTTGCCAGATGTTATTATTTGACCTGATTTGGAGCTTACTCTGTGGGAAAATCCTATTCTCAGGGAATTTGTTGAAAGATTCAAAGACAGTTGTTTAACATCTCAACTTCCTAAAGCTGAAAATACTAGTTGGTACAAACAAGAGCATGACCAAGATATAAAAGGAAGATCTGTGGAAAAAGATGTCCATGAGAGGCTTTGAAAAGTTCTGACATATTTCTAGTGTTCCAGAAGACAGCACATACATGCAGGGATATACACATACTGAAAAAAAGCATCTGAATCTATTATTGCTGGTTAAAATTGAGGCTTTGCAAAAGCAGACAAAAAAGACTAAGTAGAATTTGGAACTGCTTCATAATAGAAGGTATGTCCTAACACAAACATACAGAATCCCCTTAACAAAAGAAGTTGAGGCTATAATGCTTCAAAGAATCTAATGAAGATTCTGACCATCTCACTCAGATCGTCACTAAAATAATTGAGCAGATACTTCAGCAGCTACACAATACAAGGAATAAAGGATTTTAAAGAATTAACCTAGGAAAGTACCAAGCAAATAAACAGTAGCAACAAAAACAATGACAAGAAAAAAATCAACAGTAATAATCTATAAAGACATGAGGAAATCTGGATTTCGACCCTATAGTACCTAAAATGTCCAGTTTTCAATAAGAAAAATAAAAATATGAGGCAGTAAAAGAAAAATGTTACCAATACACAAAACAAAACAACAACAACAAAAAACAGCAACCAATAGGAATCATTCCTAATGGGTCCCAAGTGTTAGACTTACTAAATAAAGACTTTAAAATCAGTTATTGAAGAGATTAAAAAATGATGTCTAAAAAATAAAGGGAAATATATCAATGATGTCTTACCAAGTAAATAATGTCAATAAAGATAAAGAATATATAAAAAATAACTAAAGAAGAATTCTAATGTGAAAAAATGCAGTATCTAAAGTGAAAAATTCACTAGCAGGATTTAACAGCAGTTCCTCATTGGCAGAATAAACAACCAATGAACTTGAAAATGGGTTAGTTGAGGACAGTCTGCAGAACAAAGATAAAACAAATGAAGAAAAGTAAGCAGAGCCTCAGAGACATGTGAGATATCATTAAGCATCCCAACATACACAGCATATGAGAGCAACAAAAATAAGAGAATAAGGTCAAAATGCAGAATAATATTTGAAAAAAGTATTGATGAAAACTTCTCAAATTTGATTTTAAAAAATTAGCTGGGCATGTTGGGGCATGTCTATAGTCCCAGCTACTCAGGCGGATGATCTGGGAGAATTGCTGGAGCCCAGGAGGTAGAGGCTGCAGTGAGCTGTGATACTGCCACTGCCCTCCAGCCTGGGTGACAGAGACAATCCTAATGTTTTTATTAGCTTTTTTTGTAGCAATAGGGTCTCACTATGTTGCCCAGGCTTGTCTCCAACTCCTGAGTTTAAAGGAGCCTTCTACCTCAGCCTTCCAAATTACTGGAACTACAGGCATAAGGCACTATGCCTGGGGCTGGAAGCACTTTCTAACTCAATTCATGCTATAAGGCCAGAATTATTCTGATAGCAAAGCTATTAAACACACTATAAAAAGAAAAAGCTATTGACCAATATATGCCATATGAACATAGATACAAATATCTTCCACAAAAAAACTAGCAAACTAAGTTCTACAGCATATTAAAAGTACTATACAGCATGACTAAGTAGAATTTATTTCAGAAAAACAAGAATGGTTCGACTTATAGAAATCAATCAAAAACAGTACGCTACATTAAGAGAATTTGTGTTCCAAAATCTTTAAAATATTGCTGCAAGAAATTAACAGATAAATGAAAAGACAACCCATGTTCATGGATTCAAAAATATTTTTAAGATGGCAGTGCTACCCAAAATGATAAAAAATTTAGTGAACTCCTTATCAAAATCACAATGACTTGTTTTTTGCAGAAATGAAAAAGTTGTTTATAATAAAATTCATATGGATTCTCAATTAGAGATTGATTTCTAAACAATCTTGAAAAAGGAAAACAAATTTGGAAGAGTCACGCTTTCCAATTAGGAAACTTACTATAAAGCTACAGTAATTGAAACAATGTGCAACTGGGATTAATATCAACATGTAGATCAATGGAATAACATTAAAATTTTAGGAGAGAAAACATGTATCTATGGTTGATTGATTTCTGACAAGAATACAAAGACCCTTCTGTGGGGGAAAATTGTCTTCTCAATAAATAGTATTAGCAAAATTAGATAACCGCATGAAAATGAGTTATTCTGGACCTCTGTCTCACACTTTGACCAAATATTAACTAAAAATGGATCAACAATCTAAATATAAAAGCCCACATTATAAAACTGATAAGGAATTTTTATTTAAAACATACAAATAACAACAATAATAAAAAACAAAAATACCCCAATTGTAAAATGGGCAATGGATTTGAATAGACAGTTATCCAAAAAAGATATAAGCAGCCAAGAGGGCAGGCTCAGTGTCTCACACCTGTAATCTCAGCACTCTGGGAAGCCCAGGTGGGAGAATCACTTAAGACGAAGGGCTTGAGGCCAGCCTGAGCAGCAACATGGCTAATCCTCATCTCTAAAGAAAAAAAAAAAAAAGTCAGGTATGTTAGTATGTGGTTGTAATTCTAGTTATGCAGAAGGCTGAGACAGGAAGGTTGCTTCAGCCTAGCAGGTTAAGTCTGTAGTAAACTGTGATTGCACCACTGCACTCTAGCCTGGGCAATAAAGTAAAACCTTGTCTCAAAAAAAAAAAAAAAAAAGTGGTCTAGAAGTACATTAAAATATGCACAACATCAATACATTAGGAAAAGGTAAATCTAAACCAAAAAGAGATATCACTTTGTCCCCCATAGAAAGGCTAAAATTAATGTCAGAAACTATCCAAGTGTAGATAAGGATATGGAGAACTTGACACCGTCATACACTGCTTGTGGAAATGTAAAATGGTACAATCACTTTAGAAAATGATTTTCCATAATTTTGAACATCAAGTTATTCTATGACCTGACAATTTCACTGACAGATATACACACAAGAAAACTGAAAAGTATGTCCATGTAAAAACTTGTATATGAAAGCTCATGTGAGCATGTGAGCATTACAAATAATAATATCATCATAAAACAACTCAAATGCTTATCAAGTGATGAATGAGTAAACAATTGTTGTATAGTATACCCACAGAATGGAATATTCTTCTACAATAAAAATAAAGTACTGATACATGTTACAGTATGGATGAAACTTGAAAGAAGTTAGTCAGCTAGGTGCAGTAGCCCACACCTGTAACCCCAGTATTCTGGGGGATTGCTTGAACCAAAAAGTCTGAGCTCATCAACCTGGGCAACATAGCGTGACCCCATCTCTATTAAAAATAAAAATAAAAATAAAGAAGCTAGTCACAAGATACCACATATTTTATAATTCTATTTATGTAAAATGTCCAATAAAAGAAAATCTAAAGACTGAAAATAGATTAGTGGTTCCCTAAGACTGAGGAGAGGGTATAATGGGTGACTACTAAAGGGAGTGAGTTTTGTTTAGGGGAATGACAAAAATGTTCTAACATCAGATTATGGAGATGGTTGCCTGACTCTGTGAATATTCTAAAAATTATTTCATTTTACACTTTAAATAGGTGAATTTTATGGTACTTAAATGGTATCCCCCAAAAAATCTATTTTTAAAAGCTTATTTCTTCAGCTTTTACATTTTATTATCAGAATTTATCTTACTGTAAGGAAAGTCCATGAAAAGAAATTAATACCCAGAATATATAAAGAACTTTCACAACTCAACAACGACCCAATTAAAAAGTGGTAAATGATTTAAACAGACCAAATAAGATATACAAATGACCAATAAACACATAGAGAAATGTTCAACATCGTTAATCATTAAAAAAAATGCCAACTCAAAACCACAATAAGATTGCACTTTATCTCCATTACAACAGCTATTATCAAAATATAAATTAAAATTTAAATAAAAACAAAATATAAAATGTTGTTGAAGATGTAGAAAAACTGCTAATGGGAATGTAAAATGGTACAGCCACTATGAAAAACAGTTTCACAGTTCCTCACAAAGTTAAACACAAAATTGCTATATAATCCGGTAATTCCACTTCTAGGTATGTACTCAAAGGAATTACAAGCAAAGACTGAAAAACATATTTGTACACCAATGTTCATAGTAGCATTATTCACAATAGCCAAATGCTGAAAACAACCCAATTTTCCCTCAATGGTTTAACAGTAAATAAAATGTGACACATATATACAATGGAATATTACTCAGCAATAAAAACAAATGAGGTTCTAATACATGCTACAACACAGTAGAGCCTTGAAGAGATTATGCTAAGTGAAATAAGACAGATACAAAAAGACAAATATTGTATTATTTCCCTTACATGAAGTATCTAGAACACAAATTTATAGAGACAGAATATACATTAGAAGTTACTGGAGATTTAGAGGTCAGGGCATAGGAAGTTATTACTTAATGGCTACAGAGTTTCTGCCTGAGAAAACAAAAAATTTTTAGAAGTAGTTAGTGGGTGAGGGTTACACAACATTGTGAATGTAATTAATGCCACAGAATTATAAACCACTAAAAAAATTTTTAATGTAGTAAATTTCATGTTACGTGTATTTTATCGCAATAGGAAAAAATAATAAATAAATAAATTCTCCTCCAAGCTCTCCTGACCTCTTACACCATCATTCACTTAGTGTATGTTCTAAAAGCTCTCCCACCTGTCTTGAAGAACTACAGTTTCTCTTTGAAGTTATTTACTTTTATTTGACCTTTGTGGGGGATGAAATTATAGTCTCCATTTTTACAATTTTTCTCATACTTAAAATTTGTTACAAATATCAACTTTTGTCTGCCATCCAAAATCAGCACAAAGCATTTTAATCTCCTCTAGAATCTCTTCTAGAAGATCCTGTCCTTTAGTCTTTTTTCTGCATCAGAAATGTTGCTTTGTCTGTGTTTGGACTTTTCCTTGTTTTTCTCAGGTTGGAGACAACCTAAAAAATGTATTTCAGGGAGAATGGGACACTGAATATATTGGGAAAGCTGTTTTTTCATGAAAATTAGTTATCTGTATGATTTTTTTTTTACAATATAGTGTGTATGGCTTTTTTTGTCTTTACTTACAACTTCCAATTCCCAATTTATTTTTGTTCCTAATTTGCAGTTCACATTTATTCTTGGGAAGTTATTGCAAGGAAGTAATCTGTCTCAAATTCTATTTTGTAACATCTAGTCACTGCTCTAAAGTTTCTTTTAATTTTTAATTCCATCGTGCTGAGTGCTGGCCACCTTCCTTGGTTTCTGCCATGCACTTAATAAAAATGCCCCCAATCCATCTCTCAGGTCAGGCTTGCCATTTACCTCTCAGGGCTGTAGTAGAAATTAATGAGATCACTGTTCCAGTACTCTTTGAAGACTTGCATTTTGGAAGAGCTATGCCAAAAGTCACAAAGGATTTGTAGTATAAATTGTTCATGAAAAATAAATATTATAATTTTAGTAAATATGAAGAACATTGGATATTCAAAAGAATGGACCCAGCTGTTGAAAAAATAAATGACAGTAGTCAAGGCTGGAATTCTCTTACTCTACAGAAAAATGTAGGGTTGATGAAGAATTGAAATCAAACAATTTGAAAGGTATAAATATCTCAAGAACAACATTGCACTATCACTTATGATAGCTAAGGACAAAGAAAAATGAAAATTATACAGGGGTGATAAAAATTTGTGGTCAAACTCCCTGAATTTTGTTATTGAATATTCAATTTTCTATTATTGAATATTTATTTTTAATGAGACTAAGTATTCTTAGAATATTTTGAAAACACATATTAAGAATAGAAAATTATCTATAACACAACAGAGTTTCACCAACAATTTGTCAATTTCTTTTATTTTTAAGCTATATATATTTTAAATGATGCTGAATAAATGCTATATTTTAAGTACTATATGCTAATTTTCAAGGTATTTTTAATAACAGTATTTTATACTATTTAAAAATATCAAACAAAAAGATAAACATACAAATGAAGTTACACATTTCTAGCATTGCTGAATATTTTGATACAGTTAACTAAAAGTTTTTAAATGTATTTCCAAGTTTTCTGTTCTTTTTAAAATATAATTATTTATTTTAATGACTTTATTACCTAAGAAAAAATGTTCATTATGTAAAAAATCAGATAATGAAATGTATACAAATAAATTAAAAATTATAAATAATGCCACCAGAAATATTACTGCTAATATTTTGTGTATATATGTATGTGTGACATATAAATATATGGCTATAGGTATCTGTCTCTTTCTCTCTCTCTCTACATATATATATGTATACACAGACATATACACAGTATATTTAATTACACATATATCAGTATGTAATACAACTCATATAATACCATTAAATAATTCAATGTCCTTCACATGTATCCCAAAACCTAAAATGCAATAAAAAAAAGACAAAGAAAATAATAATAATAATAATAATAATAATAATTCAAACTTAACAAAATGCAAACTTAAAGGTGTTGGAACTTTAAATTATTCTGAGCCTTCAGAGGAGTATGGTAATTCAGCCTGAGTCACATGCCATGTGACTTCAATATCTGCCTTTTTTTTTCCCTGTAAATTAGAAAGGCCAAGAGGCACCAGAAATAAGACCTCCCCAGATCACTGCCCTGCTTTACAAAGTAACAATCTTCCCTGCAATTTAACAATCTGTAATTAATCAAATCACTGTAGCATATACACTGGTCATGTATGGAAAATGTAATCCTGTTGTGTTGGGAAAAGCTGGAAAGGAGAAAGGACTTACAGAGTGCCTACACAAATTGGTTGTGAGTAACATATAACCAAAGAACAACAAACCGCGGAAGGCTGCAGGAGGCCTGTGAGGAGGAAAGCCTCTTCATGTCTCATGCTCCGGTGCAGGGTGACCTCAGCTCTGTTACCATAAATATTGTGCTCAAGGACAGACAACGCCTTCGTAGCACTATGATGTAGCCAGACTTGTAGGCTCCTTGTAAGGCCTGCGTTTGATCAGCTGTACATAGATAATAAGCTAAAGATAACCATATGTTCTTGTTTTGTGAAACTCCCAAACCACCACCTTTATCAGTCCTTAGGATGACACACCACTTCTGGCTCACTGATTCACTTCCAGCTCACTGATTCACTCCACCATCAATCCACCCCTACCCTATATATCAAAGCAATTGTAATCAATAAATAGTGTGGATGATCAGAGCTCAGGGCCTTCAGTGTTGTCTCCAGAGTAACAGTGATGGCCCCCTGGTCTCACTTTTTCTCTTAATCTCTTTTTCTCATTCCTTTGTTGCCACAAAACTTGGGGTACCCATGGGTAATATGGAGCTGGCTTCCTATACTGTTCAAACATCACTATCTCTGTGTATGGGAAACCTTAACTTCTCCACTTTGCAATGCATACCTCACTCATTTGGAGTCATTGTTTCTGGACGGCCAGCCTCAACATTCGTGGTCAAACTCCATATGTAATCATAATCACTGAATCTTATTATTTAAGGTTGACATTTTGGCAACCATGAAGGGACCTGACATGAATGTTGGTAATCCTTGTTACTTTGCCAACAGCCAGAGCCTTGGTACCAGCATAAATAACTTCTGTTTATCCAACCTTGCTGGAGTCAGCAGAAATCTTTGGGAAAACCTTTCTCAAATCCCAGTCATCCCCGGCTTAGTTGAGGATTCAGACATTATTCAAACTACACACATTTCTAACTCAATAGAGTTGGAATTGAAGCACTACTACAAGGTAGTAGCTTCATTTGCTATTCTCTAGAGATTCTGCTAATTGAGGATTTGTGATTTTCCCTTTTCTCTGATGTTAAGGTTTTGTTTGGAATCACTCCATAGAGTTTTTAAACCTTTTCTCACATTTCAAATTTTGGTCAGAGAAAGAAAACAGTTTCTCTCTGAAAAGAGGGAGCGAATCTTTGTGGCTTAAACAAAGATGAGTAATATTTAAAATTGGCTACATTCTGAGGCTCTGTTCAACTGACAAAACTAAACTTTCTTTTTAAGTGACCAAAATACTAAGAGGTTCTCTATGAGAATAAGTTCTGAAGATAAGAGACACTGTTCCTCCTAACTGAAAGACTTAGCCACCTTAAGTGACTAAGTTCTTATGGAAGTATTGGAGTTTATTACTCACAATGAATTGCCTTACAGAAAATTCATTAAGAAAAAAACAAAATAGACTGCTAGCTAATAAAGAAGAAAACACAGAAGAATTAAATAGATACAATAAAAAATGGTAAAGGGGATATCACCACCAATCCCACAGAAATACAAACTACCATCAGAGAATACTATAAACACCTCTATGCAAATAAACCAGAAAATCTAGAAGAAATGGATAAATTACTGGACACTTATACACTATCTCAAGACTAAACCAGGAAGAAGTCGAATTCCTGAATAGACGTGTATTCCTGAATAACACGGTCTGAAATTAAGGCAGCAATTGACATCCTACCAACCAAAATAAATCTAGAACTAGACAGGCTCACAGCCAAATTTTATTAGAGATACAAAGAGGAGCTGGTACCATTCCTTCTGAAACTATTCCAAACAATAGAAAAAGAGGAAATTATCCCTACCTCATTTTATGGGACCAATATAATCCTGATACCAAAACGTGGCAGACACACAACTAAAAAAGAAAATTTCCAGCCAATATCTTTGATGAACATTGAGGCAAAAATCTTCAATAAAATACTGGCAAACTGAATGCAATAGCACATCAAAAAGTTTATCCATCATGATCAAGTTGGCTTCATCCCTGGGATGCAAGGCTGGTTCAACATACACAAATCAATAAACATAATCCATCACATAAATAGAACAAAAGATAAAAACCACATGTTATCTCAATAGATGCAGAAAGACTTTTGACAAAATTCAGTAGCCCTTCATGCTAAAAACTCTTAATAAACCAGGGATTGATGGAACACATCTCAAAATAATAAGAGCTATTTATGACAAACCCACAGCCAATATTATACTGAATGGGCAAAAGCTGGAAGCATTCCCTTTGAAAATTAGCACAAGACAAGTATGGCTTCTCTCACCACTCTTAATCAACATAGTATTGGAAGTTCTGACCAGAGCAATCAGGCAAGAAAAAGAAACAAAGGATATTCAATTAGTAAAAGAGGAAGTCAAATTGTCTCTATATTTAAAAGACCCCATCATCTCAGCCCAAAATCTCTGTAAACTGATAAGCAACTTCAGCAAAGTCTCAGGATACAAAATCAATGTGCAAAAATCACAAGCATTCCTATACACCAATAACAGACAAACAGAGAATCAAATCATGAGTGAACTCCCATTCACAATTGCTACAAAGAGAAAAAAATACCTAGGAATACAACAAACAAGGGATGTAAAGAACCTCTCCTAGGAGAACTTCAAACCCCCACTCAAGGAAATAAGAGGACAAAACAGATAGAAAAACATTCCCTGCTCATAATTAGGAAGAATCAATATTGTCAAAATGGTCATATTGCCCAAAGTAATTTATAGATTCAATGCTATCCCCATCAAGATACCACTGACTTTCTTCACAAAATTGGAAAAAAACACCTTAATCTTCATATGGAACCAGAAAAGAGTCTGCATAGCCAAGACTATCCTAAGCGGGGGGGAAAAAAAAAGCTGGAGGCATTATGCTACCTGACTTTAAACTATACTATAGGGCTACAGTAATCAAAACAGCATGGTACTGGTACCAAAACAGATATATAGATCAATGGAACAAAATAGAGACCTCAAAAATAATGCCACATATCTACAACCATCTGATCTTTGACAAACCTGACAAAAACAAGGAATGGGGAAAGGATTCCCTACAAATGGTATTGTGAAAACTGGCTAGTCAAATGCAGAAATCTGAAACTGAATCCCTTCCTTACACCTTATACAAAAATTAACTCAAGATGGCTTAAAGATTTAAATGTAAGACCTAAAATTACAAAAACTCTAGGAGAAAACATAGGCAATACCATTCAAGACATAGGCATGGGCAAGGACTTCATGACTAATATACCAAAAGCAATAACAACAGAAAGCAAAATAGACAAACGAAATCTAATTAAACTAAAGAGCTTCTGCACAGCTAAACTACCATTAGAGTGAACAGGCAACCAACAGAATGGGAGACAATTTTTGCAATCTACCCATCTGACTAAGGGCTAATAGCCAGAATCTACAAAGAACTTACTCAAATTTTTTAAAAAAATCATAAAGTGGGTGAAGGATATGGACAGACATTTCTCAAAAAAAGAGATTTATGCAGCCAGCAAACATATGAAAAAAAAAGTTCATCATCACTGGTTTTAGAGAAATGCAAATCAAAACCACAGTGGGATACCACCTCATGCCAGTTAGTATAGTGATCATTAAAAAATCAGGAGACAAAAGATGCTGGAGAGGATGTGGAGAAATAAGAATGCTTTTACACTGTTGGTGGAAGTGCAAATTACTTCAACCATTGTGGAAGACAGTGTGGTGATTCCTCATGGATCCAGAACTAGAAATACCATTTGACCCAGTAATCCCATTACTGGGTACATGCCAAAGGATTATAAATTATTATAAAAACACATACACACATGTTTATTGTGGCATCACAATAGCAAAGACTTGGAACCAACCCAAATGCCCATCAGTGACAGACTGGATAAAGAAAATGTGGCACATATACACCATGGAATACAATGCAGACATAAAAAAGGATGAGTTTACGTCCTTTGCAGGGACATGGATAAAGCTGGAAATCACCATTCTCAGCAAACTGACACAAAAACAGAAAACCAAACACCACATGTTCTCACTCATAAGAGTGTGTTGAACAATGAGAACACATGGATACAAGGAGAACATCTGTTGTGGGGTGGGAGGCTAGGGGAGGAATAGCATTAGGAGAAATACCTAATGTAGACGATGGAGTGATGGATGCAGCAAACCACCATGACACATGTATAACTATAACCTTGGCAATGCACAATCCTCCAAATAGATTATTATGTATATATGTTTGTTATAAGTATAACAAACCTGCATGTTCTGCACATGTACCCTAGAACTTAAAGCATAATAAAAAAAATTAAAAAACCAGAACACCTTGCTTAATCTTGTAGGCATGCCTAAAGGCTGATCACCTGGTACCTTAAGCATCCATGTTTCCTGGGATCATCAAGGCACATAAAAAGAAAGAAGTTACTCCAAGGTGAAATATTGAGCAGCTATTCTGATAAGCAGCACATTTAATCCAAAGAAACTCCCATCATGTATTTTGGTCATTCAGAAGGAAAGTCTAAATTATGGGCAATCATACTTCTAAAACTGAATCCTCTTCCTTGAGAAGAGAGCCATCATTGGAAAAACCAGCTGGATTCCTGTTAAATACTTATGGCACCTTGTCATGTATATAAGATCAGAAAAAAAATGGTCTCATATAAATTTCAAAGACCCCAAATTACATTGGCCACAAAGGGGTACTTTGAAATAAGTGAATTAGTTTATCTGTGTGCTCAATGAGAAAAAAAATACCCTCTAAAATAAAACAACATAACTGGAAGAGCTATTTTCAGTGGTACTTGAAAGCATTTGAAAGAGGTTCTGATAAAGTCATTTCTTTGGAAGAGGAAAAGGCTGTCTAAAACAATGTCTGAATTGAAAAACGCTGCCAAAATTCCTCTTCCTTCTTAGTCTTCTCCTTCCCTTTTGTTAGAATGTCCTTGTCTGCATTTACCTTCCCTTTCTCCTCTTCCTTCTTCTGCTGTTCTGGCTCCATTTCAGGAAAATCCTGTGTCCAGTAGAGGAGAACTTGCCTTGGTTTATCAAATATGGCTAAAAGTAGAACCCAAAGGCATCATTAAAGAATTGTTGGATCTGTTTTAGAATTTTAGTGGATTTTCTACAGAATTCAAATTCAATATTCAAATTTGTTACCCCAGATTCTCTGATTTTTATCAATTGGTTCACATGTTAATGTCAGACAACAAAGCCAAGGATTGGATAGCGTTAGAGACAGAATGCTTTTCCACAAGGAAAAAACAGCATTTAGACAAAACGTTTTCTTAGCAAGGCAATTTTACTTTCCATAGAAAGGGTGTTCCCATTAGTCATCTTGCTATGAGAGTACAATGAACAAAGGAAAGGCAGCCATATTTATTCCTTACACATTGGGTCCTTACTACCGTGTCCAATCTTTGTTGGTTGGAGCTAGACCTCACAATCAAAACTGAACCCGACTGACTAACAACTTTAAACTTTTCTAAATAGGTAACGGCAATGGAGAACAAAGGAAAAGAGGAAGTCCAAATAAGGAAGGGGCATAGGTTGCAAGCTGGGACATGCCTGTGAGCACATAGAGCACTGATATCTTGGTTAAAGTACAAAGACATAGAAGCTATGATGTGTCTGTGAGCATGTCTAACAGTTACATTGGATAGGGCTTAACAAAGAGTTATTAGCAAAAGGCAAGAAGGCTTTAAAGAGAGTTAACCTTTCAAACAAACTATTATTTCCAAGATTTATTATTGTTATTCTTTAATAAGAAAGGAAACTTTAAGAGGAACTCTTTTGCTTTCTACAGATAGCAAAGGCAAACTGTAGGAATATTATAGAGGACTTCTAAGAATTTTCTGAAATAGACTGTGAATGGGCCCACAATACTTCCCAATCTTTACTAGATGTTATCCCATTAGTTTTCCAAAGAGTAGTGATTACAATAAAAAACAATGACACCACAGTCTTGATGAGCCTGTGATGTCACACTGTGAAAAATTTGAAAAATTATTTAAACAATATTCAGGCCTATTAGAAGAAAAGTATGGTAATCACTAAAATTATAATTTCCTTAACTCAAACTTTATAAGCAGATTAGATTAAGAATTTTTTTTTTTTTTTTTTTTTTTTTTTTGAGACGGACTTTTGCTCGTTACCCAGGCTGGAGTGCAATGGCGCGATCTCGGCTCACCGCAGCCTCCACCTCCTGGGTTCAGGCAATTCTCCTGCCTCAGCCTCCTGAGTAGCTGGGACTACAGGCACGTGCCACTATGCCCAGCCAATGCTTTGTATTTTTAGTAGAGACGGGGTTTCACCATGTTGACCAGGATGGTCTCGATCTCTTGACCTCGTGATCCACCCGCCTCGGCCTCCCAAAGTGCTGGGATTACAGGCTTGAGCCACCGCGCCTGGCCTAGATTAAGAATTTTAAGTGGATTAGATTAAAAATAATTAAGAGACAGGGCCTCAGTTGAGCTACCTCTTAAGCTCATGATCTAATTAATTTTGCTGATCATTGGCCTGTACTCTAACCAAGCAAGAAAAAGAAAAGGAAAACTAAATAGAAAGGAAAAGCAAGTAAGATCACGAACTTACCACTAAATTGGTCAACCCATTTGTAAGCCTTAAACATCCTAATAAGTTCTAAAACCAACCCAACCTCCTACTTTGCAATTACTGCAAAAGACCTGGTCATTTTTAAAAGAATTGTAGAAGATTAAAATATAAAGAACAGTTACAAGCCAAAGTAAAAGAATTTTATAAAGATACTTTGAGAACTTCAAAGGTACTAATACCTTAGAGGAAATGAAAATTAATTTAAATGAAGGACAAACATATGCTATTATTGACACTGAAGGTACGTCATCAGTGGTAGATCCCACCTTATTGTAAGGTCCCATTCCTCAGAGTGAAAATACAATACAAATGGTAGGCATAACAAATACTCCTATGCAAGCATATAAATCTAAATCTATTGTTTTACAGTTGGGTCCTCTACAAGGAACACGTTTTCCTTTTGGCTCCCTCACCTTCATTCATTCGACAGTAAAATACTTTTTATGATTATACAATATCCACTTCTCTTTCTCTCTAAATGGGAAACGTATTTAGAATTAAAAGATAAAACGAATTACTAGGATAAAAACTTTTTCAAAATTTGATCCTTTTAATTTATAAATTGCGATTCATGTTGTCATGGAGGAAATAAAATTGTTAAATAATAAACTGCAGGACTGGTTACATACAGTGCCTGATTAGTCATGCTCAAAATCCTCCACGGATATTGGGAAAATTATCTTGACCACACAATTTAAGATTTAAATAATCCATCAAAACCTCTTTCAAATCTCAAGCAATACTTTCTAAGATTAGAGGCCTCAAAAGGAGTAAGACCTATAATTTTGGATTATAAAAGGGGCTTGATTGTTCCTTGTACAAGCCCATGTAACAGTCCAATCGTCCTCATAAGAAAACCAAATTGTAGATGACAGAGATTTGTACAGGAGTTGAGGGCAATTAGTAACACAGTCATTTCTCTACATATAGTGGTATGAAACCCCCATGTGTTGTTAACTGCTATCCCAACTGAAGGCGAGAGGTTTACTGTAACAGACCTATGTAGTGCATTCTTCAGCGTTTCTGTGGGTAGAAACAGACAATTTCTCTTTGCCTTACGTGGGAAGACAAACAATACACATGGACAGTCATGCCTCAGGGAAATACTGACAGCCCAACTTATTTTTTTACAAATATTAAAAGCAGTCCTTCCACATGTTGATACCCTAAGAAATCCACTTTGATGCAGTGTAGATGTTTTACTTCTCATCTCAGGGAATAAACCAGCCTTCAAAGAGCATGAAATTTATTTGTTACAAGAATTAACTTCAAAGGGAAAAAAAAACAATTAAGATATTTAGGTAATCTAATTCCAAAGGTCAAAACTTCTTATCAATCTCGATGGAACAGAAGGAATATTTACCTTCCCTACCACAAAAACTAAGAAACAACCAAGAGATGTATGGAGATCAAAGCAGATGTGGAGAATACTACAGTCAACAACAGGACTCTGGCCAAACAATTACCACCCTGCCTGAGAGCAGCAACTGCCACTGCAGTGTTCATAAGAGCAACAGAAGAGACAGTGGTGGTGTGTCCTCTCACTGTCTGTTCCATATTCCGTGGAAGTACTTCTAAACTTACACCACACTGAGAACTTTTCAGTTAATAGACTGGCTTCCTATGGAGCTCTTTTTTCTGCTTTCGAAAATACAATCTTCAGATATAATAATCTCCATCCTGCCACTTTTCAGTCCTGTCTTCAGATAAAGTATCATACAATATCTTTACCAACTAGCTTCTCTCTCCCAGAATGGATCTGCAAGAAACTCCCCACCTCTCAATAATGCCAATGTTATTTGGTTTACAGATGGATCTTAGTTAAAGGATGAATCAAGAATTTATTATACAAGTTGCGGTATCATATTTTTGATTGAAGAAACATGGAAAGTGTTTATATTCCAGGAATGACTTTGGCTCAACATGCAGAATAAATAGCATGAATTACAACCTGTCAGTTGGCAAAATGAATAACAACTAATATTTATACAGATAGCAGATATGCTTTCAGAGTAGCTCATGGTGGAAACAAAGATTTTTAAATGCTTCTGATCAACCTTTAAAAAATGGAGATCTTGTTTCCAAAATCACTAGCAATTATCAAAAGTCCAGGCTGTTCAAAGTCAGACACTCCAGAAAGTAATGGAAATAAATTACCGGATAGTATAGCAGTAAGGGTCACCCTAAATATATGTGAACCATTAACCTCGTTTAGCTTTTAAGGAATCACTTGATTTGATATAAAATTAGCTCAATTCAAAATCCAAAAACAGAGTAAGAAAGTTGGGAAACAAAAGGGGAAATGTACTCCTCCAAAACTGGGTTATGGTACGGACCAAATTGTCTATTTATACTTACAACTAAATTACAATCATCTTTCTTAACTTATGTACATGATCTAACTCCTTGGTGGCCCAATGAGATGACTGCCTGGGAAATAACAATATTATTGAAAAGCTTCTCCAGCTATTGCTCATTAGGTATACAATCACCATTATAGCTACCCAAAACAATCCCAGGAAATCTTTTCACAGTTCTCAATGTCATTTTCCTTTATCAGAAGACCTTTTTGAGTTACGGCAACTGGGTTTTGTTCAGCTATTACCATTACGAGGGTATAAGTACGTTCTAGTGATGGTTTGTATATTCTCTTATTTAATAGAGCATTTCCTTCCAGAAGATTAGCCTTAGCAGTAAGTAAAATTATTTCAGAGAAAATTATTCTAACTTGGAAAGTTTCTTTAGAACTTTATAGCAAGAGAGATACTCATTTCACTGGATAGATCATCTTGCCAGTATGCAAAATTTGACTCATTATCAAACATCTGCATTATGCCTGTCACTCCCAGTCTAGCGGAAAGCATAAACTGAGTAATCAAAACTCAATTGGCAAAATTAACTGAGGTTTTTAAAATTCCTTGGCCATAGGCTCTTCCATCAGTTTTTCTTAACCTAAGATTGACTCCTGTTAGTAAATACCAACTATCTCCATTTGAAATTATATCATACAGACCTGGAAAATTGTTTCTAAGAAACTGTGCATCCAATATTAAAAAGGACATGTTGTAATATTTTAGTGGCCTTATAACAAACTATAATTCAGTAAAAGACTTTCCACAGTGAGCTCATGGAAGATTAAAAAACAAAACAAAACAAAACAAACAAACAAACAAAACTCAAGGACCCGAGACTTTAGCCAAGAGAGTGTCTATTAGAAATTGGCATCTTTTAAAGGACTCTCTCCAACCAAGGTGAAAGTGACCTCATCAGGTGCTCCTTGAAATTAACCCTTGGGCCAGAAAACTAAAAGGAATTGTTTCCTGGATATACATCATTCATTTAAAGAAAACTACTTTGGCTTTGCCAATTTGGACTTCACGTCAAACTGGTGATTTACAATTGAAATTCTCCATAACCAAAAAAGATCAAAAGAAGATGGCATCTGAGGTAATCAGCCTTCCAAAGACACCAGACCAGGCCTATATCCAAATGAACACTTTAGTAATAATTCACACTTGAGGAAGGTCTTCATTTACAAATTTCCACTAAATTTCTTTCTTTTCATCTCAAATTCTTATATTTTATTGCTACTATCACCAGCTGTTGACCATAGAGCAAACTATTTCTTGCAATGGGCTCAGGACTATGATAACAGATTACAAAACACACACACACAAACACACATGAAAAAACATTTGTTGTTCCTTATGCAGTGTCATGCCTCTTTCTGATAGTTCTGGCCTACCATGATGGTATCTCCTCTCCAAGGACAAGATTGGATAGAATATCAAAAATATATCACTATTTCTCAAGAACAATCATTGGTGCCTAGCACTAGTAAGACTAAGGATGGTGTGCATCACTGGCTGATTAATATTAGTTTACAAAGCAAAAAGCATAGAAAAAGTTTTGAAAAACAACAATAATAACATAAAAACAACAACAAAGAAAGCCCCTTATTTATTAACTTTAACATTGGCACTGCCCCAAATGAGGAATGAAACAATGACACTATCCCAACTGAGAGATAAGACAACTCAAGTTCAGGATGGCATAACACAAATTTGGTACAGTTTTATCTGACTTACCCACTCCTTTGGCTAGTTAGTTATGTCAGGTATGTTGTGAACAGATAAGTCATATCAAGGATACCTCATTCAGTAGCACCAGAGATATGGGATGGATACCCAAAGAACAGTGTATCCATAGCATTATACTACAAAGTACTAATTGGCATGCCACTGAATGGGCATAATGACTGGGTGTTTATTGGTTAGCTCCAAATAAAATGTCTTGGCTATGCAGCACTAATGCATAACCATGGTTACCACCAGCATGCTGAGCATGATGTTCTCTGGGTTATGTCTGACACAAGGTTGAGTAGTTGATACCTTGTCAACATCTACAAATTTTCCTCATTCACAATCTCACTGAGCGAATTCTGTATTTCACTGGTATGATCATTCAGCTTCCATCTTCATAACTACACCTAGGCATTAATAATGTCATTTAGCATAAAGAAGCCCTAACCAATTATATACAAATGATAGCTACCTGGGTATTTTGTTATTAAACAATAAAGTCATCTTATGAGAAAAAGCTATATTACAGAATCATCTGACTTCAGAAATACTCACTGCAGCCCAAGGGGAAACTTGCATGATCATAAAAACTGAGTGCTACATCTATATACCAGATAAATCATAATATTATTAAATTAATGACTGATGTGAAACCCCAAATGAATAACCTTTCAAATCCAACACCCTCTCTAAACAACTGGCTAAGCCAATGGTTTGGATCTTGGGGAACTTGGTGGCAAAAACTGTTACTTACTCTAGGAATTATAATTATTTGCTGTGTTTTGTTGTTTTTGTCTTTATTTCTGCTGCAGCATCTCTTTGCATGGAGTAAATAAATGCATAGCCAAGAAAACTAAAATAATGGTTGCTCAAATAATTGCATTAATTACAGATGTAGCTGTTTAGCCTTTCTTAAGTCACAAAATCATTTCTTTATGTTGCCTTAAATTTGGTCTGTACTCTATCAACTTATAGCCTGTCTAATTCCCCCTCATTACAGGGAAAGATATTTTTAGGAATGAGCCTTCCTAGTGATGTGGGGCTAAACTCTTGAATGTAAAAGAAGCAAAAAACTATTGAGTTCTGACTAAATAAAAAAGGAAATGTGAATATAAACTTTAAAAGTTGTTGAAAATTCCAAACACTTTAAGCCTTGAGATAGATGTGACTGTGATCTCAGCCACGTCACATGTAGTTGTAACTTCTGTTTCTCAGATTATAGATTGGCTCCATTCCCTTCATTTTTGTTCTATAAATGAGAGACCAGAGACCAGACATCCTCCCCATTCTATCACTAATATTTGTTACAGATCAACTGTCTCCTTTACTGTCCTGTACCTCACTCAGACTGATGGCACAAAAGACCCCATGTTGGTCATATCCTCACTGTGGAATGTTAAATATACCTTTCTCAAAATAAAAAAGACCCCTCTGACTATCAAATTACTCAAACTACATACTAAGCCTTATATAGAAAGATGCCGAAATTCTGTTAAGCTTCCCAAACCTTATGTATATAAACGACCCTAAACTTCTACACTTTGGAGCACTGACTGTCATTCTGTGGAATCTGTGCTTCCAGGACAGCCATTCTCAAACTTTGTGTTCAATAAACGAACTATCTTTAAACTAGATTCTGACCCTTTTGACTACTTTTGCTTGACAGGACTTCTAGAACCACATCTCCAACCCTAGAATGACTTCGGATAATATTAAATTCCTTGAATGCTAAATTCTATCCTGTAGAAAATCTGGGACTTAATATAAACACTTTTTAAAATATATTGCATATTCAAAGAATCAATCTGTTTAAAGATGTTTACTGTGTACACATATTAGGCACAATAATACAGTAATAAATTAGGCTACTTTTCCTTCCTATTTTTTGCCCTTCAGCAAATCACAGTCTGGTGAAGGAGAATCATACATACACAAATCACTATAATTGAGAAACATTAAGCACATGCACAGATAGATTCCCAAACATTGATACCTGCCCAAATTGTTATACTACAGTGGAGAGCATCATTACAGAGTCATAAACACTAAGTTACAGCAGCTAAGGGAAAGATTAATCTTATCTGTGTGAAGGGCTATGAATGCTTCATAGGAGTGTTGATTTGTAATGACAGTCTTGAAAATCCACAGAATTCTGTCAACTAGTGAGAAAGAACAAAAACAAACGTCTCCTTTTTGCCATTTTTTTCTTAATTTTTTAATGCTTTAAATATTTTGAAAGTGCTCAGCATGTTGAAGTTTTCATATAAAGAACACCCAAAATATTTCACCCCAAAATATACTTCTTTGACATACTTCCAAGATGGCTATTTGGAGGGCCTGCCGACAAAAATAGCCCTGAAAAGCTGCCTTTTGTGGAGGAGATTTGCATCTGTACAGAAAAATCTACTTTAGTAAAATAAATAGCCAGGCTTTCTCTGAGGTCTTCCCCCTTCTCTAGATCTAGGAAATATGAACACAACCACAGGTTCCTATCTGTTTTTTCTGAGAGCTGCTACCTGTGAGGTTTCATCTGTATAACAAGACCACGCTTGCCAAATGCCTTTCTTTCTCTGTTTCATACCCTGTCTTGCCAAGCTCCAAGCCCTTATTCGTTCTGTAACTTCATATGATATAAAAGCATCAACCATCTGGACCTTTCCTCTTTGAGTTTTCATATCTTATCTTATACCCATGACCACATGTGCGTGTTAATAAATTTTGTATGCCTTTTCTTATATTAATCTGCCTTTTGTCAATTGAGTTTTAGTGAACTTTCAGATGGCTAAGGGGAAAGTTTCCATTGGCTCATACAAATAGCTCTAAGTCATACTTAGAGCCATTTAGATTTTGTACCCTTGAGAGTAGAGAGCTACCTTGGGTCATACTGCCCTTATAAAGATATTAGGAGACTTTTAACTATATTCAGATCACAGCATGTTTTTCAATACCCCAAATCTCTTCTTATCAACATGGAATTTAGCTAAGGTAGAGGTTAAAACTCTGATCAGCGCTAGCTATGAAGTAGATTTAGGATTGGACTGCCTTTCGTATTTTTAACAGAATGCTTCCAAACAGGAAATACAATTCATGTTTAAAATAAAGCAATGTTTCTAAAAGTTGCCCTTTAGGTTATGCTAGTCATTATAGAAAAAATGTAAAATTTCTATGTGACCTCACCTTCTCATTCACATTCACAAAGAAGATATTGCCCAGGGTCAGAGTAAGTATTTCACGGTGATTTAGCATCCTTCAAGTATACCCTAACTCCTAGAAATGGAAATCTAGAGCCACTTTCAGGATCAGAGCATGTTGGAGAGTTGACGTAGTCCAACAGTACTACAGTAAAGCTTATGGCAAACTTGGAAGGAAGCAAAGTCAGTTTTGTACAGCCTCTGCCTTTCCTTTGTAAAAGCTCTCTCCCTAATTATCTCTAGTCCCTCTTGCCCTGGAGCATTTATCCTGGCATTCTTCACATACACACAAATGACTTTTTCTCAGGCTGAGCTCAATTTATTCTCACTAAATTGAAACGATTATGGTTGAAAGCATCCCCTAATAAAAAGTGCACTCTAAAAAATCAGAAAGGCTTTTAAGTCCAAAGGAGGCAATCACTGATGGTGTGATTTCTGGTACCACAATCAGTAGTTGAAGTAGATGTTTTAGATGTGAAAAGGTTCTTAATGATTCCTGATTCTTTGTGACATACAGAGCTAATACCTTTCTGTACTGAAATTTCATGAAATTTTTTCTAATAATATTGTAACATTGTATTATGATGTGTTTGTGTGCCTTGAAGAACTTTGCCTATCTAACACAAATGACCAAATATAATGGCATCGTAAAAAATTTGGATATGGAATCAGGTGGGCTTGAAGTAACATATATTAGGGTTCAAATTTTGGCTTTCAGTTAAGAGTTGGGTGGACTTGGTCAAATTTCTCAATATTCCCAAGCTTCTTTCATCTGTAAATAGAAATAGCACGATTTAAATTGCAAAATGAGTTCATTTATGCAAAATCTCAGAGTCATAAACAATAGGTATTTTTTATGTGTGCTGTAGATGGAATGTTTGTGTCTGTTTAAAATTAATATGCTGAAATGTAATTCCCAATGTAATCATTTTCAGAGGTGGAACCTTTTCAAAGGTGATTAGGTCATGAGATGAAGCCCTTCTGATGCGATTAAGGCCCTTACAAAAGAAACTCAGAGACCAAAACATAAACATGAGTCAACTCACAACGGAAATCAGATTTTCCAGATTCAGGGTACTCTGTTTATTTCCTTCTTTGCTTTAGTGGGCACACTCTTCATTTCCCTTGAATAATTTTCTTAAAATAACTAATGAGAGAAGGCTTCTGTGATATCCCCAAATACATGGACAGGTGGTTGTCCCACTTGATGAAACCATGTATACTGGTTTCATACTCCATGGAAGCTCTTGTCACTGTGTAATAATGTATAATTTTGCTCATCTGCGTGCCTCATTGGAGTATGTTCTCTTAAAAGGAAAATGCAACATTGTTTCAAGCTGAATTGTCTGAGAACCTGATAGAGGAAGCAAGATGTACATATTTGTTAAGGAAATACTCTCTGAAGAAAGAATATGAAGAAGGTAGGCTGGGACAGAGAGCTAAGCGACCGTGTCATCTGAGCCTGCAGCCTCGTGCAGACTAGGTCCACAGAGAACTCTGGACAATGAGTTGCACCACGAAATTTTCCCTACTTTGAACCACTGGCATCCAGGTCAGTCAGCCATTGCCTGAGGGCTGCATGAGGAAGGGCAGTATCCTCACAAGCAGGAACTCCTATTTATTCCACAGCAATTCTCTTGAGGAGAGAGTAGCTGTGACTCCTTGAACAGACATCACTACAGCAATGGAGGATGAGTGTGATGGCTCAGAGAAGATCTAGCCAGAGCAATGACTTCTAAACTTACCAATCTTGATGTCCTAACATCTACTTTCTTGTTTATATAGTGAATGGTTAAAACAGTTACTCTATCATTAAATGAATTATCAGACTATATGTATGAACAAAGTGCTGTACCGTGTACTGAAGGAGATACAAAAATAAATCCTTTACTTCAAGCATTTGAAGTGAATGCTGAAGTAGGTGAGGGGGAAAGGAGGAGGTGTCAGATAAAGTCACTAACACACAAAATAAGACAGAATATGACAACTTTTACAAGACAGATACATAGATTTTTGGGGAACTACAAATAAGCTGTAAATTTCAACTCAAAGTAATCAGGAAGCACTTCAGGGAAGAAATGGAACTTGTAATCTTTATGAATACATTGATTCCATTCCTAGGAAGGAAAGGAGTACATATTTCAATTGGAAAGAGCTGTATCAGAGGCAGAAGTTTCTAAATTGGGGGAAAAGAAGAGGCTGTTTTACTGCTGCATAGAGTACGTACAATAGCGTATACATTTCATCGTGGAACAGTAGTGAATATGGCGAGGAAGATTATTAGGGGTGTAAATGTGTAAGGTGTTGAGTGCCTAGCAGAGAAGTTTAATTTTTACTCTGTAGGTAATGAAAAGTCACTGGAAATTTTTCAACATGGAACCGAGGTCAACAGTCAGTAAAGAGCTTTAGTTTTAACCTAGCAAGACTATCGCAAGATGGTTTAGATTGAGGAGGTAATAGGGGTGGAATTATAATGCAGCCTTGAAACATGTTTTGAAATTAAATGCTTCAATCTATCTGCTTCTATATTTAAAGTTGCATTTTTTCAAATATTTAGTCTATGGCATTCCTTTTAAAGATTAAGTGAAAAAATAGATTTTCCAAACACTGTATTTTTAGGTCATATGTAAATTTTCTTTGTTAAAGTGCATTTTTAGAAAAAGTATAATATATTCGAATTATAAAGTATTTCTGACCCCTAATATATCATAATCAAATGCTGACAGTATATGGAATCTTCACCATTTCTTTCTTAAAGTTAAAATATGACCAGTGGTAATTTGACTTATTTTATCTTAATTAGACAAGGAATCCTTAATCACAACAAATATTTATTTAGAGTTTCTTGGTACTTGTCTCAAGAAGGAACAGTGAAGAATCAAAGGAATTATAATGTTCAAGCTTCAGAAGAAAAAGAGTTTCTGGGCACATTCTATGTACCAGGCTTGGTGTTATAGAGATGCTTGCACATACAGTCTGCATATTTAGTAAATGCTCTCATTTTTATTCATAAGTAAATAACCTAAATTTATATACCTAGAAAGTGTGTGTCAAAATTCAAACCTAGTTTGAATTATGAATCCAAAGCTCCTTCTGTATATCTATCAGTATACATGGCATAACAGCCATACAAGTGGTACATCTATTAGCAGACACAGATAGTCACATGCAAAGATAAGTAAGAACATATGGTATCAATCAATAAAGGGGAGGAGAATAGTGACGTAAAATAACTGCAAATGTACAACACCTGTAAATGTTGAGATATATGTAACACACTCCCTCCTTTTCCATAATTCAGTTTTAATTTCCACCTCAGCCCCCACAACCTCTTACACCCCAGTGATGAGGGGATAGTTCAAAACCATATCAGCTTTACAGACAATACATGAAAGACAGATAATGGGTAGACTGAATGCTTTATATCATAATTAGTATTTAGAGATACTTGGGATTTTTACATATGTTTTAGATATCAATTTGCAAAATTTTCTTCATTTCTCAGTTGAAAATATTATACATATTAATTACTTAATAGTATAAGTAATTTAATATTAATAGATGTATTCAAATAAATACATTTATTTTGTAAGTCAGAATTTTGCCTGGAAAGAATTTATTATTGCTAATCCTCACAAAGCTTTCCAACCTTAGGTTTTATAGTTGCTATTTTCAGTGAGAAAATTGAAATTGCAAGAGGTTAAGTACCTTGCTCAAGGGCATACATTACTAATTTAGAATTATCACTATTGGCTGAGCATGGTAACTTATGCCTGTAATCCCAGCACTTTGGAAGGCTGATGCAGGTGGATCACCTGAGGTCAGGAGTTCGAGATTGGCCTGGCCAAAATGTTAAGATTCCCCATTTCTACTAAAAGGACAAAAAATTAGCCAGGCATGGTAATGCATGTCTTTAGTCCCAGCTACTTGGGAGGCTGAGGCAGGAGAATTGCTTGAACTTTGGAGGTGGAGGTTGTCGTGAGCTGAGATTGCGCCACTGCACTCCAGCCTGGGCAACAAAGAGACTCCATCTCCAAAAATAAAAATAAACATTAAAAAAGAATTATCTCTATTGTCCAGGTCTTTGTGATAGGATATTAGCTTTAAAGGCCTGTTATCTATTTGTAGAAATACACTTAAATTTAAAATTACTAATAATAATGAAAACTGTATGCATGTTTCAGTGACCAGAGAGAATAGTCATTGTATCAGTTTCCTATTGCTACTATAACGAATTACTATAAAGGGCAGGAAAGTAGTGACAGAAAATAACTGCAAATGTATAAGAACTGTAAATGTTGAGATATATGTAACACACTTCCTCCCTTTCCATAATTCAGTTCTAATTTCCTCAGTGACTTAAAAGAACAGAAATTTATTATCTTGCAGTTCTGAAGGTTAGAAGAACAGAAAATCAAACACCACATGTTCTCACTCATAGGCGGGTGTTGAACAATGAGAACACGTGGACACAGAGAGGGGAGCATCACACACTAGGGTCCGTTGTGGGAGCTCAGAAGGGGGACAGCGGGAGGGAGGGTGGGAAGGGATAATGTGGGGAGAAATGTCAGGTATAGGTGATGGGGGGATGGAGGCAGCAAACCACCTTGCCATGAATGTACCTATACATTAATCTTGCATGATCTGCACATGTGCCCCAGAATCTAAAGTACAATAAAATTAAAAAGGAAGTTCAAAATGGATCTTCACTGGACTAAAATTAAGTTGTACACAGTGCCGCTGCCTCCCTTCTGTGGGTTTAGAGGACAGTCCTTTTTTTCTGCTTTTAGAGACTGCCTGCATTCCTTGGTTAAAGGCCCCCTTCCACCTTCAAAGCCAGCAGTGGCTATCTCACCCTATATTACTCTGATTCTCATTCTTCTGCCTCACTTTTTTACATTTAAAGGATTCATGTGATTATACTGGGCCCAACCACATCATCCAGGATAATCTTATACTAAGATTTTTAACTCACATCTGCAAAGTCTCATTTTCAACAAAAGATAACATATTTACAGGTGCTAGGGATTTTGACATGGACTATTGATTCCCACTGCCCTACCTGCCACGATCAGAAAAAGGTTTTTTGAGGAAAATGAAATCTAGAACTTGGCCTTAAACATTAGAGAGTTAGGATCAGGACATTATCATCAGGGACATCAACATAAAGACAAGATCTGAGAGGAAGTGGTATTTAATGGCACAGACGTGGAGCCAGGACCACTGTCTCATCTATCCACTCGCTGGTTTTGTAACCTCAGTCGAGTAGCTGAACTTTCAAACCTTGGTTTCCTCATCTGTGAAATGACTCATGGAACCACACAGTCTCTGTGCCTTCTTTTCCCAACCATATGAATACATATTTATATTTTTAAAAAGATGGATCAGCTAAGTTCAAGCAGTATTTATCAGGCCTCCAGAGAGTTCACAGCAGTGTCCAAGCAGGAGACGGAAATTATACACCTTGTGGTTCGCTTAATCAAAGGCCTGCATTTCTTTGTTGCTAGAGCCAGACATTTTAATTTTCAGCTTTACTCATTTTGAAAAAAAAAAAAAAATGAAGTTATTTTATACATTTGCTATTCATTCTTGTTCTATCATTTCTGATTTTATGGAACTTTTATTTAGTCTTTCATAATTTTTAATATTTCATTTACTTCTTAAAAAGTATTTATAAAACTTTGGTTTTATTAAAATAAAGAATAGGAAAAGATACAGAGACTGTGCCTTGCTTATATTTGTTAGTATTATTTGTCATCTCTCTGATTTTGTTTATGTTGTACTATTCATTTATGGGAAGTAATTTTCATGTCAAAGTCTACTTCACAAAAGCAAATGTATCTAATAATCTAAATTCAAAGGCAACCCCTAGGCTTACCACAGGCCTGCAATTTTACTGTTAGTGCCACCCCTTTAAATTAGCATATATATCTTTTCTTCTGTACACTCCTATAAGAAGTCAATCATTGGCTGGGTGTGGTGACTCACGCCTGTAATCCCAGCATTTTGGGAGGCTGAGATGGGAGAATAACCTGAGGTCAGGAGTTCGAGACCAACCGGGCCAACCTGGTGAAATCCCATCTCTACTGAAAAAATAAATAAATAAATACAAAAAGGAGTGATGGCGGGTGCCTGTAATCCCAGCTATTCAGGAGGTGGAGGCAGAAGAATCCCTTGAACCCGAGAGGCGGAGTTTGCAGTGAGCAGAGACAGCACCACTGCACTCCAGTCTGGGCGGCACAATGAGACCGTCTCAAAACAACAACAACAAAAAGTCGATCATTTTGCTTTGTGAGAAGAAGCATATTGCTGAATAATATCATAAATATATTAGGAAAGAAGAGACAGCAGGCCCTGAGCAAACAGGTCCAATAATTTCCACATTTTAGACAGAAATAAAGTTAAGGAATAGGAATCTACTGAATCCCTGTAAAGTCTCTCACACTGACTTCCTGTTCGTTCTCTAGACAATACTCTAGTCTTTACCCCTTCCGTTGCTGTCTAGGATCCTGCATCCAAACACCTTTTTCAATCCATCCCATGTTTTACATTGCATGTGTCATCACCCTGCTCCAAAGCTTCTGTTTGTCTCTATTATGCATGAGATAAAATTCAAAGGCTTCCACAGCATGGACTCTACATAACTTTTTAGTATTAATGCACTTTTTAAAAACAGATTCTCTATTGTTGCCAAACATGCCTATTCATGGTTCCTTGAACATACATACCCCATTCTTCCTCTACTCAAAATAGTTTTCTTGCCAAGAAAGTCTGAACTTCTTCCTAAATCCTATCTGTCTAGTTTTGCCAGAGATCTTTTTCTATTTCCCCAGATTTTGTGGGTTGACACTTTCCTAAATTACATGACACTTAGTATCTATACTCTACATTTGTCACAGAGTGGCTATACATTTCCTTTTTAAATGTAGGTTAATATTCTTAAGGTAAATATCCTATCTACTCAATTATATTCTAAATCCTTTAAAATTAGGGACTGTACCATATCCTCATACTGTCAGTATTCCCAACCCATTGCAATTGGCCTTACTTATAAATGGCTCTAGTAGATGTTTGTGGATGATTATGATGACTATTTTATGTTTGATTTAAGAATCTAATATATATATATATATATATATATATATATACACATATATATATATACGTATATATAAATAAGAGCCTGCTGGTATTTGGTTATTTGCACATAATAGAGATATGGTCAGGAGGCACGGGGGATATAGGATAGTTCAGAAGCTGTAAGATTGATAGAATTACCATGATAAAAACCATAACTTTTAACATGCAAGTCAAGATTCTGAAACCAGCCCATTGCAAGAGTTAAGTGCGGCTGGGTACAGTAGCTCACACAGGTAATCCCAGCACTTTGGGAGGCAAACCAGGCAGATCACTTGAGACCAGGAGTTTGAGACCAGCCTGGCCAACATGGAGAAACCCCATCTCTACTAAAAAGGTAAAAATTAGCTAGGTGTGGTGGAGAACACTTATAATCCCAGGTACTCAGGAGGCTGAGGTAGGAGAATTGCTTAAACTGGGAGGTGGAGGTTGCGGTGAGCCGAGATGGCATCACTGCACTCCAGCCTGGGAGACAGAGTAAGACACCATCTCCCCCCCAAAAAATAGAGTTAAATGCATGGATTTAAAGTAGTAGTTGGTGGCTCAGATTCTTCCAAATATTGGCATGTATATTTAAAAAATTAAGTACATTAACTATATTTTACAAATTACATTGCAAGAAACTTCTCAATAAAATTCCTAGGGATAATGTCAACCACCCTCTGCATTACTGCAACAATTTAAAAGTTCTAATATATCATATTTACTATAGTTCTTATATCACCAAAAATGATCATGCAGTTCAGGATATATACTACCTTTCTAAGCAGGTTCTGTTTTTTTGTTTAGCTTGAAATGATTCTTAGCTGAGAAGAGATATAAAATCACTTTTCAAGAACTGGTTCAAATATTTCTTACTTTAGAAAACCTTTCCCAAATCGTTTTAGAATTAGTCATTTTTATCCATCCAATTTGCTCCTAAAAATACAAGATATTTTTCTCTATTTTAACACTTTTAATTATTTTACTTCGAAGTTTTTTTTTCTTTTCTATAATTTCATTGGCCTGGAATTTTATAAAGGTAATTTTTTGTTTGTTTGCTTTTAGTTTTTTTTTTTTTTTAAATTCTAGGAATTAAAAGTAACTTTTTAAAATTGTTTTTAGTTGTTGCTTTTTTAATTCTAAGAAACTTACACATCAAAAATTTTCATAAATGTTTATTAAATTTGTATTTTAAGAACATAAGGAAATTTCAAACTTCCACCAACTGATTCTGGGGCTTTACTCCCTTAAAGGCATCTGTCAAGCTTGGTACAAACAGAAGTCTATAGCACCAACAAAGAAAGTGTGCAGTAGCAAAAGTGAGACTGAAGCAAGGTCCTTGAAAGTGGAACCACACTTTCTTTGACTTTCTAACACTCACCATAGCTAATGGAGCTCCTGACACATTTCACATACATGCTCCATAAAGATTCACTCATTTAATTTTAAATTATACTCTGGCCATGATAATTGCAGAAATGAAGAATTAACATCAAATATTAAATACTACCTTGCTGGTGAAAACAAATGTTAGAAAATAGGGAAGCTATCTGATGTACCATATAGTCGAGCTATGTTGTTTATGATGGCCTTATTTTTTCCAAGTTATTGAAGCTATTCAAATGTAACACCCCTTAAAATTTTTGAAGACCCACTCAACTCCTGATGCTTCTTCTGGTAAGAGTAACACAGTAATGTGTAAGTCTGTGATATTTATTATATGTCATATAACAATAAAATAATATTAAAAATATGAAATCCAAAATTTAATAAAATTGTGGATTTTCAGAATGCCACCCCGTTTATAATGTATTTGTGTTGAATATTAGCAGTAATATTAACTAATACGTCTTACCAGAAACATCGACACTTATCTCCATTACGGAGGAATATTTTAGACATACCACTGACATATTTGTAATCTCAATTTATTCTCCAATAGCATAAATGACATTCTATCTAACAGAATCATGAATAATTTTGATGCTTCTGATACTTAATTGAACCAGATGGCTTAACTATAGAGAAATTCAAATGAATGGTGTTATATTTTTTTGACACCTGAAAAACTTCTGACAACATATGGAACTGAAGATAATCACTCTCAATATTTTTAATGGCAAAATTGTTAACATTTCCAAAGTAAAATTCTGATATGGTAGCATTTTACATTTATGGTTATTCAGATTTTCTATAATTTTCTTAATACCAACTTATGCAAAACAATTGCCTACATACTAAATAATTAGCAATCTATAGATAAGATTAATTTCTGTAGCTCATGAGGATGTATATGACTAAAGAAATCAAAAGAGAGTAAAGTGTAAGTTAACCTTGTTATAAAAATAAACATTGTCCTTAATGGCGATTTTTTTTGAAAAATCAGATGGTATGCTCACCTTAAAATCATACTAACTGACGATTTAAGTCATATTTGATTTACTGTAGTTCTGTTTCCACATTTAGTGCCTAAGAGAGTGGTGTGGGATATACACAGACCTGATACTGTCTTTTTCTGGTAATTTGCCTTGTTTGTTTGTGTATTTATTTGTTTGAGTCCCAGAATTCAACTTATTAGGCAACAATAGAAGAATCCTGTTGCTAATACTCTTATGAATTGCTAAACAAGCTGTTGTTAAAAAAAAATAAAGCTGTTATTAAAAAATATAAGATTCTTACAATTATCTATTGTAAGAATTTAGTAGGATTAAAAATAATTTCTTAGCCATCTATCGTGGCTCATGCCAGTAACTGAGAGCTGAGGCAACAGAATCACTTGAGCTCAGGCGTTCCAGATGAGCCTAAGCATGAGACCTCCTCTCCATAAAAAAATCAAACTATTAGTTAGGTGTGATGGTACATGTCTTTAGTGCCAACTGCTTGGGAGGCTAAAGTAGGAGGATTGCTTGAGCCCAGGAGGTCGAGGCTGCAGTGAATCAAGATTGCACCATTGCACCGCAGCCTGGGTAAGAGGGTGAGAACGTGTCTCAAAAAAAAAATTTTTTTTTTGTCTCTAAGGATAAGGGTGACAGAGTTCAATTAAGATAGTATCTTAGTAGTTATCAAATCAATATATATTATATGCTTACATTATTACATAAATATAATTTTAACATTCTCAATACATTATAAATGAAGAAGGTAAAAATTAGAAAAAAAGATGGAAGGAAGGAAGAAAGCAAGGGAGGAAGGAATAAAAAGACACACAGAAAAAGACATGGATAGAAGGGGAGAGAAAAAGAGGAAGAGATGAAGGAGAACAGGAAAAGCTAAGTGTCACAGGCTTACCTGAAAGACACTGCAAGTTTTGCTCCAGACTGGCATATTAAATCAAATATCTCAATAAAGTCAGTGACATGTGTTTTTTTGTGTTTCTCAGTACATATAAAAGTTATCTTTACACTCTACTGTACTCTATCACATTGTACAATGGCATTTTGCCTAAAAACACATCTGCCTTATTACTATTTTTTTTTTGAGACTGAGTCTTGATCTGTTGCCAAGCTATAGTGCAGTGGCAAAATCTCAGCTCACTGCAACCTCTGCCTCCCGGGTTCAAGCGATTTCCCTTGAATCGCTTATATGTTTAACCAAGTTATATGTTTAACCAAGGAGGTGAAAGATCTCTAGAAGGAGAACCTTCTAGAAGGAGAAACTTCTAGAGATCTTTCGCCCCCTTGGTTAAACATATAACTGGGTATTTTTTTGTCTTTGCGTCTATTGTAAATGAGGTTATGTTCATAATTTGGTCCTCAATTTGAACATTATTGGCATATAGAAATGCTACTAATTTTTTTATGTTAATTTTGTATCATTAGATTTTAATGAAGTCACTAATCAGTTCTAGGCATCTTTAGGGTTCTTTAGGTATAATAATCATGTCATCAGTGAACAGAGATAATTTGGCTTCCTCTTTTCCAATTTGGATGCCTTGTATTTCTTTCTTCTGCCTGATTGCTTCAGCTAAAACTTCCAGTACTATCTTGAATAGGAGTAGTGAGAGTGTACATCCTTATCTTATTCCGTTTCTTTGGAAAAATACTTTCAAGTTTTCCTTATTTATGTTGGCTGTGGATTCATCACATTTGGCTCTTCTTTTGGAGTTTCCTCTCCTCTATCAGCCTTCATAAAATTGAAGAGAGTTAGACCTTTGCTCTGGATTAGGCTGTGGCTTACAAGAATGTTGTGACTGGTTTGGTCATCTATCCAGACCACTAAAATTTTCTTCACATCAGCTGTAAGTCTTTCACTTTCTTATCATTTGTGTGTTCACTGGAGTAGCACTTTTAATTTTCTCCAAAATCATTTTCTTTGCATTCACAACTTGGCTGTTTGTTGTCAGAGGCCCAGTTTTTGGCTTATCTTGGCTTCTGACATGCCTTCCACACTGAGCTTACCCATTTCTAGCTTTTGATTTAAAGTGAGAGACATGTGACTCTTCCTTTTACTTAAACACTTACAGATCACTGTAGGGTTATTAATTGGCCTAGTTACAATACTGTTGTATATTAGGCAGTAGGAAGGCTGAAGGGGAAGAGAGATGAGCAGTTGGTCAGCCGGTAGAGCAGTCAGAGTACATACAACATTCATCAATTAACTATGCCATCTTAATATGATCATGATTCCTTGGTATTCCAGAGCAATTACAACAGGAACAATAAAGATGGTTGATTACAGGTTACCACAGTAGATATAATTTTAAAAGTTTGATATTGTTAGAGATACCAAAATGTGACACAAAGACACAAAGTGAGTGCATGATGTGTGAAAAATGGTACCAACAGATGTGTTTGATGTAGGGTTGCCACAAACCTTTGCCTCACAAGAAATGCAAAATCCATGAAGCACAGTATAGTTAAACACAATAAAATGTGACATCGTTGTATTTACAAAACCACTTCTTGTGTTAAAGAGAAGAATGCCAAACAGGGTTTTAGGTAAACAGTCTAGATTTAAATTCTATTCCTTAATAGGACATGAAGAAATATAGTCAATTTCCTTATGTTGCCTGGACTCCAACAAATTTGTTTAATTCACTTATTCATGCTAGCAATTTATCTGTAAATTCTTTTGGATTTTCTAAATATATAATTCTAAAACTCCTTAAATGTATATTAATAGCCTTCACTGGTTTGTAAAAATTTTCATACCGTTTATTTTGAAATATGTTTTCTATCTAACTTCTTCTTAGTCTTTTTCTAGGATTCTAATTGCCCATATGCTGGAACTTTTTGCCCTTCCCCCTTTTATATATTTTATATCTTTGTTTTCTCTATAGGCATCACCGTGATACATATTTACTAACCTGTCTCCCAGATAACTCATCTTGTTTTCTGATATTTTAGCCTTCCATTACATTTATCTATTGGATTCTTAATTTTAGTTATTGCAGTTTTTACTTTCTACCACTTTCCTTTTTTTGTTTTTTTTTTGGTCTGTGTGTGTGAATTTTGGGTCCCTACTAAAATCTTCCATAATTTTCTCTATGATCTTATACATATTTATCACAATTTTACTGGTCGTACTTGATCATCCAAAATCTCAAATCGCTAGATGGTTAGTTCCTTTTATCCATTTTTCACTTGATTTCTAGTCACCGATTCTGTGTATTTATTTGTTTTGCTTCAACTATACCTTGTAATTTTAGGTTAGATGCTGTACATTTTGTGTACAATATTTTAGAGATTCTGAATGCTATCTACTTCCCAAGAAGCTAACATTATCTTTTGGTTGGCAGATGGAAAGGCAACGAATCATTTTTATCTCCTCAAGCATCACTTTGGGCTTTGTTATAGCTGCTGCATTTCAGCTTTGTCTTTACTTAAAGGCTGCAGCACTTACTTCTAAGGCCATTGCAGATACTTTAAGGTTATGCACCCTCTGGGGTCAAAAGTCAGAATTGAACCATGAGACTCCTGAAATCTCAGTTCAATACTTTAGCCTCCCAGCATTTTTTCCCTGCTAAGTATCCTGGGGTTTTTCTCTATGCATGAACAGTCGAGGATCAACTAGTGACTTAGGAAAGATTTACACAGAGATTTGGGGGTTTATTCTCCGTAGTTCTCTTCTCTCTACAATTCTGTTGCTTAAATTTCAGTCAGCCAAGAAGCACCAAATGCCATGCTTTTTCTCCTTTGTTCAGTTAGGCTGCTGATTGCTACTGAGTCTTTCTTTTCCCAAGGGAGAAACTGCAAATCACCGTATGGAAATGAATGTAGAAATTACAAACTGTGCTTCCATCTCTCAAAGACTCTAGCCTCTCAAATTCTACTTGTGTTGTTTTCTCCCCAGTGCCTGCAAACAGTTATTTTTTGAAATACATATTCCCAGCTTTTATAATTGTTTTTAGCAGAACGGATAGTCCATTACCTTCTTTGTCATTACCAAAAGTAGAATATCTTTTCCTTAAATTTTGAATTTTTACTAAAATTGACCATAATTACTATGAAATAAATAATTTGACCAGGTCCTTATGAAATTGGCTATTACCAAAGAGTTAAAAAAAGAAAAAAAGATAGTAGCGAGGCTGCAGATAAAAGGAAATCCTTATATGCTGGTGGGAAGTTCAGCCACTGTGGTAATCAGTCTGAAGATTTCTCAAAAAACTTAAAACAGAACTACTATTCAATCCAGTAATTCCATTACTGGTATATACTCAAAGAAAAATAAGTCATTCTACCAAAAAGACACATTCACTTATATGTTCATTACTGCACTATTCACAGTAGCCAAGACATAAAATCAACCGAGGTGCCCATAAACAGAGGATTGGAAAATGAGAATATGGTACATATACACCATGGAATACTACACAGTGATAATAAAAGAATATAATCATGTCCTTTGCAGCAACATGGATACCATGGGAGGCCACAATCCTAAGCAAATTAACGTAGGAACAGAAAACGAAATACCACATGTTCTCAGTTATAAGTGGGAGCTAAACATGGAGCACACATGAACACAAAGATGGGAACAACAGACACTGTGGACTACTAGAGCAGGGAAAGAAGGGGATATGGATTGAAAAACTACCTACTGAGTACTATGCTAATTACCAGGATGACAGAACCTGTACCATATCCTAAGCATCAGGCAATATCCCCATGTACAAACCTACAAATGTACCCCTGTATCTAAAATAAAAGTTGAAATTTAAAAATAAGTAAGTAAATAATAAACTTGTACTCCAAAAGCAGCAATAATGAAAAATGATAGCCTTGATCATTGTTATAAATGCGGCCTTATATTTAGAAAAATATAAAAACACTGTTTAAAATTAGTACAATGCCATTAATAGTGACAGGATTCTGAGAATAAATGTCAGCATCAGAGGTGTACGTATTCTGTCACTCATCTGATGCCTCTCATTCCTTCTCATCAAAAATGCTGCATACTTCAGATACAATGTCCATTTCAGAGATCAGATAGATGCATGCTATTTTTTACATATAATTCTAGTTTCTATTCTTCATTCTAGTTCTTTCATAAACGTGAATTACCCAAGGAATTCATTATTCTTAATTTCAGATGTAGTACTCATCCACTTTATGACACACTAGACATACATTCTTCTTAATTGAATCATCACAAAGCAAGTTCTGTGTTATTTTCTGGATATCAGTCTAGTTCCAGTGACATAATAACTAGCTTTTTAGACTATCAAATTTCAGTTTATTTAGTTTAGTCTTATTTTTTTCACTTTTCTTTCTCTGGCAGGCGTTCCCACATCATCTAGCGGGGTTGCTAAGGACAATATTGCCACACACACTGAAGCACGGGAGGTTTACATTCTGTGTCTTCAATGTGAGCAAAATTATTAGAGCACTCTGTTACAAATTAGATAGAATTAATTTACTATGCCCTGAAGTTATTTCACTTGTATGACTACACAGAGTTGTATAAGAGAAAGACATTACCTACTACGCATCCATGAATTAGCTCTCTAAGAATATTAGAGAAAATATAATGCATTGAGACTACAAATAAAATAATTCCAAATTTAAAAATATAAAATATGTATATTTGAAAATTAAATCTGATATATAAAAAAGTTAACTTTGGCATTATTTTTCCTCTTCAAAATCTTTAAAATAGCACATGGTGAGGAAGGGCCCCCAAGATAGCCAAATGGAAACAGCTCTGGTCTGCAGCTCCCAGACAGACTAACAGGGAAGATGGGTGATTTGTGCATTTCCAAATGCAGTACCCAGTTCATTTCCCAGGGACTGACTAGGTAGTAGGCGCAACCCATGGAGAGTGAGCAGAAGCTGGGTGGGGTGTCACTTCACCCAGGAGCTGCATGGGGCAGGGTGACTCCCTCCCCTACTCCAGCCAAGGGAAGTGATAAGGGACTGTGCTACCCACCAGGGTTACTATGCTTTTTTCCCATGGATTTTTGCAATCTGCAGATTAGGGGATTCTCTCTTGAGCATACACTACCAGAATCTTGGATCTCAAGCACAAAACTAGGCAGCTAGCTGTTCAGGCAGACACTGAACTGCAGGAATGTTTGCGTACTCCAGCCTCTCCTGGAACTCTAGTGAGACAGGAGAATCACCCACTCCTGTGGAAAGGGGGTTGAAGCCAGGGAGCCAAGTGGTCTCACTCAGTGGATCCCACTACCACGGAGCCAAGCAAACTAAGAACCACTGGCTTGAAACTCCCACTGCACGATAGCAGTCTGGAGACTGGCTGGGACAACCAAGTTCCTGGAGAGGAAGGGGTGACTGCCATTACTGTGGTTCTACTGGCAGTTTTCCCGGGACAGTCCTAAGAAGACCGGCAAGTTTGGATGGGTGGAAATCCCCACAGCGCAGCAAAGCAGCTGTGGCAGATCTTGGACAGACAGCTTCTTTGGATCCTCCTCACTGAGTAAGGCATCCCTGCATGAAATTCAGCTGCTCCAGTCAGGGGCTTGCAGACAGAACTCTCACCTCCCTGGGACAGAGCACCCCAGGGGAGGGGCAGCCATCATCTCAGGTTCAGCCTGCTGGCTAGCTCTGAAGACATCAGCTGATCCCAGTGAGGGGGATTCCTCCAGCCCAGCACACTAGCTCCACTAAGAAAAAGACTGCCTCTTCAAGCAGGTCCCTGACCCTGTGCCTCCTGAGTGGGTGAGACCCTGCCAGGCAACTCATACAGGAGGGCTCTGGCTGGCATCAGGTCGGTGCCCCTCTGGGAGGAAGCTTCTGGAGGAAGGAGCAGGCAGCAATCTTTGCTGTTCTGCAGCCCCCACTGGTAACATCCAGGCGAACAGTCTGGAGTGGATCCCCACTAAACTATAGCAGACCTGCAGACAGGGGGCCTGACAGAAGAAAGACAAATAGCAACAAGAAAATAACATCAACAAAAGAGACCCCACAAAATCCCATCCAAAGGTCATCAGCCTCAAAAATCAAAGGTAGATAATGAAATTGAGAAAAAAAAAAAAAAACACAAAAATGCTGAAAATCCCAAAATTTTAGATTTTCAATGCTGAAAATCTACAAACTTCATAAAGCAAGTTCTTAGAGACCTACAAAGACCCCACAAAATAATTGGAGACTTTAATTCCCCCACTGTTAGTATTAGACATATCATCAAGACAGAAAATTAACAAAGATATTCAGGACTTGAACTCAGCTCTAGGCCAAGTAGACCTGATATTCGTCTACAGAACTCACCACCCAAAACCAACAGAATATAAATTTTTTTCAGCACCACATGGCACTTACACTAAAATTGATTACATAATTGAAAATAAAACACTCCTCAGAAAATGCAAAAGAACTGAAATCATAACAGTCTCTCAGACCACAGCGCAATCAAATTAGAACCCAGGATTAAAAAGCTCACTCAAAGCCACACAACTACATGGTAATTGAACTACCAGCACCTGAATGACTCCTGTGAAAAAAATGAAAGGCAGAAATCAAGAAGTTATTTGAAAACAATGAGGCAATATATCAGAATCTCTGGGATGCAGCTAAAGCAATGTTATGAGAGAAATTTATAGCACTAAAATTTCACATCAAAAAGCTAGAAAGATCTCAAATTGACACCCTAAAATCACAACTAAAAGAACTATAAAACCAAGAGCAAACAACCCCCAGAGCTAGCAGAAGACAAGAAATAACCAACCTCAGAACAGAGCTGAAGATAGAGCCACAGAAAAAAAATCCCTTCAAAAATCAACAAATCCAGGAGCTGATTTTTTGAATAAATCAATAAAATAGATAGACCACTAGTGACACTAATAAAAAAGAAAGGAGAGACTATTTAAATAAACACAGTAAGAAATAATAAGGGGGATAGCACCACTGACCCCACAGAAATACAAACAATCAACAACCATCAGATTATATTATAAACACCTCTATGCAAATAAACTGGAAAATTTAGAAGAAATACATAAATTCTTGGACACATACACTCTCCAAAGACTGAACCAGGAAGAACTTGAATCCCTGAATAGACCAATAACAAGTTGTGAAATTGAGACAGTAATAAATAGCCTACCAACTTAAAAAAAGCCCAGGTCCAGACGGATTTACAGCTGAATTCTGCTAGAGAAACAAGGAAAAGCTAGTACCATTTTTTTTAACTATTCCAAACAATTAAAAAGGAAGGACTCCCCCCTAAATTATTTTACGAGGCCAGCATCATCCTAATATGAAAACATGGCAGAGATACAACAAAAAAAGAAAACTTCAGGCCAATATTCCTGATGAACATTTATTTTAAAATCCTCAGTAAAACACTGGCAAACAAAATGCAGCAGTACTTCAAAAAGCTTAGTCACCATTATCAAGTCAGCTTCATCCCTGGGATGCAAGGCTGGTTCAACGTATGCAAATCAATAAACATAATTCATATTCCTATTCATCACGTAAACAGAACTAAAGGAAAAACACATAATTATCTCAATAGATGCAGAAAAGGCCTTCTATAAAATCTAACTTCCCTTCATGTTAAAAACTATCAATAAACTAGATATTGAGGAAGCATATCTAGAAATAAGAGCCATTTATGACAAACCCACAGCCAGTGTCATACTGAATGGGCAAAAGCTGGAAGCATTACGCTTGAAAACTGGCACAAGAAAAGGATGCCCTCTTTCATCACTCTTATTCAACAAAGTGTTGGAAGTTCTGACCAGGGCAATCAGTCAAGAGAGATAAATAAAGGGCATTCAAATAGGAAGAGATAAAGTCAAATTGTCTTTGTTTGCAGAAAACATGATTTTATATCTAGAAAACCTCATGGACTCAGCCCAAAAGCCTCTTAAGCTGATAAGCAAGTTCAGCAAAGTTTCAAGATGTAAAATCAATGTGCATAAATCACAAGCATCCCTATACAGCAACAACAGACAAGCACAAGGCCAAATCATGAATAAACTCCCATTCACAATTGTCACAAAGAAAATAAAACACCTAGAAGTACAGCTAACAAGGGAAGTGAAGGAACTCTTCAAAGAGAACTACAAACTACTGCTCAAGGGAATCAGAGAGAACACAAACAGATGAAAAAACTTCCTATTCCATGCCCATGGATAGGAAGAATCAATATCATAAAAATGGCCATACTGCCCAGAGCAACTTATAGATTCAATGCTATTCCCATTAAACTACCATTGACATTCTTCACAGAATTAGAAAAAGCTATTTTAAAATTCATATGGAATGAAAAAAGAGCTCACATAGCCAAGAAAGTCCTAAGCAAAAAGAATAAAGCTGGAGGCATCATGCTACCTGACTTCAAACTATTCTACAAGGGAACAGTAACCAAAAGAGCATGGTACTGGTACAATAACAGGCACATAGACCAATAGAACAGAACACAGTACTCAGAAATGAAACCACACATCTAAAACCATCTTATCTTGAACAAACCCAACATAAACAAGCAATAGGGAAACTATTCCCTATTTAACAAATAGTGCTGGGAGAACAGGCTAGCCATATGCAGAAAATTAAAACTGGATCCTTTCCTTACATCTTATACAAAAATTCACTCAAGATGGATTAAACACTCAAATGTAAAACCCAAAACTATAAAACCCTAGAAGAAAATCTAGGCAATAATATTCAGTAAATAGGCATGGGCAAAGACTTTATGATGAAATCACCAAAGGCAATTGCAACAAAAGCAAAAATTGACAAATGGGATCTAATTAAACTAAACAGCTTTTGCACAGCAAACAAAATTGTCATTGGAGTGAACAGACCACCTGCAGAATGAGAGAAAAGTTTTGCAATCTATCCATTTGACAAAGGTCTAATATCCAGAATCTACAAGGAATTTAAGCAAATTTATAAGAATAATCAGGCAACCTCATTAAAAAGTGGGCAAAGGATATGAGCAGACACTTTTCAAAAAAGACATACATGTGGCTGATAAACATATGAAAATAAGCTCAACATCACTGGATTGATATGGTTTGGCTGTGTCCTCACTCAACTCTCATCTTGAATTCTTATGTGTTGTGAGAGGGACCTTGTGGGAGGTAACTGAATCATGCAAATTGGTTTTTCCATGCTGTTCTCTCTCATTATAGTGAACAAGTCCAACCAGATCAGAGGGTTTTGAAAATGGGAGTCTTGCTACACAAGCTGTCTTCTCTTGTTTGCCACCATGTGAGATCTGTCTTTCACCTTCCACCATAAATGTGAGGCCTCCCCAGCCACATGCAACTGTAAGTTCATCAATTCTCTTTTTGTTTTGTAAATTGTCCAGTCTCAGGTACGTCTTTGTCAACAATGTGAAAATGAACTAATACAGTAAATTGGCACCAGTAGAGTGGGGTGCTGCTGAAAAGATATCTGAAAATGTGGAAGCAGCTTTGGAACTGGGCAACAGGTAGAGGTTGGAACAGTTTGGAGGGCTCAGAACAAGATAAGAAAATGTGAGAAAATTTGGAACTTCCTAGAGAATTGTTGAATGCTTTTGCCCAAAATGCTGATAGTGATACAGACAATAAGGTCTAGGCTGAGGTGGTCTCAAATGGAGATGAAGAACTTGTTGGGAACTGAAGCAAAGGTGACTGGTGTTATGTTTTAGCAATAATGCTGAAGGCATTTTGCCAGTGCCCCAGAGATTTATGGAACTCTGAACTTGAGGGAAATGATTTAGGTTATCTGGCAGAAGAAATTTCTAAGCAGCAAAGCATTCAAGAGGTAACTTGGGTACTGTTAAAGGCATTCAGTTTTAGAACAAAAATAGAGAATAAAAGTTTAAAAAATTTGCAGCCAGACAATGCAATAGAAAAGAAAATTTCATTTTCTGAAAAGAAATTTGAGCCGGCTGCAGAAATTTGCATAAGCAACAAGGAGCCAAATGTTAATCATCAAGACAATAGAGAAAATGTCTCCGGGGCCTGTCACAGCCCCTCCCATCACAGGCCTGGAAGTTTAGGAGGAAAAAATAGGTTCATGGCCTAGGCCCAGGGTCCCCATGCTGTGTACAGCCTAGGGACTTGTTGCCCTGCATCCTAACCACTCTAGCTGGGGCTGAAAGAGGCCAACATAGAGCTCAAGCTGTGGCTTCAGAGGGGGTGAGCTCCAAGCCTTGGCAGCTTCCACATGGTGTTGAGCCTGTGAGTGTGTAGAAGTCAAGAACTGGGGTTTAGGAACTTCTGACTAAATATCAGAGGATGTATGGGAAGGCCTGGATAACAGGCAGAAGTTTGCTACAGGGGCAAGGTGCTCATGGAGAATGTCTGCTAGGGCCTTGCAGAGGGAAATGTGGTGTTGGAGCCCCACACAGGATCCCTATTTGGACATCACTTAGTGGAGTTGTGAGAACATGACCACCGTCCTTAAGACCCCAGAATGGTAGATCCACTGACAGTTTACACTGTGTGCCTGGAAAAGCAGCAGACACTTAATGTCATATGCAGCCATGAAAGAGAATGAGTTCATCTCTCTTGTAGGGACATGGATGAAGCTGGAAGGCATTATCCTCAGCAAACTAAAGTAGAAATAGAAAACCAAATACCACACATTTTCACTTATAAGTGGGAACTGAACAATGAGAACATGTAGAGATGGAGTTCGGGGGAACAACGGTTACTGGGGCCTGTTGGGGGAGGGCAGGGGAGGGAAGCCCTAGGAAAAATAGCTAATGTCTGCTGGGCTTAATACCTAGACGATGGGTTGATAGGTGCAGCAAACCACCATGGCACACATTTACCTATGTAACAAATCTGCACACCCTACACATGTACCCCAGTACTTAAAAAATAATTATTAAAAATAAAATAGAAAATAATATAAAGAAAGCTCCAAACGGCCCATAGGTCTTTCAACCAGTTAGTGAATAAACAAACTATGGTACATTTTATAAGAAAATAGTATTTGGTAATAAAAAGAGAGAGGAAAAAAACAAACAAACAAACAAGTGATTCGCCCAACAGTGCAGATGAATCTCAAATATAATATGCTAAGTTAAAATACAACATGCTAAATGTAAAACTCAAATGGATACATGCCGTATAATTCCATTTATGTTAAATTTGGGATATGGTAAGACTTCAGGGACAGAAAAACATTACTTTATAACTTTGTTTATATTACATTTTGAGAAAGGTAGGACTACAGGGATAGAAAAGATATCAGTGGTTGCTAGAGAATGAGGGTACAAAGGGACACAAGAAAATATCTGAGAGGTGACAAAACCATTCTACACCTGGATAATGTTGCTGGATTTCCAGCCGTATACACTTTTCAACCCTCATAAAATCACACACAAAAGAGAGTAAGTTTTATTTTCTGTGGATATTTCTATAAATGTTACTAAAGAAATATAAACTTTTGTTTAATAGTCATGCACTTCTTGACATGATACTCTAAGAAAGGCACAAAATCATTTTGGTGGATTTTTGCCAAAAAATGTGTTGCCTCAATCTAATCATGAGAAAATATTAGATAGCAAATTGAGAATTCTACAAAAAAAACCTGGCCAATATTTCCCAAAAATATCAAGGCAACAAAAGTCAGAGAGACACTCAGGGTTGTTACAGACTTGAGGAGACTAAGGAGAATACACAACTAAATCAAATTTCAAGTTTTGATTTGAATACTAGACAAGAAAATGTTCAGTAGCAGGAAAATGGACAAAATTTGAATAAGGTCTATAATATAGTAAATAATATTCATTTAGATAATTTGACTATAATTATGGAAGATGTTATCATTAGAAAAATATGGGTGAAGGGTAGGGGCACTATACATATCCTTTTTGCAGCTATTTGAAGGTCTAAAAATATTTTAAATTAAAAACTAGATGGTCTGGAATGTAAATTTCTTGGCAGAATGTATGAGGTGACAGTAGCCTTCTCTTAGCAACAAAATTGCACAAAACTTGAAAAATTTTAAAAATATTTTAAGGTTGCGTAATCATAAAGCACTAGATTACCTCCAATATCAGACAGAGAAAATACTTTCATGCATAGTAGAAAATGCTTGCCCTTTTATTTTCTGTGCAAAATTGCCGTGTCTAGGGATGACCTAAAGATCAAGTTTTCAGTCAGTAGAAAAATACTCTAAAAAGAACAAAAACCAGCTGAGTATCTAATGTCCATTGGGCCTAAAATCTAGAGAATGCTCAAATATATTTTCTATATTATAAATTAGTACATTTGCTGGTTTTGAGGTGGGACAGGAGACTGCAAGTGAAAGGCTGAAAGGCAAGGGTCAAGACCCTCACAGTCTACACGCAGGAGGTTTTTTTACGATTCTAGCTGTCTGTGCTGCAACTGTCCTCTAGGTCTTTCTAGAGATTCTATAACTTTCCTTTATCTACCACAGATATCTCTAACAACATGAAATCTTACAGATGTGATGGCTAAAAAAGTGGGTCCTCTGGCAGCATAATCTGAATGAGTCAAATTCACACTAGAGGAAACTGTAATAATTATTTCCGTTAAGCCATTTATAAAATTTTGAATCCACATGTGTGAGTGGCTTAAGAGCTAAGCTGAAAACATCCTAAAGTTATAATTTTTAGGATAACAGAATTAGATAATGATTGGTTTTTATAACAAGCTAATGTGAGCCATGCTCAAGCTGGGGCTGTACAGGAAAAAAAAAAAAACAAACAGAATTAGGTACAATTTTGAAGTATTTAGGAGACAAATTTTTGATAAGGGGCAGAGGGATCTGAGAAAAGTGTCACGTGCATCTAACTAAAGTTGCCACCTATCTCTGTCTCAGCTCAATTACAATGGCACTGAGATAATCACAACGTCATCACATCTATATCACAAAGTATAAAGTATCCCTGGGGAAAAAATAACACTGGTTTCTAGTTCTGTGATTTCTTAAACAATGTGTGAGATATAGAGTAAAATATATATATTGACTTACGATGGTTTAACTTACAAATTTTCAATTTTATGATGCAATGATACATATTCAGTAGAAACCATACTTCAAATTCTAATTGTAATCATTTCCTGAGCAGCAATATACAGTACAATACTCTTTTGTGATGCTGGGTACCATCGAGTCATAGCTTCCAGTCAGCCACGCAATCACAAGGGTAAACCACCAATACTCTGCAGTGTTCTGTGTTGCCAGATGACTTTGCCCAACTTTAGGCTCATGTATGTGTTCTGAACATGTTAAAGGTGGGCTAGGCTGAGCTATGATATTCAGTAGGCTAAATGTATTAAACACATTTAACATAAGATATTTCCAAGATACGATGGTTTATTGGGACATAACCTCATTGTTAAGAAGAATCTGTGTGTGGCAAGGCAGAGGGTGGTGGCAGCAAGTGAAATGGCAGAATGAAAGACAAAAGAAGAGAAAACAGAAACAGATTCAAAGAAAACCAAATTTTAGAAAAACAGGACTTTAAAAATAATTAAGTCTCACCTGCAAAAGCACACATAGGCTCAAAACAAAGGAGAGGAATAATTACCAAGCAAATGGAAAGCAAAAAAAAAAAAAAAAAAAGAAAGAAAGAAAGCAAGCAGGAGTTGCAATCCTAGTCTCTGATAAAACAGACTTTAAAACAACAGAGATCAAAAAAGCCAATGAAGGGCATTACATAATGGCAAAAAGATCAATGCAACAAAAAGAGTTAATTATCCTAAATATATAGGTACCCAATATGGGAGCACCCAGATTCATAAAACAAGTTTTTAGAGATATACAAAGAAACTTAGACTCCTATGCAATAATAGTGGAAGACTTTAACACTCCACTGTCAGTATTAGACAGATTAATGAGACAGAAAATCAACAAGGATATTCAGGACTTGAACTCAGCTCTGGACCAAGTGGACCTAATAGGCTTCTATAGAACTTGCCACCCCAAATCAAAAAAATGTACATTCTTCTCAGTGCCACACAGCGTGTATTCTAAAATTGACCACATAATTGGAAGTAAAACACTCCTCAGCAAATGCAAAACAAGTGAAATCATAACAACAAACAGATTCCTAGACCACAGTGCAATCAAATTAGAACTCAAGATTAAGAAACTCACTCAAAACTGCATAACTACATGGAAATTGAACAACATGCTCATAAATGACTTCTGGGTGAGTAACAAAATAAAGCAGAAATAAAGAAGTTCTTTGAAACCAATGAAAACAAAAAGACAACATACTAGAATCTCTGGGACACAGCTAAAGCCATGTTAAGAGGGAAATGTATAGCACTAAATGCCCACATCAGAAACGTAGAGAGATCTAAAATCAACATCCTAATATCACAATTAAAAGAACTTGAGAAGTAAGAGCAAACAAATTCAAAAGGTAGCAGAAGATAAGAGATAACTAAGATCAGAGAAGAATGGAAGGAGACAGAGACATTTAAAATCCTTTAGAAAATAAATAAATCCAAAGCTGGTTTTTTGAAAAGATTAACAAAATAGATGGACCACTAGCTAGACTAATAAAGAAGAAAGGAGAAAAGAATCAAATAGACACAATAAAAAATGATAAAGGGGATATACCACTGATTTCACAGAAATACAAACTACCATCATAGAATATTATAAACACCTCTATGCAAATAAACTAGAAAATCTAGAAGAAATGGACAAATTCCTAGACCAATACACTCTCTCAAGACTAAACCAGGAAGAACTAGAATCCCTGAATAGACCAATAACAAGTTTCAAAATTGAGGCAGTAATTAATAGCTTACCAACTAAATAAAGCCCAGGACCAGATGGATTCACAGCTGAATACTACATAGGTACAAAGAGGAGCTGTTAGCATTCCTTTTGAAAATACTCCAAACAATAGAAAAAGATAGACTCCTCTCTAACTCATTTTATGAGGCCAGCATCATCCTGATACTAAAATCCTGCTAGAGACACAACACCACCACCAATAACAACAATTTCAGGCCAATATCCCTGACGAATATTGATGCAAAAATTCTCAATAAAATACTGGTAAACCAAATCCAGCAGCACATCAAAAAGCTTATCCACAACCATTAAGTCAGCTTTATCCCTGGGATGCAAGGCTGGCTTAACATACAAAAATCAATAAAGGTAATCTATCACATAAACAGAATCAATGACAAAAATCACGATTATCTCAATAGATACAGAAAAGGCCCTCGATAAAATTCAACATCCCTTCCTGCTAAAAACTCTCAATAAACTAGGTAATGATGGAGCAGATTTCAAAATAATAAGAGCTATTTATGACAAATACATAGCCAATATCATACTGAATGGACAAAAGCTGGAAGCATTATTTTTAAACTGGCACAAGACAAGAATTCCCTCTGTACCCACTCCTATTCAACATAATATTGGAAGTTCTGGCCTGGGCAAACAGACAAGAAAAAGAAATAAAGCGCATTCAAATAGGAATAGAGGAAGTCAAATTGTCTCTGTTTGCAGATGACATGATTGTATATTTAGAAAAACACATCATCTCAGCCCAAAATCTCTTTAAGCTGATAAACAACTTCAGCAAAGTCTCAGGATACAAAATCACTGTGCAAAAATCACAATCATTCCTATATACCAACAATAGATAAGCAGAGAGCCAATCATGAGTAAACTTCCAGTCACAATTGCTACAAAGAGAATAAAATACCTAGGAATACAACATACAAGGAACGTGAAGGACTTCTGCAAGGAGAACTAAAAACCACTGCTCAAGGGAATAAAAGAGGACGCTAACAAGTGGAAAAATATTCCATGCTCATGATTAAAAGAACTAATATGAAAATGGCCATACTGCCCAAAGTATTTCATAGATTCAATGCTATTTCCATCAAGCTACTAGTGACTTTCTTCACAGAATTAGAAAAACAAACAAACAAACAAAACAAACAAACAAACAAACAAAAAAAAAAACACTTTAAATTTTATATAGAACCAAAAAAGAGCCTGTATAGACAAGACAATCCTAAGCAAAAAGAACAAAGCTGGAGGCATCATGCTACCTGACTTCAAATTATACTACAAGGCTACAGTAATCAAAACAGCATGGTACTGGTACAAAAACAGGCATGTAGAACAGAGGCCTGGAAATAACACCACACATCTATAACCATCTTATCTTCAATAAACCTGACAAAACCAAGCAATGGGGAAACAATTCCCTATTTAATAAATGGTGTTGTAAAAACTGGCTAGCCATATACAGAAAACTGAAACTGGACCACTTTCTTACATCTTGTACAAAAATTAACTCAAGATGGATTAAAGACTTAGATGTAAAACCACAAACCATAAAAATCATAGAAGAAAATCTAGGCAATACCATTCAGGACATAGGCATGGGCAAAGACTTCATGACTAAAACACCAAAAGCAATGGCAACAAAGGCCAAATTTGACAAATGGGATCTAATCAAACTAAAGGGCTTCTGCACAGCAAAATAAAGTATCATTAGAGTGAGAAGGGAGCATGTAGAATAGGAGAAAATTTTTCAAGCTACCCATCTGACAAAGGTCTATTATTCACAATTTACAAGATAATTAAACAAAACTACAAGAAAAAACAACCCCATCAAAATTGGGTGAAGTGTATGAAGAGATACTTCTCAAAAGAAGACATGTATGTGGCCAAAAAAAAAAAAACATATGAAAAAAACCTCATCATCACTGGTCATTAGAGAAATGCAAATCAAAACCATAATGAGATACCATCTCACACCAGTTAGAATGGTCATTATTAAAAGTCAAGAAACAGGCCGGGCGTGGTGGCTCAAGCCTGTAATCCCAGCACTTTGGGAGGCCAAGGCGGGTGGATCACGAGGTCAAGAGATCAAGACCATCCTGGTAAACATGGTGAAACTCTGTCTTTACTAAAAATCCAAAAAAAAAAAAAAAATTAGCTGGGCATGGTGGCACGTGCCTGTCATCCCAGCTACTCAGGAGGCTGAGGCAGGAGAATTGCCTGAACCCAGGAGGAGGAGGTTGCGGTGAGCCGAGATGGCGCCATTGCACTCCAGCCTGGGTAACAAGAGCGAAACTCCGTCTCAAAAAAAAAAAAAAAAAAAAAAAAAAAGTCAAACAACAGATGCTGGTGAGGATGTGGAAAACTATTAATGCTTTCATGCTGTTGGTGGGAGTATAAATTAGTTCAACCATTGCAGATATCAGTGTGTAGATTCCTCAAGGATCTAAAATCTGAAATACCATCTGACCCAGCAATCCAATTACTGGGTATATGCCCAAAGGATTATAAATCATTCTGCTATAAAGACACATGCACATATATGTTTATTGAAGTACTATTTACAATAGCAAAGACATAGAACCAACCCAAATGCCCATGAGTGATAGACTGGATAAAGAAAATACGACACATATGCACCATGAAATACTATGCAGCCATAAAAAGGATGAATTCATGTCTCCTGCAGGGACATGGATGAAGCTGGAAACCATCATTCTCAGCAAACTAACACAGGAACAGGAAACCAAACACTACATGTTCTCACTCATAAGTGTGAGTTGAACAATGAGAACACATGGACAGAGGGAGGGGAACGTCACATACCAGGGCCTGTCGGGGGATGGGGGTTAAGGGAAGGTAGAGAATTAGGACAAATACATAATGCGTGCAGGGCTTAAAACCTAGATGACAGGTTGATAGTTAACAGCAACCACCATGGCACATGTATATCTATGTAAAAAACCTGCACATTCTGCACTTGCATCCCGGAACTTAAAGTAAAATTTTTAAAAAAGAGAAAATAGAGGAAGAGGTGAACTGAATTCATTTAAAAGCACAGGATAAACAAAAAGAGGAGATCAAGAAAACAGTAACAAATTTACAACATAAAATAATAAATATTTAAAATTGAAACAGGTGATAAACACAGCATAACATAGAATAAGTAAAATTGAATTCCAGTTAATAGCAAAGATTAACACTGAATAACAGAGAAAAAATAGAAACAATGGCAGAGCACAGCCAAAAGTTTTGTGAGACATATTCAAAAAGCCTAACATTGATATCAATGGAATTTCAGAAGTCAAGAAAAAATGGTGCAGAAGCAATACTGACTATGTAGTGATCAATAATTTCCTAAGATTTATTAAAAACATTAATAAATGGGTTTAAAACTCTTAGTGAACCCAGAAAATACAATGAAGTACCTCATAATACAACCACTTAAAATCATAATTTTTTTATTCACAACCACATAAAAAAATACATTTTACCTGTAAAGCAGCAGCAGTAAAGTCTATGGCTGCCTTGCAACAAAAATAAGCAGATATTTAAACAAAAAATGAAACAAAAAAACAAACATCTCTAGGTAGAGATGTTTCTACCTAGATAAAACTAACATAATTTTTTTGGTGTAGACCTTTGGAAATACTTTAGAAAATTCTTCAGGTTTAATGAAAATGATTTCAGATGAAGGCATAAAACTGTAAAACAGAATAAAATGTACCTGTGAGATAAAAATGTAAGAATATTTACTTCTTAAATCAAGAAAAATAATAGCATTTTGAAAGATTTTATAATGTTTGTAAAAGTACAAGGTTTGCATTGATCAATATGTGAGAAAAATATAGATTTTTATCTATATTACAATATGATGTTTGCCAAATTTATGCAGTAAACAGTATGAGAAAAAATATACGAAATAAAAACTAATATAATATATAAATTAAAATTAGTAAAATAGAAATACTTGAGTAACCATAAAGAAGAGATTTAGGGTGGAACATAAGAGAACAGAAGGAAGAATTAAAACCCAAATAGTAAGAATTAAGATCAAATTTATCAGAAATTATATGTAAATGGACCAAATACTCCAAGTGAAAAACAAGGGTAATCATATCCACAAAGCAAATACTAACTATACTCTGATTTCAAGACATTCACTCTAGACATAAGACGGCAAATAGTTTGAATGTAACAGGAGGATGGAAAAAGAATATTATCTGAACACTGGCCAGAGGAAAGCTGATGTGACTTTGTTCATATCAGACAATAGATACTGAAGTAGGAAATATTACTTGAACATATGGGATAAGATATCATAATGATAAATATATCAATTCTATGAAAAGGTGTAACAATGCTAAAGGTGTATGCAGCTAATAACTGTTTCTAATGTATAAAGCAAAAATTCACAGAAATAAAGAGAAAATAGATACACTCACAATTATAATAGGATTCTTAAAACATGCATCTCACAGTAACATAGAGAACAAAGAAATACTATACATATATACTTATTAATAGCATATTAGTATTAACACATTTATATTATTATTAATAAAACTAGTAGTGTTATTGTCAATATTATTACACTATTAATTACACAATTACATGAGCAAACATACACTTATAAAACACTATGTTCAATAACTTCAAGGTATGCATTTTCTAGAATGCATGGATCATACAGCAACATAGACAAGATGAGCAATATGGCAAGACCCAACAAATTTCAAATAATTGAAATCTCTGACTATAGTGAAATTAACTTAGAAGTCAAGAACATAAACACAACTAGAAATTTCTTAAATACTCTCACCAAAAGTGTATAAATGCTCCTTTTTCTCCACAACATAGCCAGCATCTGTTATTTTTGACTTTTTTATAATAGCCATTCTGACTGGTGTGAGGTGGTGTCTTATTGTGGTTTTTGCATTTCTATAATGATCAGTGATATTGAGCTTTTTTAACATACTTGTTGGCTGTATGTATGTCTTCTTTTGAAAAGTGTCTGTTAATGTCCTTTGCCCACTTTTTAATAGGGCTGTTTGCAATTTTTTTTCTTGTAAATTTGTTTAAGTGCCTTATAGATGCTGCATATCAGACCTTTGTTGGAGGCATAGTTGGCAACAATTTTTATCTATTCTATAGGTTGCCTCTTTATCAATTGTTTTTTTTTCTATGCAGAAGCTCTTTAGTTTAATTAAATCTCATTTATTAATTTTTGCTTCTGTTGCTTTTCATGTCTTTGTGATGAAATCTTTGCCCATGCCTATGTCCTGAATGGTATTGCCCAGTTTGTCTTCCAGGGTTTTTATAGTTTCAGGATTTACAGTTAAGCCTTTAATCCATCTTGAGTTCATTTTTGTGTATAGTATAAGGAAGGGGTCTAGTTTTAATCTTCTACATATGGCTAGCCAGTTGTCCCAGCACCGTGTGTTGAATAGAGAAGACTGGATAAAGGAAACGTGGTACATACATACAGCAGAATACGATGCAGCAATAAAAAGGAACAAGAGCGTGTCCTTTGCGGAAATATAGATGTAGTTGAAGGACATTGTCCACATTATCCATAGGAAACTAACACAGGAACAGAAAACTAAATACCACATGTTCTCAATCATAAGGGGAGCTAAACAACAAGAACACATGGACACATAGAGGGGAACAAAATACACTGGGGCCTTTCAGAAGGTGGAGGGTGGGAGGGAGGGGGCCAGGAAAAATAAATAATGGGTACTAGGCTTAATATCTGGGTGGTAAGATAATCTGCACAATAAACCCCCATGCCACAAGTTTGCCTATGTAACAAACCTGCATTTGTACCTCTGAACATAAAAGTCAAAAAAAGAAAATTTCTGAATAATGTTAAATGACCCCCTTCTAAATAAGGTGTGGGTTAAAAAAAGTAATCTCAGTAGAATGTAAAAAATACTTTAATTGAATGATGAAAATATAACAAATGAAATATGTACTACACCTGCAAGAGTACTCAAAGAGAAACTGACATTTTATACAAAAGAAGCACTGACAGACAATGATATAAGCTTCCAATTCAATAATAAAGGTAAGAGAGCAGCAAATCCAACTCAAAGAAATGAAAACAATAAAACAAGCTAAAGAACACACAGGAGATCAATACAATAAAAACACACATGCATCTGGAAGAATAGCTAATGGATGCTGGGCTTAATAACTAGGCGATGGGTTGATCTGTGTAGCAAACCACCATGGCACACATTTAACTATGTAACATACCCCGGAACTTAAAATAAAAGTTGAAGAAATTTTTAAAATGTGATAAAGAAAAACGATAAGGAGACAGAATAAACAAAACATGAAATACTGGCAAAAGACTTGTAAAGACCGTCACAAAAGAAGATACCCAAATGGCTTAGACCTAGCCTTAGTCTAAATTAAAGAATGAGCATTAGTCTTGACTCCAATTTCAGATATAGTTATAAAAGATTCTCTTGCTACCAAAGTTACTATTTGGAGAAGAATTATATTAAAGATTTGACCAAAAGATAATATTTTCTGTATTAAATGAAACAGAGCCATTATATCTGAAAAATTAGATGGGAATTAGCAAGCTCCATGTTGCAAACTGCAAGATATTAATGTTTCCTGGTGAAGATTTTGAGGCATGGAATGATATGTGATAAGGTTCAATAGGTAGTATAAAAGTGATTGATCATGAAGGGCAAAAACCTCTTCTCAATTCAGGAATACTTTATCTGGCATGTGCTATAAAGTCATTGAATGCTTTTAAACAGAAAACTGGCATGACTGGATGTGCATTTTAGGTAAATTAATCTGCTGGCAACGTGGAAGCCTAAATATGAAATGCTAAATACCAAGAGATTTTTTTTTATTCTAAAAGAGGCTACAAAAACTAGAGTGATAATTTCTTTTCTCCATTTTTTTGAATCTGTGTGGTTTAACTTTCGAGAACTAACTAATGCCAGCTGAATAACATTCAAAGGAAGACTCTGGCTCTCTCATACAAAGATTCCCCTCCTCTTTCACAGGGTCATTTGCTGTGTAGTTTCTCAAACCAGTTTCTAAGGATCTCAAGACTCCACCTTCTCCAGAAAAGTTCCCTTCTTTTGTCTGTTGGAATTCTATTCATCTGCTTTTCCCTCTATTAAATATTTCCTTATCCTTCAGAGTCAATTTCTTCTTCCCCTAGTCCCACAGAACTATTTAAGTCTATGTTACACATTTAGCTCATCCTACCTTATATTATAATTAATTTCTTGAGTATCACTCTCTCACAAAATTTTAAGTTATTTGGGTATATTTTCCATCAGTATTTGCATTTCTGACATCACATACTTTGATACTTTATACATAGTAATTGTTCAATCATTCTTTAATGAATAAACCTCTACATATTATATACTTGCTTTTAATGAGGATTTTCTTCCCAAATGTATGTGAATGTACATTGAGCATATGTAGTCTAGAAGAATGCTTTACCTGTCTTTAGTGACCAATTTATGCATATATTATGTATAATTTAATATATATTATATATAATAGGTTAATACTCCTATACATACATATAACATGTATATAAACTATGAACTATAAAATATGTTATATATAGTCCATATATAGAAATAAATAAATATGGCCCTAAGGACACATCAGACATTCTTCTGGACTATACATGCTCAACAGGGGAAATATTGAACCCAAGCAGGCAAAATTGATCCTGGGGACACAAAAGCAGCACAATAAAAACTCCATCGGTATTACATGATCTGTAACCCTCTAAAACGCCATAATATATCTGTGTTAATTAAAGTTTATGGGGTAAGGTTTATGAAGAAAAAATATCTTAAAAGCACCATGTTAGGTATAAACAGTTGAGAAACACTGTTCTAGACTCATAGTGGAGGACAGAAAGACAAGATATCTACTTGAGTGGAATTTATGTTATATGGGAAAAGAGAGTTCAACACATGAATACACAATTAACATTTGAGATCGTGAAAAATCTCCTGAGTAAATCAAGGTAAACAAAACAGAGATTTGTTTTAGATTCACAGAGATGTTACTTCAAATTGGAAAGTTATGATTCACCTTTCTACCAATATGACCTTCAGATTGAGATCTAGATGGTAAGGAAGAGCCAAATATGTTAATGTAGAAGGAGGAAAGTCATAGAAGAATAATTAGTGTAAAAGCCCTAAGTTAAAGATTTACTCATTATATTTAAGAAACAGAAAGCCTGGATGGTTGTAGCTTAAGTGGAAATAACTGGCAGAAATAGTAAAGTCAACAAAAGGTTCTTTTTAATATGCAGAAACAATAGTGTATTTTTAAACTAATGGGACTAATCCAATACTAGAGAGTTAATATTAAGAGCAAAGGGGAAAACTGCTGGACTGGTGTGCTAGGATATAATAGGGAATTAGATCCCACTGCACAAGTATGGAGTTAGTTTTAAATAAAAGTATAAGTATTTTCACCTACAGTATAATAGGTAGGAAAGCAGAGTATGTGTTCAAATGCTGATACGTGGATGTGCTTTTCTGATTGTTTATATTTTCTGAGTGAAGTAAGAATCTAGATCATCTGCTAAGAGAGAGCACTGGAAAGGAGATATGCTATGGTCTGAATGTTTGTGCCCTCCCAAAATTCAGATGTTGAAATTTTAACACCTAATGTGATGATGGTATTAGAAGGCGGGCTTCTTGAAAATAATTACATCAATAGAATGGAGTCCTCACGGATAGATTTTTGTGCCCCTGTAAAAAGATATGAGAGTGTTTACTTTTGTCTCTCTGCTCTTTTCATGTCAGGATACCATGAGGAAGACAGCCATCTGTAAATCAGGAAGTGGCTCCCATCAGACAGTTGATCTACCAGCACCTTGATCTTTGACTTCCCAGCCTCCAGAACTGTGAGAAATCAGTATTTGTTTTTCAAGTCACTCAGTTTATGGTAATTTGTTATAATAGCCCAAATTGACTAAGATAAGGTACAAGAAATATGAAGGGTGATTGTAAAATAGTTCTCAAAAAAAAGATGGAAGGTTAATGAACCAAAGAATAGGAAACAATTGCTTGGAACTTAAAGAACCTGTTAGAGGTTTATAGAGATGAATTTAAACCGAGTGTGTTCATTGTAGTTGTGTATTTTTCTTCAGCCACATTCAGTTGCATGTATACAAATGTGAAATAGGCAGACATTTGCTTTCAACTAGAGGTGTGGATTTGTCAAGCAAATATAAAGAAAGAAGAGAAGGACAAAGGGAGTTAACATGAATGCAATGAAATGAGTATTATGATTGTGTGTTTTGAGTTGAACACGGAAGACAAAGCAGGTATCAAGAGGATAAGAGTGAAAAGGTATTAGGATCAATGGTTTCACTAGGTTTAAGGCACTGTAGAAGTTGAAGACAAGGGAGAAGTATGCCAGAACAACAAAAAAAGCAGGAGACATCCAGTTTCTGGTTTGGCATTTAAGGAGTTTGAAGTCTTTACTCCCATTGTTATAAAAAGTACAAAGCTGAACAAACTGAAAGATCCAGAACTCTTTTTAGATCCTTCAGAGTAGTGAGATCATAGGGCCAACTTCTGCCCCCAAAATTGAATAAACAGATAATCAGATACAGAGAATCATAACTTAGCAGAGCAGAAACCCACCAGCAGAGAATTCCAAGGGAACCTGTGGAGGGGTAGGAAAACTTGAACTGTAATTGATAAATTGTTTAAAGCCCAGTGTGTGTAAGCTTAAGAGATAAAACTCCAATGAACCAGTCATAAGGCAGTTCTTATACTTTTTTGAGTTGTACTTCTAGGACTCTATCAGATCCTCACAGTGAGAATGAAAGAAAAATCTGGTCATGCTTCTAGCAAGGGGAGCAGAAAAGGAACCACTTTAAAATATGCCAGAGCATTCTGTCATGTTTAACAAGGCTTGCCCTCAGTAGAGACTATTTTAGTGTAACATGCCTGGCTACCCTAACCTAGCCAACTCCAGCTGACTATAGCTTTCCACATGGGGAAAAGGAAATACCCACCTACAGCCCCCTCAAGCCTTTCTGTTCCACATAAGTATAGGGGAGTGACTAAAAATCACCAGTAATGTTTACAGTCCAGGGACACAGACTCCACCAAAAAAACTAAGAACAAACAATAATGCTACTGATTGCTTTCCCTCCTAAACACACACCTATATTCTACTTTAGTAAAGTTGTAAAGTAATAAATGCAAAACATTCTAATCAAAAGGCAGAGGTTAGCAGAAGGATAAAAAAATAATAACATGACTATATGGTGGCTGTAGGAGACACAATTTAGATTCAAAAAGACAAATAGCTTGAAAAGGTAGAAAATGATATACCACATAAATAGTAATCAAGAAAGTTGGAATGGCTGCACTAATATCAGACAAAATCAACTTCAATTAAAAAACTGTTTCTACAGGAGGGACATTTTATAATGATAAAAGGGTTAATCCACCATGAGGAGATAGTAAGTGTAAACATATATTCACTAAATAACCTAGCCCAAAAATAATGAAGCAAAACCTGATAGAATATAAGAAAGAAATAGCTAATTTCACAATAATATTGAAGATTACAATACTTTCTGTAATGGATACAGACCATATAGACAGAGATAAACAAGAAAAAAAAAGACTTCAGCAGTGCTATAAACCAACTAGATCTAACAGAAATCTGTAAAACACTGCTACCAATAAAAAAGATTATATACATTTCACTCAAGTGCACAGGAAACACTCTCCAGGATAGTCTATATTAAAAACCATAAAACAAGTCTTGATGAATTTATAATCATTATAAATATGAATTATCCATATAGACAGAGATAAACAGGAAAAGGAGACTTCAACAATGCTATAAACCAACTAGATGCAACAGAAATCTATAAAACACTGCTACTCACAGAGAAAATTATAGAAATTCCACTCAAGGGCACAAGAAATATTTGCCAGTATAGTCTATATTATAAACCATAAAACAAGTCTTGATGAATTTAAAATCATATAAAATATGTTCTCTGACCTATAATAGAACATAAATAGAAAAAAATAACTGAAGAAAATTTGAAATATCATAAGAACGTGCAAATTAAACAATACACTACTAAATAACCAATGGTTCAGAGACATATCACAAAAGAAATGAGAAAATACTTTGAGATGAATAAAAAGTTAAATAAAACATACTGAAAATATTGGGATAAGTCTGAAGCAATGCTTTGAGAAGAATTTATAGCTATAAATGACTATTTTAAAAAGAAGGAAGATTAGAGCAGAAATAAACAGAGAATAAGAAAACATATAGAAAATAATTAAGAAAGCCAAAACTTGTTTCTTTGAAAAGTTAATCCTGTAGCTAGACTTACCCCCCCACCCCAAAAAAAAGACTCAATGTGCTAAAAATCAGGAATTACAGAGGAAGCGACATTACTGCCAATCTAACATACACAAAAGGATTATAAGGTAATATGAAAAACCATGTGTCAACAAACTAGATAACCTAGAGAAAACAGACAAATTCCTAGAAAAACTACATAAAGTTACTCAAGAAGAAATAAATACTGTGAATAGAGGTATAACAAGTAAAGAAGTAAAGAGATTGAATTCGTTAAACAACAACAACAACAACAAAATTTCCACAAAGAAAAATCCAAGATCAGATAGCCTTATCAGTGAGTATTACCAAGTTTTAAAATACTTAACACCAATCCTTCATGAGCTTTTCAAAAAAACAAAAAGAAAAGAAAAATTGGAAACATGTTCTAACACATTTGATTAAGCCAGTATTACACTGATACTAAAACCAGACAAAGGCTTCAAGAGAAAATAAAACAATAGTATTCAATATTTCTTGTGAATATAGATACTAAAACATTGAACAAAATACTAGAAAACCATTATTCAGCAACATATAAAAAAAAAAAGTATGCACCAAGGATACAACCAAGTAGGATTTTTCTAAAGTATGTATATTTGTTTCAAAATACAAAAATCAATTAAAGAATAAAGCATATTAATATAAGAACATAATCAATATCATCTTAATAGACTCAGAAAAATCATTTAACAAAATGCAACACATTTTCATGATAAAAACAATTTAAATACTAGGAATATGAAGGAACTTCCTCAATCTGTTAAAGGATGTCTATGCAAAACCCATTGTTATCATCATACTTTATATTGAGACTGAAAACACTCCTCTTAAAATCGGGAACAAGACAAGGACATTTGCTCTCACCACTTCCAATCAATATCATACTATGAAAGGTCTAGATAGAAAAATTAGGGAAGAAAAATAAATTGTAAGACATCTAAATTGGATATGAAGAATAATATTATATCCCTTTGCAATCATAATCTTTCATTTTGAAATCCTTAAGAAATACATGCATATAAAAGGTAGTAGAGCTAATAAACATGTTCCGCTACACTGCAAAACCAGTATTTTAAAAAGCAATTGTATTTCTATATTCTAGCAAAGAACGATACTAAAATGAAATTAAAACAATTCAATTTACTATAGCATCAAAAACACTTTAGAAATAAACTGGACAAATGAAGTATAAGATTTGTGTGCTGAAATCTACAAATCATTTTTGAAAGAAATTAAATACATGGAAAAAATAATTATATTTTGAAAGACCTACATAAATGGTAAGACATTCCATATTTATGGATTGGAACACATAATGATAAGCTAGCAAAACTCCCCAATTTGACCTACACCCTCAATACAATTGCTATCAAAATCCCAGTCATGTTTAACCAAGAAAATGAGGGTAACACCAGTTGATTATAAGACACACAATAGAAAGAACATGAGTCCTTGAACATTAGTTTATGTGTGTGCTTTCTCCCTTCATGTCCTTTGTTTAAATTTATTGGCAGTGTGGGTTTGATGTTGTCAGGGTATAATAATGCACAAAAATAATAAATAATAAATTTGTATTATATGGGGGTCCCAAAAATTACTCATAGATGTCCAAAACTGTGGCAAATAATTTTCTGCAGATTCAAACTCTGGGAAAACTACGCTATCTCCTAAATCACTAAAGAATGCATAAAGAAATTCATGCTTAGTTTCTCATGTTAAATGTAAACGTAAGGGAGAAAATAAAGCTATTGTCAAAGAAAGAAGCTAAGGAAAAAAAACTCCCAAAGCACTCCAGCAAATAAAGGGCACTTTATTCTGACTTTATCAATGTTGAAACAAAAGAACGTCGATAAAGGAAATAAATGTTAAGTTGAAACCTAAAACAAGAGTAAGAATTTTCATAGCAGAAAATGGAAAGCCATAAAAGAAAGCAAAAAAGAAGGCATGGAATATGACCAGCAATTAAGGGGCAAGCAGAAGAAAGCACTGTAGAAGGCTAACAGACACCTCAGGATATAGTATCAAATAACTTACACCATATATCTTTGCATACCCAACTTCATGGTTTCATTTGCTATGTGTAGTCTCCTAAATCTAAAGCATATTTTCCCAGTCCAGCTGTCTCTAAAAGGCTGCAGAAGGATATATACAAGTTCCCATCGTCTGTTACAATGGCAGATCTCAAAGGACTTCAGATCAGCATGTGAAAGCCAGTATTCCTTACCGCTTCTTTCCAACTCTCACATCTCCAAAATGTCCTTCGTATTTTCTTCTTTCCTTTTTTTTTTTTTTTTTTTTTATTTTTTGTTCATTTGTTTAGGCCCTGGTCATTTATCTCCTTGATTACAGTGACAGCCACCTAACTGGTCTCTGGTCTAACTCCCAACATATGTTTCTTAATCCAATGGGTCTAGACCTTTATTGGAATCATAGAACTGTTCTCTCTAATGAGAGTTATAGATGCCTTCCCGGCAAAAATGTACTTATGCACCTAACACCGAAAATTTTGCCTACAATTTTGAATGGATTATGTATCCATGAGTCCCATCTTTAAGCCTTTTACTAGTTATTGGATATTAGAGATAGTTCCTAGGTAACGCTACCCTCAAAACTTCTGCCAGAATAATCACAAAGAAGTAAATCTATTATTTAGACTATTCTTTATAAAAAAATTCGAAATCAAAATCTTTGGCACAGCATAGAAGGCCTATCGGTTGCCATTTTCCACATGTCCAACCCTTCATTTACCACTTATCCTCCTCTCTGGTATGAACCACTAGCATTTTCTTAAAAGTAGCTCCCTGATAGTGTCACTATTTTACTTAAACTGTTTTCAGTGCTGGAAAAGTATGCTATTTTCATAATCTATGCACTTTCTCGTATTGTTTAGGCGTTGTATTCTCCAATTAGATACTATCAAATTTCCTTATTTCATTTCCAACCTCTACCTGGAATGGTTGTCACTCCTATAAGCCCCCTCCGTTCTGGTGGTAACTCCAGAGCAGACCTGCAGGTGTTCATATAAACTCTCCCAAATCCATGAATAATTAACTGGAAGATTTTTATGTTTACTTTTCTCGACAGGGGAGGTAGAATGCCTCGACAGGCAAAAGTCTTCCTTCCCTTTCTTCTCTGCAAGGAAGAAAAGGGAAAGTTTCTGAACATTTCTGACCACAAACACTGTTTTATTTCTGGATAGCCTAGAATGATTCATCCTTTCCCCTTCCTTCTCTAATCTTCTAATAGTGGAGAAAAGGTGTAACAGAGATAGTTGTGCTGCCTCATATTACGTTCTTTAAGAAATGCTTTCTTCAATTCCTAATGTCGGTCTTTTATACAAAGTTGGGGATACCAACCAACTTTGTGTGTTCAGCTGTCTTTGCCATTTGGCCCCCAGAACTTCCCTTTTTGGTCATTGTGTCTCATTAAGTCCCTCGTTAGTACAGAGATTTTTTTTTCCTAACACACACCATCATAAGACTTAAATCAATTCATATGGCTTGATAGAGAACACAAACCCAGTCATCCCAGTCTCTGTTTATTATGATTTATTATTATTATTAGTGCTCCATTTGTTCCTATAAGCATCTATGTGTAGAGAGCCAGAGTAGCCCACCTCCTCTGCGGGGAACAGCAGCAAGTCTGCTGTAAACTTTGGGTGAACTCCAGAGAAGTAAAACCATAATAGGAGGATGTGTATGTCTAGGGTAGAGCAGACAGGCCTAGAGAGATAACCAGCTTTAATTGACCTTGCCGCAAGATAGTTGTTAGCTGAAGTATGTTAACTAAAGTACGAGAATAATAACCACAGACTGTTCTAAGTAACTGCACCCTCCCTCAGCTATGTGCTTTGTGAACATGTAAAATAAAGTACTCTGAGACAGGTCGGGGCCAAAGAGACTGACATCCTCACTCTCCTGGACCGCCTTGCCCAGCTTTCTCTATGTTTCTGTTTGTGTCTTTCTTTATACCCCACTGTTCCTCTTAGGTCTTTGAACCCCTTGTGCAGCACGGGACACAGCATATGCAAGGCCTATGCACAAATGTTTCTGCCCTCCCTAGGGCCAAACCTCAAATCTCTCATGCATATTAACTTGTCAGGTTTGTTCTATTTTTCTAAACATTCCCAAACTCACAATGGAACATATTCAAATCAAATCCAGATCCTCACTACAGAGCTGTTACAGAATTTGCCACATTGCAATGTAATATGTCTGCTTCATGGAGTGTAACCTTATTAAGGCTAACAACTTTATATATTAATTCAATGTCTTAAGGCATCCAGCAGATGATTAGCACATAGGGGTTAGAATAGTGGTTAGAAACAAATTGTTGGTAAAATGAAATAAGAAAATGTTTATAAAACCAGTACCTAAATATAGTGGGCAGTTAGTAAACATTAGCTTATTCTAGCTGGCAAGGATTACATGCTTGTTGATTGTCAAGGATAAAGGTAAAAAAAGAGTTTTACAATATCATTTATTTTTTAAAACTTCATATAACTGTAACAATATCTGAAACATATTTGTCCAGTTCTAGTTTCAAAATTTCTTGAGGTTTTCTAAGACTCCAGGTGTCCATGTGTCTTAAACTAAGACATTTCTCGGTAGGCATTCTTATAAAATAGAAAGTCTCACTGAGAATTACCAAAATGTAATAGCCTACACCTTTTTACAGCTGGGCACAATTTCCTGAGGCTATACAGTATGTACTGCACAGAAAGAACAGAAATAAAGCTGACATCTTAAAATTATATCACTAAAAACATTAACAGCCTCAGGCAAAGGAATAAATGAAAATTTATAATGAATGTAAGAAATACAGTGAATTGAAGATGTGAAGGGCAACAATAATGAAAGTATGAGAATTGTAGAACAACTTAGCAAATATCTATATATCTGATGCAGAAAACAGCTACAACCTATGGGAATACACGTCAGGATATATTTGGGTAGATTAATCAGTGCTTTTGGTAATTTTTTATACAGCTGATCTAGATCAGAATTATGACTTTTCAACTTTTTTTTTTTTTTGCAGTATAATCTTTAAAAGAATTTATATGTAAAACTTACAAACGATCCCATTATATAAGACTGGTAAGTGCACAAAACTATTACAGTTCTTTTCTCTTATATTTCTGCTTCCCAATAACTCATCATCAATAGAGTTCCCAAAGTATATCAGATGATTTCCTTCTACTTAAAAGCATCCCCCTAGATTTGTTATGAACATAGACTATAAAGACTATAAAGTCAACTATAAAGTTGATATCTTACCTTGTCTGACAGAACCCCATGAGATCTGGTCTCTGCCAATTTTTCTAACATTATCTCATCCCGTCTTCCCACTATCAGCAAGACTATGGGCACCATCACTCTCTACTATATCAAGTTGAAATATTAGTTCAGAATTTTGCACTGGCTCCTCCCTCTGCCTGAAACAATCTTCTATGTCATTTGTGTACAGCTGGATTATTCCTATCAATCTATTCTTTATCTAAATATCACCTCCTAAGACAAACCATTCCTGACCACCAAAATAATGAATCCACCCCATCACATTTAATCATAACACCCCTTTTTAACTCTCCACACAATTCTTACCAATAGTGTCTTTTCATTTTCTGATTTTATTCTCTCTTCCTCCAATGTGTACTCTCTGAGAACAGTAACCTTATCTCTTTCATTCACTGGTCTAGCAACAGTATCTCAAACAGTGCTTGGTATAGTAAGGACTGCATGAATGTATAAATGAGAGAATGAATGAAAGAAAGAAAGAATGAATGATGAGTGAGGCTCATCTCTTTATCCTTGTACACTGTACCTTCTTTGTTTTTGCTCTTCTTGCTTTTATTTTCTTACCTTTTCATTCTGTCAGATTTTTTCAAGTACTCTGAAAAATTTTTTTTAAATGTGCACTTTTTCCAGATTCTTCCACATTCTCAGAAAGAGGCATGCTAGCCCTATAAATAGAGAAATGCTAAGCTTATTTGTTGAGATGAATCAGTTTCCATGTTAAGACACAGCAGCTCATAGTTGTGAATGCCTATTCCTTCTCTTCTATATGAAAACATTTTCTGTTATGTAAACATGAGTTTTCAACTATATCAGTAGACAAAGACTGTGATCACTGTCGGTAGTCTCATCTTCACACATTACAGATAATGAGAAATTGATTTGCTCCTGGCAGATCAGTTTGTTCCTTTAGCTTTACTGAGATAGCAAGATGTGGAAGGAAACCAGATGGCTCTGACTAGGAGGAGAAATGGTACTGGAAAATAAAAAATGCATCAATGCAAATTTTGTGAGAAATACTGAATATTTGCAGATGATTTTTTTTTACTCCTGTCTCCAGTTACATACATTTTCAAGATATACATCATAGCTATGCTATTTCCATATTTTTAAAAATTACTCTAAACATACCATGGGATTTTATTCTGAAAAAGGCAGTTTACTGATCATGGTATATTTATATTTTCTAAAATTCTTGTAATGTAGAGGGAAAGTAGAATCATACATATGTGAATTTTTAGTTCCTTTCGGCTCTCCTTTTAGTCCTGTGACCTTGGGTAGCTTAATGTTTCTGAGCCTCATGTTTTTATTCTCTGAAATGAAAATAATAATACTTCTGCTATATCATTACCGTAAGTATAAATAAATATAAACAATTGGTCATAACCCAAAATAGTATACACAGTAGATGCTCAGAAATACTAAAGAATTCTTGCTTTTAGATGGAGAAGTAGAGGCATGGAATGTTTATGATGTAATAATATATTTAAAATATTTTTATTTTTAATTGAAGAGCACATCTATCTCAGCTCTTTTATTTAACTGCCATTGGCATCTTTACAAAATTTAATCCCCATCCAACCTCTTTCCTCAAGAAATATAACTCTAAACTATTTTGAAATAAGTTATTTGGCCAGGTACTGAATCTTTCATACTGTGGCTACTTTTGTTCAATTTGGTATGATATTCTCATCAATATTCTTTTATCAAAAGAAAATATCTTCACATGAATCCTTGGTTCCATAAACTTATGCCTGCTCAAAAGCCACTATAAGCTATACCTTTTCTTTCTTCCTTCTTTAAACTCTCCCACTTTACTTCAACCTTAAGTAACAGCATATTAAATATGCTTTTATTTCCTTTTCTTAAACAAAATTCACAAACTCATATATGTTTCTAGTTACTACCATGTCTGTAGTCCTCTCCACAGGCAAACGTCTCGAGCTGACTTCACATTCTATTGCTTTATCTCCCTTTTCTCATGTTTCACTTGCTCTTAGACTTCAACCTGAATCCTGATCCTACCATTCCACTTAAACATCTCTTGTTTAGCTTCATTAATGATCTTTGTGTTGCAACTAGTGAACCATTCACAAATTTCTTCTTCTCTCCTTGGCAACTCTTGACATGTTTATCAATATTTTTCTGCCTTTCTATTGACATGTAATATCCAGCTTTACTCATTATCTTACTATCTCTCTAATGATCTCTTCTCAGTATCTTAAGTTAGCTTCTTTTGTTCTCTCTAATCTCTAAATGGGAGCTTTCATTGCTTTGGTCTAAGCCCATGTATTAAGTTGTTCTTGCATTGCTATAAAAAATATCTGAGACTGGGTAATGCATAAAGAAAAGAGGTCTATTTGGCTCATGGTTTTGTTAGCTGTACAGGAAGCATGACACAGGTATCTGCTTCTGGGGATGCCTCAGGAAGCTTACAATCATGGTAGAAGGTGAAGGAGGAGCAGGTGTTTCACATGGTGGAAGCAGCAGCGAGAGAGAGAGAGCAGGGAGGTCCCACACACTTTTACACAACCAGATTCCATGAGAACTCACTTCCTATAATAAGGACAGTACTAAGGAAATGATAATAAACCATTCATGAAGGCTCCACCCCCATGAGCCAACCACCTCCCACCAGGCCCCACCTCAAACATTGGCGATTACATTTAAACAAGAGACTTAGGCAGGGACAACAAACTATATCAGTCCTCTTCACTCAACCCTCACTCTTGTTCTAACTAGGTGAATCCACATGCTGGCTTCAACTCAATTTCATATTGACCACCAACCTTGTCCACTCTTTTGAGCTCTAGATTCATGCAATTTAATGCCTATTATTATTCTCCTCAGATCTTATCCTAGTTGGAAATATGTATCGGAAACAGGTGTAGAATAGGCTTTTCTCTACTTCCCCTACAGGTAGCTCCACTCCCACTCCCAATGCCCAATCTCTGGCTTCCTTCTGGGTTTTCTGGCTTTAGGTTAAAATGGACTAGAGGCAAGAAACAGAAAAAATCTTATTTGATTGGTATTCTCATGGTGTGGCTTTATGACTCTTGGGACTTACAGGTATATGAAAAGCAGAGTTCTTCTCAAGAAATCTTCAGGGATATAATACTGTTTCTTGTAACTACATTATAAGAAATTGAAAAAATATTGCAATTGTATTATACACAGAAAAAAGAAAAAAAATTCTAAATACCCCGAAATAACTTTTGATAACAACATTCCAGAAAGGTTCCTATGCATGTACATACAGGACAGAAAGCAGAGTATATATTTTTGTTTACTTACTTGGCATCTATTATTCACTTATTCCATTTTATAATTAGCTGTATTTTGGGGGTATATACTCCTCCTTTGGTCAAGTAATACCTTCATGTTTTTATGAAAATTGTTTGTTGTTTTTTTTTTACAGTTCCTAGAAACACGTGGAGAACCACTGGGCCAGATATTTTGAGGACTGTTGGACATAATACCTTAGTTGATATTGATGACTGAACATCCAAAGAATCATTATGGCACCCACATTAGAATGAGTATGTGAGGTCCAGATAATGAATACAGCCTAGGTCTACTTAGTTTGAGGGGCTACTCATCTAGGGGAAGAAATTCCTTCATTTGGATCTTTGGCCTATGTTTTGACAGCTATGATAGTAAAAAAGGTGAAGAAGAAACCTTGAAAAGGAGTCACTTTTCCCCCATGCAAGCCAAGATATCACATTTAGGGGAAAACGATGCAAATTAGAACCACCCTTAAAGATCTAAGGTCTGTACAGGGAAAGGTTCCTTGCATATCTCCATTTAATTTTCCAGTCTAAAGCTTCTCAGCTTGAAGATCACATGACTATGTAAATCACATGACTCTTACATATGGTGTAACATAATTTTCTAAAGTGAAAGACAATACTAAAACAAATTAATTAGGGCCTCGGGTACATGGTATGTAGCTTTTGATTTGGCAAATGTACTTTTCTAACCTCAATTAAAAAGAAATAATTTGCTTTAACATGAAATTGACAATACTGTCTGTTAAGCTTGTGGATCTTAATTCTGCTACCCTCTATCATGATATTGGCTAAAACAATATGGGTGATCTGGACAGCCAACAGAACATCACACTGATCTGTTACTTCAATGATATCATGTTGGCTAGCCTGTTGGACACCTTATATCCAAAGGGTGAAAAATAAATGCTATGAAGATACAAAGACCTATCATTTGGTAAAGTTATTAGGTTTCCACTAATGGATTATTAGGTCAAAGGCATTCCAGTAGAACATCTTCCCTCAAATAAAAGATAAGTTGCAACTTTCATTACCTAAGCCAAATTCAATCCCCCACAAAGAAAAGAAACAAAGAAAGGCAAATTAAAGAAATCCCAATATCTGCCAACCCTATTTGGATTTTGTAGATTTTGGACACAACACATTTCATGCTAAGTAAATATTATTCTAGTTTATATACATGAAACACTGCTAATTTTGAGTAGGACCTGGAGCAGGAAAAGGCCCAGCCACAATTTCAGGCTATAGTACAAATTCCCTGCAAACCATCAAACTCTTGAATATTGGAAGCCAGATGGAAGAAAAGACACAATATGGAGTTTATAGGAAGCCCAGTAGGAGATTCATCACAAGGCCCTTTGTTCTGAAGGAAGGGCATGCTCTCTGTAGCAGAAATGTATGCATTATTGAAGAATCAGATCCTGACATGCTACTGCATCCTAATACAGACGTAGCAGTTAACTAAGAGACACCAGATGACAATGCATTGCATTTTGAGCTGAGTTTCAGCAAACCATGAAGTCATAAAGTTGGGTAGATCTGGCTGTGGCCCATCATAAGGTAGAAATGGTATATAAGGAATGGAAACCTAGTAGCATCAGAGTGCATGACTAAGCTGCATGAGTAGGTAAGCTAAGTCCCCATATTACCCACAATGATTGCACAAGCTCACGGTTGTTGTGGTTATATGAAAAGTCTCATGTGAACAGTTTTTCCTTGAAGACAAAGAATGAGGCCAAACTTGATTTACAAATGAGTCAGACTGGTATGTGGACACAAGCTAAAAATGGATAGTAACTATATTAAAACTACACCAACGGGTAGCCTTTAAAGACAGTAGCGAGGGAAAAATCTTCCCAATGGTTGAGGTTTTAAGCAAAGTCTCTGGTCCACTTTGTGTGGATCACGTCCATGGAAGAAATGGCTTAAGGTGAAATTCATTTGGACTTTTGGATAGTGGCAGATGGTCAGAGACCTAAAAGAAAAATGAAGTAGAGGTATCTTGCAGGATTACTAGATGTGGATATAATATGTGAGGACTTTCATATCACATGTTAGTAACCACCATAAAGCACCTACCATAGTATAGACACTAAACTATCAACTAGCAAAAATAATTGGGTCAGCTGATGTTCGCTAACCTTCATTATCAACCACCCTAGAACTAGCATTATGGGCATATGATTGAAGTAGCTTTGGTGGCAGAGTCAAGGACTGTGCATGGGCACAACAGAATAGATTTTCTAAGCCCAGTCTTGTTATTCCTGCCCATGAATGTGCAATGCTAAGCCTCTGACGGGGAGGTAGTCCTCAAGACACCAATAAACTTGATGACAAGTTGACTGTATTATGTCTCTTCCATACTGAAGGGGCCACTAGGTATGAATGTCCTATCTGCAAACAGAGATAGTACCACTCCACAGGGTCTCATTGAGTACCTGATACACAGGCATGGAATCCCACTATATTAGCCTGTTCTCACTTTGCTATAAAGAAATACCTGAGACAAGATAATTTATAAACAAAAGAGGTTTAATTGGCTCACTGTTCTATCGGCTATACAGGAAGCATAGTGGCTTCTGCCCAGCTAGTTTTTGTATTTTTAGTAGAGACAGCGTTTCACCAGGTTGGCCAGGATGGTCTCATATATTTTTTAAGAGACAAGATCTCGACCTAAACTACACAAAAAATGTGAAAGCGCAAAATATAAGAGAAGTTACACTTGTCAGAAGAAAAGTCCAATATATGAAGGAAGAACTTGTGAAATAAAAGATTAAGTGCATAACGAACTCAGCGCGGTACATAGTTAGACCTAAATCACCAATGTAATTGTGGTTTTAAAATAAATATAAATGCACATAAGCATTAAGTGAAAACAATATTAATTTAAAATAAAATCTTATAAAAATGTGTTTAAAAGTCAGAGTATATGAGCAAATCCTAAAATCAAAGAAAAAATAAAAATATTAATCATTTCCTTACAAATAAAAAGACTAAATATTGCTTCATTCTTGATGTTAAAAATTTAACATATGTGTTCTTATAAAAACACAAGGATAACTGATAGAATTGAAATTTTTATGAGATTCCAGATGTTTTGAGTGATAAAATATACTACATATAGAAAAATGTAGAAAATAAATGTCAAAAAGCATTTAGTGAAAATTGAACTATTATTTCTGATTTTCAAATCTTGTCAAATTAGAATTACTAATACAGGAATACACTTATTTTTACTGTGTTCTATAAATGTCTATTTGCTCACATAACTGCTATTAATAGTGTAGTTAATAATGGTGATAATACGACTAGTGTTAATATTAACAATAGTGTAAATGTCTTAATACTAATAACAATGCTTTTTTTTTTTTTGAGTTCTAGAACATAATGAATCAGGGTAGAATTTTTTTTTTTTTTTTTGAAAGAAAGAAAGAGAAAGAGAAAGGGGGAGAGAGAACAAGAGTCTTGCTCTATGGCCCAGGCTGGAATGCAATCTAAAAATAGGTATAAAAACAATGCTATTTATAAGTATATATGTATAGTATTTCTTTGCTCTCTATGTTACTGTGAGATGTAGGTTTTAAAAATCCTATTATAATTGTGAATGTGTCTATTTTCTCTTTATTTCTGTGAAGTGGATACATCTTAACTGTACTTAACTCCACTTCTGCCCTCTTTCAGTTATTATATTTGCACTCTTTCCCAACATTCACATCTTATTAAGCCAAAACAACAGAAATTTGAGATGCCTGATTCTGAGTTTTATATAAAAGAATTATTTTATATAAATGTTCTCTTTCTCAGGTTTCTTTTACTTGTCATTATGTTGTGAGATTCATAACATAATTCATAATGTTGTGGCATGGCATACCATTGCAGCGAATTTTTTTTTGCTACTACACAGTACTCTATTGAATATATGCATCATGGTAATTTAGCCATTCTGCTAAAAAATCATATTTAGGCTGTTCCAGTTTGTTCCTGTTGTAAATAATGCCACAAAAAGTCTTCTTTAACATCTTTTGGTGTACATGTGAACACATTTTTATAACATACACCCAGGAGGAGCATTACTGATTTTAAATTTCTATTAAAATTTAGAACACCTGTTTAAACAATTTTCTGCAATTATTGATTCAATTTTTACTCATTCTAGCAATTTTTGAGAATTCCAGTTTTCCCTCACCCTTGACAACTATGCTTATTCCTTTTCACATATGTCTTAATGGAGTGTGTGCAGTAATACAGTACTTTGTTTTCCTAAAATTTTGACACTTTTCCATAGGCTTAGGTTTAGTTACTTGTTACCTTTTTTTGAGGCAAAGTCCAGCTCTATGGACCAGGCTGGAGTGCAGTGGTCCAATCTTGGTTCACTGCAACCTCCACTTCCCACGTTCAAGCATTCCTCCCACCTCAGCCTCCTGAGTGGCTGAGACCACACGTATGCATGTCCATGTTTGGCTAACTTTCTATATTTTTTGTAGAGACAGGGTTTTGTCACTTTTCCCAGGCTGGTCTCAAATTCCTGGGCTTAAGCAATCCACCCACCTTGGCCTCCCAAAGTGCTGGGATTACAGGCATTAGCCACCAAGACCTGCTGTTCACTTTTCTATTTTGTAATTTATTAATCAGTACTGTCAGAAAGACTTCATATGTTTAATTGATCAATTTAATGACTATAGTTAACATTAATCAACTATACATTTCAAAATAGCTAGAAGAGAATAGTTCAAATGTTCCTAAAGAAAAGATAGGTAATAGGTATCCCAATTACCTTGATATGATTATATGAATTTATCAAATTATCACAAATACACCAAAAATATATAATACCTACATTTAATACATATCAATATTTTTTTAATTTATGTGTTTTCAAAGAACCAACTTCTAGCTTTGTATATTTATTTCTTTTTGTTAATTTCTGCTCTTCATTTTTTCCTTCTATTATACTATCATTGGGTGTAATTTGCTGTTCTTATTCAAGCTGCTTAAGATGGCCACTTGGATGAGTACTTTTCAAATTTTCTTCTTTTCTCACACATGCATTTACTACTATAACTCTTTGTCTAAGCATGGATTTAGCTGTGCTTTGTATATTTCATATATCAAATTTTTATTATCCAACTCAAAATGATTTCCAACATCTACTGTTTTCTAACATCCTAATTTATAGTTTATTGAGAAATGTATTAATTGATGTTCAAACATTTGGAAACCTTTTAGTTTGGGGGGGGGGTTGTTTTTTATTTCTAGGTCAACTGCACTGTGAGCAGACAAAATATCCTGTTTTATTTTCTTAATAACTTCTTTTGAAAAAAAAAAGCATTATTTCAGAGCAGTTTTATGTTCACAGCAAAAATAGAGAGTTCCGATACAGTCCTTGCCCCTACACATGTACAACCGCCCTCATTCTTAATATTCTGCACTGCAGTGGTACACTTGTGGTTACAACCAATGAACCTACAGTCATGAATTTTGGGATTTGCTTTTTTGCCAATCCTATAATCAATGTTTTTAAGTATCCTGTGTGCCACTAGAGAAGAATATGCATTTTGAAATTGTTGGGTATATTGTATTGCATATAGCAGAAAATCAAATCTGTTCATTACAATCTTCAAATCTTCCATGTCATTTATTATTTTTATTTACTTTCTATTAATATCAATTTCTAAGACGTGTGTTATAATTCTGTATTTGTCTACCTTTTCCCTCAGTGCTGGGAATTTGGCTATCCATCTTTATCTGTCATGATTTTTTGCCTCACATTCCCTTTTCCCAATTCTAATCGACTATAATTTCTAAATCATTTATTTTCTATCTTTAGGTATGCTTAAAGTTAAAGTTTTCTTTTTGTAATTGGTATATATTGGGTGTTTGATTTTTGTCTGGTCTAAGAATTTTTATCCTTAAATTGAAGTATGTAATTTGCTCATATTTAAGAATGCAGTATTACTAATGCATCTGGAATTGAAACTACTCTCGTATTACTGGCTTTACGTTGGTACCACCTGTTCTATGTTTCTTTTTATCACGAAGAGGTATTCTGATTCAGTCAAAATCTTTATCTGCATCTACTAAGATTATCATATAGGACTCAGCAAGGGGACAAAGGGAGAGTAAAAAAAAAAGCAACTATTACTATCTGTTAGTCAGGATAGGCTGTTTTGTGCTGCATTAATAAACAACTCTCCAATCACAGTTTGAACCAATAAATTCGTATGTTTATTCTATATTCTTATAGTTTCAGTGCAAGTCTCTGATTCTTATATCCTCACTCCAGGGAGATAGAGCTTCCAGCATTTGCAATGCAGTGGTTATGACAGCATGAAGAATATGAATTTACACCAACTGAATATTTCCATCTGGAAGTGACATATTTAAATTACACTATTATTTATTGACCAACTCAAGTAACATAGTCTCACAGGGTAAGAAAATTTGAAACCCTTCTCCCTCCCAAATTCTTGGAAGTAGAAGGAAACTAAATAGCAGTGAATAGTTATAATACCCTCCAAATGCCCAGCTAGAGCTTCTTACTCTAATATGGTAAATAAACAGAACGATAATGCAACATGAAATCTGCTGGAGGTATATGATCTTAACCTAGTTAACAACAGGGAACCATTATTTTGAAAGGAAATGACATCTACAAGTGTATCCCTTTTATCCTTTCATCAAAGAGTTTGTAGTGACAAAAACTTCTCATTTTAAATGTCTTTGCTGTTGCCCATGGTAGTAAAACAACAGAAGCAAAAATGTTGCTAAAAATTAATCCACATTACCAAACAGGTTTTTGATTTGCAATGTACCTGTTACTAATCATTAAACAACAACTGTGTAAATACAGATGAGTTTGATAGAATAGACAATAGGAAGTAGATAAATGTATCCAGAAAAACTCCTGTTTTGCTTTTTAATTCAACCTATTTATTGCACTTTAATATTTGAGTATAACAATTGCTTTCTTATTTGATGACCCTGGTCATTTATTCATTCAATGTATATTTACTTCATTTATCCTACGTGCAAGGCAATACTCTAGGTAGGAAGTAGGGATTCAGTAGAGGTGAAAAAAAAATCTGCTTCAACAAATATATATTCTCAGGTTTAACCAGACTTAGATTTTTGTTCAGAAACAATTACATTTTCTTTTAATATCAGTTCTCTTGCCTTGAAAACTATCAATAGCCATTTTATTCTAAAATAGAAAAAAAAACAAACCTCAATCTTGAAGTCAATAGAAAGATTTGTGGTCAAATCTTTACCTTTTTGTCTTTGAATACATTTTGCCAAGGCATATTTCTGATTAGTAGCTATTAATTTTCTATTCAAATTTTTATTTAAGACAGATATATCAACAGACGAGGAGGTGAATTTTGTTTTGTTTAATTATATGTATTTGACGAAATGAATGTTTCTAAATGCCTTTGTCAATCATAAAGTTAAAGTTAAATGATTAAGGAAGAGATAGCATGGGGAGAAATGACAGATACAGGTGAGCGGACGGAAGGCAGCAAACCACACTGCCAAGTGTGTACCTATGCAACAATCTTGCATGTTCATCACATGTACCCCAAAACCTAAAATGCAATAAAAAAAAAGTAAAAATAAATAAATAAATAAATAAATAAATAAATAAATAAGGAAAAAAAAAAAAAAAAGAAAAGCCACTCAGGGATAGTTTTGTAAAAAGCTACTAAAATTACTACTGCTTTATTTCATCATGTTTTCCTTTTCTTGTTTGGTATTTTGAGGTATGTTCCATCAATACCGAGTTTACTGAAAGTTTTTAACATGAAGGGAAGTTGAATTTTATCAAACTCCTTTTCTGTATCTATTGAGATAACCATGTGAGTTACCATTATGTGATGCTCTTTGTCTTTTTTATCTTTGTTGGTATAAATTCTTTTTGTCAGAAACTAGGACTGCAACCCTATCTTTTTCGGTTTTCCATTCGCTTGGTACATTTTTCTCCACTCCTTTATTTTGAGTAAGGGCAATGTGTTTCTTTGCATGTGAGATGGGTTATTGGAGACAGCATACTGTCTTGGTTCATTTTCTAGCTTGCCATCCTTTATCTTTTAACTGGGGCATTTAGCCCACTTACATTAATATTAGTATTTTTGTGTATAGATTTGATCCTGTAATTATGATACTAGCTGGTGATTTTGCAGACTTGTTTATGTGGTTGCTTCACAGTATCACTGGTCTATATACTTCAATGGGTTTGTGTAGTGCCTGGTAATGTTTTTTTCTTTCCATATTTAGTGCTTCCTTCAGGAACCCTTATAAAGGACGTCTGGTGGTAATGGATCCCCTCAACATTTGCTTGTCTGAAAAGGATCTTATTTTTCCTTCCCTTATAAAGTTTAATTTGGCGAGATATAAAATTCTGGGTTCGAAATTATTTTAAGAATGTTGAATATTGGCTTCCAATATCTTCTGGCTTGTAGGGTTTCCTCTGAGAGGTCTGCTGTTAGTCTGATAGGCTTCTCTTTGTAGGTGACCTGGCCTTTCTCTCTGGCTGCCCTTAACATTTTTTCTTTCATTTTTGACCTTGGAGAATCTGATAATTATGTGTCTTGGGGATGATCTTCTCATGCAGCTATCTTACTGGGGTTCTCTGGACTTCCTGAATTTAAATGTTGGCCTGTCTTGCGAGGTTGGGGAAGTTCTCCAGGATGATATGCTGCAGTATGTTTTCCAAATTGGTTTTATTCTCATCTCTTTCAGGTACCCCAATAAGTTGTAGACTCAGTCTCCTTACACAATCCCATATTTCTCTGAGGTTTTGTTCATTCATTTTTATTCTTTTTTTCTCTATTCCTGTCTGTCTGTCTTATTTCAGAAAGATAGGCTTCAAGCTCTCAAGTTCTTCCCCTCTCTTGGTCTATTCTATTAAAACTTGTGATTGCGCTGTAAAGCTTTTGTAGTGTGTTTTTAAGCTGAATCAGTTTGGTTATGTTTCTCTCTAAACTAGCCATTTCGGTTTTCAGCTTCTGCGTTGTTTTATCCTGATTCTTAGCTTCTTTGTTTGGGGTTACAACACGCTACTTTAGCTCAGCAATGTTGATTTTGCTCACATTCAAAAGCCTACTTCTGTCATTTCAGCCATCTCAGCCTCACTCCAGTTAGGAGCCCTTGCTCAAGAGGTGCTGCAGTCATTTAGATGAAAAGAAGTACTCTGGATATTTGAGTTTTCATGTTTTTTTTGCATCAATTCTTTCTCATCTCTGTGGGCTTAGTTCTACCTTTGATCTTTGAGGTTGCTGACCTTTGGATGGGATTTTTGTGGGTTTTGTGTGTGTGTGTGTGTGTGTGTGTGTGTGTGTGGTTGTGTGATTTTCCTGTTAGTAGTCTGGCCAGTCATTCACAGTTCAGCTACAGTTTGCCAGGGGTTCACTCCAGAGCCTAGTCACCTTGGTTTTTCCCGTACCTCGAGGTATCACCAGTGAAGGCTGTCAAACAGCTAAGTAGCAGCCTGCTCCCTCCTCTGGAAGCTCCATTCTAGGGTAGTACTGACGGCTGCCTGCTCCAACGCGCCTTTAGGAGGTGGCTGGAGACCCTGGTTGGGAGGTCTCACTCAGTCAAGGGGAAGGGGATCAGGAACCCACTTAAAGGAACAGTCTGCCTACTCGTTGGTAGAGCAGCTGTGCTGGGTTGGGGATCCCTTCAGCCCCTGACTGATTTGACTCTCCAAAACCATAAGCTAGATGGCTAAGATGCCCCAATAGCCAGGGTGGTAGCCTGCCCCACCCCTAGGCACACTGTTTCAGGGAGAAATTAGAACATGGGCCAGGGTGGCCGGAGAATCCAGCTGAAAGACTCTACCTCTTGAAAGGTAGTGGATCAGGATGCCATTTAAGAAACAACCTGACAATGTCTCATCCTGGGGAACCATCTCTGTCCTGTTGGCTTAGACTCTCCAAAGCCTGCAGGCTGGAACAGCCAAGTATTTTTAAACAACCAAGGCTGTAGCCACCTTTTCCCTGGGCACTGTCTCCTAGAGAATGACCAGAACTCTGTCCATATAATACAGGCAGGAGTGGCTGGATGCCCCAGCTGGGATGTCCTGCCCAGTGAGGAAGAATGGCTCAGGGTCCCACTTAAAGAAGCAGTCTGGTCATGTTCTGGAAAAGCAGCTGTACTATGCTGGGGGGATCCTTCCTTGTCAAGGGTATTTGGACATTTTAAAGCCAATAAACTAGAATGACCTAGTTGACCAAACAGCAGAGATGGAAGACCATCCCTACCCCCAGGGGCTCTACCCTGTCTCAGGCAAGCTTCACCCTATTGCCAGTGGCTGGCTGGAATTCCAAGCCAGTGGGTCTTATCTTGTGAGGTGCTGTGGAAGTGGCCTGCAGAATGATGCTGCTCGGCCCCCTGGATTCAGCCCCCTTCTTAGGGATATGTACAGTCCTCCCACTTTGCTTGAGCTGTAGACACTTTTGCCAGGGATGCCAGGGCCAAAGTATATAAAGCTGCTTGGTCTATGTTTGCACTGGAACAGCTGCCCTGCCAAGACTCCACACAGCTCTGTATGTCAGCCCCAAGGCTCTGGTGGTGTGGGCTCATGAGGGGATCCCCTGCTCTGCTGGTTGCAAAGATCTGTGGAAGAAGCATGTTTCCTGGGGTCACACAATCACAATCACTCGCCATTTCCCTGGGCAGAGGTGTGGGGATTCTCCTGGCTCTATGTCACTCCTGAGTGGGCCATCACCCTATCCTGCTTTTCTTTATTCTTTGTGGGTCGAGTTGTTTCCATGATTATTTCCAATGCAAGTACCTGGATATTTCAGCTGAAGGTTCTGTATTCACTTGCCCCTTTTGTTCCTCATTGTGAGTGCCACGAACCACAGTCTAGTTGGCCATATTGCCCCAATTCCTTGAGTAACCTGATCTTGATTCCCAAACAAATCTAGGTTAGAGAATAATGTTGGGCAACCACCAGAGGCAATCTGATCAAGAAAACAGCTTGAAGGAGCTTAATAAATGTTATGGCCATCAAAATGATTTGGGCTCCAGAGGAAACACCGTTAAGACTTTTGAGTATACTTGGGGAACCAGTGGACAATTCTGGCCATAAAGCATAAGAAAAAACATAAGGAATTATAAATAAAATTCTATACAGAAATACTAGTAAAGACTCCATATCCTAGAACAGGCAACCAGGATAGTGAACCTAGAAGAAGTACCTGCTTATTGGGATCTAATCATGAGGTCATCTATTGTTAGGGCCTTCCTTAGACACATATCAAATCTGAGATGTACGAGTTTGGAAATTGTTGCCATCCAATATGAAAAGTAAATATGAAGGAAAGACAGAGCTATGACCTAAAAAGTCTAGGAGAAGGGAAAGTAGACACTACTGGTACAGCTCAGAGGACAAATGTAAGCTGGTGATATGGTTTGGCTGTGTCTTCAACCAAATTTCATCTTGAATTGTAGTCCCCATAATCCCCATATGTTATGGGAGAGACCTGGTGGGAGGTAATTTAATCATAAGACAGTTATCCTTATGCTGTTCTTGTGATAACGAGTGAATTCTCATGAAATCTGATGGCTTTATAAGGGGCTTTTCCACATTTTGCTTGACACTTCTCCTTGCTGCTGCCATGTGAAGAAGGATGTGTTTGCTTCCCCTTCCACCATGATTGTAAGTTTCCTGAGGCCTCCCCAGCCATGCTGAGCTGTGAGTCAATTAAACCTTTTTCCTTTATAAATTACCCAGTTTGGGGTATGTCTTTATTAGCAGCATGAGAACAGACTAATACAGCTTTAAAGGTCACTACTTGGAAGTCACAATAGAAGAAAAAAGAATGCATCAGGATAAACCCAGTGCATCAGCCAGGTGACTGCTAATATAGAAAGCAGTTATGAGGCCGAGTGCTGTGGCTCATGCCTGTAATCCCAGCACTTTGGGAAACCAAGGCAGGTGAATCACATGAGGCCAGGAGTTTGAGACCAGCCTATCCAACGTGGTGAAACCCTGTCTCTACTAAAAATACAAAAACTAGCCAGGCATGGTGGCACATACCTATAATTCCAGCTACTTGGTTGGCTGAGGCACAAGAATAGCTTGAACCCAGGAGGCAGCATTTGCAGTGAGCCCAGATTGTGCCACTGCACTCCAGCCTGGGAGACAGAGGGGAGGAGAGGGGAGGGAAGAGGAGGGGAGGTGAGGGGAGGGAATGAGAGGGAAAGGGAGGAGGGGAGGGGAGGGGAGGGGAACCCAGAATGGGAAGGGAGGGGAGGGGAGGGGAGGGGAATCCAGGAGGGGAAGGGAGGGGAAGGGAGGGGAGAGGAGGGGAGAGGAGGGGACGGGAACCCAGGAGGAGAAAGGAGGTGAGGGAAGGAAAAGGGAGGGGAGGGGAAGGGAGGGGAGGGGAAGGGAGAGGAGAAGGGAGGAGAAGGGAGGGGAGGGGAAGGGAACCCAGGAGGAGAAAGGAAGGGAGGGGAGGAGAAGGGAGGGGAGGAGAAGGGAGGGGAGGAGAAGGGAGGGGAGGGGAAGGGAGGGGAAGGGAGGGGAAGGGAAGGGAGGGGAAGGGAAGGGGAAAAGGGAAGGAGGAAAGGGAAGGAGGAAAGGGAAGGAGGAAAGGGAAGGAGGAAAGGGAAGGAGAAAGGGAGGGAGGGAGGCAGGGAGGGAGGAAGGCAGGAAGGGAAAGGAAAAAAGAAAATAAAAAAAAGAAAAGAGAAAAGAAAGAGAAAAAGAAAGAAACAATGCAAGAAAGAAAGATTCACATACGTATACCAACACAGCAACAGTCATATAGATGCAAAATAGTTTGATTCTTGTTTGAATAATATTTTACTCTCTGTGGATAACCACATACTGCTAAAGATTGTTGTATCCTTTGTGTTCCCTTACCAAAATCTTACAGTAAATATAGAAGTAACATCTAACAGTAACATCTTCAAACCTATCTCTTCAAAATCACTTAAGTTTTCCTCACTTTTCTCAACCTGGTGAAAATGAGAGCTTAATGATACAAAGAATAAAATTATTTCTGAGTGTTAGAGGAGAAACAAAAAGTCTCTAGGGTCAGTTTTCGAAGTTGTGCCCTACCTAGTTGGTAAATGATTTAGTCATTCCAAGAGTTCGTAGTTTAGAACATCTTTCATTTCATATTCTAATTTACTTAAACCAGCATCAGTGTTAGGTTTACAGAAGGACACTGTATGGACTTTGGAGTTACCGTGAGCCAGGGCAAGAAGAAAAAATGTAAGAGAAATAGACATGGACATCCCATATCTAGAACCGTTTGTTATCTGTGAAGCCAGGGGAAAAAAATCTAGGTAAGCGTTCTCACTGTTGAAATGTTGAGTGCTGTTGAGACACTAAAATGTGAGTAACACATAGTCATCCTGTTGTAGTTTAATTCAGAAATCACAAAGTATTTGTAATTTAATCATATTGAATATATATATATATATACATATTTTTTTTTGATGAGTGGCCTCCTAAAGGTCAACCTGAGCAAACTAAAATCCATTAATATAAACAATAATTACTCCTTTCATAAAGGGTGGTGTGGCCAGTGAATCTATGGAGTTTACGAGGGTTAATAGTGTTGCCGATAGAAGCAGAGACAGCACTGTTGAAGCAGAACATGGTAGTGGGTTTCCAGCTTACTAGTATTTCTTGTAGGATGGCATTGCAGCTATTGATGGATTGCTCTAATTTAGATAATCATCAGATTACAGATGTAGACAATGGATAAGACAATTTAGAAGGGTAGATCGTAGAAACAAATTTATAACACAGGAACGGTAAATCACTGATTATCAACAACATCTCCCTATTTCTGTAAAAACAGTGTTACAGGTGCCTGCAAAACATCCATAACCAAAAATATAAGCTAAGCTAATTTGTGATGTATGCCAAGATATCAGCCAAATGGATAAAGACACAATAATCCAGGAAGTCCCTCCCCAAAAGGAGTTTTATCAGATAGCCTCTGCTAAATCAAACTACCCCCAAACAGAGCTTAACACAGCAACCATGTATTTAGCTCATGTTTCTGTGGGTTTACATTTAAGCTGTATTTAGTTATGCAGTATTTCTTCTGGTGTCATCTGGCTCGCTCATATGGCTCTCATGAGTTTGAGGCCAGATCAGCAGGAGACCCTCAGCTGGAATGGCTTGTCTCTGCTCCCTGGCTTCTTATCCTCTAGCAGATCAGTGTGGGCTTATTCATGTGGTAATAGATATGCTAAGAGTATAAGTTGAAGTGTGCCATATCTCTTCGAATCCCAGACTCAGAACTTACACATCTTCACTTCTATCATGTTCTATTATCCAAAGCAATCCACAAGGCCAGTGCAGATTCAAGAGATGGGGTAATCTACTCCCATCCTTCATAGTAGAAATAGAAAATATTAAGTAATTTATGATTATTTAAAAAATATAACACAGAATTTAGAAGTCTACTCATTAATTTAAAAGACTGGCAGTCATTATCAGATTTCTATATGTCTCCTGGGAGCTGGCAGGTAAGAAAGATGGCAGAATAAACCTCCACTCTGATTCTCTCTCAAAAATTCTCTCAAGGCTTGTGTTTCAAATTTAGATCATAAGTAGTCTTGCCACAGTCTTTTTTGTTTCTTATTAAAGCAATAATATACAGCGCCTGCATGTTTTCCTAGTTTTCATTATCCAAAAAGGATAGCCTATTGGTTATGAGTAAAATGTTCAGAATAGCTTACACCACATGAGGCATCTTGAAGGATGGCTCTTAACTACTCATAAAATACAACTATTTATGTACTTCATTGGAAACTGGAATCTGAGCCATCACGCACAAAATTTGTGGACTGTTATAATCAAATGTTCTACTTAGAATGAAAATATACATCTTCACATGGTGCACATACAAAAGTGGATATCGTGTATAACAGGTCTCTCTCTAAAAGCTATATTACTATATTTGGGGAAGAATGGGCACTGCTTTTTTACGAAGCTGCTTAGAACACACTCAGAAATTTCCCATGAATCACTGGACTAGCTGGTAGTGTTTCTGCTGCAACATTTAAACATGACACTTTTAATATGATTATAAGTCTAGAGATTGAAAAGAGAAAGGGTGTGGTCTCCAGAAAGTAAGTAGAGTACCAACCAAAATCCCTCATAAATATAGATCAATATGTTTTCTTAAAATGGAAACTAAGACCTAAATATTGCAGCCCTTTAAAAAGGTGATAATTTTGCCTATAGCCAAACAAAAAGGATTGCCTCTTTGGTTTTTGGTATGACCATTCACTTAATAACTTCTGAAACTCTCTCAGGTTTGTTGATTTGGGTTTTAGAAAAAGCAGTGAAGCCTAATTAGCTGTCTCTTGGTTTATGATAGGAACCATAGCTGTTGGTCATCTGAAGTGGCAGGACTAGCGATACGATTTGTATTTGTGTCCCAATCCATATCTTATGTCCGAATCACAATCCCCAATGTTGAAGGAGGGGCCTGGTGGGAGGTGACTGGATTATAGGGACGGATTTTCCCCCTGCTGTTCTCACGATGGTGAGTTTTTCATAAAATCTGGTTGCTTACAAGCATGTAGCACCTCCCCCTGCTCGCTCTTTTCCATTCTCCAGCCATGTAAGTTGTGCCTCCTTCCTCTTTGCCTTTCACCAAGTTTATGAGTCTCCTGAGGCTTCCCAGCCATGCCTCCTGTATAGCCTGTGAAACCGTGAGTCAATTAAAACTCTTTTCATGATCAATTGCCCAGTCTGAGATAGTTCTTCATAGCAATGTGAGAACAGACTAATACAACTAGTGAAGGACTCTGCTACCCACACCCAAACACATCATGAATGAAACACAATGAATCTGGGTAAAGTGACAGCTGGCTGAGGAAAAAGAAAACAGTCTGCAGAGATAGAGATAGTGACAAAGTAAACTACCAAGGGACAGCATGTGAACAGCATGTGTTCCTAGCTGACTGAATTGAAGGAAAACACCAAACAAAAACTCAGCCTCTAAAATTCTAGATATTTGGAATTGGAACTGGGAGGTTAATATGTCTCTTAAAAATTTATACTATAAAGTGATATAAAGCTGGGATTGGGGCCAAGGAGTTAATGTAAAAGGAAAGTTGCATGTTCAGAGAAAAGAATAGAAGTGGTTGTTTAGCCAGGCATGGTGGCTCATGCCTGTAAACTCAGGACTTTGGGAGACCAAGGCGGGCAGATCATTTGAGGACAGGAGTTCAAGGGCAGCCTGGCCATAATGGTGAAATCCCATCTTTACCAAAAAATACGTAAATTAGCCAGGTGTGGTGGCATGCAACTGCAATCTCAGCTACACAGGAGGCTAAGGCACGAGAATCACTTGAACTCAGGAGGTGGGGGTCGCATTGAGCCAAGATTGCACCACTGTATTCTAGGGCAGCAGAATAAGGCCCTGTCTCAAAAAGTAAGTAAGTAAATAAACAAATAAATAAATGGTTTTTTAGAGAAAACTAGGAATTAAAAGGTATTGCGAGAGAGAGGAGAGGAAGAAAAGGCTCTTTTATTTCTTCTTTTAGTCCCTCTAGCCCATGAATTCTCAACGGTGGTAATATCACCTCCAAGGAAACAATCGGTTCTCAGAAGAGAGACGGCAATAAAATTTTAAATTTTGCAATAATTTTGGCCCTCTAAGGCTCAAGCCTATGTGAAAAAAAATCATATTTATTAGTATTTAGTATAAGGAGGGGATTATTAGGAAAGAGCATCTAAAAGGGCTCCTTAGGAGGATGATAATGAAAAAAAAAGTTGAAAAATACTACTGTAGTCCCATATTTATTTCATTAACAATAATTACTGAGCAGCATTTAAATATACCAAGCACATTCCTAGGCACCTGGGATATAGCAATAAATCAGTAAAAATTCTGTCCTGCTGAAAGCATCATGTTCCATAAGACATCTCAGCATCTTTTAGATAAAGTAATTTTTTTGGAAGCAAGTTTTACTAGATATTCTTACTTGAAAGCAAATTCTTACTAAGGCAATGAGCCATCCTTTCAGCCAACCAGGAAGACATTTAATCTTATTTTACATGTAGCTTCTTTGACTCCGATGAGTATGGCTACAAGTTATTAAACACTCTCTACATGTCAGATAATTAACGTAAATTACTTTCAATCTTTGCCAAAAGTCACAAGCTAGGCATGCTTTTTTTTACTATTTTAAAGATGAGGAAATTGAGATTCAAGGAGACTAACTTGTATAAGACTTCAGAGCTAAGAAATGAAGAAACTAAAATGTTTCACTAGTACTGTCTTGCTGTAAAACAATGCTTTTTATACTATATCATGCTGTTTCTTTGCACACCTAAGCACTGTGCAAAAAAAAAAAACAAAAAACTTAGTTTTTCATCTCCTCTGAAGTTTTGATGAGTCATTAAATTTCTCTGAGTTCTAGTTATCTCATATATAAAATCTGGAAAATAATGTGAAAATAAGGTAGATGATTTCTTTTCTTTTCTTCTGCTTCTTTTTTTTTTTTTTTTTTTTTTAGATGGAGTTTCATTGTTGTTGCCCAGGCTGTAGTACAATGGCGAGATCTCAGCTCACTGCAACCTCTGCCTCCTGGGTTCAAGCAATTCTCCTGCCTCAGTCTCCTGAGTAACTGGGATTACAGGTATGCACCACCACGCCTGACTTTTTTTTTTTTGGGGGGGGGGGTATTTTTAATGGGGTTTCGCCATGCTGGACAGGCTAGTCTCAAACTCCTGACCTCATGATCTGCCCACCTTGGCCTCCCAATGTGATGGCATTATAGGCATGAGCCACCATGCCAGGCTGGTAGATTAACCTAAAATTATTGTTCAATTCTTATGGGTCTTTCATACAAGCAAAATGACTAAAGCGTAGGAGACCTCATCACCAGTTCCTCAAGGTAATACCACTCACAGGAATGTCAGCTTTCAATTTAAGAAGTTCATCTCTAAAAAGGCAGTCTAGTATTCTGACTCCAATTGTAGAAGTTTACTACTGGTATATTTTTTTCCTGCTGTTCTATTAATAGAAATAGGACTCATTGGCTTTTGTATTATGCAGAAAATTGTTTCATAATTCTTACATAGTTACAGACTTTTTCCATGAGATACTATTAGGCTGGTGTAAAAATAACTCGGTTTTTGTCATTAAAAGTGATAGCAAAACCACCATTACTTTTGCACCAACCTAATACTATACTTCACTTTCAACAACATGTAAATTATGTTTTTTAAGATTTTATTTTTGATTTTAAATAAAAAATACAAAAGGTCAGCATACTATTTATTTTTAATTTTTAAAGATATTTTTCCTTTCATAGCTAGTCTTAAAGATCAGCATACTATTTAAAGGAGACAGGGAAATGGATGATGGAAAAGAAAGCCTTTCTCTCTCTCCCTCCCCTTTCTATCGCTTTTCCCATTTTTCTTTCCTTCTTTGTTAATCAAAATACTAATCCTAAGCCGGGTGCGGTGGCTCAAGCCTGTAATCCCAGCACTTTGGGAGGCTGAGGCGGGTGGATCACGAGGTCAAGAGATCAAGACCATCATGGTCAACATGGTGAAACCCCGTCTCTACTAAAAATACAAAAAATTAGCTGGGCATGGTGGTGCGTGCCTATAATCCCAGCTACTCAGGAGGCTGAGGCAGGAGAATTGCCTGAACCCAGGAGACGGAGGTTGCGGTGAGCCGAGCTCGTGCCATTGCACTCCTGCCTGGGTAACAAGAGCGAAACTCCGTCTCAAAAAAAAAAAAAAAAAATACTAATCCTCATAGTGCCCTGTAAAGTACATTATTATTTCTCTATGTAGCAATGACAAAATAAAGCACAAAGACATTAAGGCACAAACATTAAGCTGCCAATGCCTTAATTATCAGAGCCAAGATTTATATGTGTGAGTGTGTAACTCTAAAGCTCATGCTTTTTTGCCACAAAAACATACTGCCTCCTACAATTTCAGTGTAAAATCCATTCCCTACAAAAACGAGGCTTTCTTCCATTAGCTCAAGTTTTTTAACATCAATTCTTCATGAGAACTGGACTTATAATAATTAATTCCCTCCTATGCCGACATATTCATTTCTTTTTTTATTTTATTCAGCCCTTAAGCAAAGCATTTTATGTTAAAGACAAAAGTAACATTTACCCTTATGATGTTTCAGGACAAAGTCATTTATCTTAGGAAACATATTAGAGAGTACAGATATTGAATACAGCAAATGAGTTTACAAATACAAATATAAGGGAAATTTTAAAGGGAAAAAAATGCGCCTTGACTGTAACCAGCCTTCTTGTGACCCACTTTCTTGCAGAAGGAGGAGGATCCTCCAATTGCTCACACATTCAGGCTCTGCAGCATTCACCACAAGAGGACTGCTCTGCCTTCCATATTTCTTATCTCAAAAGCATATGGCTATGTACCCAATAGCATAGAATATTGGAAATTCAGGTTCCTGTTATAACAGCCAAGTATTACTTAACCCTAATCCAACATCTGTCTAAAACCCAAATGAGACAACAGGCAGGAACATACAGTAATTCCTTTCTCAAGGGTACAATTTCTTAAAGAATGGGTCATTTGTATTATATTCATACAGAGTACTTCCCAAAGAGGCAGATTTACTGTGTCATCCAAATTTATCCAAATTGACTGTGTCAGAATCTCTAGGAACTTGGCCTGTGAATTCACTCTGGAATGAACAAGATCTCTAGGTGATGCTGATGCACATTCACCTACTCTACATTTCTGGTATTTTGGTTTTATATGATGTTAGAATTTATAGAAACCAATATACCTAGATTATAATAATTCTATAGAAATGGTATCAACTGAGTAATAATTTATTATACATACTTATTTTATAAATTGTGTAAACTTAGAAAATGTCTCCTAAAAACACTTTTCATTCTCTTTTTATGAGCATCCTTATAATAAATTTTCCCTTCATTTCCTAGAAAGTATCTAAAAGAAAAAATACAGTATATATGAATTACCAAAACATGTGTCAACTACTACTCTAGGTATGGGAGATCTAAGACAGGTCCTCTTTTAATAAATGTATTAGGCATACACATGGTGCAAAGGAGTTAAAAAGTGTTTCACTTGCTCTTGACCATCAAAAATGTCAAATTAAATTAGTGACTTCCAGTTTCATCTTCTACATAAAAAATCTTGAAAGCACAATTCCCATCCAAGCAACAAGAAAAGGCTGGACAAGCTTAAAATCAACCATCTTTTTGGACCCATCAGAGAACTAAGGTTGCAGGACAAATTACTCCCCCCAAAATTAAGAAAGACAAACACATCCAGAGAATCACACATAAGGCCTACTAGAGCAGCACTTCTGGCACAATAAACTGATAGAATTACTTAAGTGATGATTTAGATAAATTGCTGGAAACTGGGTATAGACTAGCTTGAGAGTGAGGAACTACTTGTGAGAGTGGGTACACATTGTTAGAGGTCTCCTATAATTTTATAGGCTTTACTTCTAGGAATCAAATTTTCATGATGAATAACTGATTTTAAAAAGTCCATGATTATCTCTGGCAGAGGGAGAGAAGTACAATCATTGTTATATACACTCCCAATGACTACTTCATAACAAACACCTGCTCTCAACAGAAAACTCTTTGACAGAACCTGTTCTAGCTGCAATAAAGGAATTCATCACACTCCAGCTCCTCTAGCTTTTCTGTTTCACCTAAGTGAGAGATACAGTCTAGGGTCAGGGTTTCAAGAAAATACATTCAGAGCACTGCAGCTGGAAACACCTTTACCACCAGAGAAACACTTATAAACATCACAGCGTTTGGTTGGCTGGTCCTGACAAACAGACCCACTAAAAGACTTATATTTGATTGTAAGATAATAGATTACTTCTATTTCCCACACTTTATGACCAGGACACCAGGGATCCAGTAAAATAACAGTGGATAACAGCTGAAATAACTGCGTGAGAGACCCTCTCTGAGAAGCAGTGCTTAGAAAAGCCCAAAGTCAGGATAGAAGATAAAAACAAGGATAATAGAGGAATTTGAAACTTATGGCAACAACAACCATATTACAGTATCTATTTACAGCAAACATGAAAAACGAACAGCCAGTTCTTAGCAAGAATAACATAAATCGTCACACTAAAAGACATATTTATATCAGTTTTTAATATTCAACACCACATATCCAGCATCCAACAAAAAAATACAATGTCAAAAGGCAAAAAACAAACAAACAAACAAAAAAAAAAACACAAGCTGAAGAAAGCAACAAAAAAATCACACCCAGACTCAGACATAATGTGGATATTGGAATTATCTAATAGAAAATTTTAAATAACTATGATTAATATGTTAAGAAGTATCATAGAAAAAGTAGACAACCTATATGAACAGACAGGTAAAATAAGCAAAGAGATGGAAACTCTAAAAAAACAAGCAAACAAAACAGTGCAAAAAGGAAATGGCCAAAATAAAAAATATTATAACAGATATAAGAAATGTCTTTGATAGGCTTCATAGTAAATTCAACACAGGTGAGGAAAGAACCAATAAACTTGAAGACGAATCAACAGAAACTTTCTATGCCAAAATGCAAAGAGGGTGAAAAATAATGAAAACCAAAACAAAAACCAGACCAATAAAGATCTGTGGGACTACTTCAAAAGGTGTACCAAATAAGTAATTGGAATACCAGGATACCAGAAGAAGAAAGAGAACATAAAGCAGTGAAAATACTTGAAGTAATGATAGCCATGAATTTTCCAACATTAATGACAGACATCAAACTACAGGTCTAAGAAACTCTGAAAACCATACAAAACAAATTTTAAAAAAAGAAACACCTGAACTTATATTTAAACTGCAGAAGACCAAAGACAAGGTAAAATTCTGGAAAGAAACCAAAGTGGGAGGAATATTTCACCTGTGGAAGAACAAGATAAGAGTTACTAACAACTTCTCCTTAGAAACCATACCAACAAAGTTTCAAGAACAAAAGGGATCTGAGAAGTTGGAAGAGAATGGAGTGAAATACCAAATGTTAAAATTGGCTAGGCATGGTGACCCACACCTGTAATTTCAGCACTTTGGAGGGCAGAGGCAGCAAGATTGCTTAAGTCCAGGAGTTCAAGACTAGCCTAGTCAACATAGGCTAGCTGCCCAGTTGTAAAAAGAAAAGGAAAAAAACCTTGTCTATTTTTTTTCAAAAGAATATTGTATTAAAAAATTTTAAAGTAGGGGGAGGATCCAAGATGGCTGAATAGGAACACCTCAGGAGTGCAGTTCCCAGCAAGAACAATGCAGAGGGTGAGTGCCCACTGCATTTCCAAACAAAATTTCACTGCCCACAGAGCAGGAGATTCCTGGGCCGAAAACTCACAGCATGGCGGTTTCAGCCAGTGCCAGCTTGGTGCACAGAAACTCACACAAATCTGAGTGGCCATTTCAACTGGTGCCTGGAACGTCTAGGAGACAGAGCCACACATTCAACTGAAAGGGAGGGGGCAGAGACAGGGAACCAGGTGATCTGGCTTGGTGGGCACCACCCCCACAAAACAAGCAATCTGAAATGCTCTGGATTGAGAGTTTCTCAGCAAGCACAGCTGGACCTAGGACAGTCCAGCTCAGTGTGGGGAAGGGCAACAACCACTACCAAGGCAGTCTGTCACTACCCAGGCAGTTCAAAAAGCAACTGGGCATAGCCTGCAGCAGCTCAGCAACACCTCTGCTGGCAGACTGTGACTAGACTACTCTGTGTAGGGCAAGGCATCTATGAAAAAAGACAGCAGCATGACAGGAACTTAAAAATAAAGCCAACCTTCCAAGGACAGATCACCTGGGAAAAGAGGTGGTTATGAGTTCCACTGCAGCAGACTTAAAAGTACCTGCCCAGCATCTCTGCATGGACAATGGAACTCCCATCACAGCACTTGAGATCCTATAAGGGACAGGCTGTCTCCTGAAGCGTCACCCTCACCCACATAAACCCAAAGAGACACCTTATAAAGGAGAGCTCAGGCCAACATCTGGCAGGTACCCTTCTGGGATGAAGATACAACAGAAGAAGAAAAAGGCAGCAACCCTTACTATTCTGCAGCTCCTGCAGGTGATCTCCAGGCAAGAAGGATCTGGAGTGGACCTCCAACAGTCATACAGCAGCAGGGTCTGACTGTTAGAAGGAAAACTAAGAAACAGAAAAAAATAACTTCATCATCAACAAAAAAGACATCTATCAAGAGACCCCATCCCAAAGTCACCAACTACAAAGACCACAGGTAGATAAAGCCACTAAGATGGGAAGAAACCAGCACAGAGAGGATGAAAACACCAAAAACCAGAATGCCTCTCCTCCTACAAAGGGTCACAACTCCTCACAAGCTAGGGATCAAAGATGGATGGAGAATGAATCTGATGAATTGACAGAAACAGGCTTAAGAAGGTGGGTAATAACAAACTTCATAGAGCTAAAAGAACATGTGCTAATCCAATACAAAGAAACTAAGAACCTAGAAAAAAGGTTAGATGAGATGCTAACTAGAATAAACAGCTTACAGAAGAATATAAATGACTTGATGGAGCTGAAAAAGAGCACAAGAACTTAGAGAAGCATACAAAGCTTCAATAGCCGAATAAACCAAGCAGAAGAAAGGATAGCAGAGATTGAATATCAACTAAATGAAATAAAATGAGAAGGCAAGAATTGAGAAAAAAAAGAGTGAAAAGAAATGAATAAAGCCACCAAGAAATATAAGATGATGTGAAAAGACCTAATTTACGTTTGATAGGTGTACCTAAATGTGATGAAGAGAATGAATCCAAGCTGGAAAACACTCTTCAGGATATTATCCAGGAGAACTTCCCCAACCTAGAAAGCCAGGCCACAATTCAAGTCCAGGAAATACAGAGAACACCACAAAGATATTCCTCAAGAAGAGCAACCCCAAGGCACATAATCGTCAGATTCACCAGGGTTGAAATGAAGTAAAAATACCAAGGGCAGCTAGAGAAAAAGGTTGGGTTACCCACAAAGGGAATCCCATCAGACTCACAGCTGATCTCTCTGCAGAAACACTACAAGCCAGAAGAGAGTGGGGGCCAATATTCAACATCCTGAAAGAAAATAACTTCCAACCTAGAATGTCATATCCAGCCAAACTAAGCTTCATAAGCAAAGGAGAAAAAAAATCCTTTATGGACAAGCAATTGCTGAGAGATTTCATCATTACCAGCCCTGCCTTACAAGAGCTCCTGAAAGAAGCACTAAACAAGGAAAGGAACAACAAGTACCAGCCACTCCAAAAATGTACCAAATGGTAAAGACCATCAATATAATGAAAAAACTGCATCAACTAACAGGAAAAACATCCAGCTAGCATCAAAATGGCAGGATCAAATTCACACATAAAAATATTAACCTTAAACCTAAAGGGCATAAATGCTTCAATCAAAAGACACAGACTGCCAAACTGTATAAAAAGCCAAGACCCATCAGTGTGCTATATTCAGGAAACCCATCTCACATGCAAGGACTAACATAGGCTCAAAATAAAGGGATGGAGGAAAATTTATCAAGCAAATTGAGAGCAAAAAAAAGCAAGAGTTGCAATCCTAGTCTCTGATAAAATGGACTTTAAACCAACAAAGATCAAAAGAGACAAAGAAAGGCATTACATAATGGCAAAAGGATCAACACATCAAGTAGAGCTAAAGATCCTAAATATATATACACCCAATACAGGAGCACCCAGGTACATAAAGCAAGTTCTTAATAATCTACAAAGAGACTTAGACTCCCACACAATAATAGTGTCAATATTAGACAGATCAATGAGACAGAAAATTAACAAGGATATCCAGGACTTGAACTCAGATCCAGACCAAGCGGACCTAATAGACATCTACAGAAATCTCCATCCCAAATCCGCGGAATATTCTCCTCAGTACCACATTGCACCTACTCTAAAATTGACCACATAATTGGAAGTAAATCACTCCTCAGCAAATGCAAAAGAACGGAAATCATAACAAACAGTCTCTCAAACAACAGGGCAATCAAATTAGTACTCAGAATTAAAAAACTACAACTTAGAACCACACAGCTTCATAGAATCTGAACAACTGGCTCTTGAATATCCCCTCCATAAACAATGAAATAAAGGCAGAAATAAAGATGTTCTTTGAAACCAATGAGAATTAAGTCACAACATACCAGAAGCGCTGGGACACATTTAAAGCAGTGTGTAGAAGGAAATTTATAGCAATGAATGCCCACATGGGAAGTGAGGAAAGATCTAAAAATTGATACCCTATCATCAACATTGAAAGAGCTAGAGAAGCAAGATCAAAAACTCAAAAGCTAGCAGAAGACAAGAAATAACTAAGATCAGAGCAGAACTGAAGGAGATAGAAATACAAAAAACCCTTCAATAAATCAATAAATCCAGGTGCGGTTTTTTTGAAAAGATCAACAAAATTGATAGACCATTAGCCAGATTGACAAAAAAAGAAAAGGGAGAAGAATCAAATAGATGCAATAAAAAACGATGAAGGGGACATCACCACCAATTCCACAGAAATACACACTACAAGCTGAGATTACTACAAACAACTTTATGCACATAAACCAGTAAACCTGGAAGAAATGGATAAATTCCTGGGCACTTGCACCCTCCCAAGCCTAAATCAGAAAGAAGTTGAAACGTTGAAGAGACCAATAACAAGGCCTGAAGTTGAGGCAGGAATTAATAGTCTACCAATCAAAAAAAGTCCAGATCCAGACAGGTTTGTAGCTGAATTGTACCAGATGTACAGAGAGGAGCTGCTACTATTCCTGCTGAAACTATTCCAAAGAATACAAAAATAGGGAATCTTTCCTAAATCTTTCTAAGACCAACATCATCCTGATACCAAAATCTGGCAGAGACACAACTATAAAAGAAAACTACAGGCCAATATCCATGATGAACATTGATGCAAAAATCTTCAATAAAATTCCGGAAACTGAATCCAACAGCATATCAAAAAGCTTATCCACCATGATCAAATAGGCTTCATCTTGGCTATGCAAAGCTGGTTCAACATATGCAAATCTATAAACATAATTCACCACATAAACAGAACCAAAGACAAAAACCACATTATTATCTCAATAGATGCAGAGGTGGCCTTCGACAAAATTTGACAGCCTTTTATGCTAAAAACTCTCAATAAACTAGGTATCCATGGAATGTATCTCAAAACAATAAAAGCCATTTACGACAAACCCAAAACCAATATCATGCTGAATGGGCAAAAATTAAAATCATTCCCTTTAAAAACTGGCACTAGGCAAGGATGCCCTAGCTCACCACTCCTATTCAATATAGTATTGGAAGTTCTAGCCAGAGAAATTAGGCAAGAAAAAGAAATAAAGGGAATTCAATTCGGATAAGAAGAACTCAAATTGTCCCTATTTGCAGATGACATGATTGTTCTTTAGAAGACCCCATTGTCTCAGCCCAAAACTTCCTTAAGCTGATAAGCAGATTCAGCAAAGTTTCAGGATACAAAATCAATGTGCAGAAATCACAAGCATTCCTATACACCAACAACAGACAAACAGAGCAAAATAATGAGGGAACTCCCATTTACAGTTGCTACAAAGAGAATAAAACACCTAGGAATACAACTAACAAAGGAGGTAAAAGATCTCTTCAAGGAGCTTACAAACCACTGATCAAGGAAATAAGAGAGGACACAAACAGATGAAAAAACATTCCATGCTCATGGTTAGGAAGAATCAATATTGTGAAATGGCCATATTGCCCAAAGTAATTAATAGATTCAATGCTATCTTCATCAAGCTACCATTGACCTTCTTCACAGAACTGGAAAAAACCACTTTAAACTTCATACGGAACCAAAACAGTGCCTGCATAGCCAAGACAGTCCTAATAAAAAAGAACAAAGCTGGAGGCATCATGCTACCTGACTTCAAACTATACTAGAAGGCTACAGTAATCAAAACAGCATGGCACTGATACCAAAACAGAGATATAGACCAATGGAACAGAACAGAAGTCTGGGAAGCAACGTCACACACCTACAACCATCTGATCTTTGACAAACTGGACAAAAACAAGCAATGGGGAAAGGATTCCCTGTTTAATAAATGGTGTTGGGAAAACTGGCTAGCCATGTGCAGAAAGCTGAAACTGCACTCCTTCCTTACACCTTATACAAAAATTAACTCCAGATGGATTAAAGATTTAAACATAAGACCTAACATAATAAAAACCCTAGCAGAAAACCTAGGCAAAACCATTCAGGACGTAGGCATAGCCAAGGACTTTATGACCTAAAGCTTTGGCAGCAAAAGCCAAAATAGACAAATGGGACCTAATTAAACTTAAGAGCTTCTGCACAGCAAAAGAAATAATCATTAAACTGCCAACCAACAGAATGGGGAAAAAATTTTCTCAATCTATTCTTCAGATGAAGGACTAATATCCAGAATCTACAAAGAACTAAAGCAGATTTATAAGAAAAAAACAAACCCATTCGAAAGTGGGCAAAGGATATGAACAGACACTTTTCAAAAGAAGACAAATATGCAGCCAAAAAACATATGAAAAAAAATGCTCATCATCAATGGTCATTAGAGAAATACAAATCAAAACCACATTGAGATACCACCTCACACCAGTTAGAATGGTGACCATTAATCTGGAAACAACAGATGCTGGAGAGGATGTGGAGAAAAGGAACACTTTTACACTGTTGGTGGGAGTGTAGATTAGTTCAACCATTGTGGAAGACAGTGTGGTGATTCCTCAAGGATCTAGAAATAGAAATTCCATTTAATCCAGCAATCCCATTACTGGATATATATCCAAAGGATTATAAATCATTGTATCATAAAGACACATTCACACATACATTCATTGCAGTGTTGTTTACAATGGCAAAGACCTGGGACCAACCCAATGCCCATCAATGATAAACTGGACAAAAAAATTTGACACATATACATTATGAAATACTATGCAGCCATAAAAAATGACGAGTTTGTGTCCTTTGCAGAGACATGGATGAACCTAGAAACCATCATTCTCAGCAAACTGATACAAGAACAGAAAACCAAACACCACGTTTTCACTTATAGGCGGGTGATGAACAATTAGAACACTTGGGCACAGGGAAGGGAACAACATTTACAGGACTAGGTGGGTGTGCGGAGGGGAGGGGAGGTGGGGGACAGTGGGGGTGGGGGTGGGCAGAGAGGATGGGGAGGGATAACACCGGGAGTAATGCCTGATGTAGGTGATGGGGTCGGGGGGCATGGAGACAGCAAACCACCATGGCATGTATGTACCTATGCAACAATCCTGCAGGATGCAGGACGTGCACATGTACCCCACAACCCAAATACAATTTTAAAAAAATTCAAATTGGCTTGCTTCTATACTGTTTACACTTCTGCGTGTGTGTGTGTGTGTATGTATGTGTATGTATATATATATATATAGAGAGAGAGAGAGAGAGAGAGAGTATATATATATATATATATATATAGAGAGAGAGAGAGAGAGAGAGAGAGAGAGAGAGAGAGAGTATATGTTTTAGATATCCCTTATTTAGGCCTTGTTATTAATATTCTGAATTTATTTCCAGGCTCCTGAATTTTCATTTTGGATCAGAAAAGGTCTATACATATATTTGCTACAAGACAATGTGAATTAGGGAACCTAAACTGCTAGCTCCTGACCTACTTTGTAGCGCAGGTGCTGGAATGGAGAGTGCAATGGGATGGGTTCTGGGTTCACAGCAGCAAGGTCCATAAACTCCTGTGTCACTGAATCTTCTCATTTAGGCATCTTACCAATCAAATATTATTCTTTTCAAAAAGCTTATATATTAGAGTTTGCATATTAAAAGGCAATCCAAGGCATGCTTTTAGGTAAATCATCATGTTTCACACAGATTTTAAGTATATTTTTATTAGAAAACATTACTTTCTAACTATTAAAAAGTCTTCTTTTCCTAACACAAAACAATTTTCTTAACATACCTTTGAAAATTGGGATTTTCTTTCTCTCTTTTTTATATCAGTGTATGGGGTACAAGGACAATTTTGTTACCTATGTATTGGTCAAGTTAGAGATTTAATTCCTCAACACCCACCCCTCCCCACCTTCTGAGTCTCCAGTGTCTATCATCCCATTCTCTAGGTCAATGTATACACCTTTGTGAGCACTCATCTATGAGTGAAAACATGGAATATGTGTCTTTCTGTATCTGGCTTATTTCACTTAAGATAATGAGTCCCAGTTCCATCCGTGTTGCTGCAAAAGACATGATTTTATTCTTTTTATGGCTGAATATCATTTCATTGTGTATATATACCACAGAAAACTGAATTATTCAATCTAACCATTAAAACACAAAATCAAATTGAATTGGATGTCCAATATGACATACATGTTGCTTTGTCAAAATCACCTCAGTGTTTATTTCCATACTTACTTCTCAACTTGTTTTATGTTATTAGAATAACCTTGCTACCGAAACCTAACAAGAACATTGTAAGAAAGAGATGTTACTGACCAATCTACTTTATGAACAAAGACACAATTATCTTCAAGAAAATGTTACTAAATTGAATTCGGCAAAACACAAAATGAATGTTATACCATGACCAAGTGCAGGTTTTTGCAGGAATTAGATGCTGATTTAATATTTAAAAATTAATCAATATAATTCACTAGATTTACAGAATTAAAAAATCATATGATCAGTTCAATGGAGGCAGAAAAAAAATCTGACTAAAATCAACATCTATTTGACTAAAATCAAAATCTATTCATCTAAAACACCCTCAACAAATCATAAATTTTTAAATGAGAATAGAAGGAATGTTATAAATCTGATAAAATGTATCTATAAAATATTTATAACTAATATCAAAATCAACAGTGAAATACTGACTGTTTTTTCTTCAAAATTGGAAACAAGATGATAAAGTCCACCATCAACACTTTTATTTAATATAAAATAGGAGGTCCTAGTACAATAAAGGAAAAGATTGAATCTCAGGAATCTCGGGAAAAATAAAAATAAAGGAAAAGAAAATAAAAGCACAAAGATCATAAAGGAAGAAGTAAAACTATATTTGTTCCCCAAGAACACTGTGTTTATATAAATATCCCAAAGAATCTACCAAAAAAACCCATAAAACTAATATCTAAATTCAGCTAAATCATGGTATACAGACTCAATATACAGATAGCAATTATATTCTTATTTTCTAGCAACAAACAATTAAAATCAAATTTAAATAATAAAAATAACATCAAAAGCAAAACAGAAGTAAATTTAACACAAAGATGAAAGATCTTCATAATAAAAATTACAGAATATTCTGAAAATTTGAAATACTTAAATATAATATATGGATAAATGTGTCATCTTCACAGACTGTAAAGATGAATTTTATTCATTCATTCATTCATTCATTCATTTAGAGGCAGGGTCTCACTCTGTCACCCAACATGGAGTGCAGTGGCATCATCATAACTCACTGCAGCCTCAAATTTCTGAGCTAAAGAAATTCTCCTGCCTCAGCCTCCCAAATAAATGGGACTACAGGCACACACCACCATACCTGGCTAATTTTTAAATATTTTGTAGAGACAGGGCCTCACCATCTCGCCCAGGCTGGTTTCAAATTCCTGGATTCAAGTAATCCTCCTGCCTCAGCCTCCAAAATGCTGGGATTAAAAGTGTAAGTCACCATGCCTGACCTAACTCAGTATTAAGATACCATTTCTCCTCCTACATCCCTCTAAAGACTACCCAATCCCCTTGAAAATGCCAGTTGGATATTTGTTGACATTTCCAAGTTGATTTTAAAATGTACATGGACAGGGCTAGGATTCAGAATAGGCAAAGCAATCTTGAAAAATAAAAAGAAGAAAACTCCAGTACTATTTACTTTTTTATATTTTATTATTCCAAACAGTTTGCTCAAATTTGGAGATTAAAAGGTTACATGTCAGGTGCTCATAAACACCTGAGTGAAAGCTTTCAATAATATAAATGTGATCTTTTTAATAATAAAAATTTTGTCTTCTTTGTTTTCGTTTTGCATTGAATAAAAATAATTCACAGAAAGGAAAGCTTCACATCTGAAATATTTTAAAAGGACATACTTAAACTTACTCTTCCAGCAACTTGACTCTCTTAATTAACTTTAAAAACTCTATTTAGTTTTGAGATTTCTTTAAATCAATGCTATGAAAACTGAGACTTGCTTACAGAATTAATTTTAAAAACTTTTTCTCTTAGCAAATATATATATATACACATATATATATATATATATAGAGAGAGAGAGAGAGATGTAATATACATATATAAACATATATTGGAAGCCCATGTCTAAGTCTGCTTACTAAGAAATCCAAATTGCTTCTTGTAATACCATTTGTAATAAAAATTCCAAGAACTGCCACTTAAAACTTTTAACTTAAAATATTTATGACAAGAAATAATTGTGTTAAGATATTTGTTGCAGAAAACTGTTCACCCAAAGTTGAATAGCACATATATTTTTAGAGGTTGTTTTATCTAAAAATCTTGTGATAATTAACTTAGTATGATCTTGCTCTAATTAAATCAAGTATGAATAAAGGAATAAAAAAGTTTCCTAAAATTAAAGGCATATTTAAAAGTATTGTAGCAGGCCAGGTCTCAGTAACACAGGCCTCCCTAACAACTGTTTCAGAACTGACTTAGTAGTTAAGTATTAAAAGCTGATATAGCCAGTGCCCTTTTACAAAGGATGAAATGTAACAAAAGCCCACCAAAAGAGTTTTGTCCATGTCTTTCCTGGGCCTTAAAGCATGACAAAATAAAGAACGAATTCTTAACAAGACCCATTTAGGATTATTCAGGTTTTATTAGGGGTCTGAAGAAACTCCCCAGGCCTCCACAAACAAGTTTATTGGAGGTCTGAAGAACTCCCAAACCTCCATGATTTAGCAGGAGACAAGATAAGGGTAATCACCCCAGCACCTAGACCCATTTAGATAAGTAAATTTACTGAGGCTCCAGAGGAAGGTCTTCAGGACTCAGATTTTAGTTACAGATTAAGGAAGTTAATCACTTATGTCTTTACATAAATGCATACTTACACATAGACATATAGCTTAGAAGGTATATAAGCTTGGGAAAACTTGGTAATTTTGTGTTGGTCTAGCAAGAATTTCCAGGCCTGCTCCCTGCAACCAGCAACAGTGAAAAACTCTCTTCTCACCCAGTTCATCTGTTCCTTGTTATTGGGCTGTGAGAATAAGCAGCCAGACCCTCAGTTTGGTCTGGGAACAGTATCCCTCCAGTAAAATTTACATATCAAAAAATGACTCAAACAAAAGCATTTTAAAAACTGCAAAGATATTTGCCTTTGACAATGGTAAATTACATTGGCCTATGGAAGTTACTGACGTATATGATCTATGATAGCAGACACCAAGCTTCTTTAATATGTGATTACCAGTACTTATTTAATTGCTGACAGGGAATATTAAACATACTTAGAAATATGTAAAAGGTCAATATGATCGTTCCTAATTAAAGTGAGATAGGTTACTGAAGGTTATGAACAAATCATGATTTGTAGTCTTATTTCTCTGAACATTGGGAGTTATTTTTAAATTCCAAAATGGAGAGAGATTTTAACAAAATTTTGAGAAAAGAAAATCTAGAATTATAATTAATTTTGTGACATTCAGGGAAGATGAAAGTTAAAAATGCAAATAGGAAAATGTTAGAAGGCAAAGTAATCAATGTTACACATAGCCAGAGAATTTTAATAGTTTTGGCTTACATTCCTAATGTCAGACTGCAAGACTATTCTTCCATAACTCCTAGAACATCAAATCAGTTAAAATTCATTTTGTGTCATTTATATTCAGTCTAAACTACCCTGTTTACCCAATGTTTAAATTTGTTTATTTTGCTACCAAAAAAAAAAAAAAAAATGCCATTTGCAAAGTCTTTGACTCTACCACCCGCTAGCTGCCAAGCAGCTGGTCAAGAGAAGCTCAATAGTCCAAAAAAAATACCAATTTTAGAAGCTATTTCAGTTAAAAGACAGGACTCGAGAATTCAACATATCTGGAAAGTTTCCCGATAATGGAACAGATGAACTGTCTTTTTTCTCCTACTTAGCTACAGGCAAAATCTAAATTATAAAAATAATCATCAACCAAACCTTAGCAGATTATGATGCTGAAAATCAAAACAAGACAAAACAACAACTGTACTCCTTCCAAATTTTCAGATTTCTCATTATCTGACATTTGTATCAAATGTCAGATACAAATTAAAGCTTAAATTATATTCTTGAGTTAAATGGCATTATGTTAGAGGCATATAAACTTACATATGAATTCCTTTCATAAAGAAACACATACTCTCTTAAGCAGGTTTCCCTACAGTTATCTAACCTTTTTTCCATTTTTATACTCAGTGGAGGCCTATAGTAATCTCTGCATTGTTATTGATGTGTTTAGAACATTTACATTCAATCTAAGCATCAACACAGTTGGGCTTAAATCTACCACGTTATTATTGGTTTTCCATTTATCCTTTCTGTTCTGTTTCCTTGTTCTTTTTCAGCTTCTTTTGGGACTGATTGAATTTTTTATATTTCCTCTCCCTTGTTTATTGGCTATAATTCTTTGTGTTTTAGTGACTGCTACAGAGCTTATATCTCTTCTACTTATCACAAGGTACTTTCAAATAATATTTCATTCACTCACATTGAAAGAGCTGTACAGCATTATACTCCCATTTCTGACCGGCTGTTTTCTGTCCTATGGATATCATATGGTTTGTTTTTATGCCTATTATAAACACCATAACACACGTCTATTACTTTGCCTTTAAACAGTAAATTACCTTTAAATGTTTTTAAAAATTAGACAACCTATCTTTTATATTTATTCACATAGTCACTATGTTTGACACTTTTTATTCCTTTGTGTAGAGGTATATTTGATTCTGGTATCTGATATTAATAACCTCCTTTAATATTTCTTGTAACGCAGTACTATAGACCACAAATTTTCCCATCTTCTTTTTCTGAAAAACTCTTTTTTTACCTTTATTTTTGAAATATATTTTTTTCTTGGCATAGAATTCTAGATACTTTCCTTCTAGTACATTAAAGTTGCAGCTTAATTATATTTTTGACTAGTAAACTTTCCAACAAGACTGCTGTTTCATTCTTCCTGTTATTTATTTTGTACATACTATCTGCTAGTTTTTTTTTTTTAGTCTGACTACCTTTAAGATTTTTCTTCCTTATTAGTGGTTTTAAGCAATTTAATTTTTAAGTACCTTGAAGTTCTTTTTTTAAAAAAATTATTTCTTTTATGAGGGTTGGTTAAACTTCTTGGATTTCTGGACTTCTAATTTTTAACAAATTGGAACATTTTCAGCCATTATTTCTTCATATATATATATATATATATATATATGAATGATATTCCATAGATAATTGATGTTCTGTTCTTTTGGGGTGGCTTCATTCTGGATAGTTTTACTGCTAAATCATCCACAATGTATAATCGATTAATCACATCCAGTTAGATTTTTTATTTTAGATATTGTTTGCATCTAGATATTTCATTTGAGTCTTATATATTCCATTTCCCTTCTCATCATGTTCATGTTTTCTTCTATCTTGTACTTATGAAGATAATTTCAGTAGCTTTTTAAGATCATCATCTGCCATTTTTATTATCTCTGTCATTTTGTTCTGCTTTTATTAATTTTTCACCTATCTCTTTGAATGCCTAATATGTTTTTACTGGATGCTGAACATCTTCAGTGGTTTATACCTCAAGATGCTGTTGGATGCTGTCATGGCATTTCAGGTTAAATAACTTGGCATCGGTTTGTTCCTTTTGAGCTTTGCTTTTAAGATGACGTCTTACAACAAAACAGCTAAAAGATTAAAAAAAAGAAAAAAAGAAACTTGATGATGTAGGTAAAGCACATTAGTTTATAGTTAATTTAAAAACAATAGAGACCTAATCTGTCAGAAGATTCTACCTGATGGCCTGTGTATTCAGAGGTTTTTCCACTTGGTGGCTGGGAACACACATTATTTCCAGCTCTCTGTGAGTGCTGGCTATTGCTTAGGTTTACTGCTGCCTAGTTCCCACCTTCCACCATTGAGGGATTTCCTTTCATGCATGTGCAGAGCAGCACGCACAGAAATACCTTAGGCAGATCTTAGAGACTCTGTCTTCTGAGCTCATTGAGACTACTGGGCTATACTCAGGTTGCTCTCCACATGCTATGGCCTATAAGCTATAAGCTGCAGCAATTATAGAACTCACCGTTTTTTCTTCTCTCAGTTCTTCCTTTGTCTCAATATCTGAAAGTCGTTGCTTCATGTATTTTATCCAGTTTTATAGTTGTTCAATTCAGGGGAGTAGATCTGGTTCCTGCTATGCATTATGCTCAGAAATAAAAGTTCTAGCTTACTAATTACCTTTTCAATGCATTTTATTAAAGTGTTTCTATCTTTTTGTCCTTTGAAGTTTTACTTTAATTGCTCTGCTTTTTATTTTCAGAATTCATTATTTTTCATAATGCATTATATTTTATTCAGAGTTAGAATGATTATTGTTTGTTTAGTTTAACTTTTCAAATTCTCTGGTAGCTAAGTTTGCTTAGTACTACTGACTTTCACTCATAATAGCTTGCTTGCTTCCTTATAATTTTGATTGGCCTGAATTAAGAATCACTTTTCCAAACCAGATTTGCTTTTACCTGATTTAGGAGTTCTGTGGTCTAGAAGAGAATTCTGGATCATGTGAGTAATGTAAGTTTTTTAAATTCAAGCTTCATTTCTTTGGTTGTTGAGTTTGATGTCTCTCGTTTAGGTCTTTGGTGATTCTTAGTTGTATGTACTAGGATTTTTTTTTTTTTTTTTTGGCCATTTCTGTATGCTTTATCTATTTACTATTGCTTTTCTCCAACAATTTGCAGGTTGGGATGGGATGTAACAGATGAGCTGCACCTAGAACAGGTCTTCTGAGCATGGGGTCTTCATTATTGCTTGGTATTCCCAGTCTTTAAGTTAATGACCTTTAGTTTATCCTAACAGCCCATACTTACCTCTCCTTAGGAGGAGGGAGGTATTATTACCTGATGCTCCTTTTGTAGTTCCCCCATCACTGACTCCATCACTGACTCCAGGACTCCACTACACTTACACTTATTATACACCCCAGCCTTGGAATACTTTTAAAGTATCTCCTTTCACAACAGTATTTCAATGGGCACATTTTGAACCATGGATTCTGTCAAGGCTTTGATCCTTTCTCACATTCAGAGACTTTTAAGAGATTTTAACTGTACTCTGAGGACAGCACTGTTTGTTTTCCAGGATGGTGTTTATGTGTCTGTATTTTAAACATGCAAACGTATTTTTAAAATTTATATAGTAATATGCAAACATTGCAAAATATATATGTAATATATATGTGTGTATGCATGTATGTATATATTTATATAATATGCAAACATAGCAAAATATATATGTAAATTATGTGTGTATGCACGTGTGTAAATATATTTTATATATGTATATTAACACAATTTATTTGTATATATAAATAGCTATAAATATACATACATAAAATCCAAGATATTTTTATTTCTTTGAGACAGAGTCTTGCTCTATTGCCTAGCCTGGAGTGTAGTGGTGAGATCTCAGCTCACTGCAACCTCTGCCAGAAGGATTCAAGCAAACCTCCTGCCTTAGCCTCCCAAGTAGGGGGATTACAGGTCCATGCCACAATGCCTGGCTAATTTTTGTATTTTTTTAGTAGAGATGGGGTTTCACCATGTTGGCCAGGCTGGTCCCAAACTCCTGACCTCAAGTGATCCATCTGCCTCAGCCTCTCAAAGTGCTGGGATTAAAGGCATGAGCCACCACGCCCAGCCACAATCCAAGATCTTGATACAGTCTTCCCACAATAATTTTCTACCAAAAGATATTCAGATGACTCTGGTGACTTGGGCAGTTAGACTTCCTAAAGTGGGAAATGTGTCCCCATATTTATAAATTTTAATTATGCTTCTATGTTTGGGGCAGGATAGGTTATTAGTTGTTTTTAAGTTCTTTTTTTCTTTTCTTCCCCTGTAATTTCCCTCCTTCCTAAGAAGTTAAATAAGAAACTCTACTCTTTTGCCCTAGGAGTGTTTTATACTACAGGACTGAAAACAGAATCTGCCTAGAAACAATGAATCTGTATCCTTTGTAAAAGTCTAAATCCATTCTAGGATCAGGCTAACAATATTAGAGGGGTATTACCTCTCTAATAGGGACCAATACCTTTTGAAATCAGAAAGGAAAGAGATATAAGAGAGAATAGCCTAAGTCTAGGGATGGGAGAGGAAATGTGTGGGTTCTGTGTTATCAGAAAGAAATCCCATCTTAGAAAGCATAGTACCTTTACAGCAGAGTGGGCAGATGCCCATTTCTCCAGTTGGCACAAATCTTCACCAAGGCACTGGACCAACTTAATTTCTTAACCAACTAAGAGAGAGTGAGCATAGTAAGCTAAGCACCCATCCTACCGGTTCCTTTTATGTATCTTGGCTTAGATGTGTACCACATGCAGGTGTAGAAGATTGTGTTTATCAGTGCAGTCCCACCAGCTATGTCATCAAAGAAACTGTCTTAAGAAAAGTAGAGCAGTGATTGTTAAACTCATGTCCAGTGGAACTGCTATGCAGTCACTGTTCATGCTTTTATTGTCTTCATCAGTATTTTAAGGAGGCTACATTAGAAACTGTTAGCATTATACAATCTTAATCCAGAAATTCATTTTGAAAAATCTTATCATATAATCACTTATGTTATTCCTTTACTAAAAACAATATAAGTTTACTTATTTAGCAAATAGTGTCCCAATTATCGCACCCTGAGGATTTTAATGTGTAGTAGTAACAGTGGTGACACAGAGGAGCTAATGTTATTGAAAAAAGAGTTTTATTAATTACATTTCCCAAGACAAGCAGGTATGCTGGGCACATGGAAAACACCAGGTTAGAGACAGGAGGCAGAAGCAGAGGCAGAAGCTAACCTAAGGGAAAACTTAGGCAAGAGCTTGTATTGGTATTTCTACAGAAAGGCAAGGCAGGGCAGGGCAGACTATTTAGGGCTGGCTACTTTGAGTAGCTCTGGTGTGCTTTGGGCTAGAGTAGGGGGAACTCTACCAAAACATCCTAGAATACAGAAAATAATATAACTGAGACAAATAGAAATAAAAAGGTATATTTATCAGCTCTTGAGACATAACTTGGTTGTTAAGAAATATTCCAGAAAGATGGAAAACAGTAGTAAGCTTAGATCATTATAATAATTAGCATCTAAGCTAATACTTTTTTCACCAACATTACTTAGGTTATAAAGAAAACACTCTTTACTATGCTTCCTATAAGAAAGTTTTTAATATACTATGACAGTTTGAATTTTGTGCTATTATAGATATATTAGATATAAATTAAGTCTTTGACTCAGTATTAACACCAGAGAAAAGTAAAATGAAAAGCTAACATGATTATACTCATGAGCATTCCAGTTGAAGACATCTGGAAATGAGCAGGAAAAAAATTAAATTATGCAAGTATTTCTTAGAAAGGCAAATATTTCTTACAATATTAATAAAAATTTGGTGTTTATAAACACCAAACTTAAAAGGTCCAAAGATAATAAATAAAATAATTGTTAAATAAAAGGCCTGGATATACTAAATCTCTCAGGAGATAATGATAGTTTTTAATGGCAGTAAAAGTGAAACTTTATTAGTAAAGTTTTTTAGTAACCGCAAAATAAGTAGTACATATAAGAACCAACATTTTATTCTCCTATAAATGAAGTAGATTATATTCCTACTTATTGGTTAAGGAATAAGAGGAAAAAAAGTTCCACCTTTCTGTTAATACTCTGATAGCTTTGGGAAGAAATTCATACCAATTCCAAGTTTGACACCTGTTCATTTATCACCATAAGTTCACCTTTAAACAACTAAGAAAAAAAAGATTAAAACCTTGTGTAGGATAGAATCTATTTCAGCATTTCAGAAAGCAAGACACAAATGGTTGTGAATGCAGAAAAAAAGAGGAAGAATTTAAAGGAATTACTAGAGATTTTTGCTAGAATTAACCAAACTGAGGCAAGAAGAGCTATTAAAAAGGTAGTCAGACTTGCAGGGGATGTGGTCACAGCAGACAGTTGATTCTCTTTGTAAGATTTCCAAATTGTTACTGGAAACATTTAATTCTGTAGCAATTAATAATTTTAGAATGATTTAGATTAGATTATTTTAATATCTAAAAATAGTTATTTGAAGTCAAACCTTTCAAGCCATGGGTAAAGTTATTACATAAGTACTTAGAACTTCAAAATCTCTACTTTTTGAATTACAGCTTTAAAGCCTATCAAACAATATAAGCATTCATGTGGCTCTTTGGGCTAATGGAATTGCACACAAATGCTACCCCAAAATCACATCATTACACCAAAGAACATAAACTGAAATTTCTGTGCGTGCCCCAGAAAACAAAAAAGTATGACTAGGACAACAGCTGCTGAACCATTTGTATCTCTACCAAACATAACATTCACTTAGCTGCACTACACAGCCCAACCCAAAAACTCCCAGGACACAGGCCATCAGCTTGCAACTTCTGCATTGCAGGCCACCACCACCATAGAAGCTATAAGGAAGGTTGACATCAATGAGCAATCCTTCATCCCCAAGATATATACAATCTGAAAGAGTCAGTAATGAGATTTCTAATTCAGGGTCTCTGATTCAGAATGTCACATGTCACATAAAGTAATGGTGAAGGAACAGGTGAAGATATTCACATATTTTTATTCGATTGGCTTATTTAACCATATTTGATAAGAGTCTTTAATTAGCCTTTTCAAACCTCTGCTTTCACCAGTAGCAGTGAATTGAGAGAATTGTATCATCCTTTGAATAGATAAGCCTTAAAATAAGAACAATGCAAAATCGAAAAATATAAGCTACTGTATTAAGAGCATTTATGACTGCAGTTAATAAAATGTAAAAACATTACTGCAATTGGAAAGCATTACCAGTCTACAGTATTTTTAAGCTAACATTAATTCATTAAATAAATTTTATTTTAGTACCTGCTATATGCCAGATACTTGTTCTGAGGGCTGCAAAATCAAAATTGAGTAAAAACTCCTTGAGAAGCTCACTGAATGAGTTTATAAATTCAACTATTTGTATTGTACAAAATACTAGTAAAAATGAGCTCATATGCAATCACATTAGGTAAGTTTTGTAAAGAATCATCAGCAACTGTGCTGCTTTACTATTCTCTCAAACTATGTGTATAACCTTAGGCCTACAAAACAAAACATAATCCCTTTTTATTCATTTTCTGATTTTTAAAGAAGTAACAGTATCCATCCTTAAAGCTTTTGATGTGTTATTGTAGCAAAAAAAAAAAAAAAAAAAGTTAGTGAAAGTAATAGCACTTCAAAGGGAACAAAATGCTATCTAAACATAAGCATACATTACCATGGCTGATTCTTACTGTGGTTAGTCATCATGAAGAAATATAAAAAATGTTTTGTATATCTAAGAATAGCAATATCAAGTTGAAGATAATATTAATATTTGCATAGTAATCTAGAATGTCTCAATTCATAATATAGCAAGTTATGATGCAGTTTTTAAATAATTCATTGTCACATTGGCCTTAATACTTTCTAAATGCCTCAAAGAACAATGACTATTGATGACTTTGTTAATTCTTAGGGCAAAACATTAAAAATTAAACATTGTAGGGATCTAGGTGCCTCCTCCAAAAATAAGAATAAAAAAAAATCACAGGGAAAATGAGCATTGCATAATTCCACCAGGGAAACTTAAAAAAAAAAAGTAAATATTATTTAGATAAAAATATTATATAATAATTCACAAAATTGATTATAGAACAGTAAAATAAGAAGCTAAGGTGATAATTTTATTCTTTAAATTACATGTTTTACCCTGATGTGACTACTAAATTTGCAAAAAATTAAGTGAAAATTTTTCAGTAAGTGTAGAAATTATTTTTCTTTTAGTCAGTAAGCATTTTATATTATTGTCTGGAGGCAACATGCTTCAGTCTGAGGTATATTTTCCACTCCTCTGTTTTTTAACTCTATATTTTTATCAATTATGTCACCATTTTTCATCTTATTTTTCTAAGCATAATTTATTTTATTTTTAAAATAACATGTTTCCCTATCCACATTTGCATTCTATTTTTTGTTTTTGTTTTTAAAATTATTTTAACTGCCATTTTTATTTTCTTATGTCAGTGTAATTCTATATCTTAAACATCTTTAATCATTATTTGACTAAGAATAGAACTTTAAAGAAAAGCTTTCACAGAATCACTATGTGGATTTATATGCCATTTACTTTTGTAGCAGATAATTTGATGTCTGCTACAAAATGTTTTCCTTATTAAATAACTCTTGCATAGGTAGATGGGAAAATAAATCAATAAATTAAGACTCTAAGAACTTTAGACAGAAATGAGAACGTCCACTCTCATCCTCATCCCCAAAGTAGCACATGTTCTCAATGCTCATCAAATTGCCATTCTTCAGGGGATTAATTACAGGACAGTTCTGAAATGAGAACTATCTTTGCCAAAGTTCATTTACAAATCACCTTTTGGAATGTTTTACTCTTCCCATGTCAGTGAAGAATATAGCAAAAGCTAATGGAAAAAAACAGACTTTATATAGTTTTAAATATACCTTATAGAAAGCATGTGAACATCCCTGAACCCATCTCACCAATAAAGACAGGCGAACTTCTCTGTAGTAGCTTTGTTCATAATTGCCTAAACTTGGAAGTAGCAAAGATATCCTTTAGTCGGTAAATGGGTCAATACACTACGGTTCATTTAGACAACTGACTATTATTCAGAACTGAAAATAAATAAGCCATCAAGCCATGAAAAAACATGCAGGTGCTTAAACGCATATTACTGAGTAAAAGACACCAATCTAAAAGACTACACAGTTTATGATTCTACAACATTCTGGGAAAGGCAAAACTACAGAGACAGTAAAAAGATCAGAGTTGTCAGGGGCTAAGCAGGAGGGAGAGTGAACAGGTACAGTACAGAGAATTTTTAGAGCAGTGAATTGCTCTGTATGATACTATAATGGTAGATACGTGTCAATGTATGTTTATCTAAACCCATAGAATATACAACACCAAGAGTTAACCCTAATGTAAAATATGGCCAATGGGTGATAATGATTTGTCAATGTGGGTTCATCAAACTGTAATAAATGTACCACTCTGCTGGGGGATGTTGAAAATGTCAGAGATTATGAATATATAGGGGGAGGGAGTATCCTTGTCTGCTCAATTTTGCTGTGAACCTAAAACTGCTCTAAAAAATAGGGTCTATTAAAAAAAAATACTCTGGGCTGGAGAAAGGAAGAGAAGAAAATGATAGACATTGTAAGCTGTCCCTGAAAGATGGCCCTATTCCTTCGTCCCTAGGGAAAACAACCTCTAGAGGATTTCAGAATCAGAGAAAATACGTCTAGTGATTGCTCCCATTGGAGCCCAGAAAGGCAACGAGGTTCCCTCCACTTTGGGAGAAAAGCATGTTATCATTCGTCAAAGATGTCTGAGCCCTGCTGGGTTCCCCGTAGCCACAGAGTGATACAAGAGGGCACTTTTCTTACATCCCTTAGAGGCAACCAAAAGTCCTAAAGTCGTCTTGCCAGCCCACAAAAAGGACTGATATCTCCAGACAAAAATGAGATGACATGTGTCTCAGATGTGTTAAGTGGATACAATATTACTGAGAATATGGACAGATGATGACAAAGGACCAGCTGTCACAGCCCTCTGAAGCCTGTGTTCTACATACAACTGCAAGAAGAGTTGTGTAAGGAGAAACTATGAATGGATCTAAAAATCTCAACTGGACTAAGAAAACCTTGAGTTAATAGAGAAAAGATAGAATATTAATATTTGCCTCATTAGGCTGGTAAAAAGATAAAAATATGTAAATGTGGGGGAAAAAATCCGTGTTTGAAATGGATTTGTCAGAGGCTACTTTAGTTTTTCTAAAAGTAATGTTTCCATTAAACGAAGAATTCACACAATGTTTAGAGAGAAAATTTAATTATATAAGACTGTTAAGTTCCTGTATCTTTACAGTTCAAAATGCCATTTTGAAATAAATGTATTTTACAAATTCTGTGGTTAAAATATTCCAAGTTTTGTGATTAAGGCTCAAATTTAGAAGCATTATAGTCAATGAGCTTTGTAGAAAAGTCATTTCTTTTTCTCATTGAATTTTGGAAATATTTGGGGAAAATATGTAACCATAACCATCAAAGGTAGCACATTTAGAGCTACAGTCCTCTATCAGGGCTTGCCTGGACTTGTTAACCTTCAATCTCAACTTATTTCGTTGTTCTTTTTGACTCATAGGAATGTAAACATTCTCTAAGCTTCTAGTTCTTACCTTGAAAATAACACAGTATTTACATATTCTAAGTAGTTCTGCAACCAAATAAACTCTCTTCTCTTTGCATAAGGCTTTTTGTCACTATAACTTATAGCCAAGGCATCAAAGTTTAAAGTCTATATTTTGTCATTTGATTTGTACAAAGTGGTTAATACTAGCACAAAATAAATCTTAACGAATTTTGAGTCATTATTATTATCATTGCTTCAATTATATCATGCTTTATAGTGAATTTTGAGGGGAGAAAAGGCAATAAAAAAAGGAAAAATTTAACTACTATTAAGTATGTTTATTACTAGTTGATCAGTCTACAATTTTTTCCCTGTAATATGAAGTATTTGGAATAGAGTATCTTAAGGTTTATTCAGGTACAGCTGTTTCAAGATTATATAATTTGACTATTGGATGATTCTAGTCACAATCATAAATACAATCAAATTGGGGTGAAAATGAAAAACATTTTTTTGGCATCCAGAGGAATATAAAAAATAAAGTTGGCTATAGAATAACTAGTCAGAAAAATTTCTATGACTATGGAAGCAAATCTTTTTAGTCCTTATGTAAATTTAATTTCCTTCTGCTTTCTTCTAATAATGGAAAATTTATATGCATTTGCAAATAGAATATTGGTACACTTCATTGACATTTAATGAGTTCTAATATGGTCACACTGTGCACTTCTACAATCATTTCTGCCTCTACGTGGTGCTAATTGGATCTTTTCCAAAATACATTAGGCCATTTAGGATGTTTGTTGTCTTAAAATGTTACATTTGCCAATGATCTCCAAAAATTTGCTTCAGAGTTTGCTTCTGATTACAGTCGTTAAATGTACTTTAACATTTTAACTTTTCAGTAAATGGGAAGGTCCTTGTTTTGCTATAAAATTTTCCAATTGTAAATCCCTTCACGATGTTTAAAAAATATATATATTGAATATAAATAAATCCATTTATAATTTCTTTCTTATCCTAAGCAAAGTAAAATGCAGGAGGCTCTACAAATCATGCTGTGACTCTGAGGAGACAAACATATGAGAATCAGAGTTGGGGAATTGAGGTGAAAAATAATTCTAAACATTTAGAAACAGCTACTTTTTAATATCTCAAGAGATGTCATTTTGATATATTATACAAATGTATTTTCTGAAGCAACAGAATCTGAGTACCAAAGTTACACTGCCTTGGGCTGAATTCTGTTTTCACCATTTTTTATACATACAATAAAAGCTCTCTAATCAAAATACATTTTTCTCTTTAGGATTTTGCCACGTTTTAATACATGAGCAGACACCAAACTATAAATAGCAGGATGCAAATTTTGTTTCAAAATATATATGTACTCTTACATATATAGACTGTAAATATATACACTAATCTCTATGATTATTATTTGGCTAGCTGACAAGGGGTAGACAGAATCATAGTTTTATCCTTATTAGCATATTCACAAGTTTTAGTCACATCCACTAATTGAATAGTTTCAGCTATTAAGGCTGTAACTATTGATCCCTAAATCAGTCAATCAATATTTGTTTTCATCTACATATATGGTAAGACCAGCATTTTTAAAAGTGAGGATGAAAGATCCAAGATGGCTGATCACTGGGATTGTAGCTCCCAGTGAAAGCGCAAAGAACGAGAGGACGCCTCACCTTCACATGAATTCTTGTTGCTCACGCACCAGGAGATTCCCAGTGGAGGAGCCCCACAAGTCGCCAGCGCGACTCTAGTGACCAGCGAGGCGGTTTTGCTGGCGCCTCAGAGCGTGGGTTCTTGGTGCAGAGTCAGAAAAGCACCATCAATCTTAACGCCGCTGACTGAGTCGGCGCAGTGGGTTGCTCAGATTTCGGCGCTGAGAATCAATAAGTCGGACGTCGGACGTCCACTCAGAAACCCAATTACAAAGACGGTAAATATAAAGACCACAGATGGATAAATTTATAACGAAGGGAAGAAAACAGCCAAAAAAGGCTGAGAATACCCAAGATCAGAATGCCTCTCCCTCAGCAGGGGATCCCAGTTCCTCATCAGCAACGGAACAAGGCTTGATGGAGAACAACTGTGTTCCAATTACAGAAGCAGGCTTCAAAATGTGGATAATGAGAAACTTCTGTGAATTAAAAGAACTTGTTCTAACCCAATCCAAAGAAACTAAGAACTTTGAAAAAAGGTTTGACGAAATGTTAACAAGAATACACAATTTGGAGAGGAAAATAAGTGAATTGATGGAGCTGAAAAACACAATACGAGAACTACGTGAAGTATGCACAAGTTTTAGCAGCCGAATTGATCAAGCAGAAGAAAGGATATCAGAGGTCGAAGACCAACTCAATGAAATAAAACAAGAAGACAAGATTAGAGAAAAAAGGATAAAAAGGAATGAGGAAAGTCTCCAAGAAATATGGGACTATGTGAAAAGACCTAATTTACGCTTGATAGGTGTACCTGGATGTGACGAAGAGAATGAATCCAAGCTGGAAAATACGCTTCAGGATATTATTCAGGAAAATTTTCCCAACCTAGTAAGGCAGGATAATATTCAACTCCAGGTAATACAGAGAACACCACAAAGATATTCTTCAAGAAGAGCAACCCCAAGGCACATAATCGTCAGATTCACCAGGGTTGAAATGAAAGAGAAAATACTAAGGGCAGCCAGAGAGAAAGGTCAGGTTACCCACAAAGGGAAGCCTATCAGACTTAGGGCAGATCTCTCAGCAGAAACCCTACAAGCCAGAAGAGAGTGGGGACCAATATTCAACATCCTTAAAGAAAAGAACTTTCAACCAAGAATTTCACATCCAGCCAAACTAAGCTTCATAAGTGAAGGAAAAATAAAGTTTTTTGTGAACAAGCAAGCACTCAGAGATTTCATCACCACCAGGCCTGCTTTACAAGAGCTTCTGAAAGAACCACTACACATAGAAAGGAACAAACAGTATCAGCCTTTCTAAAAAAATACCAACAAGAACATCAATATAATGAAGAATTTACATCAACTAATGGGCAAAATAGCCAGCTAATATTAAATGGCAGTATTAAACTCACATATATCATTATTAATTCTAAATTTAAATTGACTAAATCCCCCAATCCAAAGACAGACAGGCAATTTGGATAAAAAACTAAAACCCATCAATATGCTACATCCAGACCCATCTCACATTCAAGGATACACAAAGACTCAAAACAAGGGATGGAGAAAGATTTACCAACCAACCAGAGAGCTAAAATAAATAAATAAAAAACAGAAGTTACAATTTTTGCCCCTGATAAAATAGTCGTTAAAGCAACAAAGATCAAAAGAAGCAAAGAAGGACATTATATAATGATAAAAGCATCAATGCAACAACAAGAAGAGCTCAAGATCCTAAATATATACGAACCCAATACAGGAATATCCAGACACACAAGACTAATAAAGAGACTTAGACTCCCACACAATAATAGTCGGAGACTTCAACATTAATATTAGACAGATCAATGAGACAGAAAATTAACAGCGATATCCAGGACTTGAACTCAGATCTGGAACAAGTAAATGTAATTAACATTTATAGAACTCTCCACTTTAAATACACAAAATATACACTCTTATCAGTACCACATCATATCAACTTAGAAGTTTAAACGAAATGTTGGTTGGCTCCTTGTTTGTTATTGTCTTCCCTCATTTTCTTTTATGTCTCCATTATTAAGGACAATTATAGGCATACCTATATTTAGACTGCATTCTAGCCCGGGCAATAAAGCAATACCCCCATTCTCTCTCCCTCTTCCTCTTTCTTCCTCTTCTTTATTATTATTCTTTTTTCCTTTCTCAAAAAAAAAAAAAAAAAAAAAAAAGTGAGGATGACTGTCATGAGAATGTTGGAGTCTCACTTTCCTACAGTCAGAACCAGAACTCTCTCCATTGGGAAATGTCACCAATAGAAGATCAGTTGGCCGCAAAATTACAGCAAAGATGAATTTGGTCTCCATTATACCCACTACAGTTCCTTCCTGGTTCCTCTCTTAAATTTCTCTCCTTAAGAATCTGACATATATTCTAAAGATCAACTAGATTGCCTCATTATTTTATTGCCTACCTGCTTCCTCCTTTGTCTATTAATGCCAATATTTTAAAAGGGCATTTCAGTCATTGCGAGAGAGATGCGTATTTTCTAAACACAGAGGTTTAGATTTGTAATAAAGTTTAGAGGACAATTTTCTTCCATCATCACTATACAGGAACTTCTGACTGTTAGATCCTAGACAGTTGACACCTATCTACCTTACTCATCTTGGATTCCCCAGAGTTTAGCTTAGTGCCCTGCACATAGAAAGGGTTCAAAGGTGGTTAAAAAACGTGGTTAATGATTAGCAACTTAGCGCACTGGTTTAATTCTATTAGACCACATAACCAATTATTGAAATCTGTTCATAGATGAGTCTTCCCAACTACACGCCACGTTCCTGAAATGCAAAAACCTCGTGTTTTTTTTTTTTTTTTTTTTTTTTTTTTCCTCACCAACCCCAGTGGGAGTCTTGGCACAGAGAATTCGCTCTTGATAGCTCTCTTATTGAAATTAACTAGTTATAAATCAGTATCAGAAAGTAAAGCGTGAAGGAGAAACTATGAGAAAGGTAAGGGCTACAACAGGATTGGTTTGCTGGAAAGACAGAAGAAAACTAATAATAAAGCAGTGTTACACAATTCCTGCTTCTGGAAAACCAGTGAAGCTTTCCTGCGCTCAGGTTGCCTTAGCAACTTTGCAGCGCGCCCGGCCAAGCCCCGCCCCATCTCCGCCCCAACCCCGCCCCCAGCCTCGCCCCAAGTCCGTCTTGCTCTTCGTCTGCCTACCTTATACCCTTACTTCCGACCAAACCTACCAGCTGGGACCTAGGGTCCTACTCTCTATGCCCAGGATTATTCTGCCTGACTAAAAATATAGTAGCAAATTAACAAAGTTAAAAATATATTTTATACGCATCATCCATACTTTTTTCTCAGCTATTTATACGCAAAAGCATAAGATATTTGTGACTTAACAGCGCTATGCAGCATGAAATCTTAGGGCCGATTTTCAGGCATTGCGTTGGACAGCAACAACTTCGGAGGTCCCCAGTTTGCCTAGGGAGACGTGGATGTTAGCGGCGCCCGGCGGTTCCCGGCACAGTGGAGGAAGTCGTGCTACCCCGCGGGGCTGGCTTCTGTTCTAGATTCACCCCGACACCACCATGTAAGTGTTTGCTTACCGACCGCCTTCATCCCTGGTCCTGCCGTCCAGCCCTGACTCTCTCTCGCTCTTTTCCTCAGGTCGAAGGTTTCTTTTAAGATCACGCTGACGTCGGATCCGCGGCTGCCGTACAAAGTGTGAGTAGCTCGGCCGGGATGGGCCTTTTGGGGCCGAACAGGACGGGGCTGGGCTGGGGGTAAGCCAAGCCTTTCCAGCAACTATCCCATGCAGTCTTCATCTCTGCATTTGCCCTACCTTCCTGGCTCGCGCCCTTCCAGGAGCCTCTCCCACTGGAGCCCGTGAGGAGAGGTCCGTACTTGCTCGCTAAGTGGCAGCTGGGCAGCCTGGCCCCGGCACGAGGGTGTGGGTGTGTTTCTTATTAGTGACCGCCCCTCGGAATTCATTCGGTGGTCAGGTGGAGCGGGACGACAGGTGGACCAGGTTCTGGTAATTTGCTGGGATTCTTAAACAGACCCCCATCTCCTGGAGATGAGAAAAACGTTTCACCGCTTTAAGCAGCTGTTTGAGGAAGTTAGGGGAGACATTCTATCCTGATAGTCAAACTTCGAAATTACTTGAACGTTTGTTATTCTGCGGCTTGTGAGTTTTGTGTGTGTGTGAGTAACTCAATAATCGGGCATCACAAAGTAATGAGACTCAGATCACACCCTTTCTGTGTTGAGATTTAATAGAGTATTTATTAGGTTTGAGAAAATGCATAAATAGGGGATAGTTTATCCATGTGGGGCCTTCACTTATCCTTCGCAGTTGAATGATAGATTTTAAGTACACACTTTTGGGGTTATTGCACTTGGAAATAGCATGAAATGTAGCAAAGAACATAATTACAATAGGATATTTTGCGTAATTAATATGCTTAGTACTGTGTCCTACCTAGCCGAACTGATAAATTTCAGTGATTCACCAACCCACGATCCCTACCTCTCAGTCATTTGCTCCCTTGATCATTTCATCTCCAAAATATCCTTTTTACACTTTATCTCAGGTATTCATGGTTGCAGCCTATCACCTTAAGATTCCAATAATTGCTCCGTCTCTAAAATGTCGTTTACAGGCACTGTTATGGATAGCCACAGTCTCTCCTACCTGATTTACTGTAATTTCTCTTCTACATTTAGTCCGTTAATCAGAGTGATATTTAATTTACAGCTATTCCCACTCGTTTTCCTTACCTTGCTCCTTAAGAGTCCATGGGTCTATCTTTAAATCATTCTCATGCAAGCATCCTCAACTCTGGTGGCCCTGTCTCTCCTCCAAGCATATTTTGGTTAGTGACACACCAACTCTGTAAACCAGCTATTTTGCGTTCTCTGTACATAGCTGAATGTCCCTGGAGAAAATAACAGACTGGTGGGTTTTACATTAAATTCATGACTATAATCAATAGTAACTAGCACTTTTCTACGTTCTTCAAGTTTGCTCATTTCCTCCTTATTCTGAGAATAAGGAGGATTGTTTAAAAATTTCAAACTCTCCCCATCTTTACACAATTTTTAAAAAATTGTGTAAAAACATTTCTCAGGATTGTTTAAAAATTTCAAACTCTTCCCCATCTTCTCTTTCCCTTGCTCTCAAGCCATCAGAGGGAAATTCTGTCATCTTTCCACCAATATAAAGCTACTACTACATCGATAAATCCATTAATTTCAGTCTCCCATCCTGTTAGAATGGAAAAAATGACTTCACTCCTATGAAAAACCACTTGAGCTCTGGTTCCCATCTATTTCAGTGTTGTCAAGATTAAAGTAGATGGAGTCCAGTGGCCCTCTCTCTCCTCATTATTGGTTTCTCCCTCTATACGGAATTATTCTCATCAGTATGCAAATGTACTCTAGAAAGAGATCGTGAGAAGGAAAGAAGAGGTTGGAGCAGGACAGTATCATTAAGAGCCTGGAACATTAATATGTGGTAATATGTGGTTACTAAATTCAGTAGGTACAATTGTTGTTGAGTATGTATGAATGTGTGTGTGTAGTTGTGTATGTATATAAGGGTGTGTGTGTGTGTAAAATACGCATAACATGTAAATGTGTGTACAAGGGTATCTGTGCTATATTTTCTTTTCAAAGTAAATGGTAACTAGTGCTTGGATACTAACAGAAGCAACTCTGAGATTTGTGGGGAAACATGTTTTAGCTTTTTAATATCACTTTTTGCCTGTCAAACAGGTAAGCATACTTGGGTAGAGAAACTTCCCCCAAGTTAAGCGTCACCTAATAGTTGAATTCTAGAAAAGTCAGTTAATTTTGGTTTTGATTTTTGTTTGTTACTAGAAGTACTATTGGTATTGACACTAGGTTGCAGAATTTTTATTGAAGTTAAACATTCTTCTGTACATGGGATGAATTAAAAACACAGCTTTTGCTTTTTCAGTCTATTTCAAATCTTTCCTGTCTTATTTGGCACATTTTCTTCTCTTCCAGTCCTTATACCACAATCGTATACATAAAGCTTCAGCCTCCCCATTTTCAAATTGACAAGCTAGCTCTTTTAATCTTTCCTTCCTTTACTCTTGTTCTTTTCTGTGCTTAGAATGCAGTCTCATGACCACAACATATTTTATAATAAAAATCTCACCTCTGTGAAGATTTTTGTAATTGTCCACAGAGTTAATCTCACCCTTCTTTAGCTACCTGTGGACTTAGTCTTTAAGATAATTTCTTGTCAATTTATGTTACTATTTTGTTTCTATGAGATATTAAAAGAACAAATGATGCCAGTAATTTAAAAATTCTTATTAATGTAAGTATATTCAAAACACTATGATAATTTAAGTACCAATTTTATGAAATGACTGGTAAATATGACTATTTATTTATTTATTTTCCCACCTCAGACTCCTGAATAGCTGGGACCACAGTTGTGCACTACTAGACCTGGCTAATATTTTTGGTTTTTTTTTTTTTTTTTCCCAATAGAGACGGGGTCTCCCTGTGTTGCCCAGGCCTGTCTTGAACTCATGGGCTCAAGTGATCCTCCTGCCTCAGCCTCTCAAAGTTCTGGGATTACAGGTGTGAGCCACCAGGCCCAGCCAGAAACTACGTGTTTTTTTTGTGTGTGTGTTTTTTTTTAATTAAGTTCTGGGGTACTTGTACAGAATGTGCAGGTTTGTTACATAGGTATACAAGTGCCATGGTGGTTTGCTGCACCCATCAACCCATCATGTACATTAGGTATTTCTCCTAATGCTATCCCTCCCCTAGGCCCCCACCCACAGGCAGGCCCCAGTGTGTGATGTCCCCTCCCTGTGTCCATGTGTTTTCATTGTTCAACTCCTGCTTATGAATGAGAACATTCAGTGTTTGATTTTCTATTCTTGTGTTAGTTTGCTGAGAGTGATGGTTTTCTAGCTTCATTCATGTCCCTGCAAACAATATGAACTCATCCTTTTTTATGACTGCATAGTATTCCCTGGGGTCTATGTGCCACATTTTCTTTATCCAGTCTATCATTGATTGGCATAGCAAATAAAACTTTAGAGAAGATCTGTGGAGTCACTTTAACTCTCAGTTTCTCTAATTTTCTGCCAATTAGAACTTGCATTAAAAGATGGTTTCATTTTTTATTTATTTCATTGGCTTTTCTGTGGATACACACCAACTTAATGTACAGATAGAAACTTATTTTAATGAGCATCAGTATGACATCTAGTTACATTGTAAGGACATTTCCAAGTCTCCAGTTTAAAAGTGAATTGAATTCCAAGAGTTTAGAAGTTCTCTGATTGATGCAGAGTTCTAGGAAAATGAATCTCAGATTCTAAACTGCATATATACTGCAGAAATACTTTGTGAACTTTGTAAACTACTACATTGTCTGCTTTGTAAACTGTCACATTGCCAGTCCATTAGTTTTTAAACAAATGGCTATCCTTTAGGATTATGTTTTTATTTTCTGCATCTCCAAAAAAATTAGTAAAGAAAGGGTAAGAATGATACCCATTTTCATCCTTTAACAGTATTTTGGAATTGTGGAATGAGGTCAGCCAAGATATCTATTCACATTTCTGTTACTGAAAACTGCTACCATATGCTGTTACTCATATAGTGATTGTTACATTCAGAGATCTGTAGACTGAGTGAGGAGCCTGGGCATACACTGAAGAATAATGGTAGCTAGTATTAAGACACTTAAGAATAATACAATATACCATGGTGACAAACAGAGACGTTTCAGTGAGAAATGTCTAGCTTGTCAGTCTCCTCTGCTTTGAAAGATTGTTTTCTATTTTTACTGATAGTAATTTATTTGACCTTAGGAATCATTATTTTTAAAAAAATTTAAAACCTCGGTGTCTTTAAGTATTTTCTTAAGGTATAAAGTAAGTCTCTTGATTTTTTTTTTAATTGGAAAATTAATACAGATTGACCCTGGAACTAAGTCATTTAGAAAAAAAAATATGTATTGGTGATCTTTAAAATACTTGCCATTATACAGGTCAGTTAACAAAGTCACACATCCCTCTTCAAATGTTATTTGATTTTACTTAGCCCATTTTAAATGATGGTGGAAAAATCAATTTACTATTGGCATTTTGCCATCATAAACTTCATGTATTTTTATCAATTTGGTCTACGAATTTTGGACATGAATTAATATTAAGAGTACACAGAAGGTTCATCAAAAGCTTTATGATTCAGTGATGCTTCCCAAGTAGCCTTCTACTGGTAATGAAAATGATAACATTACTGCATCAAGTGCCTAGCTACTTAGATGGGAGGTAAAGTGTACTGAAGACCAAGGAGAGCTTCCCCTCTTTGAAATCCATCTTTAGAAGCAAACAGCAGTCCATATGCTAGACTTAGGTGTATCAAAGTGTTAGAAAATATTTATGCTACACCTGTAGAGGTTAATTCTCAAGTGGAGCTAGGTCATCATCCTAGCTCTAAGGCTATTTGCTGTTGGAGTTTTTAAAGTTATTATTATTATTTTGAGTTAAATAATGTAGTATACAATCAAAATCACTAACTTTGAAACTGAAAAGGCAGCTTTGTCCAGATTGGCTACCGTCACAGAAATAAGGAACAAAAGGGCTTTTTTAGAAAATGTTGACTTTAAAAGAAGCTGTTTTAAAATTCTTCTTGCAGACTCAGTGTTCCTGAAAGTACACCTTTCACAGCAGTCTTAAAGTTTGCAGCAGAAGAAGTAAGTACAGAAGTTGGGACAACCTTTATGGAATGCAGTTTGCCAATATGCTTCAAACATCTTTAAGCTTTGCCTGCATGTTGACTCATCATTTCCATTTGCTTCATTACTAGGTTAATGTGATCAAAAAGTTGTAAGTAGGATGATAGTTAAGACTTACTTTCAGATACAAGAAGCATGAGTTAAACAAATTGCCGTATCTGATTAATTAAACCATTGAAAATTATAAGGAGAATTTTTACGAAAATTAAAAAGGCACTGACTTGTAAATGTTGTTTAAAATGCAACATCATATCACCTTATATTCTATGTACTTAGATTTTACTAGTTTTGATTCCAGAAATACAATTTTATAAAATCTTTATCATCGTTTTCAAATTTTCTATATGAATATGTGGAATGTCAGTAAAATTTGTTGAAGTGTCTAGTTTTCTAAAACATGCTTCAGTTTTCTGTTTTAGAAGAATTTTTTTTTTTATTCAAAATTATTAGAAGCATCTATAGGCAACTTTTTAGACATGACACTTGGAAAAGTAGCTTGATCTGGTAGAAATGGTACCCAGATGTGACGTGGGAGACTTGGGATTCCTGTTTTGGGGTGTCAGTAAGTTGTATGACATGATGCAAATCCCTCTTTTTCAGTAAATTGGAAGTAGTTAATGCCTGTCCTTCTCTCTGATCAAGTGATTTTGAGAAAAAAACATTATTTACTGAAATTTGGTGAAGCTAAAAGTGCTAAACCAGTACATTGTAACTCAAATCAAAATGTTTTGGTTCAGAATATTTAGAAAAGTTTATAGTCACAGAAAAATAATTTTCATAACTACATTAATAAGGAAATAGCTTAATACAGAATCCTGCCCTGTACTTAAGCATGGGAAGTCAGCCAATTCATCAGTGCTCAGAGGTCCTTGTGTTGTCAGGAATCACTAACATCATTCGTCATTCATTTGGAATTAAACCGCCAAGTAGTAGCATTTGTTTTGTGTCATTGTTGATATATTCTTTATGCCAAAGGAGTAAGAAAAATGTGATGGAACACAAATATGAATATAGCATTGTCATTATTTTTTGCTGCACAGATTACTTACAAGAAATATTCGTAGTCTGGAGCATAACAGAATCTACAAATTCCAGATTTAAGAAGTAGATCTATACAAGCTTTCATTCATATTTGTTATATTTTGTAGATACCTTATTATGTGTCCTTTATAATGCAAAGGCATTTCTGTGATCCTGGTTTTCTAATAAAAGTAGAAGAAAATCTTAACATACAGTAGTGAATAAACTAAGAAACACCACACAACCATATATATTGATTAATGTAGCTTGTAAGTAAAGCTTACAGTAAAGTAAGCTACAGAAAAGAAAATGTTAAGAAAATCCTAAGTGAAAGTATATTTACTATTTATTAGGTGTAAGTGGATCAGTGTTATAAATCATAGGTGTTACATATTTAGCAAGGATATGACTTACAGGTCATTGTGAGAGGGGCTTTCATGAAATGAAATTGTAGAATCATTCAGTGCGAACAAAAGTTGACTCAAGAAAGCCAGAGTCTGGATTTAAATCTCTGTTAAAATTGTCTTAGTAAGCAATAATAAAATTTCCCAGCACATGATTAGGGTAAGTAATGAGTTCCTGAAACCTTCAAAGAGCGCTTTACAGCCTAAATGATAAGAATTACAGGGAATCTGAGCAGGAAAATAAATGAAAACAGGAGAGCATAAAAGAATACTTTGCATTCAGTAGAAAACCTGTCAGTATTATAGGACAAAAAAGGAGTAGATACTACATTTTACATCACTAGTGATGGCTCTTCATATTTTAGTTTAACCATTTCTTCCACATTCTGCCTAAGGGAAAAACTGTCAGCAATTGTTTTTGGTTTTAAAAGTTATAGGTTGCTACTACATGGGTGTGACTAAGAAAATACATAGCATATCTTAAAGTGGGTATGATGTAAAAGTAAGACTCAATCACTAGGGGAACTAAAAACTTTGTAGGACTCTAGCTTTGTAAATCTGAGAGCACTATAATTATTTTGAGTGTTTGATCAAATTCTTATTGAGATTATGGCCTGTGCAAAATATTTATGATGCATTTTTAAGTTTACTTAAGTACATTTGAAATTCTTTAAAAATTTTTAAATCTTTAAAAGGACACAATTGTAAGAGTATACCACATTGAGATTAAAATATGTTTATTATTAATTTTTTTTTTTTTTTTTTTGGGCGATGGAGATGGAGTCTCGCTCTGTTGTCAGGCTGGAGTGCAGTGGCGCAATCTCAGCTCTCTGTAACCTCTGCCTCCAGGTTCAAGCAATTCTCCTGCCTCAGGCTACTGAGTAGCTGGGACTACAGGTGCGTGCCATCATGCCCAGCTGATTTTTGTATTTTTAGTAGAGACGGGGTTTCAATATGTTGGCCATGATGATCTTGATCTCTTGACCTCTTGATCTGCCTGCCTCAGCCTCCCAAAGTGCTAAAATGTTTTTATTATTAATATGTACAGAATACTATAACAAATAATTGTTCTCAGGCATTTTTAAGGCCTTATTTTAAAAGTTGATTCTTCAACTTATAATTTAAAATAAGCTTTTAGTTTTTCTCAACTGTGTATATGTGATGATTATAAATGCCTAAAGTAGAGTTTCCCAGCCAAGTAGAACCATACACAAAATCATACCACCAAAAAAAAAAAAAGTCATGAAGAACAGGGATTACTGGTCAGAAAGTATGAGAAACACTTCATTTCTGTTAGCAATATATGAAAGGCTTTTGAGAAGACCACTAGTTTAATGTGTTTTCCAAACTTACTTGATCACAAAACTATAATATAATATCTATATTATTATATTATATCTATAAAATTAATCCATAACACAAACATACTTAATAAGTATTTGTTGGACCAATGAATAAACTATGAAGACATAAACACACTTTGGCAATTGTTGGTCTCTTGAAGAGATGGAATCTACCTTTTAGCTACCAATAAATTCCATACCACATTTCATTGATTTAAAAAACATCATTTTAAACATCTCTTTAATAGATCAGGGGAAGCTTGCTATCACTGTTGGCCAAATGGCATTCACATAATTGTCTAGGTAACATCATCTACAGTTAATTATTATTTCCTAATGACATAATTGGACTATTGCAATCCCTTGAGCTTTAAATCAGCAGATCATTTAAGGAGAATGTAAGGAATAAAAGCTTTGGTTGTTACCTGAAAATCTTCTATAGGCACCACTCATTAAACAGAGCATCTGTTCAGATCTTGCAATTTCTATGGAGAAATTTTAGGAATAATCTCATCAGTCTATTTTGCATATACTTTTTTGCTATTAAAGAGAATTATAAATGACAAAACTGATGGGTAAGTCCCAAAGAGTAAACATTGATTTGGGCATAAATAGTGATTTTTCATTTTTGTAATACATAAAATAAGGTAAACTTTTACAATTAATGGTGTATGAAATACAGTAGAAAGCATTGATTATAGTACAGGGTTTCTTTATTTCTTTTTTACAGATAAAGGAAATTATATAGTCCAGTTGACCCTTGAATAATGTGGGGGTTAGGGGTTCTAACCCCCTGTGCAGTTGAAACTCTGCATATAACTTTTTGATTTCTCAAAAACTTTAGCCTACTGTTGACTGGAGGTCTTATTGATAAACAGGCGATTAATATATATTTTGTTATGTGTATTATATACTGTATTCTTAGAATAAAGTAAGCTACAGAAAAGAAATATTAAGAAAATCATCAGAGAATGTATATTTACTATTCATTAAGTGGAAGTGGACCACCCAAAAGGTCTTCTTAATCCTTGTCTCATGTTGAATAGACTGAGGAGAAGGGAGAGGAAGGATTGGTCTTGCTTTCTCAGGAGTAGCAGAAGCAGAAGAAAATCTGCACGTCATTCAAGGGTCAACTGTACTTTCCTCAATGGTTTCACTTATTCTAAAAGATTAATCATATTTTAGAATGATAAAAATGGTATTTGTATCCCATTCTTGCTAATTATCTTTTGTAGTTTTATATATGTATACATACATGTATATATTTCTTTCCTTCCATTTAGTTTAAAGTTCCTGCTGCAACAAGTGCAATTATTACCAATGGTAAGAACTCATTTAAAAATTATGTGTTATCTGAAATTTATCAAAATGGTTTAAAAGGAACCAAGTTAATAAAAATTAAATGTAAAAAGCCCCAAATATATGTATATCAACATAAATGTTATACTTAACGGTAAACACTAAGTCAGGGTTATTGTTCATAATTAGCTCCTTTCATTTTCTTGTGCTTGTGATACAGTATAGCACTTTATAGTATCTTTTGTCCTTACCAGTTCATGCCAGATTATAACTGAAAATGACTTTTTATTTTAAATTTAGCAAGTTTTTTTTAAATTAAGTTCTTTAGTAAATGCTTTAGAATATAGAAAGTGAAGCAGGGATATACCTTTGCTATACCTTTCCTGATAAAAAATGGTTTCTTATAGGCTTGCAATAGTGAGAATTTTATGCACTTTTAGGTATATAATTAAAAATCTTAATATCCTGGAACACTGATAATTGATGATAGAATTAGTCTTAATCATTAGTGAAATAAGATGAGGAATAAAGATTGCAGGGAGGGCTGAACTGTGTTTCATGTATACGATATGGTATTGATGGGTGCTGATGAGTTGCCCACGTGCAGTTTGATCTGTGCAATAGACTAACAGGAGATGGGCTTACTGTGCATGATGTAACTTAGATAAGACAGAATTTCTCACTCTAAAATATTCTGCATTCTGCCACATTGACATATTTCTCTGTTAGGAAAAAGCTGGCTTACTTTCTGGAAAGTTTTAGGTTCATAACTTAGTAACATGCGTTGAACTAAATACCTTTGTGAGTTCTCCCAGCCTTAAGATAGACCCAGAGCAATACAAAGATGATTCATGGCATACCTAAGTGCTTTTTAGTTTTTTGGAAGAAATGACAAACATTATTTTTAATTCTATGTGACAAAATATAATGAATAACCTATATTCCATAGAACTTACCAAGACTGTTGCATTAACAGATGTTTTTGTCTAACCCATCAATGTGTATGAATGCAGAATAGTAGGTTTCAACAGATAATTTACCTGAAAGATTGTCACTCGTGTTCTGGGATTTAAATTGTGTGGCTTGTGTCTGTATACACAGCAGTACTATTTTGGCAAATCTCTCTTCTTGCTACGATTAAACCATTTTAGCTTTAGAAATAATGTATGTGATTTTACAACTTATTTTCTAGATGGAATAGGAATAAATCCTGCACAGACTGCTGGTGAGTATCTATTTGAAAACTCATGGAGGAGTGGGTGGGGTTATAGATGTCAATTGACACTGAATATTTAAGTTATTCTAATTGTACTTGACAGTATTTTAATAAAATGGAGCTATTTGGTAGGGATTATATACCAGTCTTTACCTGTGTGTCTAAGTAATAGGTTGTTTCATTATGTATATCAATTATACATGTTTTTGGCTACGAGTAACAACCTAATAGTGGCTTAAGCGTTAAGGGGATTTATTATATATAACAAAATGTCTGTAGATAAGATTGTTTTCTCATTGGAATAAGGATTTTTGACCTACCTCTTAAGGGAGTTGTGAGATAGTGAATGTAAACTGCTTAATAGCTTGGATTATTTATAGAAAGCATTCATTAAGTGCTATTCTTTTTTTAATATAGTCATTTACATTTCAAGAGGCTGAGCTAGACTCAGATCTTCAAACCATTAAGTTTATACAGGTGATACATTGGTATCCTAACCAGGTGGCAGGGTGAAAGTAGTCTCATACTTTATGAAAAGTAGTCTAAAACTTTTTAAAACATAGTTTTATATTTTTTAAATGTAATCTGTTGGGCTGATAATCTAAAGTTTTAAAATTAGACATGCTTTAATGTAACCTCATTCTAGAGCAGTAGTTATTTTTAAATTATATTCTAAAGTAATTTTTTATTGTAACAAAATTATGTTGTTTTCGTAGGCCTTGTGATTGAAATTCAGCCATAGAGAAAGTGAAGAGTGATTTTAAAATTGCAAATTTTTGTTACTTCAGTAGTTTTTAATAGAGACTTCTATTAAATTAAAAAGGTTTATTGCCGGGCGCAGTGGCTCAAGCCTGTAATCCCAGCACTTTGGGAGGCCGAGGCGGGTGGATCACGAGGTCGAGAGTTCGAGACCATCCTGGTCGACATGGTGAAACCCCGTCTCTACTAAAAATACAAAAAATCAACTGGGCACGGTGGCATGTGCCTGTAATCCCAGCTACTCAGGAGGCTGAGGAAGGAGAATTGCCTGAACCCAGGAGGCGGAGGTTGCGGTGAGCCGAGATTGCGCCATTGCACTCCAGCCTGGGTAACAAGAGCGAAACTCCGTCTCAAAAAAAAAAAAAAAAAAAAAAAAGGTTTATTGAAAATTGCGAGGCACTTTGTTGTATGGATGCCATTAAACTTACTAGATAGAGGTTTCTTTTTTTCTTATTTGAGAAACTTTCAGCAGTTTACAGTGGTTTTAATTACTGCTAACTCGAACAGATTGCTTGTTATATTACCTTTAAAAACTGAATGTGCATATCATGGGATATGAAGAAAATCTCAGCAGGCAACTGACCCCAAATATGTCAGGGTATCTAAATTTTTGTCGTTTGTAGTAATTCACATTTTTTTCTGTCCTTAGCTATATTATTATGTATTGAAGGAGATAGTCAAGATTAAATGTATTCACATTGTTACTTGCTGAAAGTATTTGTCAGCATTTTTATGGCTGGTGTTATTTTAAATTTTAAGCATTTGTTGGATTGTAAAGATACGAGAATAGGAACAAGATTTAAAAAGCATGGAATTGGGGTTTAATGATGCTTGAGCTTTTGTACCTATTTTACTGTTTACTAAATCATTTATTATATGTAATAGTTGTCAGAATATTAAGCTAACTTGATTTTTAGAAACCTAACTTTATGTTTTGTCTGTTTGTATAGGAAATGTTTTTCTAAAACATGGTTCAGAACTGCGGATTATTCCTAGAGATCGTGTTGGAAATTGTTAATATCTGCTATTTGGAACATACAATTGCCTTTCAGAATAAATATTGGTATTTTTTGTTGTTGTAAAATTGAAATCAGGCATTTAACTTACTATGAAAACACCAGAGTCGATGAGTACTGAACGGTGACTCATCTGTCCCTTTTGTTGTCCACACTCTTCACGTGAAGAGGGAATGCATATGAATCAAGGGTACTCCCGTCACAGAAGATCATACAGTCTTTGATTGCTACCTCACAACACAAGCAGGTAGTTTGTTGGGGGTAAATGAATTAGCTGGAAGCTTCTGATAATTTTTTAGAGAGCAGTTTTTTAACATTAAAATTTACTGAATCTTATTTATTCATTTTAGTTAAAAAGATAAAGAGAATTTTGGATCGGGCCGGGCACGGTGGCTCATGCCTATAATCCCAGCACTTTGGGAGGCTGAGGTGGGTGGATCACGAGGTCAAGAGATCAAGACCATCCTGGTCAACATGGTGAAACCCCGTCTCTACTAAAAATACAAAAATTAGCTGGGCATGGTGGCGCAGCCTGTAGTCCCAGCTGCTCGGGAGGCTGAGGTAGGAGAATTGCTTGAACCCAGGAGGCGGAGGTTGCAGTGAGCTGAGGTCATGCCATTGCACTCCAGCCTGGGTAATAAAAGCAAAACTCCGTCTCAAAAAAAAAAAAAAAAAAAAAAAAAATTTTGGATCATGGATGGATGGCAATTTGCTTGATAGATTCTGATTTGTAGACTCAGTTTAATTTTTAATTAAATCTGTAGGTTATGATGAAGTCAGTAGTCATATCAGTGAACAGTTAACTATGTTAAATTTTTATCATTTACTTTTTTTAAGATTCAAACCTCATGTACTATATAAATTACGGTTTAATATCAACCAAAAAAATTATAATTTTAATCTAGCCGTTATGTGTATAAATTGATGTCCCATACCAAGTTTTAATGGTGAACTTGAGGAATCCAGTACTAGTGATGGTGGGAATTCACAATATAGTAGAAGCATCCTTTGCTGAGTTTTACATTCCTTTATCATTCTCTTTTGATATAACTTTTAAAATAAGTGTCTTCAAGAAACCATTGGTGTTTTGAGGGTAATATTTTTAAATAACAGGAAGAGAGTATTACTGCACAGAACATCTGAAGGTCAAAAAAAAAAAAAGCTCAAGGAAATGTAGATCAGAAGTGCTGATGAAATCTATTTATTGAAGACCCAACTTTTAAGGCAGTGCTAAGATTAGTCACCTATGTGAATAAGAAGCCAGGAAAGGAAAGATGGGGAAGCCCAGATCACCAATCTTCTGTTAAGCAGCAAAGCAACAAAGGAGAACAGTGAAGGGGAACAAAAACGTGTAGCAAAGTTTTACAGAAAAGCCTACTGGATAGACAAAACTGCAGAAGGTATATGTAGGGGAGAAACTGAAAGGGAAAATAGTCTTAAGTAGTAGAAGGCAATTAGAGAAAAAGTATCTACTGGCCTTGTCAACATACAGATTTCAAAATACACCTTATGAGAATTCAAAGAATGATGTGTGTATGGGAAGATTTTATTTGACCTTCCAGAAGAAATCGGTATCTATGCAAATCTTGAAAGATGAAATTAAAGCTCGTAATGATTCAGAATCAGTGCTTGACCTGCTGTATTCTGAATGGTGAACTCTGGAGGCAGGGATTGTGTTTGGCTCTTTAGAGCTAGAAATGTTGCGGCTTTCATTAAATATTTGCTGTAAAGTCTCTCTAAGACCAATTATTATCTTGGCATGTTTCAATATCTTCTCTATCATAGGCCCTAGGTTCATTGGGGGAAAACAAAATAGAAGAAAATTCATCAGATTCAGCATTCGAAGTGTGCCATTCGTAGTTTATGAAAGTACCAGATATTTGTAAATGTGGTAAACAGCAGGATTATGAATTATCAAAGGAAAAAAAAATTGCTGAGGTGCAAAAAATCTGATGTTTGAGGAAGTTATTTTTATAAACAAAATCTGATGTTCAAAGGCCCTTGCTTCTTATAATAAATAATGAGCCTCAGTTAACCAGAAATTTATGAACATTCATTTCCTGACTTTGATTTAATATAGATTTTTCTCCACTCTGTTTATAGCACAAAAGTTCGCCTTCAGTGTTGCAGAAATAAATTTATGTTGTCCTGTGCCATAAAGTTATATATTTAATATTTTTATTCTTTGGTTTTGAAAATTATATTGTAAGTTCCGAAAAACATTTTATTAAACAACTAAACATTTTGTTACTAAATGTGATCTGTAATTCTTTGTGCAGAATGCGATTTGAAGTATTTAGTTGACATGCATTATTGCATAATATCTAATGAAAATACATTTTGTTACATTTTAAACCATATTGACTACTCTTATTATTAGAGCTCTTAATCAGTACACCTGTTAAGTCAGTATATAACACATGTAATAAACAAAAAAATGGCAAAGATGATTAATGACCCTAAGTCACAGAAGTGAGTTTATATAGTCATCTGCCACATAATGATGTTTCGTCTAACAACAGACTGCATGTGACTATGGTCCAATATTATAACACTGTATTTTTACTGTACCTTATCTATGTTTAGATACACAAGCACTTTTACCATCATTTTACAATTGCTTACAGTCTTTGGTACAGTAACATGCTCTACGGGTAACATGCTCTGTAGTCTAGAAGCAAGAGGCTGTACCATAAAGCCTAAGTTTGTAGTAGGCGACATCATCTAGGTTTGCATATGTACGTTGTGATGTTCACATAGTGAAAAACTTGTCCAAGGAAGCATGTCTCAGAATCTGTTCCTTTGATTAAGTGATACATCACAGCACTTCCAAATGCCTGTCCATTTTACAGACAGGAAAAAAAAAGTTGAGAAGAGAATGGGGTTATTGTAACTGGCTAGATGGGTAGGTTCCAAACCTGGGTATGAGAGTCACCTAGGAAATTAAAAATACAGATTTTTGGAAACCACTCACTGAATTCTTAAGTCTGGAATAATACACAAGAGCCTCTGTAAAAAGGAGTCCTGGTGATTCCTCCCATGCACGTGGTTTGAGAATTAATGAGAAGGCTACCTTTGACTTTGTAGAAGATAGTGGGGTCTAAAGGGTCAAAGTAACTAGAATATGTTCTGGAATCTTAGTGCACTTTCAAATGCCTGGTAAGTAGCCCGAGTGTAAAGGTGCTAGCTAACAGTCTGACTCGCTGCGCAACCTTTAAAGTTGTCAAGTTAAACATTTTTAAATGTTTTTCTTAGAATTAGCTGTTAAAAAGGAAAGTGAGTGGGAAGAAAATGCACTCCTATTTAATTCCTCTACTCCAATATTAAGATATTAAAACTATCTACCATGTTTTTTACCCAAAGACCTTGAAATCTTCTTGAATTGGAAGCATTTATATACTTTAATGGAGTGATTCTAAGTTAACTGATAGTGTTTCTGAGGCCATTTATAAAACCACACCAAAAATAATGGTTTATCCAAAAGAAATCTATTGAACATCTATGTGTCAATAATTTTGACAAATAATTTCACTTTTATTATCTAATTCTTTAAAACAATTCTAGGTTATTTTCCCCACTTTATGGAAGAAGAAAGAGGCTTAAGCTGAGATTTGAAATTTGAACCCATGATTTGACTCAAACTCTGCACATTATACAGGGAGAATTTTTTAGTATATATTTCCTGTGCTATGCTAGATGTATACTGAATTGCAAAAATAAGAATATGTAAGGCTTAAATTCCATTTCAGAGTACTATGTGTGTAATGATAATGTATGGCACTCCTTTTTAATGCATGATATATATATGATATAAATATGATAAATTCTAGGATATTATAAGCCAACCAGTAGTGGGAGTAGGGACTGTGTCCCCATATTCATTAGCCCTATCAGACATTGTGTTTTTAATGCCTTGCAAGTGCAGTTGCAAGATTCCCCTTCTAAAAACCTCTTCCTACTAGACTGCTGCCCATAAACTTCTTTAATACAGAAATTTTGGAACTGCCCTCTATTGGTTAGTGCTGGAGATGGGTAAATCATTATTCAAATTAGGCTATTAAACCATTAATTGAAATAAATATTCTTGAAAAGTTCAATCTAGCCAATCTATTAACCATATCTTTCAAATTGATTAAGGCTTTCTTAACCGTCAAATCTGTTACTCCTCTGATTTTCCTTTCTCGAGGTATCAAACCAATCACAAAATTCTCTTGATGCTATTAACAGAGTATCTCATAGTCATCCTCACTGTAACTAAAACCCTAATCTTCTCATTTATACTATCATAAGAGCCTCTAGTCTCTCGATTTCCTCTTTCACACTGTTGCTTTAATGAGTTTTTTTTTTTTTAATGTGATTATGTCGTTTCATTATTCAAAATCCTACTGAATAGAAAGTCTGCACTGTTAATGACATACAAGGCCCTCATGAATTGGCCTGTGTTAGAGTCATCTGTTACTACTGCTCTCTTCCTTACAGTTTCCTTCCCCAATTTACACTGCCGCTACCCTGAACTACAAATAATGTTTAGTCATGTCTGATGTGCCATGTGCTTGTGCTTTCATGTCTTTACTTAGCCCATTCGTCTGCTCGGAAAACCTAGGACTCGTTCTTTAACATCAAAAGCCACTGAGCCTTTCTTCCCTCGTCCAAAGCAGTAGGTATTAACTGTCTAAGCAAGTATTACATTTTGTGTATTCTTCCATTCTAGCAATTATTAAATACAGAATTATTTATCTCTAAAATATAAATTTTATAAAAGTCTAAGACCATGACTGAAACTGGGTTTCCAAATTGTTTTGCCCATAATAAACAGGAAGTACTTTATAATTGAAAGTACTTTATAATTTGAAATATTCTTTCAAATATACATGAAAGAATATTTTGAAAATTGGAACAGTGTCTCACATAAAGTAACTGCTTTCACCAGAATATTTGGTTAACCAGTTTACCCATGTTTCTCTTTCTTGTAGCAGGAATTTATTGTCTCAAATGAACTGCCTTTTTAAATTTGCAAGACATTCTCTTATTTTTAAACAAACATTATTAGCCGTATGCTGCATATTGTTAAATACTGGAGTTGAAACGTGATTAACATCCATTCATTCCCATTTCTTGGACTTTCCAAAATTTTTACATTTCAAAAACACCAAAATTACCCAGTATAGTAATCATGGACATGCAGATGCATAACAAATCCTTTTTTATATGCTGGGCACAGTGTGAGGCACTTTACAGACATTATCTCATTTAATCCTTAATCTCTTCACAAAATGTCAGTGTTAATTTCTTCACCTTGCTGTTCAGGAAGCTGAGGCTTCAGTTAATATGCTTAAGGTTACGATGAGATTGACTCCTAGGTCTGTATGTTTATAACGTTCACAATGTGAACCATATTTATCATTAATTGGCCTAGAATTGTATTGAAATACTTTTTCAAAATAAAATGAGCACACCTGGAATGATCCTCATAGATTGCTATTTAATATTTCTTTGATTTCACTTTGCTTGAAAAATTTAACATTCAACAGTCCACATAAGCACTGCACTTACAGACTCCTTTTTAGTAAATACACACATTTATAGCAACAAAGAGAATGGTCAACATTTTAAAAGTAGATTTATGGCCCTATTATCTGCTTTGCTATATAGAGGATGTCATAATTTTGTTACTAGATACAAAACACTGGCTAAGGTTAGCAGACAAATTCAGAGAGCCAGTTTTTGGCATAAATCTCAATTTTTGGCAAAACTTCTTAGCAATGTAAAAGCTGTTATTGAGAGCATATTGTGATGATACATCATGTCAATATTTGTTTGGCTGAGTAACACTTGGATTTAATAAATTAATTCTTAAATACACAATTTACAACTGGTGAGCTGTTTTAGAAATAAACTAATTTTTATTGTCAGTGCCACAAACATTTTGACAAGTCTTTAGTGGAGATACTAGCTTCTCTGATTTTTTAGATAAATGTATGTATGGATTAGGACTTTGTGAATTATCTTTCGGTTTGCACATTAGGAATGAAACCTAAAAGACAATGAATGACTAAATAAATGAGTCACATAGGTAAATTAGCCAAAAGAAGTATAGTAAGGTCACATTGGGTTTGTGGGGAACTACGTCCTTGAATAAAGAAATACCTTATTTGTTTCTCAAAGCAATAAAAAATGAAGGCTTCACGGAGTTGTGGTTTACTATGACAGATTGGTGTATTGCTGTCAATTCCACATAGATACTAAATTTCATCTTGAACTTTGATAATCCTGCTGTATGGATTGAAGCAGAGAGCAAACGAAGTGACAGACTTCCTTCAATAGAAATTGCTAAAGGCTTCATTGTAGTTGCTTTCCAACATGGAAATAATTATATTCCAAATATTTTGATTTAATTTTTAAATTAAACCAGTACCTAGTTACCTATGAAAAGATAATATCTGTACTCATAGGACCTTGCATTTGGGAAGCTATTTTAAAGTGTAATCCATCTCCCTACTATTTTCTAGTAAGATTATATTTTTGAAATTATTACAAAACTAGTATTTCACAGGAACTTCAATAACATGAACCAAATTCTAAGGATGCCATCCTCTTGCTGTAAACAAAAAAAAAATGTAATATTCCAATCTGGTATTCTTTACCTGCTATACTTTCTACAGTTGACCCTTGAAGAATGTGGAGAAACAGGCACTGACTCCTTGCACAGTAAACAATCTGCATATAACTTTTGACTCTACAAAAACTTTACTAATAGCTTACTGTTGACCAGAAGCCTTAGCGATAACATGAACAGTTGGTTAACACATATTTTGTGTGTTATATACTGTATCTTTAAGCTACAGAAAAAAATGTTATGGAAGAAAAAATATATTTAGTATTCATTAAGTGATGTACATCATCATAAAGGTCTTCATCCTTGTCTTCACATTGAGTAGTTTGAAGAAGAGGAGGGGTTAGCAGAGGCAGAAGAAAATCCATGTATAAATGGACCCATGTGGTTCAAACCTGTTTTTTTCAAGGGTCAACTGTACATCCTCCCTTCATTACATATCTTCTGTCTCTACCCACACACTCATCAAAAAGTATGGCTCTTTGTTCTGAAAAGTTGGATGTTCCCTGAAGATTTTCCTAAAATGCAGTTCCTTTGCTCCATTTTAGAGCGTTCTTTGCAATTGGCTGAGTCAGCATTTAGCTTTGTTGCCTCACCTTGTCCTCAGTCTACCTAGACAGACCTTGCATCTCTTTCCTTTTTGAGTGTGAGATTTTTTTAACCCTAACTAATGCTTTTGCTAATTTCAAACAGTCGCAAACATCATCTCCTATTTTACTTGGCTCTACTATTTAATAGTGAGTTTACATTGACCCTTCCAAACATAGGAATTGAAGAGTAATCTAGCACAGAACAGAATATTTTCCATGTTGTCAAATGCAACAGGACTTGAATAAACCTATAATTAGTAGATCCTTCCTCTAGATACAATTGTAGTTCTGGAGCAGTTGCCAGAATTTGATGGGCCAATGAAATACATAGGGTGATGTTCCAAGGGTAATTAATATCATCCCATTTTAAAATATTTTATATCTTGGGTTAAAATGAGTTATAATTAATTTTTGAGGGTTATATAGTTAGTGCCAAATGAATGTGTCAGATAATGAGTGTTATATCAAGAGATGACTGTTACAGTGTTGTTACCGATGATTTCACAGTGTGGGGGGATGATTTTAGCAGGAACATGAAGGGAAGGCATATGGGAAGACATACATGAATTCAGTCAGTAAGCATGAAAGCATGAATTTAATCAGTAAGCACTTTTAAAAAAAAAAATCCACAACTCTTACTGATACCTAGACAAAGGGCATGCAGCTTATAGCATACTACGGAAGAAAGACAGTAAATTAATAAGCAAATATAATGTCAAGTGTTATTTTTTTAAGCCAAGCACAGCATTTTAGTTAAGGTGGCAAGGAATAAGTGCTATTTTAGATAAGATGTCAAGGAATACCCTTAAGTAATTTAGTGAAAGAACAGTATTCCATATAGTCGGAAAAGAAAAGGTAAACTCCCTTATAGAAAAACTTCAGTTGACCCATGCATGTATGCTGAGATGTCAAAACGCTTGTGGAAAAAAAATGGGATTAAAAGATTTTTTAAAAGTAAATTCTATTTCCTAATATAAAGCTCTGTCAAGTTCAAGACAGTTTTCTAAGCCATGAGACCAGCCATTTAGTTTATCCCTGAAGACCTGAGGGTCCTGGAAATGTAGCCATGTCAATGTAGTCTTTTTTTATTGGTTGAAGAAAAAAAAAAAAAAAAGAATGCCCTTTAAAGATTTTTTAATATTAGGAAACAAAAAGAATGACCTAATCAAGACTGTAAGGTGAATGCCTAATGATGCTCCACCCAAACTCTAGCAAAATTTCCCTTGTTTGATGAGCGTCATCTGCAGCCAGATTGCTTCTTTTTGCTTAGTCTTGCTTTGGCCGTGTCGACTCCTTTTTGGATCCATATTAATTTTAGGATTTTTTTTCTAGTTCTGTGAAGAATGATGGTAGTATTTTGATGGGAATTGCATTGAATTCATAGATTGCTTTTGGTAGCATGGTCATTTTCACAATATTGATTCTACCCATTCAGGAGCATGAGATGTGTTTCCATTTGTTTGTGTTGTCTATTATTTGTTTCAGTAGTTTTCCTTGTAAAGGTCTTTTGCCCTCTTGGTTAGGCATATTCCTAGGTGGGGTGTGTGTGTGTGTGTGTGTGTGTGTGTGTGTGTGTGTGTGTGTGTGTTTGCAGCTATCATAAAAGGGATTGAGTTCTTGATTTGATTCTCAGTTTGGTTGCTGTTGGTGTACAGGAGAGCTACTGACTTGGCACATTAATTTTTTATCTGGAAACTTTTGCTGAATTCTTGCATTAGTTCTAGGAGCTTTTTGGAGGAGTCTTTAGGGTTTCCTGGTTTATAATCAATTAATCAGCAAACAGCAGCAGTTTAACGTCTGCTATACCAATTTGGATGCCCTTTCCTTTTTTTTTCTCTTGTCTTTTTGCTCTGGCTGGGACTTCTAGTACTATGCTGAAGAGAAGTGGTGAGAGTGGGCATCCTTGTCTTATTCCAGTTCTCAGAGGAATGCTTTCAGTTTTTCCCCATTCAGTAATATATTGGCTGTGGGTTTGTCATAGATCGCTTTTATTATAGATCACTTTTATTATTGAGGTATGTCCCTTATATGCAGATTTTGCTGAGAGTTTTAATCATAAAGGGATGCTGGATTTTGTCAAATACTTTTTCTGCATCTATTGAGATGATCATGTGATTTTTGTTCTTAATTCTGTTTATGTGGTGTATCAGATTTATTGACTTGTGTATGTTAAACCATCCCTGCATCCCTGGTATGTAACTCACTTTATCATGGTGGATTATCTTTTTGATATGTTGTCAGATTTGGCTAGCTAGTATTTTGTTGAGGATTTTAGCATCTATGTTAATCAGGGATATTGGTCTGTAGTTTTTAAAAAATATATTTTTTTCTTATTTTTATTTTTTGATTATGCCCTTTCCTAGTTTTGGTGTTAGGGTGATATACTGGCTTCATAGAATGATTTAGGGAGAATTCTCTCTCTATCTATGGAATAGTGTCCACAGGATTAGTACCAATTCTACTTTGAATGGTTGTTTGAATTCAGCTGTGAATCCATCTCGTCCTAGACTTTTTTTGTTGTTGGTTTTTTTAATTACCATTTTAATTTTGCTACTTGTTATTTGTCTGTTTTAGGTATCTAATTCTTCCTGATTTAAACTAGCAGAGTTGTATCTTTCCAGAAATGTATCCATCTCCACTGTTTTCTAATTTATATATGCAAAGGTATTCATAGTAACCTTGAATGATCTTTTGTATTTCTGTGGTGTCAGCTGTAATATCTCCTGTTTCATTCTAATTAAGGTTATTTGAATTTTCTCTCTTCTTTTCTTGGTTGATCTTCCTAATGGTCTATCAATTTTATTTATCTTTTTGAAGAACCAGCTTTTTGTTTCTTTTATCTTTTATTTGTGTGTGTGTGTGTTTCAGTTTCATTTAGTTCTGCTCTGATCTTGGTTATTTCCTTTAAGGCCATAGTCACCAAAACAGCCTGGTATAAAAACAGGCACATAGACCAATGGAAGGGAACAGAGAACACAGAAACAAACCCAAATACTTACAGCCAACTGATCTTTGAAAAAGCAAACAAAAACATAAAGTAGGGAAAGGACCTCCTATTCAACAAATGGTGCTGGGATATTGGGAAGCCACATGTAGGAAAATAAAAGTGGATCCTCATCTCTCATCTCATAAAAAAAAAAAAATCAACTCAAGATGAATGAAGAACTTAAATCTAAGACTTGAAACTGTAAAAATTCTAGACAATAACATCGGAAAACCCTTGTAGACGTTGGCTTAGGCAAGGATTTTATGACCAAAAACCCAAAAGCAAATGCAATAAAAACAAAGATAAATAGCTGGTACTTAATTAAACTAAAGAGCTTTTGCATGGGAAAAATACAGTGAGCAGAGTAAACAGACAACCCACAGAGTGGGAGAAAATCTTCACAATCTATATATCTGACAAAGGACTAATATCCAGAATCTGTAATGAACTCAAACAAATTAGGAAGAAAAAAACAAATCCTATCAAAAAGTGGGCGAAGGACATGAATAGACAGTTCTTAAAAGAAGATATATAAATGAACAACAAACTATAAAAAAATGCTCAGCATCACTAGTGATCAGGGAAATTCAAATCAAAATCACAATATGATACTACCTTACTCCTTCAAGAATGGCCATAATCAAAAATTCAAAAAATAATTGATTTTGGCATAGATGCAGAAAACAGAGAACACTTCTACACTGCTGGTGGGAATGTAAACTAGTACAACCACTAGGGAAAGCAGTGTGGAGATTTCTGAAAGAACTAAAGTAGAACTATTATTTGAGCCAGCAACCCCACTATTGAATATCTACCCCGAGATAAAGTCATTATACAAAAGAGATACTTGCACACACGTTTATAGCAGCACAAATTGCAATTGCAAAACTATGAAACCAACCCAAATGTCCTTCGATCCATGACCGGATAAAAAAACTATGATATATACATACAATGGATTACTTCTCAGCCATAAAAAAGAATGAATTAATGGCATTTGCAGCAACTCTGGATGAGATTGGAGACTATTATGCTAAGTGAAGTAACTCAGGAATGGAAAACCAAACATTGCATGTTCTGACTCATAAGTGGGAGATAAGCTATGAGGATACAAAGGCATAAGAATGATACAATGAACTTTGGGGACTCAGGGGAAAGAGTGGGAAGAGGGTGAGGGAGAAAAGACTACAAATTGGGTGCAGTGCATGTTGCTCAGGTGATTGGTACACCAAAATCTCACAATTCACCACTAAAGAACTTCCTCATGTAACCAAACACCATCTGTTCCCCAGTCACCTATGGAAATAAAAAATAATAAAGGAGTCATCAGCAACAATACTGTCCTGGTGGAGATGGACTCTCTGGAGAGACATTCCCAGGTATTTTTTTGCTAATGCTTTGGCTAACTTTTTAAAAACATTCTCATAATATGCAGATGTTGTCATTCTTTAGCTCTCCAGAAAATCAGCAAGTGAAATGCCTGGAACATCATAAAAACCCATTGCTATAACCTTTGCTATTGACCAGTCCATTTGTGTTTTGACTGGACCACTTCCACCTCTTGGTAGCCATTGTTTTAATTGTGCTTTGTATTCCAATTGTACTGGTAAAGCCATGTTTCTTCTCCTGTTAAAATTCTTCAAAGAAATGCTTCAGGATCTTTATCCAACTTGTTTAAAGTTTCTATTGAAAGCTCTGATCTTATCTGCAGTCGATCTTGGAGTAAAGGCACCCATTGAATGGAAAGTTTGCTGAACTTTAATTTCCCAGTCAGCATTTTGTAAGCTGAACTAATTGAGATGTTTTTGGTGTTGGCTACTGCTTCTGCGGTTAATGTCAGTCCTTTTTTAATTAGAGCATTAACAATATTAATTTTTTTCTCACAAATTAATGTGGATAGTCTGCCACTGCAGGCCTCATCTTCAGCATCATCTCTTCCCTTCTTAAAACAAGTTACCCATTTGTAAACTATTAATTTATTTGGAGCATTGTCCTCATAAACTTTTTGTAAAGTATCAGTGATTTCACCATTCTTACGCCGAAGCTTCACCATCAATTGGATGTTTCTTCTTGCTTCCATTTTAGCAGAATTTATGTTGCATTCATATGGGTTCTTTTCAAACTGATGTCTTATTCTTCTTAATGCCTCAGAGTAGATCATGTTCAGACATGTTATAACAAGTTAGTACAGTTTTATTTTGGTGTGAAAACTGAAATACATGCATAGTTTTTTCATACTATGCATTTTCCCTGAACTTTCTGAACACCCTTCAAATTATCTAAGGTAACTCTACCTCTAAGTTTTTGAGACAGGGTCTCATCTCACTCTGTCACTCAGGATGGAGTGCATTGACACAATCATGGCTCACTGTAACTTCAAACTCCTGGGCTTAAGCTATCCTCCTGCCTTAGCCTCTTGAGGAGCTAAAAGTATACAGACATGTGCTACTACACCCAGGTGCTTTCTAATTTTTTGTAGAGGGGAGTCTCATTATGTTATCCAGGCTGAAAAATTCATTCTCTCAGTATTAAGGAAACTCATTTCACAGTATTCAATTACATACTTTCACCTAACAAAATCCCCCTATGTTTGGCTTGTCAGCACTAGCAGGTTGTCTTTAGCCATTTAAATTTCTCAGTGCAGAAGCCAGACACATGTTCACTGTGTGCATCACATTGCAAGAACCGCAGGTTAGACTTCCTGAGTAGTTCCAAAGCTCTGTTCACTACATGGAGGTGAGGAGAAGCGCTCCTATAGCTTTTTTTTTTTTTTTTTTTTTTTTTTTTTTTTTTTTTTTTATAGTGGTGCTAGAGTGAGACCTTTAGACTAGCTCTTCCCAAAGAAAGCGTCTTCACAATGCCATCCCTTGAATCACCAATCATCACGATTGAATGCCATCAATAATCAACTCAATCATGAAACTTGTTTTGGAGTGTTTATTTTAAAAATTTGCAGCTTGATAATTATTATCTTCATACTTAGAGTCTTGACAAAGTTGCCATTTGCCATGTTAATATTCTCTCACATTTTAAATGCATCATCTCATTTAATCTTCACAACAAACCTGACTCTAGGTTTAAATTTGTTTTTCAGTTTAACATATGAGGGATTGAGAGTTAGACAGGATAAATGATCTGGCTCTTGTCCCAGAGCTAATAAAAGATGACACAAGGATTTTAATCCATGTTTCTCTAACACCAAAGTCAGTGCTTTCCAGTCTCCCTCCTAGCATGATGCAGGACAAGAACAAAGGACAATCTTAGCAGAAATAAAATCCTGAAGATCTAGGGGACATGACCTATGACATAGCTGTAGAACATAGAAAAGCAAAGAAGTGTTTACCTTACTGGAACAAAAGTAGTAATAAATTCCTACTTCTTGTTGATTACAAACTAAACATATTTCCAGCTCTTCTAAATAGTAGGTCTATGTATGTAAGGTGTGGGATTGAAACCACCCTTGCAAAATTATGGCAGTAAGAGAAATCTAACCTCGTTGAGTCCATGTTGCTTCTGACCTCCAAGCTGTCCTTGGTCAATCCTGGATGTAGGTCAAGGTAACTTTGCAAGAAATTTAGTTTATAGTTTAACCTTAAAGTAGAGATAATAGCCCTTTTCAAAACTAAACTGCCTTTGTAAAACTAATGAAAGGCCACAAGATTAGGATTATGAAAGTGGACTGAATTTGAATAAGATAGGTTCAGGGCTCATGTCACTAGAAATCACAAGAATTGTGACTTTCCTAATTGCTCCTGTAGATAACATCACTATTGTAGAAATTAAGATTGTTTTTGTTTTTTGTTTGTTTGTTTTTTGAGCTGTCTTGCAGAATGACCAAAGCCAGATTCCTGATTCATGACTCAACTGATCCTGTGCCCTACCCAGCTCCAGAGGCAGGCTCAGGACAGGAGGACCATTTTCCACACAGCTATAATTTTATCCCTACCAATCAGCAGCATCTATCTTCTAGCCTCCCACCCACCAAATTGTCCATAAAAACCCTAAGCTCCAAGCCTTTGGGGAAATTGATTTGAGTTATAACTCCAGTTCTTGCACATGGGCTGGCCTCACATCGGTTAAACTCTTTCTTTACTGCAGTGCCGTGGTCTCAGTGAATTGATTTTGTCTGTGCAGCAGGTAGGAAGAAGCTGTTATATGATTAAAAACTGGAGTGGGAAAAAAAAACAACTTTGGCATTTTCTTAATTTAGAACAGAGGTATATTTACTTTTACCAAACTTAATTACTGATTTTTATTCAATCATTCAATAAATGAGGTTTCTTTTGTGTGTACTCTGCTTGTTTTTTCACATTTCTGGAACTTAAAAAATTCAGTGATTCATCTCTTTATTTTTAAAATTTCATATTTCTAGTGAACAGAAGGGCTAATTTCTTATTTGTTTGTTTTTATTTCTCTGTAGAGAAAAGGTCTCACTGCATTGCCCAAGTTGGTCTCAAACTTCTGGCCTCAAGCAATGCTTCAGCCTTGACCTTCCAAAATTCTCGGATTACAGGCATGAGCCACAATGCCTGGTCTTCTCTATATTTTTATGTTGACAAAATGATGTTAGTTCATCATGGATAATATAATCAGAGAGGAGACTGTAGTTACTGGGCCTCTACTACAAGACAATACTGTTCATTATGGAAAAGAATCTACTGATAAACTTTTTAGGTGAAAGGGGATGAGACTTTTAAGAGAGATTTTTGAGTACCAATCAATTCTGAAATTGCATTCTAAGTGGGTAGATCTGGTAATCTACAAGGGTCAAGGCTGAATCTCTGAAGATTATAGGCAAGAGATTGAGGGTAGTTTTTAATTTCTAAAGAAGGGGAAAAAAGATGAATGAATTATTCAGGCCCTCATCTTAACACATTTTTGGAAATAAAGATACACACATATTAAAGGAAACTGTTATCCCTGATACCAAAACCAAATACGGCACACACATCCAAATTCTACAGACCAATATCACTTAGGAACTTAGGTGCAAGCGTCCTCCACAAAATTTAGCAAATTATATCCAGCAATATGTAAATAAAATTATATACCATGACCAAGTGGGATTTATATTGCATGTATGTAACACTGGTTCAGCATTTGAAAATCAATGTAATCAGAGCAGACTAGAAAAGAATCAAATAATCTTATCAATTGACACACGAAAATATTTGACAAAACACAACACCCATTCATGTTAAAAACTCCCAGCAAACTTAGAATAAAGGAGAGCTGCCACAACTTGATATCGAGTAACCACAAAAAACTCTGCAGTTCACATTGTACTTAGTAATAAGACACTAGATGTTTTCTGCCTAATACTAGGAAGGATGTTTGCCTTCCCATTCCTATAATACTATAATTTCTAGCTAATGCAACAAGGCAAGAAAAAGAGATAAGAGGCATTCAGATGGAAAGGAGAAATCTAGTACAGAGACAAAAAATAGGTAGAGCTTAGAATTCAGAAATTAAGATGGAACTAAAAACCCTAAATCGAAGAATGGGTCAGGAATCAGGAATCCTGTGTGTAATAGAAATGTTAAGTCGTGGTACATATTTTGGGATATGAAGTGACAAGAGAGGTGAGTACATTGGTGTAGGTATGTTGTAGAGAGTGTTTAGAAATCAATTTAATTTGGCACAACTGCTTTGTCTTATTTAAATAGCAGGAAGAAATCTGAAGTTAAGGACCTGATTTGTTCAGTACTTTCTGGTAGAAACTAAAGAACCACATCAGGGAGATACTTAATATAGTATAGTATAGTGTCAGTAGTAACAGGTGCAGATGCCAGCAAAATAATTATCGTTTGTAGAGACTTCACTGAAAGTAACCCACAAGTAGAATAACAGTGTCTGAATTAATTTTTCAACTGACACTGCTTTTGCAATAAATATTTAGAGAGACAAAATTAGCATCAATTTAATGTCTGAAGAAATAAATAATTTTAAAGTATAAGGCTATGTATTAGTGTGCTGGGGCTGCCATAACAAACTATCAGAAACTGGGTGACTTAAGCAACAGAACCTTATTATCTCCCAGTTCTGGAGGTTGGACATCAAAATCAAGGTGTCAGCAAAGCTGGTTCTTCCTGATGGCTCTGAAGGAAGGACCTGCTCCAGATTCTCTTTTTGGTTTATGGTCATCTTTGTGTCTGCTCACATTATATTTTGTCTCAGTCTGTCTCTGTGTCCAAATTTCCTCTTTTCATAAGGACATCAGTCATATTAGCTTAGGACCCATCCTAAAAACCTTATTTTAATTCCACTATCTCTATAATAAAGACTCTAACTCCAAATAAGATTACACTGTTTTTGAGGGAAGAGAGTAGTAGTTCAACCTATAACAGATTAACTCAAGCTATTTATCAATTGCAGCTTTCCAGATAAGACTGTACATAAAATACATGGATTAAAAAAATGCGTCCTCAAAATTTTTGCATGCAGAATTATAATTCGCAAATTTAATCAGAAATTTATGAATAAAGTGCCATAATTTTAAAGTGGTTCATTGATGGATTGGAATCAATAGAGCAGAAAATGAGATGCATCATTTACTCCCAAATTTCACTTAGCCTCTCAAAGCAATCCATTGCCTGGTGTCACTAAGCAATAAATGGCACTCTGAGTTTCACTTTTGGTAGATCCTTTCCTGGAAACACTAAAGAGTAAAGCAATACTCTAAGGATAAACAGTTGAAAAGAATGAAAGTTTGGGGTAGTAATGCATGCATCATAATGATTAGTCCCCAGTCATCAGCTCATGTTTCCAACAGAGGCTGAAAAGTTGTGCTCTGCAGATTTCTTAGCTATGTGTGTTCTCTTTACACAAACACACCGTTGAAACAAATGAAAAGTTGCTTGCTTGCTTATTTCTAGTAGCCATATTACTTTTTATCGCCCACACTGCTTAAGAAAGATACAAAGAGTTCTACTCAGCATTCAATAACCCTTTTGATTCAGAAAAGTGTGGGCACCCAAAATACTTTCTAAAAGAACAAACTGTAAGCAGGAAGGAGCTATTAACAGAGGAAAATGGGAAATGGAAGCAGCAGAGCCAATTACAGGTACATTTCTGCTTGTTGAAGAGACCTCAAAATAGAAGATTTAAACATCTGTCTGTAAAGCCTTTTTTTTAAGTAAAAAATTTAAAAGGGCATCATAGGCCATATATAAAAAAAGAATATCCATCCTGCCTACGAAAGTAAGTACTTCCTTCCTCTTACCTGATTGAAGGCACAAGATAATTATCTCTCAGTGACACTTTAAGAATTCTAAATAAACCACTCTCAGGTGGCCCTCTTAAGAGCAGTACCCCCTAGGAATCTGCCATTGAATCTCAAAACTATAATTTTTCCAGACACTCTGTGCAAAATACATTCTTTTTCAATCTCTAAACTTGCTAAGTAGATGTGTTTAGTTAAAAATAAAATCAAGTGGAATGTTGTCCAGGTGTAAGTTATTAACTGACAATGATGGCAGAACAGAGGGGGCCTTCACAAAGTAAACTCACATTCTTGGTGCAAGTCACATGTTTTAGATCGTTTGCTAAGCTCTTTATTGAACATATCTCTTTATTCTTGATGATAATCTATTAACACAATATTTTGATTTTGTGGATGTTGAAAGATAGGAAATGACTGATACAGAAGTAAATGGTAGAAGCAGATTCAAACCCACGTTTGTTTGACTCCACAAAGTTTATATTTCTTCTTCTCAGTTCCAGAAACTGAGGCATAGGGAGAGAATGCTCAGGGCATGCCAAACTCATTTCTTAACTTATCATGTGTCTTAGCTTGAGCTGCTATAATAAAATACTATGGACTGTGTGGCTTAAACAACAAACATTTGTTTCTCATGGTTCAGGAGGCTGGGAAGTCTCAGGTCAAGGAGCCAGCAGATTGGGTTCTGGTAAGGGCCCACCCCTGGATTACCAGTGGCCATCTTCTTAGTGTGTGTCCTCACATGAAGGGGAGCAGAGAGAATGAGAGCAAGCTGCCATCTCTATTTTCATAAGAGCACTAATCCCCTTCATGAAGACCCTATCCCAGGCATCCCCAAACTTTTTACACTGGGGGCCAGTTCACTGTCCCTCAGACCGTTGGAGGGCCACCACATACTGTGCTCCTCTCACTGACCACCAATGAAAGAGGTGCCCCTTCCTGAAGTGCGGCAGGGGGCTGGATAAATGGCCTCAGGGGGCTGCATGAAGCCCGCGGGCCGTAGTTTGGGGATGCCTGCCCTATCCTCATGACCTAATTGCCTCTAAAAAACTCCACCTCCTAATGTCATCTCATTGGGAAATTTCAACACATGAATTTTAGGGGAACACAGATATTTCATCCATAACACCAGGATTCTTCAGATTATGGTCCTTGAAGACTTTTGCTTTTTAATTTTTAAAGATTTTAGAGACGGGCTCACTCTGTTACCTAGGCTGGAGTGCAGTGGCACCATCATAGCTCACTGTAGCCTCCAACTCCTGGGCTCCAGTGATCCTCCTGCCTCAGTGTCCAAAGTAGTTGGGGCTACAGGTGTGCACCACCATGCCCGGCTAATTTTATTTATTTATTTGTTAGTTGGTTGGTTGGTTGGTTGAACACAGGATCTTGCTATGTTGTTCAGGCTGGACATGATGTCTGTATCAGAATTATATCTCTGCTGTGCTTCTGCCTACACCCTTATCTATCTCTAAGTGCTTTATGGGCATTTATAGCCAAGCTTTTGGTCATGCTATTTTTCTTGTCTAGAAAGCCCATTTATACTCTTTTTCATGTACAAAAGGTTCTTCACCAAATGTAATGCCATTCTCCTAGGAGATGTTGGAAATGTGCATGGCGTCTACCATTGTCATGATGGGGATGCTACACTAGCAGAAAGCGCCCGGGAACCAGGGCTGCTCAGCAGTGTGCGATGTTGTGCTGTCTGGGCAATTCCACACCACAGAGAATTGCTCTGTGCCAGATGCCCATAGAGCCCCTTTTGAGAACACTGACCCTAATCTCTCAAGCCCAACTACCTCCGTTGAAGTGTGATGCCCCTAACCCCTGAGCCTGAACTAGTCTGCTCCTCTTAAACATTTCCAAAACCTACTTACTTATTAATCTGTGTGTTTTGTGTTAATGTATTTTGAATTTAATTATTAGTTATCTTTTTCTGTTACATATAAAATTTGTCTTTCTAGTTATTCTGTGTTCCTTGAGAGTAGGTATTGAGAGTACACATTTAATGTTCCTTTATTCACAACTATAATAGCAAATATTTATATAGCATATGCAATCTACTGTTTTTTGTTGTTGTTCATTTGTTTGTTTGTTTGTTTTGAGATGGAGTTTTGCCCTTGTTGCCCAGGTTGGAGTACAATGATATGATCTCAGCTCACCACAACCTCCACCTCCTGGGTTCAAGTGATTCTCCTGCCTCAGCTTCCCTAGTAGCTGGGATTACAGGCATGCACTACCACGCCCAGCTAATTTTGTACTTTTAGTTGAGACAGGGTTACTCCATGTCGGTCAGGCTGGTCTCGAACTCCCAACTTCAGGTGACCCTCCTGCCTCAGCCTCCCAAATAGCTGGGATTACAGGCATGCGCTACCACGCCCAGCTAATTTTGTACTTTTAGTTGATACAGGGTTTCTCCATGTTGGTCAGGCTGGTCTTGAACTCCCAATTTCAGGTGATCCTCCTGCCTCATCCTCCCAAAGTGCTGGGACTACGGATGTGAGCCACCACACCCAGCCAGCTATCTACTGTTTAAAGCACTTTCTGTGTGTTTTAACTCATTTAACCCTCCAGATAATCCAAGAATTATTATTCCAATTTCATAGATGGAAAACCTAAGGATCAGAGAAGTTGAATAACTTTCACAAGTATCAGAGCTGTGACTCAAACCCAGAGAGTCTACCTACAGGGTATGATGATTTTAACCACTAAATGCAATGGCTTTACCCAGCAAACATGTCTCAAGTGCTTATTATAGATTAAACACACAAATAAATCTTTGATTCTTTAGAAAATATTTGTAAAATCTGTGAAGTATAGTAATGGAATAACATATATAGAAGTCCAAAGGTGGGTTAGGTGAGTACCTAGCCCAGCTAAAGGGGCTATGAGGAGCCTCCTAAAAGGAGGAACTAAACCTGGTGTGTCAAGGATGAGGCAAGGATGGAATGGAGAATGAGGCTGGAGAGGAGGTGAAGACAGATCACAGAAGAGCCGTGTCAAAAATCTTAAACCCTATCTTGTAGGTAGCAGGTTTTAAATAAGGGGTGACTTAGTCAAGTCTAAGCTTTTTTAAAAATTACCTTGGCAACTAGGTGAAGAAGATCAGAGGATGAGGCCAAAAAAAGCCATCAGAAAGCTGTGGTAGCCCAGAGTGAGAGATGCTTTTGAGGATGATAATGACGTAGTCTATCTGTACTACTGTAACAAAATACTACAACCTAGGTAATTTATAGATAACAGAAATGTGTTTCTCAGAATTTTGGAGCCTGGGAGGTTCCAGATCAGGACACTGGCATTGGTATCTGGTGAGGGCTGCTCCACGTTTCCAACATGGCAACTTCCTCACATGGCAGAAGGCAGGAAGGCAAAAGGATCAAATGCTGCAGGAAGCTTCTTTCATAAAGGCCTTATTATTCCCCAGACAGACTGTATTGTCTTGTCTTGGATGAGTGGATTGCAAAGCAAGCCTATTAGTTCCTACTCAAATGCTGTGGCAACATCATATGCTGAGATGAGTGCTGGACGAGGGATCTTAATATTTGGATTCAGTCTCAGTGTTGCTTTTTATTACTGTTACTTAAATTCTATTAGTATATTTCATTATCTATACAAATAAGAGAACTGAAAAGGCCAATGTCAGAATAGAACGTGTTTATACCTTTTCTTGGAATAACTGCTGCTTATCTTCTGTAAACTAAATGAATATTATAAATCTGGAAAGTATTTAAATGTTTCCTTTTTTAGTCTGAAAGAAAGACAGCTGCATTATCATGTTGCCTGAAATAAGCTTTGTTTTCATTATTCTTTAATCTGCAAGCTAGCCAACCAAGCTGTGCCCTTAGTTCACTTCCTTGGAAATCCCATGGAAGTCAGTGGGATGTGGAATGATGAGCTAACAGTTGAGTTTGGCCTGTGTTCTGGTGTGATTAACATGGCAGGGGACCAGATAGAACTTGGGAGGTAAAGTGCTGCACTTGCATGAATAATATCTCCAAAAATTAAATTTGAAAGGGGATATATGAAAGAAATAATTTCTCTAACAGACCTGTCTGACACTGTGTTTCTACCTTCTCCTGCCAAGCAACCTTTTTTGTAGACAATCGGAAGAAAGACATCTGTAAAAATGATATATTGGGGAGTGTGTGGGTGTGAGCACATGTGTGTACTCTGTCTGTGTGGGGTGTGTATATCTCAATGTATGTCCATATTCAGAGAAAAATGAGGATGAGAAAGGAATTAGTAACAACACAGGTTCGCTTCACCTCCCCAGGGAAGCCATACAATGGGTAAATGTGTCAGTCTTTAGCACATTTTTCCTGCTTCACTGTTATGCACCTGCGTCCCCGGTGTACTGTGTGTGACCAGAGCACATGGTCTGTATATTTTCATTTTGTCTCCAGTGTGATGCTTGGCACACAAGATGAGATCAAAACGTGTTGAATTGTTTTTGATTAAATCAATCCCAACTTTTATAATTAATTTGGAGCAGTTATTTCTGCTCATCTTACTTTGCTGCTCCAGAAATTTCTCTCAAGCAAAGACAAAGGTTGTTTTTAAATATATGTATGTGCCTGCTACTGTTTTAAGTCCTAATATGCACTGTTAATATATAAGGGTCTTTGCAATTCAATAAGAAATGAAAAATACTCACTGGTAAATACAAATTCATAAAGAAGAATTGAAGATGGCATATAAGAATATTGAAATCCTTTTTTCAAAATTTCAGACTCATTAGTCTCAACATAAAATAATTCAAAGATATAGGATCCAGTGCAAAATGTGAGGATAGCCATCTGGAACCAATATACATCAAAGAATGTATATTATTATAATACATATTTTACACAAAAGCTAACAGACAGACATGGGGTCGCTTCATGGTAAAGAGGTAACAATCACAAGGGGCTCTATTTCCAATGTCATTTAGTTGAGATTTGAATATAGACTAAGGAATCTATTTAACAAATACTATCTCAACACAAAGGTTAAGAAGTGGTAGCCAGGCATGACAGAAGAAAAAACAGCTGTGTTATGTGACTCAGTTTCCAGGGCTTAACTTTTCCCCTTGGCATAGTAAATTAAGAAGGTCCTGAAATTTTCTTTTCTTTTCATTGTAGAAATTTACAAATTAGGAAAACTAGAAATTCAAAACTTGCTAGACACACAAAATAATACAATGAGATGCTACTTTTATCCATCAAAATACTGAAGATTATAATTAAAAAATGTTACACTTGACAAAAGATGCCAGAAACAGACACACTCATACAGGACCGGAGGAAATGTAAAGTGATGCAGTCCTTCTGGAGGACTACTGGGTCATATTATCAAAAGTCTTAACTATCTTCTTTTATGCAGTATCTGCATTTCGAGGAATTTAATCAATAGAAGTAATCAGAAATGTGTACAAATGTTTCTGTGTAAGAGTTATTCCACCATTATTTACAAAAGCAAAGAAGAAAACACAAAGGAAATAACCAAAATATTCAGTAATATTGTTATGAAAGCATATTATTTTAAAATGCATTAAAAATATTCATAACATATTAAGTTAAAATATGACATAAAGCAATATATGATAAAAATATATGGGTATGGGTGCTTTAGTCTTAACACTGGCAAAGTGATTTTAATTTTAATATTATTCAAATTTTCTATAAAAAATGCATTCATGTGTGTGTTTTTAACCCTTAATTTAAAAAGAGTTACCATGCTCACTATAAAACTAGATGAAAAAAAGAGACCTTGATCTGAAAAGAGCTGTTCAAACTTTAGTAGGAAATGTTAAATATATTAAAAATGTAAACACTATGGTTTATTTGAGTTTTATTGTGTACCAAATAAAAGGAAATGTTTGCTAGCTCAAAAAAAAGGGGGGGTTACTGTTATCAAATACTCAATACCGAAGGAACAGAGACTGTTTAGAAAAAATTAAGGTTTTGGATGTTCTAAATATTTAATATTATTACCTCTAAGTATTTATTCAGAAGAAAAATGCCATAGTTTCTTTTTTTTACTGCCTTGTGCATTTACTAATGTTTTAGTTGATTGCTGGGTAACAAATCAGCTAGGATCTTTCACTATGTTAGAAGCTACTTGTAAAATGTGTTCATCTTTAAACAAGTGATTATTTTTATTATATACCAGCACATCCTTATAGCAATTTTTAAAAACACTGAAAGTTTATAGAACAAACTTCTTTTGTCTTTTCTTTTCAAACTTTTACTATTTGTTTGCATAAAAACTTATGTTTATTCATTTGTTTAACAAGTATTTATTGAACACTCCTATAGTCTAAGTTCTGTTCTTGGCACTGAGGAAACACTGGTGAATAAATATGTCCTGACCTTGGATTTTAATAGTGCATGTAACAAATTAATTTAAAAATTACATAAAATCATATCAGGAGATGATAGGTGGTACCAGCCAATGGTATAGCAGGATGGGAAGCTCATAAGTGATGAGAGATGGTATTCATTAAGTTGGTCAGACACGACTTCTGGAGGAGGTGCCATTTGAGCAGAAACATGAATAAAATGAAGGAACAATGTGTTTACATTGTAGAAACAACATGATAGGCAGAGTGAAACAGGTTCAAGGGCCAGGGGACAGAAACAAAGTTGGCATGCTAGAATAGCAAAAGCATACTGAGAACGGAGTGCAGGACATGAGGACAAGAGTGAGAGAAAATCAGGTTAAGGCATCCAGGTGCGGGTGGCTCACACCTATAATCCCAGCACTTTGAGAGGCCAAGGTGGGCAGATCACAAGGGCAGGAGATCGAGATCATCCTGGCTAACGTGGTGAGACCACCTCTACTAAAAATACAAAAACCAGTTGGGTGTGGCGGCGCGTGTCTGTAGTCCCAGCTACTTGGGAGGCTGAGGCAGGAGAATCTCTTAAACCAGGGAGTAGAAGGTTGCAGTGAGCTGAGATCGCACCACTGCACTCTAGCCTGGTGACAGAGCGAGATAGCAAAAGAGTTAAAAAAAAAAAAAAAAAAAAAAAAAAAAAGATAGATAGATAGAAAAAGATATTAGGTCAAGGCATATCCCTATTACAGATTTACTGAGTTCTGTGGCTTTTGCTCTAGTTTTACAGGGGGGTTCCTGGGAGGATTTAGCGAGAGAGTAATGTGATCTGATTTCCATTGTTAAAGAGTATGCTGGTTGCTGAGTAAAAAACTGTAGGCAGGAAAGAGAAGAAAGAAAAATAATACCACTTTGGAAGGTCTTGCATGAGTGCAGGCAAAATGAAGTTGCCTGGACCAAAAATAAAGGTGATGAGAAGTAATTGAACTCTAAATGTATTTTTTTTTTTTTTTTTTTTTTTTTGAGACGGAGTTTCGCTCTTGTTACCCAGGCTGGAGTGCAATGGCGCGATCTTGGCTCACCGCAACATCCGCCTCCTGGGTTCAGGCAATTCTCCTGCCTCAGCCTCCTGAGTAGCTGGGATTACAGGCACGTGCCACCATGCCCAGCTAGTTTTTTTTGTAATTTTAGTAGAGACGGGGTTTCACATGTTGACCAGGATGGTCTCGATCTCTCGACCTCGTGATCCACCCGCCTCGGCCTCCCAAAGTGCTGGGATTACAGGCTTGAGCCACCGCACCCGGCCTGAACTCTAAATGTATTTTAAATATAGAATCAGCAGAATCTGTTGAGAAAAAGAGATGAATCAATGATGACTTCTAGGTTCTTGACTCAAGCAGTTGCCTGAATAGTGTTTTCATTTCTTAGTGAGGTAAGTGGTTGGAGAAAGTGGATAGCAATAGTTTTGTTTTGGACGTGTTGGTCTTGAGTTGCGTACTTGACGTCCGAATTGGGATGTGGAGTAGGCAGTGATGTACAAGTCTGGGGTTCAGAGAGTAAATATGGTCTGGAGATACAAATGGAGAAATCACATGCATACAAATGGAATTTAGAGTCAAAGAACAGAATAAATACACCTAGGAAGAGAGAATGTGTTCCAATAATTATGTCCTGTAATAATCCAGCATTTCTATGCAGAAAAGGCAAAGAATAACTACAAAATGAGAATGAGAAAATATTGTCAATTCAGTAGAAGGAAAACAAAAAGAGTACGGAATACAAATAAAAACTGAAGACATTTTTCAGCCAAGAAATGATCGGCTATGTCAAATCCTTCTGCTAGTTCTGGAACAAAGATTAGAAATGAAACTCAGATGGAATTTAGCAACATAGAATTTGATGTTGAGCTCAAGAGTAGCTTCAGTGAAGTTGTGGAAAGAGTAGTTTCAGTGAAGTTGCTGACTAGAAAAGATGGCAGAGAGGACAAATGGGAAAGAAGCGGAGACAGTGAATGCAGACAATTCTCCTGAAGATGTTTGCTATTAGGTTTATGCATTGTAAGTATCACATAAATAAAACACACAGTATATATATATCATTATGTATTATAATTACATGTAGTCAGGATGTTTTAATATATTTAGTGCTATAATTTAAACTCTGATAATTTGACAGGTAAGATAATATTTCATTTTACTTAAAATATTGCTAATTTGTAATTGTGGTAAAATACATAACAAAAATTTTGCCACATTAGCCATTTTTAAGTGTATGGTTCAATAGTATTAAGTGTATTCACACTGTTGTGCAATCAATCTACAAAACGTTTTCGTCTTGCAAAACTGAAACTCTGTAGCCTCATTAAAAAGTTCCTCATCACTTCACTCCAAGGATATCCACAGATCCAAGGAGTGGAGTGACAGTCACTGTTCTGCTTTCTGTCTGTATGCGTCTGACTACTCTAGCTACCTCATATAAATGGAATCATATAGTATTGTTTTCCAGTGACTGGCTTATATCACTTAGCATAATGTCTTCAAGGTTCATCCATGGTGTAGCATGTGTTCAACTTCTTTCCCTTTTAAAGCTGAACAATATTCTATTGTGTGTATATACCACATTTTAAAATTTATTCATCTATTAATGAACATTTGGATTACTTGTCCCTTTCGGCTATTGTGAATAATGCTGCTGTGACTATGGGTGTACAGATATCTCTTGAAACTCTCCTTTGTGGAAAGTAGAGCCCCATCAGCCAGCTTGTGACCTATTTTGTCTCCTCAGTGGGGATGCCTAGGAAAGGAAAGACTAACCGAGTCACAATTTCTTGTGAACATGTTAGTAACTAAACGTCCTGATAAACACACAAATGCTATTTATTAGCAAAGATATGAGTCTTTATTTACGAAATGTTTTTTAACAAGGTATATTTGGTCAGTTTGGGTTGCTTATTTTAAGGATATATTGGTATTTATAAACTATCTAGCTAATAGGGCATAAAAATTGGGTGTTTTATAACCAAATGGCTCCTACTATTTAAGACATGTTCTTCTTCAAGTTTTGTATAACACCTTGCATGTCGATTCTGAACCAGAAGGCATTGCTACATAGAAGACAAAGGACATCTGAGATTCTGCCTTGACAGTTTTAGATATCTTCAAGGAAAGAATGCTTCTCTAGTCTTGCTATTGCTTCTGCATTTTGAATTACTAGTAAAATTGATACTGGTTGTGATTTATTATTTATAGTATGTCTTGTTTGACTGTCTAATTCTTCGTGATAGTAGAGTGGATATTATATTTATTCACAGTCTGCAGATAAAAAATTTAAAAACAGAAAGTTTCCATTTGTTCTTGTTCAGACTTTTTGATGTAGGCATTTTTAATGCTATGAACTTTCCTCTTAGCACAATTTTTGCTGTGTCTCAAAGGTTTTGATGAGTAGTGTCACTATTGTTTTTCAGTTCAAAGAATTTTTAAAAATCCATCTTGATTTCATTGTTGTCCCAAAGATCATTCAGATGTAGATTATTTAATTTCCATGCATTAGTATAGTTTTATAGTTTTGAGGGTTCCTTTTGGAGTTATTTCCAGTATTATTCCACTGTGGTCTGAGAGGGTACTTGATATAATTTTGATTTTCTTACATTTATTGAGATTTGCTTTGTGGCCTATCATATGGTCTATCTTTGATAATGTTCCATGTGCTGATGAAAGTAATGTATATTCAGTTGTTGGCTAGAGTGTTCTGCAAATAACTTTAAGTCCATTGTTCTAGGGCATAGTTTCAGTCCATTGTTTGTGGACTTTCTGTCTTGATGACCTGTCTTGTGCTGTCAGTGAAATATTAAAGTCCTCCTCACCCATTATTGTGTTGCCATGTATCTTATTTCTTATGGCTGGTAGTAATTGTTTTAAAATTTGGGAGCTCCCATATTAGGGGTTTATATATTTAGGATTGTGGTATTTTCCTGTTAGACAAGGCCTTTTATTATTGTGTAACTTCCCTCTTTGTCTTTTTTAACTGTTGTTGCTTTAAAGCCTGTTTTGTCTGATTTTAGAATCGCTATTTCTGCTTACTTTTCATAGAATACCTTTTTCTATGCCTTTACCTTAAGTTTATGTGAGTTCTTATGCCTTAGGTGAGTCTCTTGAAGACAGCAGATACTTGGTTGGTGGATTTTTATCCATTCTGCCATGATGTATTTTTAAATGGAGCACTTTAGCTATTTAAATTTACATTAGTATTGACATGTGAGGTACTGCTTTATTCATTATGCTAGTTTGCCTGAATATCTTGTGTTTTATTTCACTGTGTTATTGTTTTATAGGACCTATGAGATTTATGTTTTAAGGAGGCTCTATTTCGGTGTATTTTGAGGTTTTGTTCCAAGATTTAGAACTTCTGTTAGCATTTTTTGTAGTGCTGGCATGGTAGTGGTAAATTCTCTCAGAATTTCTTTCTCTGAAAAAAGACTTTATCCCTCCTTCACTTATGAAGCTGTTTGGCTGGATAAAAAATTCTTGGCTGACAACTATATTGTTTAAGCATTCTAAAGATGGGACTCCAAATCTTTCTGGTTTGTAGAGTTTCCGCTGAGAAAGCTGCTGGTCATCTGCTAGGTTTTGCTTTATATATTTTCTGATGTTTTTGCCTTCTCTCTCTTAAGATTCTTCCCTTTGTCTTGACATTAGATAACCTGATGGCTATGTGCCTGGGTGATTATCTTTTTACAATAAATTTCCAAGGTGTTTTTTGAGTTTCTTTTATTTGGATATCTAGATCTCTAGAGAAGCCGGGGAAGTTTTCCTTAATTATTCCTTAAAATATGTTTTCCAATCTTTTTCCTCAGGAATACCAATTATTCTTAGGTTTGGCCATTTAAAATTATCTCAAATTTCTTGGAGGCTTTGTTCATTTTTTTGATTATTTTTTCTTTCTCTTTGTCTGATTGGGTTCATTTAAAAGCCTTGTCATTGACCTCTGTAGTTCTTTCTTCTATTTGTTCTAGTCTATTGTTGAAACTTTCCAATGCATTTTGTATTTCTCTAAGTGTGCCTGCCTTTCATTTTCAGAAGCTGTGACTGAACTCACAACTCCATGTGTTTTCTTTAAAAGACTCCTAGTGAATTGTCACGGACATCATGCCTAACAGGGCAGTACTTCTAATTATTCACCCATGTGAGTACTCTGTCTTGGCAGAGAGGTGACTTCACTCCCAACCTGTTGGTGGGTCTCTTTATTTAGTTATAGTTTGTACAATGTGAGAAGTGGTATGTCACTGTCATTTCCAAACTGACACAGAGAAAGCCCTCCTGTTCCCAGATTTTTTTAATATATATATGGAGGGGCCTACATTTGATGGCAACATCACCAGCTGTAAACACCATAGATTTTTTTTTTAACTCTAAGGAGAATGCCAGCCTTTGAGTCATTGGGCTCTGAGGCTTTGAGTCATTGAGGCTTTGCATTAGGAGTAAATAGATTTACATTGAATTAACAATTGAGTATTTGGGGTTATATGTCATCACAACAAGACATAATATATCTTGGCTAAAGCCTTAGAGGGAGAAGTGCATGGCATTTGTGAAGGATATTAATTTACTGAGGAAACTTCTATTATTTATGTTGGGCCAGGCATTGTACTGACACTGTGGTGGATAAAAGAAACACTGAATGAAACATAGACCCTGGCCCTTAGGAGCTGATGGTCTAATAGCAGCTTCCACTTAAGTTTTATTGGCTTACTTTTGATCTTTCACAGTTCATTTTACCTAATCTTCACAACAACACTATTCCTATTTACATTTCACAATGAGTAAGCCAGGACCCAAATCCACTGAGTGAGTAAAATGACACAGAATTAACATAAGACCTCTGATTTCTGTCTGTTTAAATGTGCTCAGCTCAGGTCTAGACTTGTGCATGAGTGAGCTGTCCTGACTGAAGGTGAGTCATGAGACCATAAGAAAAGGCATGTTGGAGGGAGAAGCAGTGTACTGGGCAAAGCAAATGTGCACAGCCTCAGAGAGTCTGCCTTTTGGGGACTGTAGCTTTGAAGTTGAGCCCAGTAGTACAAGCAGGGTTTATTTATTACAGTTAAGCTTTTTTTCTTTCTTTTCTTTTTGTTTTTCATTAATAAGAGTATGGAAGAACAAAGAAGACATCTAAGAACTAAACATGTTTCTTTATTCATATATACAACTCCTAGATGGGAAATTTGCCAAATATTTTTTATATTAATCTATATATTTTATTATAGTTTGCTTTTATTTGATTATTCTATACCTTTGTCTCATTGATAAAAAATTTCCCAGTGATTATATAACTCACTTCTTTTTCTACCAGTATTTCATCCCCAAGACATAACACTTCTCTATTTGCTAAGTCATTTTTGAGACTATATGTTTTCTTCATTTTAATACGTAAGTTAAAATAAAGCTGTTCATATTAATTAAATTTTTTCTAAGATATAAAGCGTTTAACATTATAAACTTATAGCATGGTAAATGCGCTCACAATTTTTATCACATATATTGTCAACACATGTATTCTGAATGCTTAGCAAGGTTTAGTAAATGCTTATCAAATCAGTGCATGATAAATGAATGCATAAAACAAGAGTCCGTTTTATTTTTTAGAGGTTTTTGTTAAATTATAGTACTAGAACAAACCCTGAGATACATTTGGGGAGTAACTAGAGGGTTAACACTGTAGACTCAATTGCAGAGGAAACAGACTTAAAAAAAGAGAGGAGAGAATGAGTTGAAGCAATTGGGGGAAATAAAGGGAGAAGGTTAACCGAAATCTGAGTGCAAACCTACATCTAAAAAGTTTAACCTACATGTTTAAAATGCACTCTATTATAGTCAGGTTTTTTTTGGTATATGTATTTTTTTCATTTTCTGCTCTGTAAAAATGAATATAAATTTATTACATGTAAAATTTTATTTTCCACTATCCAAAGAGAAGATTATTATACAACTGTTATAAAAATGACCCCATGTACAACCTTTTAGGAGATAAAAATAGAAAACTAGATTGGTCCAAGCTGACTAATAATTGTTCCTGCTGTTCAATTTTGGACAATTTTGCAAGTAGTGATCAAATTGGGGGATAAACATATCCAATTATCTTTTTTTTACATGGAAAAATATTTTTCCTTTTTCTATGAACAAAAGCAATGAAGAGAAATTATCCAAAAACCAGTAAGTGAGGCAGCAGCTTATTCTGTAAACTTCATTAGGAGAAAAAAAATCTTTCCAGGAATGAAACATTAACATTTTCTATGGCTGAACTCATATGTGAGAGTGTTGTTATATCATAGTATTTTTAAATTTTTAAGTTAGACTTCTAGGCTGGGCACAGTGGCTAATGCCTGTTATCCCAGTATTTTGAAAGGCCGATGTGGACAGAGCACTTCAGGTCAGGAGTTTGAGACCAGCCTGGCCAACATGGTGAAGCCCTGTCTCTACTGAAAATACAAAACAAACAACAACAACAAAAAAAAAACAAATAGCTGAGTGTGGTGGCAGGCACCTGTAATCCAAGCTACTCAGGAGGCTGAGACATGAGAATTGTTTGAACCCAGGAGGCAGAGGCTGCAGTGAGCCAAGATATTGCCAACCATACTCCAGCCTAGTTGACAGAGCAAGACACCATCCTTAAAAAAGACATATATATATATATATATATATATATATATTTATATATATATATATATTTATATATATATATATATATATATATATATATATATATATATATATATTTATATATATATAGGCTGATACCTAACTTTGCTTTCACCATTTAGAGCTGTAATAGTATCTGTCCTGAGACTGCGCCTGCTTGCTGTCATTTGTCAGATAGAGAGATTCTTTGAATAAACACTACTGATAGTTCTGCTACCATGAAAGATTTATCCATACAAAGATTTTGTCTGTGCAGTTAAAGTTCAAAGTTATTTACTTGAGGGATATGAAATCTTACTATATTTCTGTTTTCTTGTTAAGAAAGAACTGAGGCTGGTCTTGGTGGCTTGCACCTGTAATCCCAGCACTTTGGGAGGCCAAGGCAGGTGGATCACCTGAAGTCAGGATTTCAAGACCAGCCTGGTCAACATGATGAAACCCCATCTCTAATAAAAATCCAAAAAAAAAAATTAAAAAATATTTGCTGGACATGGTGGCAGGTGCCTGTAATCCCAGCTACTCGGGAGGCTGAGGCAGGAGAATCACTTGAACCTGGGAAGCGGAGATTGCAGTGAGTGGAGATCACGCCATTGCACTCCAGCCTGGCCAACAAGAACAAAACTCCGTCTCAGAAAAAAAAAGGGGGGCTGGGGGAAGAAAGAACTGAATACGTTAATAATTAGCTGTGAAATATGTGTATCTTCTTGTGCTCCTTGCAAGATTTTAGATCAAGAGACTTACTTCTTTTCAAAAAATGAATAAACACCATTTGAAGGGACTATGCAGGATGAATATGTCTATCTCTTCAAAGAAACAGAAAAGTTTATATCTTGCAGTTGGCATGGCCATCCTTTGAGACCAACCCTAGAAAACAAAAATAACTTAGCCAAGATTGGGGCTTATTAGAACTCCTAATTTTCTCTAGGAGAGAGTTGATTTCCTGAGCATTTTCATGTTAAGATAAATCAAATATTGATATTAATATTGGTGCAAAAGTAGCTCAATGATTGACTGAAAACAGAAGTATGTTAGACAGAATTTCAGCACTTTTCTATAGAAATGGCCTACATCAGAATTATGATTTTAGACCTGGATCTCCCAAATGTCCAGAAGATGTGGGAAAATAAAACAAAAATACTTGAAGAAAATTAAAAGCTTGATGAAAGGAAAGGAGAAAAAAATATTTTATTATATTGCTGTTAGCAAGGCATAGAGGTTTAAAATGGCTAAAAACTCTCTATGTCTATATCTAGAGACATAAAAGTAGAAATACATAAATTAGTTATCTCAGTTCAGATAGCTGTAAGAACAGTTAATCTGAAGGTAAGAAGCAGATCCATTAGGTTAGACTTTTTAATTACAGCAGTGATCCTTCTATTTCAGGATGCATTAGATTCACCTAGCAGGCTTGTTAAAACACAGATAACTGGCCCCCACCCCCAGAGTTTCTGATTCAACCAATTTAGAATGAGGCCTGAAATGTGCATTTCCTTCTAGGTGATGTTGATAGTACTAGTCTGGGGACTGAACGTTAAGACCACTATAATACAACAGAGTTACTTAAGGGAAGATTTCCCTCCTTTGAAATTGTGTTGTGATCGTTCACCATCTGGAAGAGAAAGATGATGCTCATAGAATTCCTACATCTCTGACATGACACCAGATTGCACTCATGAAAAGACAAACAGAGCACAATGTATCTAGATGTTTAATCTGTGACTCTACATAAGACCAAACACCCAGAAATTGTGAAGTTTCAAGCAAATTAAACATCTGGATTTTCGGTTGATTTTTACATTTTACCCTAGTCTAATATTTTTGGTTCAATGAAACTCAATCTCTCCTTTATGTAGCAATTTTAGATTAAGAAGGCACTTCCCACCATGGACACATCTACAGCTATTTTTTTCCAGAATGCAACAGCTATGCTACATTGACCCTGATGCATGTCTCTTAGCTCCATTTTTCTCAGTTGCATTTCTGATGCATCTACTAGTTACCATTTCATTTGTCATTCAACTAATGTCTATATATTTCAATTTTCTCAGCAAGAAATCCATGAAGCCACTTAAGTTGTTTTGCCTGCAATGACTCCATCATGGTTACAACTCTTAAGAAAAGGTATCTCATGAATATGTACAACAATACCACATAGCAACACGCTATTTGGATGGAGCCATAGAACTACCAGTATATCCAATTTACCAAGATTTATCTAAAGTTATATTTGAAGAAACATTTTCACTTATTAAGTCATATACAGAGCACATAATAGAAATAAGATAGAAAAATGTTTTAAATGAATCATATGTGTGTATACTCACATTAATTGTATATGCTTCTATCTTAGTCTCTATATAACCTTTACTTGAAAAAAGAAGAAAATACACAAATCCTAGTCTTAGTCAATGGGACATGTTGTTCAAATAATGTTAAAAGCAACAGATTTTCAGTACAAAAACTGATTCATTTGGGCCACTGTATTTTTTGTTTTGCTTTTTTATAAATTTAAGGTATGATTTATTGAAAGTCAAAATCAAATGAAATACACACACAGATGGTATCTACAGTCATTTTTTACATTATTGTATGACGCTAATGTACACTACTACATTTTGCACAAGACATTTTTTATCAAATAAATAACTTATAAAGACTCCAATTTTTTCTCATTTAGAAGGCTGATGTTGTGGTGCTTCAAGGACAAGTCACTTCTTAGGCAGTGCCACAAATGGATGAAAACTGTTAGCTCTGAAAGCATCTTTGAGATAAAAGCTTCCTGTTGTATTACGCATACTGATAATGAAAAAGAAAAATTCAAAAACATTGGGCTAAAATTTGACTCCACAGTCTAGTTTAGTTCATGTAAAAGAACACCTATTAAGGCCGGGCACAGTGGCTCATGCCTGTAATCCTAGCACTTTGGGAGGCCAAGGCGGGCGGATCATGAGGTCAAGAGATCCAGACCATCCTGGCCAACATGGTGAAACCCCATCTCTACTAAAAATTAAAAAAAAAAATAGCTGGGCATGGTGGCACGTGCCTGTGGTCCCAGCTACTCGGGAGGCTGAGGTTGAAGAATTGCTTAAACCCAGGAGGCAGAGGTTGCAATTAGCTGAGATTGTGCCACTGCACTCCAGCCCCTGGCGATAGAGCAAGACTCCATCTCAAAGAAAAAAAAAAAAAAAAAAAGGACACCTATTCAGTGAGAAGAAAATAGGCAGACTTTTCTGTGTGTGATATCAAAATGTACAATAATGTGATAAAATACACACTAAATTATGAGAACCTGTGAATGACCGTATGAAGCATCACTGGAGGTGGCTAAAGTATGCTGTGGTCCTGTAAAAACGTTAAGTTAAATATTTACAAAGCCGTGAGATCTAAGTACAGTAGTGCTCAAATTAACTATTAACAATAATTCATCAAATCTCAATGTACTGAAACCCACGTCTGTGATTAATAGGAAGTCCTCTTGTTTTCACGAATCCTCAGGATAAGTGGTTACATGTAAAATACACATAGTAAGTACAAATCTCAGCCCGCAGCTCAGACAGGGCTTGTGAAGCAAACTGGCCAGTGTGGCTGACATAGAACAAGTGACGGGGTGTCATTGCAGATGGGACCAAGAGGTAAGGCAGGGAACTAGGGCAGCTCATGTTCGTTGAATGTGAGTTAATCAGTATTTGTCTGAATGCTACATTCTGAAACGATTCACATTCTCATGAGGTCCTTAGGTCCCAGGCAAATCAGAGAATATGGCACATTATTTGTTTTAAGGGTTCCTTTAATGTTATGTGATAATTAGAAGCTGCTTTGGGAATAATGATTAGAAAGCTGGTCTACCATCTTGCTAAGAGCCCAACATACAAAATCTCTGAGTCCCCCTAACTCTACAGGATTGCATATTAGAATGCCCACTCTACTTCTCTGTGGAACAATTCACTCCCTATTGCAGTTAGAGGCTGTAAATATCAATGTTCAGGCAAAAAGAAAGGATTCACTTAGATACTTCAAGGGATTAATTCTGGGAACTGGAAACAAAGGCGATGTGGTAACTTGAAGACAAATGAAGAAAGGGATGGAATGGGAATCAGAAAGTTACGTGTAGGAAGGACTCAAAGTACAAAAGTGAGAAGGTGTTCCTCAGAGGTCAGGACGTTGCTTCTGAGAACAGCTCTAAGCTGATGCTCAGGTGCCCACATGCCCTGTTGAGCTGCTGGAGGTTCTGTCTCTGATGCACAGCAGGAGCCACTGGCTGCTGTTGCTGCTGCTGCTGCTGAAGTTACTGAAAGTGTAATTGCTGAGGCTGCTGGCGACACCAATTGCTGCACCTGAGCAGAAGCCATCACTATACACATTGAAGTTGCTGGAGTTTTCTGTAGCCTGTGTTCACTTTTATTTGCCTTCTACTTTTCCTCGTGGAACAGGATAACATCTTACTTCCCCCGTATTTTAATCCCTTAGCTATTGGTAAAACCTAATCATAATCCAGTTTCCTTGAAAGACTTGGCTTTTCTATTTTTTTTTTTCAGGCTACTAGCCCCTTGCAATACAAAAGAAAACAGGAAAAATGGAACTGAGTAGCCAGAGACCATATGTGGAACAGTGCACCCCTTTGTCTACTCAGCATCCACAAGCACACTTCTTTCTACCTCTATTTAACTTCTGAATAGCAACATTTTCAATGACGTCATCATGCAACTAGTCCTGATAAGATTTTTTAAAAAATCATCCTTTTCCAAAAAGAGAGATGGCAGGAAAAAGGCCTATGGGTCACAATATTCTTATCTGAGTAATTTTTCCATTTTTAGTTCTATGGACTGCCTTCATTTTCTATAAGCTAAAGATTATAATAATCACTATCAATAAGAAGGTAGAGAGGGAGAAAATATTAGTAAACATATACAAATGTAGGCATCACAAGTGAGGAAATATGCATAAAGGTGAAATCTTCACTTCTCTAAGGGTAAGTGGCTGCAAGGTTGTGATTAATATTAATGTCTGTTTTGTTTCCATTCAATTTGTCTCTTCCCTCAGCCATCCTGTCAGCTGATCAGAATTATTTACCAGATACCTTGAGCTAAAGCTTCATTTCTGAAGCACCGAGTTATTAAAGGCAACGCCTTTTTTTGATGTGCTGTAATTTCTTGTTAACTTTACTACTGGACATTAAAGGGCTACCAGGAACTCCTGACATAGTCCTCAATTCTCTCATTCTGTAACAGTAAACCCATTTCCTATTGATGTTTGAGATTGATCATTTCATATTACACTTCTTTTCTTTCCTTTTTTACTTGTTGGGTTACTGGCATGAAAATTAAAAATTACTCAGGTATCTGTCTCAACTTTCAGTTCTCTGAAGCCATCATTTTGTCCTGGGTGGAAGCATTCCTTTTATGAGAACTAAGACCTCAATCAATACTAGCAAAACTTAAAGCTAAGGTTTGGGGGCAAGAATAAATTCTTTTGTAATTGAGGCATTAGGATTAATGAAGACAGGAGTCACTGTATTTCTGTACCTTGATTCCTGAACTCAGGTAGTCTGAATATGAGAGAGATAGTACAATGTATTAGTCACTAATGTAAAGCATATATATACCATATAAGATCAGATCTTAGCCCTGGAATGTGTTGTCAGCTGGCCAAGAAGAATTTGCAGTAGGCCATTCCACCATCCTAGTAGATGAGATGTTTTTGAATAATGGAGTACATGGTAAAACCAATGAATCCCTTGGGAATAAATCTATTTTCTTCTTTTTCTATGAAACGAGTTCTTTAATTAAAAGCAATGTTATGTGGGATAATATAAAAGTCAATAAGGAATTCAGTTAGGATATAAATAAGAGTGCTAAAGGCATGATTTTAGATAAAAATCAAAAGCGTTTATTCCAGGGATGATGAGTTATTTTTCACTCCAAGATAGAGGGGATTGACAGCACCCAACCTGCTAGCAGGTGGTTGACTGAACTCCTAGGTAATGGTGTCAGAGTGGGCGCTCACTGTGGTGTCTGACTAAGCATTCAGCAATGGCAATAGCAAAATCAGCCATGGTGGAAGAAAGACATTTGGAGAACTTTGGATCTACTGGATCATGAGGCCTAAGTAGCAGAATAGCTTGTATTGAACATACTGGCCTTGTTAGAGCCCATTGCTTATTTTGGTGTCTGCTTAAAGGTGGCAGCCTTCCAATGGGTAAAGGGCTCAGAAAAGCACATTTAAGTCTAGTCTCTAGGACACAAGGGGGCCCAGAAATTGCTGTGCCACTTTCTTGGTGGTAGGTTGTATACAGCGTCACTTGATCTTCATACAGGAGAACTGGACATACATGTCCTAGGCTATGTGTATTATACTAGACCCCCAGAATATCAGACATATATGCTCTAACCTATGAACTTTCAGGAATCTCACTGAGGTGGCAGACAGAATTTTAATGGGATTTATTTTCCACTTTTGGTAGATAGGTAGAGGGAGAGGAGGAGAGAGACAGAGAGAGGTAGTTCTCACCAAATCATCTAGAGTGTTTGCTATAACCTTCTTACCAGGTATAGTCAGCATGACATAACCAGTGACCAGCAGACCACTATGATGACAAAATAATAAAGATTCCTGTGTACAGTATTAAGGCAGAAAGAGGAAGTGATATAGTTCTGAGTTAAAGTAGTAAAAGTGTTCTCTGAGATGTCTGTAAGATGAAAACAAAACTGGTGTAGTTTTTCTAATTAAGATGGGGGAAAAATAATCTGTCAAAATAAAGTTGCATAGCAGGTGGCAGGAGCTGTGCTGATTTTCTCCAGTAAAAATTCAATTGATGCTGTTGAAGTCACCACCTGATTAAATTTAACAATTGTCTACTGTCCTTATCTACAATGTTTTTGGTATTTGCACAAAATAAAGAGAATCTGAGAATAACACCATTCCTGCACCTTTCAATACATTGTAGTTCACCTGGGTATACAGGATTGGTTTAGATTTTTACAGAGAGAGTGGTTGCTTCAGAGGCTTCTTGGTTCTTCCAACAGCATAGACCCCACTGCATGTTTCAGAAAACCACTTGGAGATTCTTCCAGGTCTGAGTGTGTGTGTTCCAATTATATATTCTAGATTGTATTTGAGGACGCAGGATAGACTAAAGCTCCAGACGTCCATAAGCTATCATTCTGACTGATGGACCACAGTGGCATCTTAGGTCGCAGGAACTAGTGTCAGTGTAGAGCCAGTGTCTAGTAATTTCTGCAGATCTGTATATTTTCCTTTCACCAGTAAAAAGCTACCTTGTCAGGTGGCTGCAAGAAGAAGATTCTGTTGCATACCTAGAGCATTGTCTCAACGTCCTTTTTTGAGAAAACTCATTCTGTTTTCTCCTCTATTAACAGGATCCTGAGTCTGTGAATCGAAGCAGGTCTCGGAATTTGGTTAGGAATTGGGATTTTAAATTAAGGTTGCTTTCAGTCAAGTACCTTCACCTGAAAGCAAGTAATTATTTTTCTTTTACTTATCAAATAAAACAGTAGTCTACCTACCTATTTTAGCCTATGTGATATTTGATCAGTTAGCTAACACCAAGATCTTTGTAGGTCATATCATTCTGATACTTCTCTGGGGCTGCTGCCCATTTGTATAAACAAATTCATCTTTTCTTCAGTGGTTAATCCCTGCTCTCCAGCCTCAGTCATTCAGGGATCTCATTATCCCCACCGAAATCAGAGAACCTGTGTCCATGAAGGCATTTCCCATTGGCCTCTCTTCATAAAGAGAACGAATACTATAATACATGACTTTCTTGTATTGCTAGTACATTTTAGACGATTGTGTTTCTCTGTGTTTCAGTGAAGCAAGTCTCGACCTTTCCAATTAGAAATTTGATAAGCAACTCACTCTGAAATTTATATATCCTTAAGGCTTAAGATTCCTATCTGTACAGGCATCTCAACTTCATTTAATAGTCTTCAGTTCAAGTGAGGTTTCAGCCAGCCATTTGAGCAAACCCTCAGTCTCCCTTTTGGCCCCTTATAGTAGTATGTTCCTTGCTCAGTTCATCCATATCAGCACAATTGGTCAGATTCAACATTACACTCCCCTTCCTTGGTTTAAAAACAATTATAACCCATTTGCTAAAAGCAAATGCCCAAGTATACCTGTAACGCTTTTATTGTATGTGTGCTTCCTGGTAAGCTGCTGGAGGCACCGCTTCTGAAAAAGAGCCAACTGGCTGTTGATCCTGAGAACTGTAACATGGCTGGAGCTTTAATCACCCACAGTCACTAACTTCTTGTAAAATTGTGTAATATTTAGATTAATATTATTTCTATAATTTCCACTTCTTTGAATATAATGCAGTTTTCCTGGGAGTCTAATACAAAAAAAGGCACAGAAAAAAAGGCTCTGGAAAATGATTCAAGGATGCTTTAAATGAAAAGTCATTCCCCATAGGGTACAGTGTTAAAATACAGGCTTCATGACACCTTGTTCAAATTTGGTTTGTCTATTTCTTTGTGTGTGTTATTGTTTATTTCTCTGTCAAGAGCTAAAAGAGTTGTGTTAAAGCTTTTCACAATGGTTGGTCCAGCTAGATTCCTTTGCATTTATAGTTTGTTTTTCTGCATGTTTTGATGCTGTTATTAAATCATCATGGTGTGTTATTTAGTCTGTCAGTGTAGAATGGCTTCCTTTGCCCCAATTTAGCTTTTGCTTTCATTTATTATTTGTTTTGCTTTATATGATTCCTGCTACATGTACTTTATTTTTCTTGTAGCTTATATAATTATTACCATTGTTTATTTTTACTATTTCAATGCAGTTATTGTTCAAGAAATATACAGTTGGATTTGGTTCATTTTTATTTTTATATTTAATTTTTTTGAGATGGAGTCTTGCTCTGTCACCCAGGCTGGAGTGCAATGGCACAATCTTGGCTCACTGCGACCTCCATTTCCTGGGTTCAAGTGATTCTCCTGCTTCAGCCTCCTGAGTAGCTGGGATTAATGGTGCACAGCACCATGCCTGGCTAATTTTTGTATTTTTAGTAGAGATAGGGTGTCACCATGTTAGTCAGGCTGGTCTCGAACTCCTGACCTCGTGATCCACCTGCCTCAGCCTCACAAGGTGCTGAGATTACAGGCATGAGGCACTGCACCTGGCCAGATGTGGTTTATAAACGCAATATGACAGTAGTGGCCTCTTAAGGTCGAATTGCTTATTTCCATTTACTGTAATAATTAAAACACTTGAGCAGCTACTTTTACTTTACTTAATTTAAAGGAGTAAATTACATAAAATATACCAAATGATCATCATAATATATATCCTTCCAAGTGTTACACAAACAATAATTATCAAATAATATGCCACATATATCATAATATATCAAAAATAAAATGAAAAATCTATTATGTAAAAAAATTACATTACTATGTAATTACAAGTATGAACAATATCAATGACTGGGAAAAAATGATAGAAAACACAGAAAATAAGAAATAGAAAATAAAATTATTAATAACTACCACCAAGCAATAAGCAGTGTTAAGACTGGGATACAGTTTCTGCCATCTGTAGATACTGTTTTGTTCTGCTAAGATCAAGCTATGTATACTCTTGCTTTTTTTCTAGCCATTATGCATATATCATAAGCATTTTTCACATCATTAAACTTCCTTGTAAACAATATTTTTAATAGCTAATTTATTGTCATATAACATTTTTTTACTAATCAAAATTATATTATAAACACCTGAGTTCTCCTATTGTTAATAGATTTGTAAATGCATTATAGTTAGCTTCTTAGACTCTAGAAATAGTGTTGCTCTGTATAAAACATATTTCTAAAAAAGGGTACTTGATACATAATGCATGACTCCTTTTCAAAAATATGTATCAACTGATGTTCCACCATACTGAACTTAAGGTTAAAAGTTAAATTTGGTTACACACTAATTAAAATTGTCAGTATTTTCTTCACTGTTTTATCTCCCGGGCCTATCCAAAATATTTTGAATGAATAATTAAATTATTTCTTTTCTTTTCTTTTCTTTTTTTGAGGCAGAATCTCAATCTGTCACAAGGCTGGAGTGCAGTAGCATGATCTAGGCTCACTGAAACCTCCACCTCCCGGGTTCAGGCAATTCTCCTGCCTCAGTCTCCCAAGTAGCTGGGATTACAGGCATGCGCCACCATGTCCAGCTACTTTTTTGTATTTTTAATAGAGACAGGATTTTACCTTGTTGGCCAGGATGGTCTCCATATCCTGACTTTGTGATCCGCCCTCCTCAGCCTCCCAAAGTGCTGGGATTACAGGCATGAGCCACGGTACTGAGCTTAACTGAATTATTTCTATACAGGCAATGATGTTAAGACAGACAAGTTCTAATTCTTTGAAGTTCAGGAGGATGTATTTATTTGAAAAATGAATTGAGTGATTTTTCAAAAATCGCGCTGCTATTTTTTCAAAGATCCCAAAGTAGAACACAGTTCATGGACTCCAATCTTTATGCTCTTTCTGCAGATACCTAAAGATATGATCAATTTTAATTTTTTTCTAATTGATTTTGTTTCATATCAACAACATAGGGTAGCAGATATTTTAAATATATGTTATCTGTATATATTTAATTTGATAAAGTCAAATTTATCATATTCACCAAATTTAGCACATACCTGCCACATCTACACACAAATAAAATTGGTCAATGATTACCCACAAAATTAAAAAAAAAAAAAGAGCTGACAACATGAATCATTCATCTCTGCATATATGAATGACATTGCTTTCATTTGTATTTTCCCCAGAAGGCATTCTCCAAACCTGATGCGAGGGAAACCAGAAACTAGGCAGAAATCAATAGTGAGGTGAGGGAGGCTGGTAGTGCCAGAACATCTAAAAGCGAAGAAGTAAAATTCCAGAGAGAAGGAGCCCACAGAGGGGCAGCTCTCAAACATGCACTTAAACACTTATCAAGTTTTTGATGAATCTCCAAGCTGTGCTTGCATGGGTGATGCTGCAAAGAGCCCAGTTAGGAAAAAAAATTGTACAAAACTGAAAATGTTGACAAAGATTTCAGCTACTGCTGGTTACCCATTGCAGGGAAAATATAGTTTGGAATTAGAGTTCTCACAAGCTAGAGGGTGTTTGTGAATACACTGGGATTTCCAATGAACTTCTTAAAGATATATACCATAGAAGTATAGACTAGATCTGAAGAAAAACATGTTCACCTAGGGTAGGGGCCAAGCTCAAATAGACTCACCCCAACACCTGAAACAAAGTTTCTACATATTTAAGGTGTTTTGCCACTAATTTAATTGCCTGCAAGAACAAAACACAATACTCTTCAGAAAAGGATAGAGTTGCTATAATGTGCTGTACACAATGCAGAGTACAAAATAAAAAATTAGTAGACATGCAAAAAATACCCATGAAAACAGCACTTATGATTGAGAAACATATTAGTCAAAAAAAGTCGACCCACAAATAGCTAAGGAATTGAAGATAAAAGACGGGGATTGTAAACAACTATGATGAGTATGCTAAAGATTCTTCAGGAAAAGTTAGACACAAAGGGGGTAAAGTGGGATAATTTAGAAAGTATAAAAAAGATGAAAAAGAAAATCCTAGAATTGAAAATATAATACTTCAATTATAAAATTATTTGATATGATTAATAGATTACATAAAACAATAAAAAAATTAAGCCTGAGAAGTTTGCAAAAATCATACAAATTGAAAGACAGAAAAAGGAGATTTTAGAAGATTAATTAAAGGTTTAATAGTTTGTGGAATTTTAAAATCCCTGTAACTGAAATTCCAGAAGGAAAGTAAACAGAATAATTCAGAAAAGTGCATGAAGAAATACTAGCCAAAATATAAAATTCCATGTTTTTTAAAAAAACAATAATGCATAGACTCAGGAAGCTCAATAAAGAGCAAGAAAGACAAATCGGTACATCTAGGCATGTCATAGTCAATTACAGGAAACGAATGATTGATAAATAACAATACCTATAAAGAAGTAGCAGAGACATTTACATACAGAAGAACTCCAAAAAGAATAAGACCTGACTTCTCATTGTAAAAGTTGTAGATCACCAATGAAACAACATCTTTAACATGCTAAAAAATTCTACTAACTAGAAGTTTATACCCAAAATAATAAGGGTCTATACCAAGTTCTTCTTTTGCCATGACAAAAAACACCTACTATAAGCTTTCTCTCCTACTGATTACAATTAAAAGCTCGAAACAAAATACAAACTACAAAATCAACTACCTAAGTATTCTAAAATGTGAACAAAAGTAGGTGCCTTGTGAAGAGAAGTCAAAATTAAGAAAATCAACCCGTATGACATGGAGGTAGTGGGGATGGTTTCTATTATTTTTTAGACAGTTGCATAGGAAAGCAATGGCACAGTTGTTGCCACTGTTATTAGTTATTGAAGCTAACAATGCAATAAAAATGCTGTACATCTGACCTGAGGTATCTGAAAAGGAGCTCCACACAGGGTAGAGTGTGTATTGAAATTCCAGAGAAAAAAGAACTGAAAAGGGAGATTTCCTAACTCTATATATGCACCTTCACAAGTCTCAGGCTTACCCTTTAGCTATGTGTGGATGAAACTGTGGACGAAACTGACCCAAAACAGTATAACAAAGGTGTTGAAACCCAAACTTAGACTTAAATCACTGCCCAAGTCTCAGACTAACTCCCAAATGGCACATGTGTGTAATAGAGGCACATAGCCTAAGCTTTGAAAACTAAACTGATATTCGAACCACCACCCACAGAAGGCTAGCTGAACATGTGATCTTAACTGGATTGATTACTTGCTAAATCAAGTAACAATAAAAGCAACATTTTCCAGAAGATCATAATGAGCCCTATAGTTTACACAAAATAATATTCAAAATGTCCAGCATCCAATTCTAAATTATTTGACATAAAAAATGCCAGGAAATCTGACCAATTTTCAAAGGAAACAGCACTCTGAGAAAAGAGCCAGATGTTGGAATTTTTCAGAGTTCAAAACAGCTAATATAGCATGTTTTATAAAGTAAAGCTGAGTACACATTAAATAAATAAAAGACAAGTTCTCAGCAGGAAAATGGAAGCAAATTTTTTAAATTTGAAATTTTAGAATTGAAATACAATACCTAAAATTAACAGGCCAGTGGATGATCTCAATAACAAAATGGAGATAACAGATGAAAGAGTCAATTAAGTTAAAAATAGATCAGTAAGAAATTTATATGATCACCTTAATAGATGCAATGAAGCATTTGGGAAAATTTAATGTCCCATTTAAACTTTTGGCAACAAAAACAAGAAGAGCTCTTCTTCAATCTGATAAAGATATCTGTTAAAACAACACTACCTAAAGCTAACTTCATTCTGAATAGTTAAATATTGAACTTGTACCTCCCCCAAATCAGGAAAATTCAAGAATGTTCACTCTCACCACTGTTATTCAACATTGCACAGGATGCCCTAACAAATCCAAAAGGCAACACATAAATACACACACACATACGTACATGTGTACATACATACTGGAAAGAAAGAAGTAAACCTCCATGTATTTAAAGATAATTGTGAAAAAGAAAATTCTAATCCATATAGAAAAATCTACTTGAAAATGTAAGAGAATTTAGCAGTCATAGGATGTAAGTTCCAATTTTTAACAATCAATTGTATTTTTAAATGTTAGCAACAAGCAACTAGGAAATTAAGTTAAAAAAAAGAGTGCATTTAAACTAGTATCAAAAACATAATTATATTTAAAATAAATTTAATGATATGTGAAAAACTTCCACACTTAAACGTATAAAACATGTCAAAAGTATAAAATATTACTAAAAAGACACATGCACAAAACAAAGAGATATGTTTGAAATTTGAAGACTCTATTTTAAGATGTCAGTACTTCCTCAAGTTATTTATGCATTCTATGAAATCGCAGTCAAATGCCAAACAGACATTTTGTAAAAATTTGAAATATAATTCTCAAATTTATATGGAAAGATAGAAGAGCTATAATAGCCAAAGCAATTTTTAAAATCACTGTGTTGGAAGTCTTTTACTAGCTGGTTTCACAACTTATCATAAAGCTATTGTAATCAGGACAGTGTGCTCTTGGCATAATGATAGGCAAAGAGGTGGATGAAATCTGTAAATAGATCCACATTTATACAGTAAGTTGATTTTTCAGGAAAGGCACTGAAGTAATTCAATATGTAATGAATAATGGTCTCAACAAATGATGCTAGAAGAACTGGAGGATCATGTAAGAAAAACTGAATGTCAGTTCTACCCCACTAAAATTAATTTGTTATGGATCACAAACCTAAATGCAAAGCTTCTAGAGAAAATGAAGGAATGTGTATATGACCTTGGTTTAAGGAAATATTTCTTACATAGTCAAAGGATTAACAATAAAATTTAAAAATCAATAAAATAGACTTTACCAATAAATGTAGAACTTCTATTCTTCAAAAGATACTATTAAGAAAATAAAAATTTAATCTATAGCCTGGAAGAAAAATATTATATATTATACTATGACTCAGTAATAAAACAAATAGGCAAAAGGTGTGAACAGAATTTTGAAACAAGAAGAGATGGTAGTGACCAGTAAATAGAAAAATATATTCAACTTAATTAGTTATCAAAGGAATTAAACCACTGTGAAATGTCACACTAGGGAGGACTGGAATTAAAAGATCTAATAATACTAGGTGTTGGCAAGAATGAAGGGCAAATGGAACTCTCCTACACTGCTAATAAGAATATAAAATCGTGCACTTTGCAAAACAGTTTAACAGTGTCTTACATAGCTAAAGAAAATATTTGTGATTTAGCAATTCTATTCCTATATTTTTACCTAAGATGAAAATATGTATCACAAAATAATTGTATAAGTATGTCCATTGTAGATTTCTTCATAATAGACCAAAACTGGAAAGAACCCACATTTCCATCAATAGGTGAATGAACAAATTGTGATATATTCACACAAGTACATTCAGCAATAACAATGATGCAACAATGTAAGTGAACCTTAAAAAGAAATCTTGTTTTCTAGGATCTAAATAAAAAATAATCTTGTTTCCTAGAATCTAGAAAAAAACATAATTTTGAGTGAAAAAGCTCAGCATACAAGAAAATGTTATATTATTTCACTTATGTTACATTATTCCATTTGTACGAAGTTCCAAAATGGGCAAAACTAACCTGTCATGATCTGACTTAAAAGTGACATTGCCTTTGAGCTGCATACAAGGGGTTCAACTTCAAAAGGGCAAGTGTTCCTGTGGTGTTAGAAATATATATCTACACACATACACGCATAGAACAAAATATATACATTTGTTATTTTATATATGTAATAAAATGTAATTATATCATTTACATATGTTTTTATTACAAAGATGTATATACCTATCAAAACCCATTGAACTCTATAATTAAAATGGAGACTGTAAATGTATATGTTATATATTGTAAATATAAATTATATATGCAAGCAGAATTGTTATTAATAGGCATTTACATGTTATAACTAGTCATTTACAACTCATGGAAATAAATTAAATCTCATTCAGTCTCACAGTAGTTACACTATGGGGTTTAATCTTAAACTATACTATGCACTAATTTCTGGAAATTTATGTTGTTGCCTTGCAAGGTACTACCTTATAGGTTGTGGTTGTGGAAAGACTAAATGAGATAATGTATGTAAAGTACATACATTAAGAGCTTATCTGATTAACTGATAGCTACTTTGAAACAAAGTCTGAAAAAAGGTAGTGAGGACTGTGGCTATCCATGGGTTAAACGTGCTGCTGAGAGGCACGTGTAACTTTAAGCCTTGTTGTGCTATTTACAGGTGCTCTTTGTGCAGTCCAGGAACTGAAAGACTTGCAATCTCATGACCCTTATTTCCTCCTCTGTACGCAGAGTCTATCATCTTTCTCACAGGGGAACGGAAAAAGGCAATCACACTGTTCCATCTCTCGTACCTGGGCTTTACAGCAGGGGCACCCACACAAACCATGACACACTCGGAGAGAATCAGAAAACACTACTCTGATTTACTTCTACTGGAGACTTTCGATGCAGAATTTTAGCTTCCATTCTGTTAAGTGACACTAAGAAAAAAAAAAATAGAATTCATTTTTTATTCATTTTCTAGTAGAGAACTGCTAGATCCTGGGTTAATCTTCCTAAACTATCAGTTTTGCATGGGTAAGGCAGCAGCTCACTGAAGGGTCTTAATTCATCTGAATTCACTTTGTGATCCTATTAAATGGAAATCATTATATAATCTTTCATCTAAAATTATTTTGCAAAAAACTTAGTGTGATTATGAAAAATATCCATTTGCCTTTTTTATTATTCATGGAAAAATAGGTTCTCTGATACATATATTTCAAAAGACATAATAATGTATCCAAAAGTAGAGTTTTCAATAAAGATAGCCAAAACAATATGGCCATCAGGGAGAATGGAGATTTTCATTTGTTCTTTTTTTTCTCTGGGATTTTTAGGTCTTTCTGCCCAGGAGCACTGTCAGCACTGGATAGAGTGTGCTTGTCACGTTTTATGAAAGAAAATGAGAAAAGGATTTATTGGTCTTTATGGGTTTAGGATAATCTCCCTGATTCTAGCAAATTTATTTAAATTGGAAATGACCTTAGCCATTTATTCCTTTTCAGAAAGAAAGAGACAGTTCTTTAGTTTACCCCAACAGAAAGGAGAGCTTTATCTTATCATAAAACTGACAATTAGCTTTTGCTCACTGAGTCAATTTTATATGATGAAGTGAAAGTAATGCAACAATTCACTAAGTGATGAGTAGAGGGGTCTTGGTATCCCAGGTTAGTAGTCAGAACACTTCAGAAATAAAATTCTGCCTTTCCTGAGTAGGCTGACATATTGTAATTCCTGTGTTTTAAAGTCTGATACCTGATAATAATATAGCCTGCAATTACTAACTCCTGAGAAATAGTGGGCTCTTTCCTCTTCCTCTGTAACACACTGTTCAATTCTTATCTTCCAGACTTAATGCAACCCCTTAATTTGACTCTGTTCAATCTTTTAATCTTCTCATCAACCTAATTTTTATCCCATATGCCCTTGCCTACAAATTATTTTCATGGCTTTGTTTTCTTATCATGTTAAATTAAAATTTGGGGAACACTGTCACATGAATCTCATTGGATTACTGTGAGAATTTAATGAGATAATGCCAAAAAAGTGCTTAGCAAATTGGTTGGCACATATTACTCAATAAATGTAAACTATTGTGTGTGATAAATTTCTTGTGCAGAGGGTCCTTAGCTTTAAACCTCTATATATGGTAATTAGTACTGATCCATGTGATTGCTGCCTAAATAAATTCTATCCAATAATTTAATGAGAAAGATTTATTTATTTAGGGCCTCGCTCTGTCACCCAGGCTAGAGTGCAATGGTGCTATCATATAGTTCACTGCAGCCTCCTGGGCTCACGTGGTCCTCCTGCCACAGCCTCATGAGTAGCTGGAACTACAGGCATACACCACCATGCCTGACTAATTTATTTCATTTTGTTTTCTTGTGTAGACGGAGTCTCACTTTGTTGCCCAAGCTGGCCTCGATCTCCTGGCCTCAAGTGATCCTTTCCTGTTGACCTCCCAAATAGCTGAGATTATAAGTGTGAGCCAAGGTGCCTAGCCAAGAATGATTTAAATTGTGAATACGTGATGGTTTTTATTAGTACCTCCTTTTCTGAAGTTATTATTATTATTATTATTATTTTTTTTTTTTTTTAACCTAAAAAGGCTTTGGGTTCTTAAGTGATACTTTTTGAAAACCTTTTTTCCTATTGATGGTGTTAGGGAGTTACCAATGAGCAAATGCATCAAGTAGAAAAATAAAACAAAACATTAGGGCAAACTCAGCAATGAGTCATCTGGATGTACAGCAATGCCATTAACTCTGGGAAACAGTTTTATTTGTAATCATAAATTTCTTTCTGTTCTTAATAACTATTCAATAAATAACAATTGCACCAAAAATGAACTTTGAAATGTTAAGAGACTTGTATTAACACTGAAAGATAAACAGGTACATCTAGACAATGGAATATTATTTAGTACAAAAAAAAAAAGCTATCAAGCCATGAAAAGACATGAAGAAAATGTAAATACATTATTACTCATCGAAAGATGCTACATCCCATATGACTCCAACTATATGACCTTGGAAAAGGCAAAACTATGGAGACAGAGGAAAGACCACTGATTACCAGGGTTGGAGTCAGGGAGGGATGAATAGGAAGAACACAGAGATTTTCAGAGCAGCGCAATCTTCCCTGTATGATACTATATTGGTGGATATATGCCATTATACATTTGTCCAAAGCCATAGAGTGCACACCACCAAGAGGGAACCCTAGTGTAAACCGGCGACTCTGAGTGGTAATGATGTGTCAACGTAGGTTCGTATTTTGTAACAGATGCACCCCTCTGGTGGAAGATGTTGGTAATGGAGGAGGATATGCAAGTGGCAGGTGGAGGTGGGGGGAGTATATTTTGCCATGAACCTGAAAGTACTTAAAAAAAATAGAATAAAAAGCATAGAATGTTTGTGTGTTTGAGATATTCTTTACGTAATCTGAGCCTGTTCAGCATTTTCCCTTGTAACATGTGGAAGTGTAGAATCAGTAAAACTGACAGAACAAGTATTTTGATAGAGTGTCTGTAGGACTCTTTTTTGTCCCACATTTTCTGTGTTCGAATACAAAATATTTGAGGAAGGTAACACCCTCTTTCAATCATCTTTAAAAATTGCTTAGGCCATAGATTCTTTTTTGGCATACCAGCAATATGCCATAGTATTTCAGTATGCTGGATTTCTTAAGTCATTCTTTTTTCTAACTGGAAGCTGTTTTTCTTTTCTCTAACTTCAGAGTGGCCAAGTGGCTCCTTTGACTATGACTAAGAGACCTATTTCAACATACTATATTTTTCCACACAAACAATTGCCCTGATTGAAGAGGCATAAATCACTCTGATTATAAGAAGTTCTTGTGGAAACACTGAGAGAATTTTAGAGATTTTTTAAAACCACTCTGAGGACTTGTACCTAACAGGTACCTAACTGATGTTTCTCAGTGCCTCCAAATATAAATATAGGACTTTTGCAGAGGTGACTGGAGCTGCATTTTACTGTTGAGCAGTAATAGCAAATAATCATTGTCAACTAGTTTACTGTGGTTTCAATAATTTATTCTTAAGACTATTTTTTAAAAACCTGTCATTAAAATCTCACTTAAATCTTACTCTTACTTGGATGTTTTTGGAGTATACTTTGGCCTCTGTGTCCTCTCTTAGGATATTTCAACACTTGTCTATTTAGTAAAAACCTAAAGTCACATTATTCCTTCTATGACACTGGATAATATTGTTAAATTAGATAATATTGTTAAATTTGATTGTTAAAGCTGCCTCTGTACTTACATCCTTAACCTAACATAGTGTGAAAACAAACTGCAATCTAAATCAAGAGTATATTTTGTAACATGTGGCCAAGTCTCCACCAATCAGAGTAGCTAAGCTTAAGCCAATCATAGGCTGTTAACCGGGCATACCATGTGCAAATGTGGCAAATGCTGAGCCAAGCTGTAAATAATGAAGCTATTTCTGTATTTCGTTTGTTTTCTGACAATTAATATTCCTTGTCCCTGTAAAGTGAAGCTCTGTGAACAGTGTTAAAAGCCAAACCTTAGACAAATTAAATTTAACAGAGTTTGAGCAAAGGCGGCTTCATGAATCAGGCAGCCTCCTGAGCCAGAGTGGACTCAGAGAGACTCCAGTGCAGCCACATGGTGGAAGAACATTTATGAACCCAGGATGGCTATGAAGGGCAGGGCCTGACTGAGTCCTAGATTTATATGCCAGGTGTAGAGCTCAGGGCAGAACACGGAGCTGTGAAGATGCCTGGAGGATCCAACTCCTCTCAGAAAAATCAGGAGGCAAAGCTGGGGCAAGGAAGAAGGGCCATATTAGGCTTGATTTTGCTTTGTAACTGCTGGTCTAGACACTGAGAACATGTCTCCAGGCCTCACCATGGCCCCCTATCCAGACTCCTAAATCCAGAGGCTCCAAGACAAAAACATAGCTCACAGTCAAAACAAGCAAGTATCTCACTATATTTAGCTGATAATTTTTAAGCCATTCCTATTTTACCAACTTTAAAACCAGCTATAGTTACCAAATATTATCATATATACATACCACATGCAGACACAAAACACACAGAGAGAAACAAATGTTACAGCATTCGTAAAGGTTTATTTGCAGTCTTTTAAATAGTTTTTATTTACCCATTCAGACTATCAATCTTCCAATTTCTTGCTTCATAGCCCTAAGCAATTGTTAACCAGGTAAAAGGGACAACTGTGTGTGTATGTGTGTGTGTGTGTGTGTGTGTGTGTGTGTGTGTTCTCATAAGGGGGCATAGTTCCAAGGGCAAGAACTTCCCAGCACTATGCCCCCGCTCCCATCTCTCTCCATCTGGGAGATTTAAGGGTCTCTGAAAGGGTCAAAAGTCAATCACTCCAGCAGAAGTTTAAAGGAACTCTCCTCACTGGCCAGGGGTGATTGGAGAGGGAGGGAATTCCTCCCAGGTTTAAAGTCCCCTTCTTCCACACCCCCTTGGGACTCCATGTTTGGACCCCTTCCCATGAACACTCCCTTCGTAGAAGCTGTCTTTCTCTCGCCTGGATTTCCCCTCTGGGGTTCCCTTCCACACACTTTCTCTCTCTCATGGAAGCTTTCTCTCTTCCTCTACCTCAATAAATCACTTTTCTGCAAAAACTTTTTGAGTCTAGTATTTACGAGTGCACTGCAGTATGGTCTCCTCTCCCATTTTTCAGAGAGTGATAGACCAAGAACCTGGAGAAACGTCCTCTCATGGGAGCTGAGGGCTCCCCTGAATCCCAACGTATATACATATATATATGCTTTTCTTTTTTGTTTCACCTAACAGTTGAAACAAAAAATATATATGTGTGTGTGTGTGTGCATATATACACAAAACAAAAATATATATATGTGTATATATATATCCATGTGTGTATATATAAATATATATACACACATATAGATAGATAGATAATTTTTTGAGACAGAATCTCACCCTATTGCCCAGGCAGGAGTGCAGTGGTATGATCTTGGCTGACTGAAACTCCACCCACTTCTGGAGTTCAAACAATTCTCCTGCCTCAGCCTCCTGAGTAGCTGGGACTATAGGTGTGTGCCATCACACCTGGCTCACTTTTGTATTTTTAGTAGTGACAGGGTTTTACTATGTTGGCCAGGTTGGTCTCGAACTCCTAATGTTGCGACTGATCCACCCACCTCGGCTTCCTAAAGTGCTGGGATTACAAGTGTGAGCCACCGCATCCAGCCAGAAAAGTATATTTTATAAGCACAGAGCTAAGACTTTAGTCCTAAGTATTGCTCAAACCAAGGAAAAAAATTGTGCAAGTAAAAGTTCAGTTAAGACAAGACAGCCAGAAAAGCACCTTAAACAAAGGCATGACTTAGGTAATTTAAAACAGCAGTAAGAGTTTCTAAGGTTTACAAGTAGACACCTTACACCTGGAGATCTTTTTATTGTTGTAAAGTTCTTTCACAAAAGTACTTCAAGATAGCCAGTTAAATTCCAGAAAAACATCTTTTTTAAAAGGTATTTAACTAAATTGGTGTTTCTTAGCTAAAATGACCAGGTTCAGAGAGGAGTCCATTAAGAAATAGGACAAATAAAGTTTTTGTTTTTGTTTTTTTATGTATGGACTCAGCATGGGTAAATCTGAAAAGTAAGCAAACCCACTCTACCTGAGGGCCTACCTTTTATAAACCACTTTATCTAGGATGGCTTTCTTTTCACCTTTGGGGCAGGATAGTAATTAAGCCAGAAGATTAGCAGATTTAATTTTTCTTTTCAGTTAGGCACTTAAGCTTATTATTTGCCTTTTATAAAAAGTCTTAAAAACAATAAAAACACTGAAATCTTTTAAGGATCTTCTGCATATCAATAGACATTTCTAGATGAGACTAATTCAGGAATCCTCATTTTCAAATCCAATTCTTAAAGTGCAGCGGTGTTCGTTTGGATTGTTTCATTGCAACTTTAAGTTATCTTTAGTAAGAGTTTGCTATTTCTGTAAGTGTTTGCTGCTTCTGGGACCTGAAACTTACACATGTAAATGTAGGCATAACTGGATGGTGGATTACTCCGTTTTTAAGAAAGGATTCCATTTTTACCTTGAACTTAGGCTTTGTCTCAGATTTTCTTAATCACTTTCGCCAATGATTTTTCCCTGCCCAAGCGTACAAGAAAAAATAAACAAATGGGGTAAAACAAAAACATCTCTGCAAATTTCTGAAGCCAAAATTTACAACCCTGCAATGCTGCCATTTACTACAGGTTCTGTCTGATTCGGTAGACATCTGAGGCTGCTAACTGGATACAAGCCAGTTAATTATCAAATCCAATCTGACTCTGCACCTACTTCAGTCTCAGTAATGACTTCCAAATCCAGTTTTGATCAGAAATTTGATTAGACAAACGCAGAGAGCTCAAAACTCAAATGTATCAAGCGTTAAAATCTGAGAGAGAACTTAACCATGACCTGCAGTTGCTGTGAGAGAGCAGTAGACACCTTGGCCCAGCAGGTACCTTGCTTGATCACTCAGTGCTCCTGGGGCTTGCTGGAAGCTCTACTTTGGATTCCACTTCCGACACCATCCGTTAAAAGAAAAACCTTAGACAAATTAATTTTAACAGAGTTTGACTGAGCAAAGAAAAATTAGCAAATCAGACAGCCTCCTGAGCCACAGTAGACTCAGAGAGACTCCATCTAGGGCAGCCGTTGTAGGACTTTTCCTTCAACTAAAATTGGGGGTCCTTATCCATCCCATAGCCAAGAAAATTTAGGCTTGCAGGCAGTTTGGAACTTGACTGAGAAACAGATGAAAAACATACACTGACACAGGCTTAGCAATCAGCATGGCCAGGCGACCTCTGCCAAAGTCAGCAGCAGCCCCCATAAGCCAGTGATGTTCACATTTATTTAGTACAGATTAAATGACAAACATCCAGTGAACACCATTAGAGGGTAATTAACATTGCTGACCCCCCCAAGTAGAGAGCAGTAATGCACCCACAGATGATCAAAGGTTGGTCTTAGGACCACATGAGAAAACAAGCTGTTTAGATAAACTCCACTACATTCCTTCATATTTACTCCTAGCTATTAGCTCAAGGTAGAGGATGAAGCTGCCTTCGGCCATAACCTCTTTCCCAAGACTTTTGCAAAAACCTTCTGGCCTTCCAAGCAGGTTTCATTTTCTATAACTTCTCCCACCATTCTCACCAGTCTCTTACAGGAAAAGCAGGGTATTTTGGGTGAAAAGGAAGAAAAGGGGGAAACAGGGACTCTCAGAAGGCCAGAGCTCCTGATAGCGCACATCCCTCCCACTGCTTGAATCCCAGGTTCCACACAAGACAAGGAGGGGCCATGCTCCTCCCTGTCCCCGAGGCTCCATTTCAGTGGGCAGGCTGGTTGGAGTTTCTCCAGGGACCCCATCACACCTGGCTGTCTAACAAACAGCCATGTCATGAAAGAAGATTTGTGGACAAAAAAATGGGGCAGTGATGTACAGAAAATGTAAGTGAGTTACAGAAACAACCAAATTAGTTATATCTTGATGTCTGCCTTATTTGAACATGATTTAAACAGGTGGCTACCTTGAATTGGCCGAAATGTAGTGATTCACCCAGCAGTAGGTTAGCCTGTTTTCAAATAAAGTTAGGTTTTAGTTTACTGGAGAAGCTTTGAGGCTGAACTTAAAATGTATAAGGAGGCTACTTTAGGATAAACTTAATTTGGTAACCTCTTTTGGTCCTGAGTATTGTCTGCTTCACTGAATCATATCTTGCTCAATTAACCCTTGTTGAATTTGTCTAACATTGTTCTTTTTATAGTCTGGTATAAAAAGTGGGCTCTGAAGTGGGCCTCTAGCAACCTCCAAGGGGCACTTAGAGACCAAGCAAAGATATCTGTAGAGCCCATTCTGCCCACTGATTTGTCACAGCAATTGGAGTGGGTGAGCAAATTCTCTTGGATTTGAGCTCAATGACTTGGTGTTTTGAGCCCATTGAGTTTATATGAGCAATTCTTAGACTAAACTAGATCCAGGATCAGACTGACACTGATAATTAACTAAATCGAATCCTGTTAGAGGTCTTTGGTTGGTACTTTTCAAATAATGAGTTTGTTGAAATGTGTGGAATCTACTACCCCAGATAATTTCATGTATAAGAAATATAGACCTGGAACTTGTGCATTTTTTGAAAAATTGGTTGACCTTACTAGAGACAAATTACAGTTAAAACGGCCACATAGGGGAAGTTTTAATTTAGATAAAATTGTTCACTTGCAGATACACTAGACAAGAAAGTATTACTGGTAGCAAATTCACACAGGTCTGCAGAAACCTCAATTCGTGAGTCTTAGAAGAAATAATCTAACCAAGGGGCAAAAGGCACAGGGAGAAGCTGAGGCAACTTTTAAAGCGAGAGTCAGGGCTTATTAAAAAGCTTTAGAGTGGAAATGAAAGGAAGTAAAGCACATTTTGAAGAGGGCCAGCCGGGCAAACTTAGAGATCAAGTACATTGTTTGACTTTTGACTTGGGTTTTATACATTGGCATGCTTCTGGGGTCTCGTGTTCCTTCTCGCCTGATTCTTCCCTTGGAGTGGGCCGTCCACATGTGCAGTGGAGGGCCATGTGTGCAGTATATTTATTGAAATTGTGCACATGCTCACTTGATAGATACTTCCTTTACCAGCCATGTGTTTAAACGCTGACATTTTGCCTCTTACTGTGCGTGCTTGAGCCCACTCACCCAGCTGCTGAGATCTTATCTGGAAGCTGCTGATCATCAGTTTTAGGTTTTTTCCTATCTATTGGGAGACTGCCTTTCCCTGGTACCAACTGAGACCAATTATTATTTTAGAGAGGCTGTTTAACAACAACCTGACCATCATGTGATGGCTGCCTGACATTCCTGGTGGGGAGCACAGGGCCCCTCTCCCACCCTTCTCATGTCTGAATAGCCACTGACTTTAACAAAAGGATTCAACACCCCACAAAAGAAGTGGGATATACTTTAAAAATTGGTTCACAGAGGCATCTGAAAGACTGAATAAATCAAAAATTACTTCCCTAAAAGCTGCCTTACAGAAGGCAAATCGAAAGCTTAAGCTACAACCTGAGGACATTATAAAGAAGGACTGGGCCTTGACTGAATTAACCCTGACTGCTCCTTCTCTATTGTTTTTACCTAAACACTCTAAGTCCGCTAAACTTTCTGATCAATTACTTATTCACCCTGAAGGTAATGAGAAAGAGGGAGTTAGAAAAATGTCTTACAAAGTCGGACCCTCTGATGAACCAGACCTGGCCGTGATAACCACTTTTATTTTATGGTCTAAAACCAAACTTACAGCCATCATAAAATACTTCCCTAATCCAAGGGAAAATTCCCAAAAATTTATAGAATTCAGACTCCTCATAGAAGCTTATGATCAAAACTGTGATATTTACCAACTTGTTAATACGATATTGGGGCCTGGCAAAACTAAAAGCATGAATGACAGCAGTAGAATGGAGAGAGCCTGAGGAGAGTCAAGACCTCTATAAAACTTGCTCCAGAGAAGGGCCAGAAGGAGCTGAGAGAATGCTGAAAACCTTTCGAATCCAAACCCTTAAAATTTTCCACAGAAAATTGGTTCATCATACCATCTTCTAGACAAAAAAATAAAATAAAAATGAAGATAAAGAATTGGTTTCAAATTATAAAGCTTGCTTAGAAATACGTTTTGTAAAACATGCTGGGTTCAAAATATAACAAAGGATATTTTCTGTAGAAATCGAATAGCATTAACTGCTCTCTTTATAAACAAAACTTTATTTTTCCCAGCTTACAACAAAAAGACAGTTAAGAAGTGTTACTGAACTTTCAGGAACTGCAAATACTAGGTCCCAAAGTTTTGTCTAACAGCCTTACCATTATATGAGCTCACTAGAAATGCAGTGTCAGAGACTTTATTGTGGAAAAGAGTCATGAGCAGACTTTTTTTTTTTTTTTTTTTTTTGAGACGGAGTTTCGCTCTTGTTACCCAGGCTGGAGTGCAATGGCGTGATCTCGGCTCACCGCAACCTCCGCCTCCTGGGTTCAGGCAATTCTCCTGCCTCAGCCTCCTGAGTAGCTGGGATTACAGGCACGCACCACCATGCCCAGCTAATTTTTTGTATTTTTAGTAGAGACGGGGTTTCACCATGTTGACCAAGCAGACTTTTAACCAAATAAAATTGGCTTTAAAATAGCCCCAGCTTAAGGACTTCCAAATTATACAAACCTGTCACTTTGTTCATTCATGAATGAATGTAACAGGATTTCTTGTCTGAGAACATGGAGAAAAATGGGTCATCACTTATGCTTGCTATTAGACTCAGTACCTAAGGCATATCCTGAAGTTTAAAAGCAATAGCAGCAGTAGTCAGATGATTGGTAAAGATTTCATCTTAAATGGTTTTAGAAAATGAACTATTTGCAAGTTCCACATGCTGTAGAAAAATCTATTAAATTCTGGTCAAATTCAGAATTTTTCAGCAAGTAGACTAATATCTTACAAAATTCTTCTCCTGTTTTCTCCTATTCTAAAAATATAATGCTGAAATTTACTTAATGCTGATACTCTGCTCCCTCTACTAGGTGATCATGAAGACCACAATTGTGTAAGAGCAGCACTAAAAATGTTGGCCCCTTGTGTTACAAGGTACTTCACTAGATAATCCTGAACTAATACTTTTTGTTGATGGCTCTTGTGTCAAAAACTCCAAAGGAAAACATTAGACAGATATACTGTTACCACCAAAAATAAGGTAATAGAAAAGGGAGTTTTTCTCCAATTTAATTAGCTCTACCTGCAGAGCTTTTTGCTCACTTGACCTTGTCATATAGCTAAAGATAAATTAGTAGCCATTTGTACAGATAGTAGATATGCTTTTAGAGTAGTCTACAATTTTGTCATGTTTTACAAAGGGAGTTTCTCCCCTGTAGTGGCACCTCCATGATAAACGTCTCCAAATAGACCCCATATCTGTAAACTTAATCTGAATATAAAGGGAATTCCTTGACAGATTTTTTTTTTTTTTTTTTTTTTTTTGAGACAGAGTTTCGCTCTTGTTACCCAGGCTGGAGTGCAATGGCGCAATCTCAGCTCACTGCAACCTCCGCCTCCTGGGTTCAAGCAATTCTCCTGCCTCAGCCTCCTGAGTAGCTGGGATTACAGGCAGGCGCCACTATGCCCAGCTAATTTTTTGTATTTTTAGTAGAGACGGGGTTTCACCATGTTGACCAGGATGGTCTCGATCTCTCAACCTCGTGATCCACCCGCCTCGGCCTCCCAAAGTGCTGGAATTACAGGCCTGAGCCACCGCGCCCGGCCCTGACAGATTTTTATATTAAATTAGGCAGTACTGAAACCATTAAAATGCATGATTTGAATAAACTCCATAAGACTGATCGAACTCAATTTCTCTATGATGACCTATTTTATAAACGGTGTTATACACCTGATTTGGAAAAAAAGACAAAATTAGCATCTGAAAGGACATAAATTAAATGTTAAATATGAATTCGCAAAGGGTCTAGACAGCACACCTGGTCTTTCCTGAGTCAATTTAAGCATCCATTGTTAAAAGCGCTGCACTCCTCAGCTCATCATGGAACACACAAAATGATCCAAATTACAAAAAATATTGATGGAATGATTTCTAAAATTGCTGAAATGCTTTATAACCAGTGTTTGGTTTGTCAAACCTATAATCATGTGAAGGCAATCAGAACTTCATGTGGTATATTTCCACCACCTGATACACCATTTGACCATTCACAGATGGACTTTACTGAATTGCCAACTTCACTGGGGTATCAGTTTGCCCTTGTAATGATTTGTATGTTTTCTGGTTGGATAAAAGAGGCTTTCCCATGTAGGAAAGATGACGCTGTGATAGTAGGGAAAAGTTATTAGAAAATGTATTTCCTCTATGTGGCATCCCTGGAGAAATTGTGACAGAGAAGCCCATTTTACTAGACAAGTTATGAAGTAATTTTAAAAGGTGTTATATAAGCTGGGCGCAGTGGGTCACTCCTGTAATCCCAGAATTTTGGGAGGCTGAGGTGGGTGGATCACTTGAGGTCAGGAGTTTGAGACAAGCCTGACCAATATGGCAAAACTCTGCCTCTACTAAAAATGTAAAAATCAGCCAGGTATGGTGGTGCAAGCCTGTAAGCTCCACTACTTGGGAGGCTGAGGCATGAGAATCGCTTGAACCTGGGAGGTGGAGGTTGCAGTGAGTTAAAATCACAGCATTCCATTCCAGCCTGGGCAACAGACTGAGACTGTGTCTCAAAAAAAATAAAATAAACAAGATAAAAAGGTGTTATAGCTACAATGGCACTACCATTCCATTGCCATATCAACCTCAGTCTTCTGGAAAGATCAAAAGGACACGTGATATTTTGAAACTGAAATTGGCAAAGCCAGCTGAATTTACTATATCATCTTGGCCAAAAACATTACCATTGGCTTTAATTCCAATCAGGTCCACTTCCACTGGGAAATATAGATTAGGCCTATCCTTCTATTAATAGAATCTCATTTATCTCTTACTCTCCAAAACTCTACTATGATTAAATATGGCAAGGTTTTAATGCATTATACCAAAGTGTATTTCATCAGGTAAAAGAAGCTTTCTGTCATCCAGCAACTGAGGCAAACAAAACTCTTCACAATCTGGAACCTGTACATTGGATCTTCTGGAATTGGCATGAAAGATAGAGTGCCGTTGAAAATCACTGGAAGGGAAAATACCAAGTTCTTCTCAACACACATATTGCAGTAAAATGTCAGGGCCTCAAAACCTTGGGTCCATATCTCATCAATCGAAAGGCCCCTTCACAGTTTTGGAACTGCACACTTGTTGGAGCACTTAAGACAAAGCTAACTAGGAGACTTTTTCCCCAGAAGCACATGACACTCTAGACTTGGAAAGCTTTCCCAAGATCCATTTGTAAGGCCGAGACTTCTCTGCCATGATGAAAGCTTCATTCTATTTTCTTTTTTTCTACTTTTCTGCTGTCCTCATCCCTTTTCCTACAGCAAAATTGATGATGCCATAATCTGTGGATGGCTTTAGCTAAGGCTTATGCTCTAGCAAGAAACCATTTTTGCATTTGTAGGTTAATGCCCAGAAATCATAAACTAATCCCACTAATGCCAGTGTGTCTCCATGTTCCCAGTGAAAGTCACCCTGAAACCCCAAAAGAAGAGTGTAATAGAAATCCTTGTAGTCTAGACGTCACTGCCACATGCTTTTCTACTCTCTGGAAATGCTACTCTAACCTTTCCAATTAATAACCTTACTACTACCAAACATAAAAATAACTATTTGAGTGATGCTTACCAAAGATACATTTTGCTTCCATTTATTACATACTCAAGACCTTGTAACTATGTATGTGAGTATGAGTAATTGCTTATATGATGTAACTGGATTAAATTCAGTAAGGTTTCTTTCTGCTAAGTATGGTTATGTACGTTTCTCTATTTGAGTTTCCCTGGCCACACAGAGAGCATAAATCTGTATCCCAAATATGTGTGAATAAGTATCTAATTTTGAATGTTTGTGTCTTCTGCTAAGTTTCTATGAAAATACATTGGTTTATTAATACAGTTTAGATAATATGAATAGTATAACCTATAATATGAATAGGATAACCTATTAGCTATGTCTTATATATTTTATTTGGATAGATGTCTAGAATCATATTCACTAAATGTTCACACTGGTTATATCCAGATAATGCAATTCTGGTTGATTTTTTTTTCTGCTTTCTTCCCATTTGTGAAGATTTATAGTGAATATGCATTTTTGGTATAAAATACTAAAGATTTAAAAAGCAGTAAATTAATAGCAAAATAAAGTTCAAAGAAAGCAAGTACGTTTTAGGGAGTGGATAATATAGTACTGCTTATATAAAAGTAGGGAGTACTTAATATATTACGAGAGTAAATACAGAAGTAGTGCCTGTTTTACAGAATCCCAGAGATTTATGAATATCACAGGAGAAAAGACTTTTTTTACTTTGTAAATGTGGCTATATATTCAAAGCTGGTAGGTAATTTGAATAATTTTCATGCTTTATACAGGACAGTTGTACAGCATTAGAGAAACACTTTTACTGCAGAGGCTTGGCTTTAGGCTACAAATTTAACTTAGTATACTTTTCTATTCCAAATGAACATATTTACTACCATATTTTCTTTATCAAAATATTGCACTTTCAACCATCCACTAGGGTACAATTTTATGTATTACTTAAATATCTGAACATATATTGTGTTGTTTATATTTAATGACATTTAAATTATGAAACTTTGTTTTACATTTCACATAGTGAAATATTTTAACATTGACAGAGTGAAAGCACAGCTTTAAGCAGTTAGAGAAAAATAACTTTGTTATCACAACATTAATGCTGTGGTCATATAAGTACCCTAAACTGACTTAAAAAGAATATTTTCAAACATCCTATTGCTTCTTTCATAATCAATCAGAAGTGCTCTAAATATAAATCAGTCATTAGAAGAAGCTGAAAAATCAAATAAAGCACTTTTCAGTGAAGAACATTTTTATTTTATGAACCTGGTTTTTGAAGAAATTGCCAATTGAGAATCCATGAATACTGCACATGAACCTTTCGAAGCAGAGCTTGTGTAAGATGCAGTAACAACAGGAAGTCCGGGTTTTCCCCAAGATAAACATCAGTGCTACTTCTTGAGGATTTTTTATTGTCAAATATAAATTTAAATAATAATTAGAAATCTATTTGCATTCATTTAACAAACTTTCACTGTTGATTGGCAGGCATTTGAAAGTCTCTATGTGTAGAGAAGAGACACATAAGAACATTATCTGTTCCTTCACCTTCAATTTCACTAGTGGCAAATCAACATATCACTGATCCTTGACATACATCTATATGCAGACTTACTAGAAACAGTCCCTTGTTTCTAGTCACTCGGAATTATTACTTTCTTCTTAGGCCCTATACACTTGAGGTAATATTAGCAATAAATAATTTATATATGTAGGTCCAATCACTGGAATCAAAAAATACTAGCTCTATCCTAGATAGTGCTGTTTCTCCCAGTCTCTCTTTATTATGCTACCTCAAAAAAGTCACAATCTATTTCTATTGTAGCTTTAAAAACAATCTCATTTCCATTCCAGTACCATATTTTCTAAGGATATGTCTTATTTTCAAGACCAACACATGTGAATTATTTTAGTCTCATCATCTAAATATATACAAATCAGCATTTAACTTTGGCTACTTATCCTGATGACTAAACTTTCACAACCCATGTAATTAGCATGGAATTTAGACTTAAGCAGATCTGTGTGAATCCCAACCCTATTACTTACTAGCTTTGCATTCCTCATTAACTTAATTACTTCTGTGACACTGACTTTCTTCATTTATAAAAAGGGGTTTGAAAAAAAATACCTTTCCTATGATAATTAATCAATGTGAATGTTCAGCATAATTGATACACCTTCTTTTCATTTCTGGTTTAATTTTCAGGGGGTGATATTTCTAGACTTGTTCTCCCTATTCCAGAAATATAATCTACTATGTCTTGTAGCTCCTTTGACTTTTGATACAATAGAGATTAGTTGTGTCAGCGTAACAGCTACTAACACTGGGAACGTAAATATAATTTCATTCATAGTAATCCCTCCTGACTATTCTGCAACCCCTAAGATCTTTTTGGTTACTTTTATGAAATTTTTCATGGGTAATTTTTGAGCAGGAATGGGTTCTCCCAGATCCCAACCCTGCATCCAGTTTGAATAACAAGTGATTTCATCAGAGGTATCCCTTAACGGTCAAGCACGCTTCCCTCTACTTTTTTTTTTTTTTTTTAAAGATAAACTGTAAGAAATGTCTGACTATTATGAAAGTTATTTAGGTACATTCAGGCTTAGAGATTACTAATTCAGCAACACCTGGATGCCATTTGGGACTTGTATAAAATGAAGAATTACTAAATAGTTAATTTAGGCACAAAGAGCCAGATAAAGAGAGCTTTCTACAGCTTTGGGGCCCATCTGTTCTGAGCTTTAACATGGCCCCTGGTTCTTGAGGCACTCCTCTGTCCTAACATTATCATCCTCTTCCTGATACTTCTATGAATATCTGAAAGAATTCTGTCTCTGTTAGTGCTTATCGAGAAATTTACTGGGTTGCTCCGAATTTCAGACGTTTTATGCCATAAATATCACATTCCTTAAGGTTCTCTTGGATGCAAACTACAGAAATCAATTCAGGCAATCCTAATTTAAAAGAAGGAGGAGGAAGAGTAGAAAAGAAATGTATTTGAAGGAGACTGGAGTATCTCAAAACAGGAAAGGATAAATAACTAAGACTTAGGAAGGGAAAGGATCAAGCTTGCCCTAGGGACTTCAGCACAGAAGTAACAGGCACTTTTGCTCTATAAAATAATCTTTCTTGGCTTGGCTGTGATATGAAGGTTTAAAAAAAGAAAAAAGAAAAGAAAAAGGAAAAGAAAAGAAAAGAATCTTCCACTGGCCTTAGCTTCAATGACTGGTAGTGCCCAGTATTCTCTTGTTCCTGTTTCAAACTGGGAGGAAAGCATCTGCTTGTCCCATTTGGGCCAGATGTGTGTCTACAGACTGATTAATCAAGAACAGCAGAAAATTATAAGAAAATAAGGAACGGTTATCACAAGAAGTATCTCCCTTACTTACATATGTTTTCAACTCTAAATTCTTTTTCTGCTTCTATTAGATACTTTGATTTCATTTCTTCTCTCTTTCTGCCCATAAACAAACCAGACATTGCCTGCTAAACATATGAATTCTGAATTTAAAAAAACAACAATTTACAGTTTTCTTATGGATGGAAAGAGTTAGTCATTTTTTTCCTAATGCAATGTTTTAGTTTAATGTATCAGGAGGCAATATTTGGAGAAGGGCTTATTGAGAAACCTCTTGTTTTCCATCATAAGCATTTTCAAATGTGGGGTGAAATGGAATACATTTCAGGGGGCTATACTAGAGCCTGGAGCAAGGAGGAAGAGCTTTTTTCTCATTCTTGCCCCTTGTTGTGTTTGTCCTGACATGCCCGTTTAACTCAGAAGTAAAGTTAGTTCTAAAGCAGATGATAGTGATTCAAATAGATGCTTCAAAATCTACGGTTCAAGTTAAGAGAATGGAGCTTCTTTAATTGTTGCATAGTATTATTACTATTATACTTTAAGTTCTGGGATACATGTACAAAATGTACAAGTTTGTTACACAGGTTTTCACATGCCATGGTGGTTTGCTGCACCCATCAACCCATCATTGACATTAGGTATTTCTCCTAGTGCTATCCCTCCCCTAGGCCCCACCCCCTGACAGGACCCGGTGTGTGATGTTCCATGTCCCTGCAAAGGACATGAACTCATCCTTTTTTATGGCTGCCCAGTATTCCATGGTGTATATGTGCTCCATTTTCTTTGTCCAATCTATCTTTATGGGCATTTGGGTTGGTTCCACATCTTTCCTATTGTAAACAGTGCCACAATGAACATACATGTGCATGTGTCTTTATGGTAGAATGATTTATAATCCTTTGGGTATATACCCAGTAATAGGATTACTGGGTTAAATGGTATTTCTGGTTCTAGATCCTTGAGGAATCACCACAATGTCTTCCACAATGGTTGAAATAATTTACACTCCCACCAACAATGTAAAAGCGTTCCTATTTCTCCATATCCTTTCCAGTATCTGTTGTTTCCTGACCTTTTTTTTTTTTTTTTTTTTTTTTTTGAGATGGAGTTTCACTCTTGTTGCCCAGGCTGGAGTGCAGTTTCGCCATCTCAGCTCACCGCAACCTCCAACTCCCAGGTTCAAGCGATTCTCCTGCTTCAGCTCCCTGAGTAGCTGAGACTACAGGCATACGCCATCAGGCCTGGCTACTTTTGTATTTTTAGTAGAGGTGAGGTTTCTTCACGTTTGTCAGGCTGGTCTCAAATTCTCAACCTCAGGTGATGCACCAGCCTCAGCCTTTCAAAGTGCTGGGATTACAAGAGTGAGCCACTGTATCCAGCCAATTTCCTGACTTTTTAATGATCTCCATTCTAACTGGTGTGAGATGGTATCTCACTGTGGTTTTGATGTGCATTTCTCTAATGACCAGGGATGATGAGCTTTTTTTCATATGCTGTTTGGCCACATAAATGTTTTCTAGCACAAGACAAGGATGCCCTCTCTTACGGCTCATATTCAACATAGTATTGGAAGTTCTGGCCAGGGAAATCAAGCAAGAAAAAGAAATAAAGGGTATTCAAATAGGAACAGAGGAAGGCATATGTCTCTGTTTGCAGGTGACATGATTGTATATTTAGAAAACTCTATTGTCTCAGCCCAAAATTTCCTTAAGCTGATAAGCAACTTCAGCAAATTCTCAGGATAAAAATATCAATGTTTAAAAATCACAAGCATTCCTCTACACCAATAATAGACAAACAGCCAAATCATGAGTGAACTCACATTCATAATTGCTATAAAAAGAATAAAATATCTAAGAATAAAACTCACAAAAGATGCGAAGGACCCTTTAAGCAGAACTGCAAACCGCTGCTCAAGGAAATAGGAGAGGATACAAACAAATGGAAAAACATTCCATGCTCATGGATAGGAAAAGTCAATATTGTGAAAATGGCCATATTACCCAAGGTAATTTATAGATTCAGTGTTATCCCCATGAAGCTACCACTGACTTTCTTCACGTAATTGGAAGAAAGTACTTTAACTTTCAAATAACCAAAAAAGACCCCATATAGCCAAGATCATACTAAGCAGAAAGAACAAAGCTGGAAGCATCGTGATACCTGACTTCAAACTATACTACAAGGCTACAGTAATCAAAACAGCATGTTGCTGGTACAAAACAGATATATAGACCAATGGAACAGAACAGAGGCCTCAGAAATAACATCACACATCTACAACCATCTGATCTTTGACAAACCTGATAAAACCAAGCAATGGGGAAAGGATTCCCTATTTAATAAATGGTGTTGTGAAAACTGGCTAGCCATAGGCAGAAAACTGAAACTGGACCCTTTCCTTACACCTTACACAAAAAATAACTCAAGATGGATTAAAAACTTAAATGTAAGACCTAAAATCATTAAAACCCTACAAAAAAAACCCTAGGCAATACCATTCAGGACATAGGCATGGGCAAGGACTTCATGAGAGAAACACCAAAAGCAATGAGCCAAAATTGGCCAATGGGACTTAATTAAACTAAAGAGCTTCTGCACAGCAAAAGAAACCATCATCAGAATGAACAGGCAACCTGCAGAATGAGAGAACATTTTTGCAGCCTATACATTGGGCAAAGGGCTAATATCCAGAATCTAAAAAGAACTTAAATTTACAAGGAAAAAAAAAAAAAAAACATCAAAAAGTGGGTGAAGGATATAAACAGACACTTCTCAAATTGTTGCATATAGTTAAGTTTTAGAGTTCTCTGTGGGGTTCTTGAGCCTGGAAGTTGAAGGTGGATGAAACAGATATAATTAATGGTTTAAGCATTAATCAGAGAATTTAAAATATGCCATTTGTGTGGTACGAAATCACAGTTTATGGAAAGTAAGACTTAAAACTTTGCTATTTTGAGTATATCCATACCACATAAAACCCTCATACATTCTATTTTTATACACTGGTAAGTTCTAATTGCTCCCATTTATAGCAGTACCCCATATCTCAATGCTCTGAATCCTCACACTGAATTAGAAGGTGACCAGCTTTTCTTGGTTCTTGTGCATCACCTGAGCTGTGGCCAGCAGCTCTGCAATTCCTCCATCATGTAATCCATTGCTCCTGACATCCTCAGTCACTGTTGCTCTGCTTTCCTTGAGACTTGTGTTTTGCTGCCTGGCTGCTTTCCATCCCAAATACTTCTGGCCACTGCCACCAACATGGGCCTGCCTTGCATCATCCAGCCATCACACTCTACCATTCCTCTTTCTCCTTTCAGTTGAAAAGCTCCTCTTCTCATGACTAGTTCATTTAGACTAATTCCCCCAAGAGAACTATTGATCCCTTGTGACATGTTCTGTTCTGCATTCTTACCACTGCCCTCAACTTCTCGGACCACAAAAATACTTTGGGGAAGGAAGAAAGCATGGCCAAGGGCAGTGTTCCCGTGTATCTGAAGGGATACCTTCTGACAAGATCGAGGCCTGTTTTCAGTCTGGCCTACTCTGCCAAACTTCTTGACTCATGATGCTTTTTTCCACGAGCTTCACTGCCTTTTCTTGGTCTCATTTCTATAGAAAAGTCAATATTCTGATAATAGGCTAGGAACAAGCTCTTTTGCATGAGTCCCTTGAGCTTCATGTAAATTAAGTTGTGTCCCAGGCCTTCGGCGTTATTTTCCCAAACTTTCTGTGGCCAAGAGGAGGCAAGTTTTCCTGGAATGAGTAGAGGACCTCTAAAAGGGAGCCGATCTCTAACCTCTGTTCTAACTTTGACCCAGCCTCAAATGTTCCAAAACATCTACATCCACATTGCCTAGATATCCTATGTGCATCTGTTACATGTTATAACACAGTTCTTTTTTAAATTGGAAAATATACAAAACAAACAATATCCCATGTTAATCATTTCAAATGGACAGGTCAGTGGTATTAAGTATATTCACATTGTTCAGCTATCATCACTATCCATCTTTACAACTGCTTCATTATCTCCAACAGAAACTATAGTCATTAAACAAGAACTCCCAATTCATCATGTCCCAAAACCCCCAGTAACCAGATTTTACATTTTGTCTCTATGAATTTAATATTCTAGATAGAAGTAAAATCATACAATACTTGTCCTTTTGTGCTTGATTTATGTCCCTGACCATAATGTTTTAGCAGTTTATCCATATTATAGCATGTGTCAGAATTTCATTTTTTTAAGGCAGAATAATATTCCTTGAATGTATTAACCATATTTTGTTTATCTCTTCATCTGTTGGTGGACGTCTGCATGGTTTCCACCTTTTGGCTATTGTAAATAATGCTGCTATGAACATAGGTATACATATACCTGCTCCTATTTTAGGTACATGTATATGATTAAATTCATTACCATCAGAAAGATTTTATCCAACTATTCTATTTGAAAATAGGTAGCTTGACCAGGCACGGTGACTCACACCTGTAATCCTAGCACTTTGGGAGGTTGAAGTGGGTGGACTGCTCGAGCTCAGGAGTTTGAGACCAGCGTGGGCAACATGGCAAAAACCCATCTCTACAAAAAATACAAAAATTAGCCAGGTGTGGTGACATGTGTGTCTGTAGTCTCACTACTTGGGAAGCTGAGGTGGGAGTATGGCTTGAACCCAGGAGGTGGAGGTTGCAGTGAGTCGTGATCACACCATAACACTCCAGCCTGGATGACAGAGCAAGGCCATGTCTCAAAAACAGACAGACAAACAAATGAAAATAGGCTTTGTGGTTGTCGATGTTAATAAATTAAATTATTTATTTATTAATATAGATTGAGTCATTAGAGTCATTAATTAAATTACTCACTTAATTATAGGCAGACCGTGGAATACAAATATGAATGAGATAATGTTCTTGCACTTAAGGTTTTTGTAGTCCAGGGGAAAAAGACAAGGAAATGAATACTTAAAGCGATGTGATAATTATTAAAGTGGACATCTACGCAATGTCCTATGGTGACACAGAGAAAAACGCTTAACTCTGAAGAGAGGAAGATTTCTTAGAAGAGATGATACTGGAACTGAATCTGGAAACATAAGCAGAATACTGCCTTCAGACACTGAGTGACTAGAAGTAGCTTTCCTGGCTAAGAAGAGTCTAAAAATCATGCAGGTTGGGGAAATAGATTCAATGAATGGTAAGTAGTTTATACGTCTACAGCACTGTATGCAAACTGAGAAGTGGTAGGGGCTGAGATTACAGAGGTATTCAAATTCAAGATCGTGAAAGCTTGTACTCCTGTGAATGCTAAGGAGTTCAGAGTTTATCTAAAAGCAAGTCTGACAATGCAACTAATTCTCCTGAAATTTTAAATTCATTTTGATAAAATGCTTCTTGCATGAGTTTGGAGCTAGTCTTGTTTCCTGACACATTGGGCACAGAACTGCCACCTACTCTGGAACAAATTGTGCCAATACTTAATAACAGTCCACCCACATGGACTTTTAAAATCAGTCTAATTATGAGAGATTATAGCTCTTTGATGTTGGTAATTAATTTGCTCACTGTTTTTTATCACTGGTAAATGAATAACTAATTTCAGATTATCTAGAAGTGCCCCAAATTCTAAATAGAATTTTAAAACTAAAATGATTTGAAAATCTTGTTTTGTTCTGAGTTGCACCAGGGCTATTTTATAAAAGACTGTGTTGCAGACCTGCAGCTTATTTTCTGTTTGACAGGCTCTTTCTAACTAGGCGACCTTTCTTTACATCCAGTCTAATCATAATGTAAAATGGTGATGGACTGACAAAATTAGTGGAATTCAGAGTAAAAAGTGTTCCATAATGCATCCACTTTGTGGAACTCACTCTGTAAATTCAGTACCATTGTATTCCAGTGAGACGCCTATGAGTCAAATACCAGACGGATGTGTAACTTGGAAATAAAGTAACAAACCATTCCAGAAAGTAGTCTATTTGTCAATATAAAAAGTAGACAGAAGGCTTTTGTGTTGCTAATGACATTTTTTGCACTAATCTATCTCGGTTAGATAACACTCTTCTGAACTGTAGAAATGATCATTTTTGACATTTTATAACAAAATCTTTATTCTCAGATAAAATTATAGACAGTAATATAGCAATTTCAACATGCTAATGGAGACTGCCTATCTAACATGGGACACTTTTAAAGGAAAAAAGAGAGATTGCCTGTCTAATATCATGGGACGCTCAACACTTAGGAGGAAGCAACTAACTAAATGTTGTGAAAATCTTGGAGAATTTATAAGAAAACATCTTTCTAAAACAGCAAAAGCAAAGATACAGCACATTAGATAAAAATAAGCACATTATGATATGTATAACACATGTAGATACTTTCTTTAAGGCACAGCTGGCTTATAACCTTTCCTTCACAAATGTGTATATGTTGTAGTGTAATTTCTTTCCAGTATACATTTCTTTGAAGTGAAAACCTAGGAACAGAGCTATTGAGAGACCATTACATGCAACAAGTATCCTGGAGAAAAAAAACTTGTTTTATTAAATGGATTCTCATTCATATCCTGAAGAAGCACTTATTCTCTTTAAGCAGGACTGTCAAATTCTGGTATAATGTTGAGTCTGTGTCTTAGTTCTGGCTGTTATAACAAAATACCTCACACAGAGTAACTTATGAATAACAGAACTCTATTGCCCACAATTCTAGAGGGTGGGAAATACAAGATCAAGGTACCAGCAGATTCCGTGCCTGGTGAAGGCCCTTTTCCTCATAAATGGCACCTTCTTGCAGCAATCTTACATGGCAAATAGGGTAAACACACTCTCTCAGGCTTCTTTTATAAGAGCACTAATCCCATTCTTGGGGCAGAGTCCTCATGGTCCAATCATCTCCCCAAAGCCCCACCTCTTAAAACTATCACCTTCAGGGTAAGGTCTAACAGATAAATTTTGGAAGAACATGAACATGCAAACCACAGCCATCCATAAGTACTATACATTTGTCACATTCACTGCTGAATTTTCAACACCTAGATTAAGCTTGACATATAGTAAATGCTAAAACAGTTTATTGAATATGTAAATAACATACTACATTTTGACAGACAGCTTTTATAATCAATTTGCTGTAAGTCTCTAAAATATCAATGCTCCTTGGCCAAAGATGACCGGAAACACACTGGTAGTTGAATGAGTTGTATTGCTTGACAAATACTACACACCATGGGGAACAGCTGACACCCCGATAAGAAGTTACTAAAAAGGACCTACTGTGAGATCTGGGCTTTGGTTAGGTGACCTTACAGAGGATTCAGAAGCAGAGCTGTTTTTCTGGATTGAGTGTTGTTAGGAGCAGGGATAATTCTATAATTGAGTATTTCAATAAATCCTATCTAGGAGGAGGGTAGACAAGAATTAAACTAAAGTTATACTTAGTCAAGAAGTTTTACGTAAATAATATGAGTAGCCACTCATATTCACCAGGGTAGGAGGAGATCATTTTTGTCACTTAGAAAATTGTTTTCTTCTGTCTTCAGATATCATTGTTATAGAGTGATCTTTTATTTGTCTTAATCCACCAGGATTTTATAGTTGCTCTCTCTGATGTTGCTGTCTTGCTAATTATTTATTTTTCACAAGAGAGTATGCAGGGCCAGCAAGGATGGCTAGGCCACGTTGTTGCAACACCAGGGCATGGTTAGCAGTAACAGATAAGCTCCTAATTGTTGAATGCTGCTTTGGTTGTTGTGAAAATTAATCTGATATTTAATGTTTCAATTTTGACTTTCATCCTTAAAATGCTTTCGATAGTTAACCAAATGTAATAATTTCAAATTACATGTCAACTCCAAGCACATATTGAAGATATTTGATGAGAAGTTTTAAATGGGAAGGTGGTTTGAAAGGGTAAGTACCAGAACTTCAAAGTTGTTACTTACATAATTTAAGACAGTGCATTGGGATTATGAGATTCTGTCTTATTTTTCTGGAATTTTTCTCTGTTTTCTAATTTGAAAGATTTTTTAAAGTGTGTGAAATGTTTTGAATAAAGTGTTAAATGTTCAAAGTGCTCAGAACTATATGAATGATTCCATGACAGTGATTAGGAAACAAAGTCAGGTTTGTCAGTACATGACTAATTTTAGATAAAAATCAGTTAAAATGAATGGGAAACCAGTTTTCACAATCTCACTACCTGTGAGACAGGGTGTTTCAATGTAACCATTGAAAAAAGAGTCCCCTGCAGTTGTATGATTGTAAGTATTAACAACTGAAAAACATTAAGTGGGAGCCCAGTGGCTTGGTGGAGGAAGGAAAAAGAAAATGTTGAGATTTATAACTCCAAATTAGAGCCCCTCAGGCTTTCTGCAGGTTTCCACAGGCTTTGTTTCAGACTATATTTGCAGGGCTTATGTTCCAGGATGCATTCATTTTTAGAGCCTTTTAAAGTAGCAACTGGAGTGATTTTTAAGAGCTGAACTGTGCACTCAAATGTAAGAATAAGAAAAGCAAGGCAGCAGGGGAAGTGAACTTCTAATGGATATTCACAACAATCTACTTCTCTATCTGATTAGGAATACAAAATTTCCAAATTTTTTGTTCTATTTTTGTCTGCCAGTGGGAGCACTGTCAATTCCAAAGTATGAGACCATAAAAAAAATTATGTAACAGGAAAAGATAAACCTGAAATGAACGACAAAAGGTAAACATATGCTTTCATTCAACACAACAGATATTTACTAAGTGCCTACAAGAACCATGCTAGAGCCTAGGAATACAAAGACTAGAAAAAATAAATGTTGTCAGAAATAACTATGCATTCAAGGTGAAGAAAGGGAGTGGAAGTAGGATATATTTAAACAGGCACTATCCCATGCTATCTATATTAATTTTCTATCACTGCTGTAGCGATTTGCTACAAACCTAGTGTCTTAAAACAACATAAACTTATTATTTTACAGTTCAGAAAGTTAGGAGTCTAAAATAGGTCTTGTGGGGCTAAAATCAAGGTGTATGCAGGGCTTTGTCCTTTGTGGAGGATCTAGAGCTGAACGGTTTTCTTGCCCTTTCTAGCTAAAGACTGCCTGCATTCCTTCCCAGGTGGATCATTTTTTAAAGTATAAAAAGCTCAAATATTTTAAAATTTCTCAAGTAACCTTTATTTTTTAGAGCAGTTTTTATGTTCACAGCAAAATTGAGCAGAAGGTACAGAAATTTCCCACATTCTAACCCCAATCCCAACACATGCCTAGTCTCCTCTATTATCAATATCCCTCATGACCAGAGTGGTAATTTTTTTATACAATTATGAATCTACACTGACACATCATTATCACCCAGAGTCCATAGTTTACACTGGGGTTCACTCCTGGTGGTGTACATTCCATGGGTTTGGACACATGAATAATGACATGCATCCATCATTGCAGTATCACGCAGGGTAAGTTTACTGCCCAATGTATCCCGTGTGCTCTATTGGTTCATGTCTCCCACACCCCATTCCTGGAAAACGCCTATCTTTGCACTGTCTCCACAGTTTTGCTTTTTCCAGAATGTCATATAGCTGGAATAATACAGTGTGTAGCCTCTTCAGATTGGCTTCTTTCACTTAATACTATGCATTGAAGTTTCTTCCTTGACTTTTAATGGTTTGAATTTCCATTTTCTCAATACATCAGTTAATTTATTCACTTTCGGAAGGACATCTTGGTTGCTTCCAGCTTTTGACAATCACGAATAAAGTTGCTTTAATCATCTACGTGCAGGTTTTTGTGTGGACACACATTTTCAACTCCCTTGGGTAAATACCAAACAGTGCAATTACTGAATCATTCAGTAAGAATATCCTTAGTTTTATAAGAAATTACCAAATGTCTTTTACCATGGCTGTATCACTTGTTATTCCTACCAGCCATAAATGAGAATTTATGCTCATTTAGGATAAACCCTCCCCAGCATTTGGTGTTGACAGTGGTCTGAATTTTGGAAATTCATTTTAATTTGCATTTCCCTGATACCATATGATTATGATGTGGCACATCTTCCCATATGCTTAATTGACAGTTGTATATTTTCTATGGTGAGATGTCTAGTAAAGTCTTTGGCCCATTAATTAGGAGGGTTGTTTGTGTTCTTATTATCAAGTTTTTACAGTTCTTTGTACATTTTGGATAACAGTTCCTTGAATCAGACTTTTTTGCAAATATTTAACCCCAGTCTATGGCTTACCTTTCCTCCTTTTGACATTGCCTTTCACCGAGCAGAAATTGTTTAATTTTAATGAAGCCCAGCTTATCAATTCTTTCTTTCATAGATGGTGCCATTAGTCGTATAACTATCAAGTCATCCCCAAACCCAAGGTCATCTTGATTTTCTCCTAGGCTATATTCTAGGAGTTTCATGGGTTCACATATTACATGTAGGTCTGTAACCCATTTTAAATTATTTTTTGTAATGGATATAAGGTCTGTGTTAAGGTTCAACCTTTTGTATGCGGATGTCCATGCCAAGGGTTGACTCATTTATTGAAAGGACTGTTTTTGTTCCATTGTATTGCTTTTGTTTCTTTGTCAAAGATCAGCTGACTGTATTTAAGCCTATTTCTTGGCTCCATATTCTATTTGATTGATCTATGTGTCTGGTTTTGGTGTTTTATTTTTTTGGTCATTAATACATTGTCTTATTTTAGTTTTTCAGTATGCCTAGAAATTGGGTACTACAACTTTGTTCTTCCCATGCAATATTGTGTTGACTATTCTAGATCTTTTGCTTTGCACATAAACTTTATAATTAATTGGCTGATATCCACAAAATAAGTTGCTAGGATTTTGATTGGGAATGTCATTGAATCTATAAAGTTGAGAAGAACTCACATCTTGGCACTATTAAGTCTTTCTATCAATGAATATAAAATCTCTTCATTTATTTAGTTCTTTGATTTCTTTCTACAGAGTTTTGTAGCTTTTCTCATATAGATCTTCAACATACTTTGTTAGATTTATATCTATATATTCTATTTTTTGTGCTTCTGTAAATGGTATTGTGTTTCTTATTTCAAATTGTATTTATTGCTGACAAATAGAAAGGTGATTTACATTTAAGGATCAATCTTGTATCCTGCACCTTGCTGTAAATGCTTATTAGTTCCTAAACTTCTCTGCATTCTTTTGAGAGATTAGTCTTTTTCATGTTTTATTACTTTGCCATTGAATCTTTTGCTTCCATCTTCCATCTTTTAAGGACCCTGTGATTATATTGGGCCCACCTAAATAATCCAGGATACTTTTCCTTTTTTTTAAGGTCATCTGGTTAGCAACTTTAATTCCATCTGCAACTCTAATTAGCTTTGTCCATGTAATGTAACATAGTCACATGTTCCAGAAATTAGGATGTGAATACCTTTACGTGTTTACCAGGGCAGGGTGCAGACATTATTTTGCTCACCACTCTCTCTTAGAGATATGTACGAACAATGTGTTTACAGAACAGAATGACCAATTCAGGCCTCCCTTTCTGTTTTGTTCAAGATATTGTACAAAATATCTAAAATTTGTGGCTGAGGTAGCAAAGGTAATATCTTTTTTTAAATCAAAGTCCTAAGTCCTTTTCTCTTCATAATTTCTTGTGACTATTTTTCAAAAATCTTCCCTTTATTAATAAAGTATTTTTCTAAGTTGAAAAGAGAGCATTTTCTATTTCTTTATTTAAATAATGATACTTTCCTCCCATAATCAGTTTATTTTTTTTAATTAATGGTTTCAAATTACTTTTTTTGGCCACCACACTATCCTACTGTAAATTATCATCAAATATATATTAAACACCAAACCAAGAATGACCAAACTTTTAGACATAGACTAGGAGACTTATTTACAATATTGAATGTATGTCATTTTATGTATTTTTAAAGTTTAATTGTGAACTTCTCAAGGACATGGTATGAATTTCTGTGCTTATTGTTCTCATTCCATACACACAGTAGAATATTGCTTCATAATTGTGAGTTTCTCAAGGGTAGAAGCTGAGTATTTGTATTATTCTTCTCATTCTCTAAATACAGCATTCTGTTAAGCACATGCTATATGCTTAGAAATGCTGACTGCATACATGACTAGACAATATAATCTCTTTTTCTAGACTTTTGTATATATAATGATTTTATTTCAAAATGGAAAGTTTTGGAGTTCTCAGTTTAAGAAGTGCAGTTGCAGTAGCCTGAGAAATCATTAGGAAGCAGAAAAATTATATACCATTTATGCCTCAGTGCCCTAGTAGGTCCCTTGGAATGCAAATCTCTGCCAAACCACTTTTCAATGGTTGCTGGAGTGGACGGGGAGGGGGCAGGGCGGCTAGACATTATTTCTGCAAAGTGTCATAAGCTCCTTTCATTCTTTGTAATCCACATGGGCTCCTGTTTTCCCAGACTGGTTAATGGTGACTTAATGTTTCCATGGAAACTAGAGGTGAAGATTCCCTGCCATTTCTTAGCTGTGGCTGCCCTATTAACCTGTCTTCTCTTCTCAGAGCTTCTGTACCTCAGGAGGTAGTTATTTGCACTCCCAGTACCTTCTCGCCAAGGCCCTGTGCTTGCCATCTCTTAGTTCAATTCCTGGCACTATATTCTGAAATTGAGATGTGGGAATGACTCTGACCTTCTCTAGCTGCCTAGCAGTTGTCATTTCGGTTCTTTCCATCTCTCTTTGTATCCGGAATCATAAATCAGACTTTGGCTGTATATCATGAGTCCTGGATACATAAATCTGTTTATCTGCAATCTGCCCAGTTCCCACCACCTCTGGAACTATCTCTGCAGCCAAAGCCACACCACTTCTCACTTAGACAATCCTAATAGTCTCCCAGCATACCCTTGTCCTCCTACAATGTATAGACAACTGAGCAGGCACAGCTATCCTTTGCACATGAAAGTCAGAAAATTTACTTCTCTGCCTAAAACCGAACAATGGGTTTTCTTCGTTTATTTTAGAGTAAATCCTTACAAAAGCCTACAAGGACCCATCTAGCCTGGCCCTGTTCCAGCTCTGAGCTCTCTTTGAAACAGCATAAGAGCTCCTGTAAGTCATGGCTGTGTCCTTCTCCTCTTTATAGCATCAGCATTTTGCACAATGCCTGGTCAACAAGCTTAACTACGCTCCTTTCAATGCTTTCTTGAATACATACCTCAAATTTTCGTAATGAGTTAGTTTCCAATGGTCTTCCTGCATCATTCTCTCTATCTTTCTCTGACAACAGACATCCTGAGCTGTGGAAAATCAGGCTCAATGATGATCTCACGGCCATGTGCAAGAGTTACCAAGGCCTGAATCTGGCAGTGGCCAGTTAAACAACTGCCCACCACTTGACTTCACAGTCAGTGAAGTACTGAATATATTTATTCCTATTTTTTTATTTAACATTACTATTTCAGCTGAAGTTATCTTTTAAATATTAATTATTTTTTCAGTTAAGGATCAAATTCTCCTTTAGGGCACTACAATATCACTGACTAACACATTTCTAGTAAAATTATTCACGTATTTTCACTTGCTACTCAGTTAAAAAACATTAATGTCATATAATGTTGCATTTCTTATTATCTTGTTACTCAAACCTCAGAAATGTAATTGTGTCTTAGAGCAATAGGCTGTATTTTCATTATGTAGATACTATAAACCCAATTGAATGGAAATTCACATTTTACTAGAAATTATAGTAATAGAAACTTTTGAAAAATTATGTACTGAAGCAGTTACTTGAGACGGTATATTGTGGAAGATTTACATGATAGCATTCTCTAAAAGTTTAAAATATTTCAACATACTGGTTCAACTTTCCTCCACTGTGAAAAGCATGTAAAAATGTATATATTAAATTATGCGGGAAATAAAAAAAAAGAAAAATATGTGGGGTAAAGGTATTGTCACAGTAAATGTATTGATCACATGTGTATTTATTTTACCTTTATAACATACATTTAAAAATTCTTGGCAGCTTTAAATTTGAGGAGTCAGACTATTTTTCCCCTTGTCTTAAAAGATTCCTTTTTCTTTAAATTTTATATAAAACAAGAAAAAAAGGACTTACCAGAAGCTCTCCAAAACATTTTCAACAGCTTTACTGATATATAATTCACACACCATATGATTTATACATTTAAGTGGTACAGTATAATGGTTTTATAGATGGCTTTATATAATGGTTTTATATAATGGTTTTAATTATACTTATAACTCTAGGTTCTACAGCCATCACCTCAATTGATTTAGAACATTTTCTTTTTCTTTTATTTATTTTTTTCTGGAGATGGAGTTTCACTCTTGTTGCCCAGGCTAGAGTTCAGCAATGCAATCTCGGTTCACTGCAACCTCTGCCTCCCAAATTCAAGCGATTCTCCTGCCTCAACCTCCCAGGTAGCTGGGATCACAGGCATGCACCACCACACCTGGCTAATTTTGCATTTTTTAATAGAAACGGGGTTTCACCATGTTGGCCAGGGTGGTCTCAAACTCCTGACCTCAGTTGATCCGCCCACTTCAGCCTCCCAAAGTGCTGGGATTGCAGGTGTGAGCCACCACACCTGGCCAATCTACTATCTTTCTACATCCATTAGCCTATTCTTGATATTTCATATAAATGGGACCATGTAATATATAATCCTTTGTGACTGGCTTCTTGCACCTAGCATGATATGTTCAAGGTTCATCCATGTTGTTACATGTATCAGTAATTGATTCATTTTTATTGTCTAATAATATCTTATTGGTTGATGGATACTTGGGTCATCCCAGTATTTGGACTATTATCAAAAGTGCTTCTTGAACATTCCTGTAAAAGTTTTCGTGTGGTATGTTTTCATTTATCTTGTGTATATTACATAGCAGTGGAGCTGCTGGGTTATATAACTCTATGTTTAACCTTTTAATTTTTCCAGACTGTTTCCAAAGTGGCTACAATATTTTGCATTCACACCAGCAATATATCATTTCCAATTTAACCACACCCTTGTTAAACTTATTACTGGCAATCCTTTTGTTTACAACCAACTTCGTGGGTATAAAATGGTATCTAATTGTGGTTTTGATATACATTTCCCCAATGACTAATAATGGTGAACATCATTTTATGAGCTTATTGTCCATTTGTTCAACTTCTTTGGAGAAATGTCTACTCAGATCTTTTACCTATTTTAAAATTGGTTGATCATTTTAAATATCACAGAGTTCTAAGAATTCCTTAAATATTCCAGGTAGAAGTCTAGATATGTGACTTGCCAATATTAATATTTTATCCCCATTCTGTTCATTGTCATTTTTCCTATTAATGGTATTGCTTGATGCATAAAAGTTTTTAGTTTTGATGAAGCTTAATTTATCTATTTTTGGCTTCGCCTAACCCAAGGTCACAAAGATTTGCTCCTATCTTCTCTTGTATAGGCTTCATAATTTTAGCTTTCACTTACAGGTCTATAATCCATTTTGAGTTAATTGTTTTGTATGATATGAGGAAGGAATCTAACTTCACTCTTTTGCATGTGCAAATCCAGTTGTCCCTGCATTGTTTGTGAAAAGACTATTCTATCCCCACTGAATTGTTTTGCCACTCTTGTCACAATCCAGTGATCATAAAAGTAAAGTATTCTGGGCTGGGTATGGTGGCTCAAGCCTGTAATCCTAGAACTTTGGGAGGCCAAAGTGGGTGGATTGCCTGAGCTCAGGAGTTTGAGACCAGCCCAGGCAACATGGTGAAACCTTGTCTCTTGTAAAAAACACAAAGGAAATTAGTCGGGCATGGTGGCATGCACCTTTTATTATTCCCACTCAGGAGGCTGAGGCAGGAGAATTGCTTGAACCCAGGAGGTGGAGGTTGCAGTGAGCTGAGATCATGCCACTGCACTCCAGACTGGGCGACAGAGTGAAACTCTGTCTCTACACACACACGTAACTTATTCTTTCTGGACTCTACAGAGATGGGGTTTTACCATATTGCCCAGGCTAGTCTCACACTCCTGAGCTCAAGTGATCCACCTGCCTCAGCCTTTCAGAGTGCTGGGATTACAGGAGTGAGCCACTGTGCCTGGTCTCTATTCTATTCTATTGATCCATCTGTCTATCCTTATGCCAGTATCAGACTGTCCTGGTTACTGTAGCTTTGCAATAAGTATTGAAGTCAGGAAGTGTAAGTTCTGCAATCTTTTTCAAGATTGTCTCAGCTATTCTGGTCTCTTGGATTTCCATATAATTTTCTCCAAACAATTTAAGTTCATTTCATACACAATAGATAATACATTTGAATATCTATCATTTCACAAAAGGGTCTTGGTAGTTCTTAAGTTTTATTTAAATAGATTACCCAGTTCACTGCCTGTCTTCAATGAAAAACACAGTATGTAAACCTTGCTGAGATTTACGTTAGAGTTTCCAAGGAGTCAGGATTAATTTATAGGCAACTGATATATCTTTTATTACTTATATGAAGTCTCTTTCATATCTTATTATTTCCCATTAAGCTCTTTTGATCAAATAGGAATTGTGCCTGCCACACATGTTCTGAGAGTTCAGGTCCCCTTCTAAGATACTCTACATCAGTGCCTTTATAGCATGTTGTTATTTTTCTGTCCTTTAAATTTAATCAGTCAGTGATTTTTTTTGAACCTGTCTTTATATCTTCAAAAAAATTGGCCCTACATGATTTTATATATATATCTCATAATGCTAACTCTGAAAAACATCAAATTTCAAAAGTATATCTGTTTCTAAAATTGTTTCTAGAGGAAATGGAAAGGTAGTTTATAACTGAGGAAATCTAGGACATCTTTACTCATATAATGAAAACAGCTTTACTTCTTTTGATTAGTACGGTAATGGTTTGCCATCTCTATATAGTTATAAAGATGTCATAGTTAAAAATAATAATTTACGCTTTACTATGCAAATAGTTCACAGAAATTAATAATTCTGTATATTTCAAGACAATGGAAAATAGAGCATGCTGTGTCTTGTTTTAGGTTGCTTAAATTAATGAAAGGCAACATTCTCTCTGAAAAAGATTTCTCTAAATAAATAAGTAAAGCAATTATTTAAAAATAATTGTTCTTTTTTAAAACTTCCATGTGAAAGATGGGATAGCTGCCCAGAGGTAAGAACATATAGCAGTTGTATAAAATAATCAAAGAAAGGTTTCTTAAAATCACTCTCTGATGATGACTTTGACTTCTCTGGTTTGTATTAATTTATAAAAGGATTGATTTTTCCTGGCTCTCTCAAAAAATATTTAATTATTTTCAACCAAACAAATATAAATTGATTACTGAGAGCTATGCTTCACAAATTTTATATCCGTAATCAAGTAGTTTTATTAAGATGCAGACTCTGATTCAACAAGCCCACAGGTGATGCCAGCATGGTAGGTAGCAACAACTTAGCGGATAAATGATTCCAAGAACTCACCTTCATAATAAGACATGTGTATCTTGAGAAGACCCTACGAGTTCTATAATATATTACCTCTATTAACAGTTTGTTATGTATCTTTCAGAGATAAATTAGGCATACAAGATAATATTTACGGATTTTTAAACACAGAGTAGCATCTGCTAGGATTCTATACTGTTTTCCATTTAATATATGTTGGAGAATGTTGAAGTCATTTTCTTTCTTTCAAACTACTTGCTAAATCATTGGTGCTTATAGAAAGATATGCTGTTAAATTTGTCTTTGAATAATGTAGCCAGCTAGCCTGCTGGATTATTTTTTATGATGTTTTTACATTCAATTCTCTAGAAGTTTTCAGTTGTATTATATCAACCTCAAATAAAGACAATTTTATTTTTCTTTCCAATGTTTATATAATATTTCTTATTTTATTCTCTTGGGTATTAATTGTAGAAAAGTGTTAAGTTGTAGTGATGATAAAGGTAACTTTGTTTTATATTTGACTTGAATGGGAAAGCTTCTGCTTTTCATTTTAGGCACGATGCTGACTTTAGAAATTCTCCCAATAAATATCTCTATGTTCTGTCTCTGCATTCTCTCTTTTACCCTCTCTCTCTCTCTCTCTCTCCCTCTCTCTCATGTATGCCGTTGTGCATGTACATCTATATGTATCTGTATATAAATGGGTTTATATTTGTATAGAAAAATTAAATATGCATCTATTCCTTTATCTCATAAATGCTTAAAACTAAGATTGAATATTGCATTTTGTTAAATAACTTTCCAGCATATGGAAATATTTTCTCTTAAATATAATTTCTCTTGAATTATATATTTCCTAATACTGAACTTTTTAAATTCTTGATATGTACTCTACTTGGTCAGGGGATAATGCTGACCTTTTGTTAACAACCTTACTGAGGTAAAATTCATGTACAACAAACTGCATATATATTAAATAATCAATTTCACAAACCTTGAAAAATGTACACACCTGTAAAAACCATCATCACGATCAAGATATAAAACATTTACTTTCCATTGAAACGTTTTCTCATGTGTCTTCAAAATTCACTGTTCCTTCCACCCTTGATTCCAAGCAACTGCTGATCTGCTTTCTTTATACATTTGTTTTCATTGTTAAAATTTTATATTTTATATAAATGGAAATATCTAGTAGGTATACTTTTCTGTCTGCTTCTTTTACTTGATATTAAGCTTTTGAAATTAATTGATTTTGTCGTGTCTACAAGTAGTTCAGACTTGCTTATTGCTGAGTAGTGTTTGCTATATGAATATACCATATTTTGTTTACCCACATATCAGTAGATGAAGATTCCTCCCTAGGTTGTGGTGACTAACAGATAAAATGGGTATGAGCATTCATGGATATGTCTTTATGTAAACATAGACTACCCTATGCTTAAGTAACTACCTATGACTTATGTAACGGGTAATATTATAGGTGTATATTATACAATTTTGAGAAATTGCCCAACTATTTTTCAAAAAGGTTGCACCATTTTATTTCTATCAGTAAAGTATAAAAATTGCTCAATATTCTTGCCAACTCTTGATGGCCTGAGTTTTCTTTTTTTAATTTTAGTATTTCCAATAGGTGAGTATTAATTTCTCACTATGGATTTAGTTTACATTTCCTGCTGACACTGAGCATCTATTTGTGTACATTTTGACCATCTGTATATTAAATTTTTGGAAATATCTGTTCAAATATTTTACCTGCTTTTGTACTGATTCATTTTTCTTCTTATTATTCAGGCTTAAGAGTTATTTAAATATTCTGGCTATAAGTCCTTTGTGTAATATATAACTTGCAAGAATTTTCTCCTAGTTTATGGATTGTTTTTCATTTTCTTAATGCTTTCAAAGAATTAACTTTTAAATCTTTGTATAAGTTCAATGTATTGATTTTCAGATATTTTTGTGATTTGAGTGTTCTATCTAAAACAATTTTTTCCCATCTCAAAGTTGAAAATATTTTTCTTATATTTTTTCTTCTAGATTCTTTATAGTTCCAGCTTTATATTTAAGTAAATCATCAACTTAAAGTCAGTTTTTGTATATGGTGCAAAGTAAGAGTTGATTTATTTTATTTTATTTTATTTTTTTTGCCAAATAGATTACTAATCATTCCAACACTATTTGCTAAGGAGACTTTCTTTTCCCCATGAAATTCTCCCATCAATATTGTTGACCATATATATTTAGGACCATTTTTGAGTTCCCTAGTCTATCTCATTTATCTCCATGTACAATATCAATCAGTACAAAATTATTTCAGTTGCTATAGCTTTCTAATGCAGGCATACCAAGTTTTATTGCCCTTCACTTTACAAATACTGTGTTTTGCTTCCCTCCCCTGCCACTAAATAGCTAAGAAAGAGAAGACTATTCCTGGTTTCAAAGTTTCAGAGGACAGGCTGACTTTCCTGATTTTCAGGAACTAATGCAGCTGTTGAATTTTAAGTTGAAGTTAATGCTTGTTCTGAAGATGTGCGGCAATGCTACATCAAGTAACTCTATCAATGTCATTTTTTCAACAGCATGTGCTGACTTCTTGTCTCTGTGCCACATGTTGATATTTTTATAATATTTCAAGCTTTTCATCATTATGTATTTGTTATGGTAATCTGTAATCAGTGATTTTGGATGTTACTATTGTACTTGTTTGGGGGCACCATGAACTGTGCCCATATCAGTAAGATGGCAAATGTAATAGATAAATGTCATGTGTGTTCTGACTGCTCTGCTGAATAGCTGTTCTCCCAACTCTCTTCTATTCCTCAGGCCTCCCTATTTGCTGAGATACCACATTACAGAACTTAGTTCAATTAATAATCCAGTAATAGCCAAGTGAAAGGAAGCATTGCACGTCTGTCACTTTTAAAGCAAAAGCTAGAACTAATTAACATTAGTGAGAAGCGTATGTTGAAAGCCAAGACATACTAAAAGCTAGGATTCTTTTGCCAGACAGTAGAGATATGAATGCAAAGGATAAGTTCTTGAGGGAAATTAAAAGTGTTTATCCAGTGAACATACAAATGATAAGAAAGTGACATGGACATGGTGGCGGAGAGCATCACACACTGAGGTCTGTGGGGGGGAACTAGGGGAGGGACAGCAGGGGATAGGGTGTTGGGGAGGAATAACATGGGAGAAATGACAGATATAGGTGATGGGGAGGAAGGCAGCAAACCACATTGCCATGTATATACCTACACAACAATTCTGCATGGTCTTCACATGTACCCCAAAACCTAAAATGCAATTATATATATATGTATATATAATATATATATATTTAAAAAATAATAAAAAAATATATATATATATATATATTTTTTTTTTTTAAAAAAAAAAAAGAAAAGAAAATAAAGTGAAACAGCCCTTTTGCTGACATGGAAAGTTTTAGGGGTCTGGATAGAAGATCAAACTAACCACAATATTTTCTTAAGCCAAAGCCTCAGCCAGAGCAAAACTCTAACTCTCTTCAATGCTATGGAGTCTGAGAGAGGTGAAAAAGCTACAGAATAAGTTTTTGAAGCTAGCAGAAGTTGATTCATAAGGTTTTAAAAAAGAAGCTGTCCCAATGATATGAAATCAGTACCTCAGTTGGAAATGTGGAGATCACCTGCCTTCTGCATAGATCTCGCTGGGAGCTGCACACTGGAGTTGTTCCTGTTTGGCCATCTTGCCAGCAACTTGCTGGTTGGACAGAGGGTGCAGCCCAGGGAGGGCCAGCTGAAGAAGGGTGGAGCATCACCTCATCTGGGAAGCACAAGGGGCCAGAGAACTCCCTCTCCTAGCAAAGGGAAGCTATTAGGGACTGTCTCCTGCAAGATACTGCACTTTTCCCATGGTTCTCACAACACACAGACCAGGAGATTCCCTCCAGTGCCTACAACACCAGGCCCTGGGTTTCCAGCACAAAACTGGATGGCTGTTTGGAAAGACACCAAACTAGCCAGAGCAGTTTTTATTCTCATACCCCATTGGCGCCTGGAACACCAGCAAGACAGAACCATTCACTCCCCTGGAAAAGAAGCCAGGGAGCCAAATGATCTGGCTTGGCTGGTCCCACCTCCCATGAAAACCATCAAGCTAAGATCCACTGGCTTGAAATTCTTGCAGCCAGCACAGCAGTTTGAGATTGACCTGGGACATTCAAGCTCAGTGAGGGGAGGGACATCCAACATTGCTGAGGCTCAAGTAGGCAGATATAACATCAGTGTAAACAATGTTGCTGGGAAGTTTGAGCTGGGTGGAGCCCATGGCAGCTCAGCAAGGCCTCTGCAGGCAAGCTGTGTCAGTAGATACCCTCCTTGCTGGGAAAGGCACTCTGAAAAAAGGTAGCAGCCCTTCAGGGACTTATAAATAAAAATCCACTTTCCTGGCATGGAGAATCCGGGAAAAGGGGCTGTTGAGGGTACAGCTTCAGCAGACTTAAACATCCCTGCCTAGCAGCTCTGAAAAGAGCAGCAAATCTCCCAGCACAGCATTCCAGCTCTAATAATGGACAGACTGCCTCCTCAAGTGGCTTCCTAACCCCTATGTATCCTGACTGCGAGACATCTCCCAGTAGGGGCCCACAGATACCTCATATAGGAGAGTTCTGGCTGGCATCTGGTGGATAGCCATTTGGTCTGAAGCTATAGGAGGAAGGAACTGGCAGCAGTCTTTGCAGTCTACAGCCCCCACTGCTGATTCCCAGACTAGCAGGGTCTGGAGTAGACTGCCAGCAAAATCCAGCAGACCTGCAGCAGAGGGGCCTGCTAGAAGGAAAACTAACAAATGGAAAGAAAAAGTATCAACATCAACAGAAAGGACATCCACTCAGAGACCCATTCCAAAGGTCACTCATGTCAAAGACCAAAGATAGATAAATCCACAAAGATGGGAAGGAACCAAAGCAAAAAAGGCTAAAAATTCCAAAAACCAGAACACGTCTTCTCCAAGGGATCACAACACCTCATCAGCAAGGGAACAAAACTGGATGAAGATGAGTGTGACAAATTGACAGAAGCAGGCTTCAGAAGGTTGGTAATAACAAACTTCTCTGAGCTAAAGAAACATGTTTTAACACACTGCAAGGAAGCTAAGAAAAAAGGTTAGATAAAATGCTAACCAGAATAACTAGAGAACAACATAAATGAATTGATGGAGCTGAAAAAAACAGCATGAGAATTTTGTGAAGCATACACAAGTTTCAATAGTTGAATCAATCAAGTGGAAGAAAGGATATCAGAGACTGAAGATCAACTCAATTAAATATAGCAAGAAGGCAAGATTAGAGAAAAAAGAGTGAAAAGAAATGAACAAAGCCTCCAAGAAACATGGGATTACTTGAGAAGACCAAATCTACTTGATCGGTGTACCTGAAAGTGACAGGGAGAATGAAACCAAATTAGAAAACACTCTTCAGGTTATTATTCAAGAGAATTTCCCCAACCTAGCAAGGCAGGCCAACATTCAAATTCAGGAAATACAGAGAACACCCACAAAGATACTCCTCAAGAAGAGCAACCCCAAGACACATAATTGTCAGATTCACCAGGGTTGAAATGAAGGAAAAAATGCTAAGGGAAGCCAGAGAGAAAGTTCAGGTTACCCACAAAGGGAAGCCCATCAGACTCACAATGGATGTCTCAGCAGAAACCCTACATGCTAGAAGAAAGTGGAGGCCAATATTCAACACTGTTAAAGAAAAGAATTTTCAACCCAGAATTTCATATCTAGCCAAACTAAGCTTCATAAGAGAAGGAGAAATAAAATCCTTTACAGGCAAGCAACTGCTGAGAAACTTTGTCACCTCCAGACCTGCTTTACAAGAGCTCCTGAAGGAAGCAATAAACATGGAAAAGAACAACCAGTACCAGCCACTGCAGAAACATACATTGTAATGACCATTGACTCTATGAAGAAACTGCATCAACTAACAGGCGAAATATTCAACTAACATCATAACGTCAGGATCAAATTCACACATAATGATATTAACTTTAAATATAAATGGGCTAAATTCCCCAATTAAAAAACACAGACTGGCAAATTGAATAAGGAGTCAAGACCCATAGTTGTGCTGTATTCAGGAGACCCATCTCAGGTGCAAAGACACATATAGGCTCAAAATAAAAAGAGGGAGAAAGATTTACCAAGCAAATGGAAAGCAAATAAAAGCAGGGGTTGTAATCCTAGGGTTGCAATCCTAGTCTCTGATAAAACAGGCTTTAAGCCAACAATGAACAAAAGAGACAAAGATAGGCATTACATAATGGTAAAGGGATCAATGCAACAAGCAGAGCTAACTATCCTAAATCATCATGCACACAATACAGGAGCACCCAGATTCATAAAGCAAGTTCTTAGAAACCTACAAAGAGACTTAGACTCCCACACAATAATACTGGGAGACTTTAACACCCCACTTTCAACATTAAACAGATCAATGAAACAGGAAATTAACAAGGATATTCAGGGCTTGAACTCAGATCTGAACCAAGCAGACCTAATAAACATCTACAGAACTTTTCATCCCAAACCCAAAGAATATACATTCTTCTCAGCATCACATGACACTTATTCTAAAATAGACCACATAACTGAAAGTAAAACACTCCTCAGCAAATGCAAAATAATGGAAATCATAGCAAATAGTCTCTCAGATCACAGTGCAATCAAATTAGAACTCAAATTAAGAAACCCACTCAAAATTGCACAACTACGTGGAAACTGAACAAGCTACTCCTGAATTATTACTACATGAATAATAAAATGAAGGCAGAAAAAAAGATGTCCTTTGAAACCAATAAGAATGAAGGCACAATATACCAGAATCTCTGAGACACATTTAAAGCAGTCTGTAGAAGGAAATTTATAGTACTAAATGCCCACAAGATAAAGGAAAGAAGATCTAAAATCACCACCCTAATATCACAATGAAAAGCACCAGAGGAGCAAGAACAAACAAATTCAAAAGCTAGCAGAAGACAAGAAATAACTAATATCAGAACAGAACTGAAAGAGGTAGAGACTTGAAAAACCCTTCAAAAAAATGAGTGAATCCAGGAGCTGGTGTTTTGAAAAGATCAGCAAAATAGATAGACTGCTACCCAGATTAATAAAGAAGAAAAGGGAGAATAATCAAATAAATGCAATAAAAAATGATAAAATGGATATTACCACCAATCCCATGGAAATATGAACTACCATCAGAGAATACTATAAACACCTCTATGCAAATAAACCAGAAAATCTAGAAGAAATTGATAAATTCCTGGACACTTACACCCTCCCAAGTCTAAACCAGGAGGAAGTTGAATCCCTGAATAGACTAATAACAAGGTCTGAAATTGAGGCAGCTATTGATAGTCTGCCAACCAAAAAAGTTCAGGACCAAATGGCTTCATAGCCGCATTCTACCAGAGGTACAAAGGTGAGCTGGTACCATTCCTTCTAAAACTATTCCAAACAATAAAAAAAGAGGGGCTCCTCTCTAATTCATTTTATGATGCCAACATCATCCTGATACCAAAACCTGACAGAGACACAACTAAAAAAGACCATTTTAGGCCAATATCTCTGATGAACATAAATGCAAAAATCCTCAATCAAATACTGGCAAACTGAATCTAACAGCACATCAAAAAGCTTATCCATCATGATCAATTGGCTTCATCCCTGGGATGCAAGGCTGGTTCAACATATGCAAATCAATAAATGTAATCCATCACGTAAACATAACCAAAGACAAAAACCACATGATTATCTCAATAGATTGCAGAGAAGGTTTCTGACAAAATTCTACAGCCCTTAATGCTAAAAATTCTTAATAAACTAGGTATTGATGAAACATATCTCAAAATAATAAGAGCTATTTATGACAAACCCACAGCCAATATCATACTAAATGGGCAAAACCTGGAAGCATTCCCTTTGAAAACTGGTGCAAGACAAGGTTGCCCTCTCTCACCACTCATATTCAACATAGTATTGGAAGTTCTGGCCAAGACAAACAGGCAAGAAAAAAAAAATAAAGGGTATTCGGTTAGGAAAAGAGGAAGTCAAATTATCTCTATTTGCCAATGACGTGATGGTATATTTAGAAGAACCCATCATCTTAGCCCAAAATCTTTACTGAAGAAGCTGATAAGCAACTTCAGTAAAGTCTCAGGATACAAAAGTCAATGTGCAAAAATCACAAGCATTTTTATACACCATAACAGACAAACAGCCAAGTTGTGAATGAACTCCCATTCACAATTGTTACAAAGAGAATAAAATACCTAGGAATATAACTTACAAGGGATGTAAAGGAACTGTCCAAGGAAAACTACAAACCACTGCTCAAAAAAAAAAAAAAAAAAAAAAAAAAAAAAAAAAAAAAAAAAAAAAAAAAGAAAGGACACAAGGACACAAACAAATAGAAAAACATTCCATGCTCATGCTTAAGAAGAATCAATATTGTGAAAATGGCCATACTGCTCCAAATAATTTATAGATTCAACGCAGTCCCCATCAAGCTGCATTGACTTTCTTCACAGAATTGGAAAAAACACCTTGATTTTCATATGGAATCAAAAAAGAGCCTGCATAGCCAAGACAATCATAAGCAAACAAAACAAAGCTGGAGGCATTATGCTACCTAACCTCAAACTATACTATAAGGCTACAGTAATCAAAACAGCATGGTACAGGTACCAAAACAGAGATATAGACTAATGAATAGAACAGAGACCGCAGAAGTAACACCACACCCCCTACAACCATCTGATCTTTGACAAACCTGACAAAAACAAGCAATGGGGAAAGGATTCCCTATTTCATAAATGGTGTTGGGAAAACTGGCTAGCCATATGCAGAAAGCTGAAACTGGATACCTTCCTTATACCTTATTCAAAAATTAACTCAAAATGGATTGATGATTTAAACATAAAACCTAAAATCATAAAAACCCTAGAAAAAAACCTAGACAATACCATTCAGGACATAGGCATAGGCATAGGCAAGGACTTTATGACTAAAACACCAAAAGCAATGGCAACAAAAGCCAAAATACACAAATGGGATCTAATTAAACTTAAGACCTTCTGCACAGTAGAAGAAACTATCATCAGAATGAACAGGCAACTTACTGAATGGTAGTAAATTTTTGCAATCTACCAATCTGACAAAGGGCTAACATCCAGAATCTACAAAGAACTTAAACAAATCTACAAGAAAAAAACCACGTCATCAAAAAGTGGGTAAAGGATATGAACAGACACTTCTCAAAAGAAGACATTTATGCAGCCAACAAACATATGAAAAAAAGCTCATCATCACTAGTCATCAGAGAAATGCAAATTGAAGCCACAATGAGATGCCATTTCATGCAGGAGAGGATGTGGAGAAACAGGAACTCTTTTTCACTGTTGGTGGGAATATAAATTAGTTCATCCATTGTGGAAGACAGTGTGGTGATTCCTCGAGGATCTAGAACCAGAAATACCATTTGACCCAACAATCCCATTACTGGATATATACCCAAAGGATTATAAATCGTTGTATCATAAAGACACATTCACAGATATGTTCATTGCAGTGTTGTTTACGATAGCAAAGACCTGGGACCAACCCAATGCCCACTGATGATAAACTGGACAAAAAAATATGGCACATATACACCATGTAATACTATGCAGCCATGAAAAAGGGATGAGTTTATGCCCTCTGCAGGGACAAGGATGAAGCTAGAAACCATCCTTCTCAGCAAACTAACACGAGAACAGAAAACCAAACATCACATATTGTCTCTCATAAGTGAGAGTTGAACAATGAGAGCACATGGACACAGGGAGGAGAACATCACACACTGGGGCCTGTTGGGTGGTAGGAGGCTAGGGGAGGGACAGCATTAGGAGAAATACCTAACATAGATAACAGGGTGATTGATGCAGCAAACCACCAGGGCACATGTATAGCTATGTAAGAAACCTGCACCTTCTGCACATGTACCCCAGAACTTAAAGTATAATAACAATAATAAAAGAAGCTGTCTATAACACAGAAGGGCAAGGTGAAGCAGCAAGCACTGATGTAGAAGTTGCAGTAAGTTATCCAGAAGACCTAGCTAAGATAACTGATGATGGCAGGAAAGCTACATTACAGATTTTTAATGCAAACAAAACAGACTTTTTCTAGAAGAAAATGCCATCTATGTCTTTCATAGCTGAGAGAAGACTATTCCTGGTTTCATAGTTTCAGAGGACCGACTGACTAGCTTTTCAGGGACTAATCCAGCTGTTGATGTTTAAGTTAAGTTAATACTTAATCTGAGAATCCTAGGGCACTTCAGGATGATGCTAAATCTACTCCACCTGTGCTCCATCGATGGTATAACAAAGCTTGGATGACAGAACATGTTTACAGCATGGTTTCCTGAATATTTTAAGCTAACTGTTGAGACCTACTGCTCAAAAAAGGGATTCACTTCAAAATATTACTCTTCATTAACACTGCACCTGACTACTCAAGAACTCTGACGGAGATATACAAAGAGATTAATTTTTTTATGCATGATAACATACTGTCTAGCCCATGGATCAAGGGGGCTTTTTGGCTTTCAAGGTCTACTATTTAAGAAATACATTTCATGAGGTTATAGCTGCTATAGAGGTTGATTCAAACCCTAATGGATGACTTTAAGGGATTCAAGAATTCAGTGGAGGAAATAACTGCAGATGTGGAAGTAGCAAGAGAACTAGAATATGAAGTAGATGCGACTGAATTGCTGCAATCTCATCATAATACTCGAATAGACAAAAAAAGTGTTCTTTTATGGAAGAGCAAAGAAAGTGCTTTCTTCAGTTAGGATACACTCCTGGTGAGGATGCTGTGAATATTGTTAAAATGACAACAAAAGATTTAGTTTAGACTGTTAAATGAACAGTTGACAAAGCAGTGGCCGGGTTTGAGAGGACTAATTACAATTTTTAAAGTTCTACAGTGGGTAAAATGCTATAAAACAGCATACATGCCACAGAGACTTCTTTTGGAAAAAGAGGAGTCAATGTGGCAAACTTCACTACTGCCTTATTTTTAAAAATTACCACGGTCGTCCCAATCCCAATGTTCAGCAGCCACCACTATCATTAGTCAGCAGCCAACAACGTTGAGGCAAGACCCTCCACTAGCAAAAAGATTATGACTTGCTGAAGGCTCAGATGATGGTTAGCAATGTTTTATCAATAAAGCAATTTTAAATTAAGACATGTACATTTTTAGACATAATGCAATTACACATTTAATAGACTATGGTATAGTGTAAACAACTTTTATATGCACTTGGGAAACAAAAAAAATCATTTCACTAGCTTTAGTGTAATATTTGCTTTATTGTAGTGGTCTGGAAGTGAACCCTCAATATCTCCAAGCTATTACTGTAAACATTGAAATCAGGCAGTCTAAGACCTCCAACATTACACTTCATTTTGAAATTGTTTTGTCTCGTCTAGATGGTTTGCACCTCCATATCAAGTTTTGAATCTCCTTGTCTCTACCTAAAATCTTCAACAATTTTGAGTGCATTGCAAAAATCTATACATCAGTTTGGGACGAATTTAAAACTCAACAATAAATCTTTCAATCAGTAAATATGCTGTCCATTTGTATATGTGTTTCAAAATTTTACTCAGAAGTTTTTAGTGTTTAATATAGAATTCTTCCATATATTTTGTTAGATTTAGACTTTTTTACTATCTTGCCATTACTATAGATAAAATTGTTTAATTATTTTAGGATTCTATTTTATTAATATCTCTTCTATGGGCATATTTGCTATATTACTTTGTTTTATAGTTGTTACTGGTTGATATAGGGTTTACAATATACTTCTTAAACCTACACAGTCTAGCTCCAAATAATGACAGCTTGCTTCATGTATAGGTTAATTACCTTACTCTGTAAGCCTCAATTCTTCTCTTCACATTCGGTGCCCATTTTACTCCCACGTTTCATAATACATGATATTTTTGCCACAGTTATCTTTTAAAAGAGATTAAAAAGGAGAAAAATGTTGTAGTTTCCAATACGTTTGTTATTTCCGGTGGCTCTTTTTGACCCTTTATTTTTTGTGTACAGCCAAATTACCTTTTGGTATTGTCAAGGGCTCAGAGCTCCAGAGAACTGTGCCGCCAGGTGTTAAAGTAACAGATTAAAACAACAAAACAAATATAAATAACAGTCAAGTCTTCATCACGCATGGTAATAGTATAAGCAGGAAGAGAAATGCGAGAAAGTGTCAATTTCCTACCTTATTTTATCTTCTTCCATGGAATGGCGTTCCACTGAGGCTCCGACGGATCAGCATAGATGCAGAGTTATCTCACTGCTAAGGGAGCCTTGAACAGAAAACGCCGGCTGTTTTGTGGAAGGGGTGGGGCAGGGGGAGGAGACAAGGAAGTGTTTGGGGTGGGGAAAAAAACTGAGTAGCAAATTACAGTGGAGCAAAAAACCGAGTAGCAAATTAGAGTGGAGCAAAGTGTCTTCCAGCTCCCTCCCTCCTCCTCCCCCTCCCCTTTCCTTCCAGCCCTTCCCTCGCCACCGATGATAAGGAGATGTAGACAGGGGAGCCTAAGGAGAGCCTCAGCTGAAGGTTTCCATAAAGAAGGCACCAAAAGGAGACACCTGGGTTAGGAACTCAGCTAATTTAAGAGCACGCTCTGCCGGGGTGCGGGGCTCAGTCCTTGTCTGCAGCTCCCTTCAGAGACTGAAATGTACTAGCTATGCATCCAGCTAGGGAAAACTCATAATTGCCTATGGTCAGACTTGAAAAGAAATCACAGGTAGGTTTTTTACCAGGAGCTGAGCTTCTCTGGTATCATTTTCTTCTGCCTGAAGAATGTCCTTTACGATGCATGTCTGCTAGTAATAAATTACTTCAACTTACAATTCTTTTATTGGTCTTCACTTGAAGGATGTTTTTACTGAGTCAGAAATTAGAGGTTAATAGATTTTCTTTTATACTTATAAAATATTGCTCAACTATCGTCTAGCTTGCATTGTCTCTGAAAAGAAGTCTGCTTTCATTCTTTGTCTCTTATTCTTATTTATATTTTGAATCTTTTTCATTATCACTGATTTTCAGCTGCTATGTGATTTTCCTATTCCTAGGGATGATTTTCATAACAGGTTTACTCCATTTAAGGTTCATGAAACCCTTTGGGGCTGTGGATTTACATTTTTAATCAAATTTCGAAAACTTTCAGCCACTATTTTTAAAAACTTTTTTTCTGTACCACCTCTTTCTTTCTGGAACTCCAATTACATTTATGATAGACTGCTTGATATTGTACCATGGTCCCTGATGCTATTTTTTTCCATCTATTTTCTTTCTTTGCTTCATTTTGAATAGTTTCTATTGTTATGTGTCCAAGTAAAATGACCTTTTCTTCTGCAGTGTCTAACTGCTATTCATCCCATGCAGTATATAAACATATTTCAGATATCGTATGTTCCATTTCTAGATTTTTCTGTTTGGGACATTTTTGCCTTTTATCTCCCCATCATGCTTATTTTTCCTCCACTTTTTAAAAGAATATCGAGTATAACTATAATAAAATTATCTTTTTTTTCAAGATGAAGTCTCACTTTGTCACCCAACATGGAGTGCAGTGGTGTAATCTTGGCTCACTGCAACCTCTGCCTCCCAGGTTCAAGCAATTCTCATGCCTCAGGCTCCTGGGTAGCCAGGATTACAGGTGCCTGCCACACGCTCAGCTAATTTTTTGTATTTTTAGTAGAGACGAGGTTTCACCATATTGGCCAGACTGGTTTCCAACTCTTGTCCTCAAGTGATCCACATACCTTGGCCTCCCAAAGTGCTTGGATTACAGGCGTGAGCCACTCTGCCTGGCCTAATAAGTATTTTAACATTCTTCTTTGCTGGTTTTAAATTTAATCTCCTTTATTTCTTAGTCAATTCCTACTGATTTTTTTTCCTGGTTATTTTCCTGCTTCTTTACATGACTGGTAATATTTTTCACATATTCTTACATGACTGGTAATTTTTTGTTGCTGGATTGTTGTATTTCTTTAAACATTATTTGATTTTATTTTGACACTCAGTTAAGTTGATTGAAATCAGGTGGACCCTTTCTGAGCTTTTCCTTAAGCTTTTTAAGTGTAGACCCAGAGATCCTATTACCTAAAGCTAATTTAGCCCAACCACCCTTCACAAAATTCTGTCCAATGCCTTAGGTAAATTAAGTTGTGAGATCATCATCAAGTCCCAATTCTGTGTGAACTCCAGCTTCTCATTTGTAATGATTATTTTCTCTGTCTTGTGTAGTTTTCTCTCAGACATATGCATATTCATACTCAGTCAAAAACTCAGGAGACTATGCAGGTAAATAAATTCTCTCTTTGTTCATCTCCCTGGTACCTCGTGGTCTGCCCTACCAATTCTAGCTAGCTACGCTGATTTTCTCTGCTCTCAACTCAGTGTGAGATCAAGGTTGTTTGTGGTTTTCTCTCTGTACTGTAGATACAATGATAGGGCTCATGTCAATTTTTATTCTCTTCCCAGGGCCATGGTCCTGCGCCACATGTTGTCCAATATCTGAAAAACTACTGTTTTCTATATTTTGAATAGTTTTTTGGTTTTCTAAGACGAGAAAGTATATCAGGATCTTATTATTACATCATACCTGGAGTGGAATTTTTAGAATTAACTTCTAACTAGTACATTGACATTCTTATTACTAAAATGTTTTCTACAATTATATATGCAAATGTTACTGTTTCTGTTACTTTTGCCACTTTCCTTCAGGAAAATCAGTTACAAATATGCTAACTTTTGGTATATTTTGTCTATATTTCATATCTATTTGTAGTTTTAAAAATTTTTGCTTATTTCTATTTTCTCAGCTTCCTCATCCATGTTTCCCTTTATGCTCTTTTGCATTTTTGTTCTCATATGTGCTGCTCTAAGAGCTTGAAAGTTTGTCATTATTTTTTCTTTTCTACTTCTCACTTCAGCTCTTCTAGCACATTGTATTTCACCTTATTTTGTTCCACGCTGTCAGCCTTGAGCTTTCGTATCTCTATTCAAAAGATTTATATTTTTTATTAAGTTTTTGAATTACAAAACTATCAAAACATAGCAAAATATAAAATAAAACATATAGTTGGGCTCTATGCTTATCTACTCAGTAGAAGCAGGCTTCTGATGAGTGCCTTACTTTTGCAAATCAGGTCTTTTATTCCTTTTTGCAGGGTATATGTGTGTGTATGTGTGTGTACTCACATGTATGTATTTAAGTATATATGTAATTTTTAAATGACACTACTCATTTTTGAATGAATAAATCATCCATGTGTTTGTAGGAATTTTTATGAGAAAAGAGCTGGTAGGAATTTCTACCTGCAGTGAAGGTACTTTGGATACAAGAATGTGTATACATGTAAATTCTTTTTGTATTCTTGCCAACCAACCAAAATTAACTATTGCCCACAAATCTGAGTTCTGCTTTTTGACTCTGCTTTACCATCTAAATGATTTCAGCTAATATGGCATATCAGATATTCTAATATGCATGATATTCTGATATGTCTGATATTCTGATATATATGATATTCAGATATGATATTCTGCTAACATGGCAGGTCTGCTAATATGTCATGTTAAACACTTTAATAGTTTGGACAAACGTATCTCCTAGTTTTATGAGTAATAAAATTTTATTTTTCACAATACCTTTATTGTGTTGGGAGATGTCCAAAATTAAAATTACAGATGTTTAACAAACTTGGTGCTAGAAATCAACAATAAACATAATTAACTGACCAATAGTAAGTGTGAAGAAAAATATAGGTAAAATTTACTGTGGGTTGATTATAATGTCTGAACATACAGTGATACAGAAGGCATTTCCTATAGAAAGCAAAAACCAGAACTGGAAGAAAACTGAAAAACAATCTAATCCATTGATTAATATTTAAATCTCTTCCACATCATTCTGGCAAATGATGATCCAGTCTTCTTCTGGTGAAGTCTATTCCTGGTAAAGAGAGCTCTCAGGTTTATGAAGCTGCCCATTACATCTTTGGACAACTTTACTGTAACACTGATACAAACCAGCTTTCTTTGATGTTAAGCATCTCAATTATTCTCTGAAAAGAATATTATAAATATTTAAAATATTTAGTTCACTTTGGAAATGTCACCGCTCCCAAAATGGTATCCCTGTTTAAAACTATTTCCTGGTATCATTTTGGCCAGAGGATATTTACATCTTTCTGCATGTCGCTTACCAGAGAGTTGGGGAAGAAGAAGAAATATGTGTTAAAAGTATGCTCAATGGATCTGGAGCACTAGATCTGCAGAAACTCATTTTTATATTTGTATTTCAAATAAAACTTCTACATTCCTTAGCCCTTTCAAATATATTTATTTAGAAAAACAAAATAAATTACTAATGATTATATTTTCTTTCTTCCATAGAATATGTCATTAGAGTATAAATATCTACATATTCACATGGGATTTTTTTTTTTTTTGCTTGACTTAGTATATATGGTTTAAGTAAAACAGTAACAGATCACATGCATGCTGGTTATATACATATATTTTATTTTGAAATAGAACCTGAAAATCTAAGATGTTAAATTATACATAATTATGCCTAGAAATGGTTTTCCTTTGCTAAATAAATGGGTATTGAAGATTATGTGATGTTTACGCATTTTATTCCTACAATTTCAGATTATGAGAAAAAATCAGAGCATTCATCATCTTCAAAAGTAATCCTTTGTATTAAAAGATAAATTAATTTTTATATAAACATGGTTACCTGAACAAACAGTGAAAAATTTACATTTGGTTTGAACAAAATCTGAATGTATAATGATATTATTGTCATCTGATGATGGATTGGCCTCACCACAGTTAAAGGGGATTCTCTGATGGTGTTATGTAGATTAGCAATGATTATGATTAGCAAATCGCTTATGTGTCTTCAGGGTCCTGCAAATTTATGCTCCAATGGAATTATGTTTTGCTATAGGAACAAGGAATAAGTCTACATTTGCTAGAAATCAGACTCTAACTTTAGATAAAGCATGCAGCTTCTCTTAGCCTTGAGTTTCTCATTTGTAAAGAGAGGTATTTAACATCATGTTCAACTCCAAATTTTAACTATGTGATATTTTTGCTAACCAAGTAAACACAGCATTCAGTATATCAGGAATGTGTCTAATTAGAGAGATGCAGACTCAAGGAAAAAGGAGGAGACAGGACTGGAAAGGATAGGCAGTAATACCAGGTAATGTGCTAGTTGTTCCTTCCTGTGCTGGTCACTGCTTTCCAATAAGCTAGAAAGACACAGTCATTCACACAGCAAGGGCAATTCTAACTTACATCAACCGACTCTTCAGAAGCTTCTTAGGAAGCCAGACTCCTGTACCATGTAATGTAGCATCTCAACAACCTCAGAACAAATGGAAGTTTCGAGGGGGTCTAGGAGTGACAGAGTCAGCCACAGTGGTGGCTGAGGCACAGTGAAAAGCTGAGGTTCTTGAAGAAACACGAAGCCTCAAAACTATAAAAACCCTCAAAGACAACCTAGGCAATACCATTCTGGACATAGGAACAGGCAGAGATTCCATGATGAAAACGCCAAGAGAAATTGCAACAAAATAAAAAAAATACTGGGATCTAATGGGATCTAACTAAACTAAAGAGTCTCCGCACAGCAAAAAGAGTGAATGCACAATCTACAGAATGAACACACAATCCACAGATGAGAGAAAAGTTTTGCAAACTATGCATCTGACAATGGTCTAATATCCCATATCTATAAGGAATGTAAACAAATTTACAAGAAAAAAAAACTATTAAAAAGTGGGCAAAGAACATGGACACTTTTAAAAAGAAGGTATATCTGCAGCTAACAAGCATATGAAAAAAAAGCTCAGCATCACTGATCATTAGAGAAATGCAAATCAAAACTGCAATGAGACACCGTCTCACACCAGCCAGCATGGCTATTATTAAAAAGCCAAAAAAGATAATAGATGCTGGCAAGGTTGCAGAGAAAAAGGAATGCCTATGCACTGTTTTGGGAGTGTAAACTAGTTCAACCATTGTGGAAAGCAGTGTAGCAATTCCTCAGAATTACCATTTGGCCCAGCAATCACATTATGGGATATATACCTAAAGGAATAGAAATTATTCTGTTATAAAGATACATGTATGCATATGTTCATTGCAGCACTATTCACAATAGCAAAGACATGGAATCAACCTAAATGCCCATCAGTGGTAGACTGGTTAAGGAAAACATGGTACATGTACACTATGGAATACTATGCGGCCATAAAAAAGATGAGTTCATATCCTTTGCAGGAACATGGGTGGAGCTGAAGGCCATTATCTTTAGCAAACTAATACAGTAACAGAAAACCAAATATGATACGGCCTCACTTATAAGTGGGAGCTAAATGATGACAACACATGGACACATAGAGGGAAATACACAGCAGGGCCTATTGGCCCTGGAGAATAGGAGAAGAGAGAGGACCAGAAAAAATAACTAATGAGTATTAATAATGAGGCTTAATACTTGGGAGATGGAATAATTGTACAACAACTTCCATGACACAAGTTTACCTATGTAACAAACCTGCATATGTACCCCTGAACTTAAAATAACTTGCATTTAAAAAAAAAAACTTGAAAGACAAGCCAATGCCGAAAGCCCACAATTTATCTTCCTTTATTGATGATTGACTGTTAAGAATATATAGGCAATGTAGAAAATGAATTTCACATTGATTTTGTTTTCTAAATATAAGCAAACATTATAATTAATGCTATAGGATCTTACTAACAAAAAATACATTTTGTACAAGTTAAATTTGAGACATCTTTTGGATATCAAAGTGATAATGTCAGGGATGAAATTATAATTTGAAGCTTACAGGAGAAGGTTGAATTGCAGCTATAAATTTAGGTGCCATTAGTATGTAGATACTATTTAAAAGCATGGAACTAGATAAATGTATTATACCTTTAAGGTAGTACATCATTTGTCATGTATGCTATTCACATTCTCTCAGACATAAAACCTATATAGAAATAGGAATGTTTTGTTTGTTTTCCAGAAGATTAGAATAGGGTCTAGTCAGTGTGTATCAAAGATATTTCCAAGGCCAGCACAGTGGCTCATGCCTATAATCTCAGGACTTGGGGAGGCTGAGGTGGGTGGATCATCTTAGGTCAGAAGTTCAAGACCAGCCTGGCCAACATGGAGAAACCCCATCTCTAACAAAAATACAAAAATTACCTGGGCATGGTGGTGAGTGCCTGTAATCCCAGCTATTCAGGAAGCTAAGGCAGGAGAATTGCTTGAATCTGGATGGTGGAGGTTCCAGAGAGCTGAGACTGGGCCATTGCACTCCAGCCTGGGTGACAACAGCAAAACTCCATCTCAAAACAAAAAAATTTTCTGAATCTTGTTGAGAAAGGTTTATAACTTAAGAATAGAAGAAGGGAAAAGAAATGAAGGAAATTTAAGGAGAGAAAAGGTATGAGGCAATGTTCTGTTGAGTATCAAAGTCAATTGACTAGGCAAGTGTCAAATTGCTAGACAAGGCTGAGAGGTACCATTTATGATTACTATTTAGAATGAACCCACTCAATATGGCTATCTTCTCTCCAGCCACATTTATATACAACATTAGAGAGGCAGCATGCATTAAAAGTTGGGTTTAACTAAGGTAGGAGTTTCTCAGAAAAATGGTGGGGAGTGAGGGCAATGGGATTCATAAAATCTCAGCTGGGTGTGGGAATTAAAGACAGTAAAATGGTAATGGTATAAATAGGTTGGAGATCCTGAGAGACAATACATTGTTTAAGTGTGAGATGGGGGGACTTAGTGTAGTTCATGAGGCAGAAATGCAGAGCTTAGTGGTCTGAGAATGAGATGATTAAAACTGAAATTCTGGGTGTGATGTAATTTTTGGAGTTTTAAAGTAAGGGACAGGAAGAGGTATTTGAAAGTAAGAGCTGGCCATGGCGGTTCACACCTGTAATCCCAGCACTTTGGGAGGCCAAGGCCGGTGGATCACCTGAGATCGGGAGTTCAAGACCAGCCTGACTAACATGGTGAAACCCCATCTCTACTATATATATATATATATATATATATATATATATATATATATATATATATATGTATGTATACAAAAAAAAATTCAAAAATTAGCCAGATATGGTAGCACATACCTGTAATTCCAGCTACTTGGGAGAGTACAGCAGGAGAATTGCTTGAACCTGGGAGGCGGAGGTTGCAGTGAGCCAAGATTGCACCATTGCACTACAGACTGGGCAACAAGAGTGAAACTCTATCAAGAAAGAAAGAAAGAGAGAGAGAGAAACAGAGAGGAGGGAAGGAAGGAAGGAAGAAAGGAAAAAAGGGAAAAAAGGTAAGATAAATGAACTAGAATATTTTTTCAGAGTTCAAATTCCAAATAATATACAATTGTTACTAACAGGAATACCCAGTGCCTCCTGATGTTCAATAAACTATAAGTCTTATTCACACAGCTGATCAAGCATGTGCATTTTCACATATAGGCCAGATTGTCCCCAAAGCACATAGTAATTACACAGCAGAATGCTCATGACTTCTATGTTTGCAGAATCCCAAGACGAGGTGCTCTTTTAGACTCCAGAAGAGAGAAAACTAAACTCATTGTTCTATTGTAGATAGAGTTCATATCTAACTAAATTAAAGAACAGATTGAATAGTTTAACATATTTCAGTGTTCCTATAGCATTGAAAATCCTTTGGTTGGCAGCTGTGTAAATCAGCAGGAAATCCGGGGAAGGCAGGAATGAGACAAATATTTAGAAGTGGGAATAACAGGCAGTGCTATTTCTAAAATACCTCTATTGCTTACATGGTAATACCAGTAATTAAGATATGATTTAAATAAGTTATTAATGTATTATCAAAACATAATAGTAGTGAAAACATGATTTAACATCTACCTAAACTTTTATAATCAGCTCTTCAATTTTTAGAAGCTGAAACACATAAAGGAGAAAAGCATAGATCTTGAGGAATACAGCTTTCCCTTCATCTTTAAATTCCAAAAATACAAACCATTGTTAAATCACCATGCCCATGTGACATCCAAATACAGTTCATCTTTGAGACATGTAGCATAAAAATGACATTGACATTAAACATCATAATTCATATACAGATGCATATTTACATAATTACCAAGAAGTTAAAGTGAATGGAATCCTTCATGTTTTGCCACTTACCATTTTTTGTGAAAATTCTCACATACACTCAGAATCAAGAAGAATTGTTTTATAAGCCCGTTATATCCATAATGCAAATTTTGCAATTATTAAGATTTTACCACTTTGTTTTATTCTTTGCTTATTTTGCTACAGTATTTTTTTAAATTATATTTTTAGTTCTGGGGTACATGTGCAGATAGTGCAGATTTGTTACATAGTTTGCTACATGTGCCATGGTGGTTTGCTGCATCCATCCCCCCGTCATCTACATTAGGTGTTTCTCCTAGTGTTATCCCTCCCCTATCCTCCCACACCCTGCTGTTCCTCCCCAGTACCCCCCACCCACTCCCCAGAAGGCTCTTGTGTGATGCTCCACTCCCTATGTCCATGCGTTCTCATTATTCAACACCCACTTATGAGTGAGAACATGCAGTGTTTGGTTTTCTGTTCTTGTGTCAGTTTGATGAGAATGATGGTTTCCAGCTTCATCCATGTCTCTGCAAAGGATACAAACTCATCCTTTTTTATGGCTGCATAGTATTCCATGGTATATATGTGCCACATTCTTTATCTAGTCTGTCACTGATGGGCATTTGAGTTGGTTCCAAGACTTGCTACTGTAAACAGTGCTACAATAAACCTACGTGTGCATGTGTCTTTATAATTGAATGTTTTATAATCCTTTGGGTATATAACCAGCAATGGGATTGCTGGTTCAAATGGTATTTCTATTTCTAGGTCCTTGAGGAATCACGACACTGTCTTCCACAATGGTTGAACTAATTTACACTCCCACCAACAATGTAAAAGCGTTCCTATTTCTCCACATCCTCTCCAGGATCTGTTGTCTCCCGATTTTTAATGATTGCCATGCTAACTGGTGTGAGATGGTATCTCAATGTGGTTTTCATGTGCATTTCTCTAATGACCAGTGATGATGAGCATTTTTTTCATATGTTTGTTGGCTGCATAAATGTTCTCTTTTGAGAAGTGTCTGTTCATATCCTTCACCCACTTTTTGATGGGTTATTTTTTTCTTGTACATTTCTTTAAATTATTTGTCGATTCTGGATATTAGGCCTTTGTCAGATGGTAGACTGGAAAAATTTCCCATCCTGTTGGTTGCTGTTTCACTCCAATGATTGTTTCTTTTGCTGTGCAGAAGCTCTTAAGTTTACTTAGATCCCATTTGTCTATTTTGGCTTTTGTTGCCATTGCTTTTGGTGTTTTAGTCATGAAGTCCTTGCCTATGCCTATGTCCTAAATGGTATTGCCTAGGTTTTCTACTAGGGTGTTTATGGTGTTAGGTCTTATGTTTAAATCTTTAATCTATCTGGCATTTATTTTTTCTAAGGTATAAAAAGGTATCCAGTTTTAGCTTTCAACTTATGGCTAGCCAGTTTTCCCAACACCATTTATTAAATAGGAAATCCTTTCCCCGTTGCTTGTTTTTGTCAGGTTTTCAAAAATCAGATGGTTGTAGGGGGATGTGGTGTTACTTCCGAGGCCTCTGTTCTGTTCCATTGGTCTATATCTCTGTTTTGGTACCAGAACCATGCTGTTTTGATTACTGTAGCTTTGTAGTATAGTTTGAGGTTAGGTAGCATGATGCCTCCAGCCTTGTTTTGTTTGCTTAGGATTGTCTTGGATATGTGGACTCTCTTTTGGTTCCATAGGAAGTTTAAGGTGTTTTTTTCCAATTCTGTGAAGAAAGTCAATGGTAGCTTGACTTTCTTCACAGAATTGAAAAAAAAATTAGGGATAGTATTGAATCTATAAATTACTTTGAACAGTATGGTCATTTTCATGATACTGATTCTTCTTAAATATGAGCATGGAACGTTTATCCATCTGTTTGTATCCTCTCTTATTTCCTTGAGCAGTGGTTTGTAGTTCTCCTTGAAGAGGTCCTTTACATCCTTGTTAGTTGTATTCCTAGGCATTTTATTCTCTTTGTAGCAATTGTGAATGAGAGTTCACTCATGATTTGGCTCTCTGTTTGTCTGTTATTGGTGTTTAGGAATGCTTGTGACTTTTGCACATTGATTTTGTATCTGATTTTGTATCTTTGCTAAAGTTGTTTATCAGCTTAAGGAGATTTTGGGCTGAGATGATGGGGTCTTCTAAATATACAATTATGTGGTCTGCAAATAGAGACAATTTGACTTCCTCTTTTCCTAATTGAATACCCTCTATGTCTTTTTCTTGCCTGATTGCCATGGCCAGAATTTCCAATACTGTGTTGAATAGGAGTGGTGAGAGAGGGTATCCTTGTCTAGTGCCAGTTTTGAAAGGGAATGCTTCCAGTTTTTGCCCATTCAGTATGATACTGGCTGTGGGTTTGTCATAAATAGCTTTTATTATTTTGAGATATGTTCCATCAGTACATAGTTTATTGAGAGTTTTTGGCATAAAGCACTGTTGGGTTTTGTCAAAGGCCTTCTCTGCATCTATTGAGATAATCATTTGGTTTTTGTTATTAATTCTGTTTATATGATGGATTACATTTCTATATGTGTCTATGTTGAACCAGCCTTGCATTCCAGGCATGGAGCTGACATGATCATGATGGATAGGCTTTTTGATGTGCTATTAGATTCAGTTTGCCAGTATTTTATTGAAGATTTTTGCATCAATATTCATCATGGACATTGGCCTGAAATTTTCTTTCTTAATTGCATCTCTGACATGTTTTGGTATCAGGTTAATGTTGGTCTCATAAAATGAGTTAGGAAGGATTTTCTCTTTCTGTATAGTTTGGAATAGTTTCAGAAGGAATGGTACCAGTTCCTCTTTGCACCTCTAGTGGAATTCAGCTGTGAACCTGTCTAGTCTTGGACTTTTTTTGGTTGGTAGGTTATTAATTGCTGCCTTAACTTCAGACCTTGTTATTGGTCTATTCAGGGATTCAACCTCTTCCTGGTTTAGTCTTAGGAGGGTGTAAGTGTTCAGGAATTTATCAATTTCTTCTTGATTTACTGGTTTATGTGCATAGAGGTGTTTGTAGTAATCTCTGTTGGTAGTTTGTATTTCTGTGAAATTGGTGATGATATCACCTTTATCATTTTGTATTGCATCTATTCGACAGTATGTTAAAGAAAAATGTCAAATATTTTATAATTCAATTGACAAATATTTCACAATTATATAGCTCAGGATTCTAGTGTTATTAAATTTATTTAGGTGCTTTTTAAACCTTTGCCATGTTTTATCTATGAAAAATATTTATGCTTTGAAATTCATGCCAGTCTTATAAGAGTACAGTAAAAAGTGAAACAAAAAATTGAAAAAGGTTAGAATACAAATTAAATGCATCAAGCAGGTAATATCTCAATTTTTCTATTAAACTTTTTTGAGATAATTGTATAATTAAATGCACTTGTAGGAAATATTATAAAACAACCCCATATGTTCTTTGCTCAATATTGCACGATGGTAACACCCTGTAAAACTATAATACAATGTCACAACCAGGATGTTTACATTGATATGGCCAAGATACAAAACATCCATCACCACAAAGTCCCTCATAGCACTCTTTTATAGCTGCAGTCACTCTCTCCTGCCCCCACCTTCTCCTTAATCCATGGTAACCAATAATCTCTTCTTCCTTTCCAGAATATTGTCATTTTAGAAATGTTATACAGATGGAATCTTACAGTTTATAATCTTCTGGAGGTGTTTTTTTCACCCAGCATAATTCTCTGTAGATTTATTCAGGTTATAGCATTGATCAGAAATCTGTTCCTTTCTATTGTAAAGTGGGACTCCATGGTATGGGTATACATCCATTTTTTTTTTAACCATTCACACATTGAAGGACATGGATTGTTTCCAATTTTCCTTTTGGTATCAAGTCTAAGAACTCTGCCTAAATTTATATCCCAACCCCTATGTTGAATCAGAATTGAGGAAGAAGGAACATTGTCTAATACATTTTATGTTCTTTCTTCTCTTTACTGAAAGAGATTGTGTAGAATCAATGTTATTCTTCTTTAAACATCTGGTATAATTTTCCAGTGAAAGTACCTGTGCCTGAAGATTTTCTTTTGGAGAGATTTTAAATTGTGAATTTAATTTTCTCAATAGATACTTTTACTCAAAGTATCTATTTCACTTTGGGTGACTTGTGGCACTTTGTATTTTTCCAAAAAGTAATCCGTTTCATGGAGGTTGTCAAATGTGTGTAGAGTTGTTCATAGCAGTCCACTGCTATTCTTTAGTCTGCAAGATTTTTAGTTACATCCCATGTTTTATGATATTGGTTATTTGTGTCTTCTCTCTCCATTGTCTTTGTCAGCCTTAACAGATGCTTGTCAATTTTATTGATCTTTACAGTGAATAAGCTTATTTCTTCATTAATTTTCTTGATTGTAGTCCTGTTTGGGATTTCATTGATTTCTGCTCTTATATAAAGTATAAATTATCGTGGATTGATTTATCCAGTCTCTAAGTATAGACATTATTAATTGTTTGGTGCATATATGGTCAGAAATGCTGTATCTTCTTGGTGCCCTTACCCTTTTACCATTAATACACCATTAATGTTATTATACCAATATAATAACACTCTCTGTCTCTAGTAATTTTATTTTATTTGCAGTCCAAGTTACTTGATTTTAATATAGTAATCCTTCTTTCCTTTGATTAAAGTTTGGATGATATATCTTTTTCAATTTTTTTACTTTTAATCTGCAGACATTATTATAGTTGAAATGAGTTTATAGGCAGCATACACATAGCATATACATAGCTCATGTTTTTAAATTCCTTCTGCAAATGTTTTTTATTGGTGTCTATACCATTTAATATAACATAATTAGGGCATATGCCTGACATTTTATTTATTTATTTTGTTTTGTTTTCTGTTTGTTTTTTCTCTATATATTTTCATTTTCTTTTTCTTGCCTTCCTGTGGGTTACTTGAACATTTTCTGGAATTTAATTTTAATTTTTAGTGTTTCTGAATGTATTTACCTGTCACTGTTTTAGGTATTACATATATATAACTTAGGGTCTACAGTTGTATTTTTACCAGTTTGAGTGAAGTATAGAAACTTTGCTGCATTTATATCATTTTCTCTTTGTTTAGAGAACTTCCATATTATATTAGTCCTTTTAAGGAAGTTCTGCTGGCAACAAATTCTCTTAACTTTCCTTTATTTCAGAATATTTTGATTTCCTTTTAATTTCTGGAGGATTTTTTTTTTTTTTTTTTGCTAGATGTAGGTTTCTGGGTTGGCAGTTCTTTCCTTACAACACCTTGAAAAAAATACGGTGCCACTTCTCCAAGGTTTCTGCTGAGTAATTTTCTGTCTTCTGATTGTTTTTCTTCTCTTTGGGTGAGATGTCATTTTTTTCTGGCTGCTTTCAAGACCTTTGTTTGTATTTAATTTTATAAAGTTTAATTATGATGCATCTTGGCATGGATTTATTTCAGTTTATCCCGTTTGTTTTTGTTTCCCTCATTTATTTATTTAGAGACAGAATCTCTCTCTGTCATTCGGCTGGAGAACAGTGGTGAAATCATAGCTCATTGCAATCGTGAACTCCTGGGCTCAAGCAATTCTGCCTCAGCCTCCTGAGTAGCTGAAACTATCGGCACATGCCACCATGCCCAGCTTGCTCAGTTTCTTGAATCTTTAGGTTTTATGTCTCTTGTCAATTTTGAGAGCTTTTCAGCTATTATTTATTTCAAGATATTTTTTCAGCCCTGCCCTCAATCTCCTTTTCTACTGGAACTCTGATAACATGAATCTTAGATTTTTGTTACATTCCCACTGGTTCCTAAGGTTCTGCTCAATTTTTAGTTGATTTTTTTCTATCATACAGATTGAGTTATTTTTGCTCTTTCCATGTTAGTTGATTCCTTTGTCCCCTCAATCTGTGTTGAGCTGATCCACTTAAGTTTTTTTCTCACTTATTGTATTTTTCAGATATAAAAATCTCCATTAGAATCTTTACGTCTTCTCTTTGCTGAGACTTTCTATTTCTTTGCTGGGGCTTTCTATTTTTTTAAATTTGCTTTAGAATATCTGTAATTGCGCTGGGCGCGGTGGCTCAAGCCTGTAATCCCAGCACTTTGGGAGGCCGAGGCGGGTGGATCACGAGGTCGAGAGATCGAGACCATCCTGGTCAACATGGTGAAACCCCGTCTCTGCTAAAAAATGCAAAAAATTAGCTGGGCATGGTGGTGCGTGCCTGTAATCCCAGCTACTCAGGAGGCTGAAGCAGGAGAATTGCCTGAACCCAGGAGGCGGATGTTGTGGTGAGCCGAGATCGCGCCATTACACTCCAGTCTGGGTAATGAGAGCAAAACTCCGTCTCAAAAAAAAAAAAAAAAAAAAAAAAGAATATCTGTAATTGCTCATAGAAGCATGATTTCTTTCCATTCTTTTTCAGATAATACTAACATCTCTGTCAGCTTGGTGTTGGTATCTGTTACTTAGCTTTTTTCTTTCAGTTTGAGAACTTCCTGGTTTTTGGTATGAGTGATTTCTGATTGAGACCTAGGCTTGTTTTTATATTGACATGATACTCTAGATCCTATTTAAACCTTCCGATACAGCTAGCTTTGTCTGAGACCATAAAATAGGTCTCCACAAGGGAAAAGAGGTAGTCCAGTCTCCCACTTAACTTACATCCCAAATAAGGGACACTTTATTCCTTTAGAATGGAAGTGGCATTTTCAGTTTCCCACATGATAACCACTGACACAGCCGTGGAGGTGGCATGGTTACCACTAAGTCATAGTTCTCACTCCTCAGCACGTCTCCTCTGACGCCAGCTTATCAGAGATGCAGAGGAGGTGTCGGTGTATAGTGAAGTGGAAGTAGAAATGCAGGCTTTCCATGTGGTCTCTGCTGACTCGACCAGATGTAAGACCTCATCTCTGGCCAGTAGGGATGAAAGTTCTGCCTGTCTACTTGGCCTTCCCTGATACCACCTAGTAGATGGAGCCTTTCTTTACAGCCTGGTGAGGAGGCAAACTTAGGCCACCCACAGCCTTTGCTTGTATGGATAGGGTTGGGCCACAGTTTAATGTGTGTTCTCTTCCTGGTGTAAAGAAGTTACTATCTAAAAGCTTTCTGTCTTGCTAGCCTGTCCCTTTTCTGGCCCATGGTGTCCGAGGTCAAGCCATTATTAGGAGGTTTTTGTTGTTATTGTTTTGTCTGCATCCTCTGGCATTTCCAGGTGGCCAATTTATTCAGCTCCAAATCCAGGGTATCTGAGGTTAAAAGAAAACCCAGAGAACTCACCATTGTGTCTCCTCATATTGCAAGATATTTGGCTGGTTTACTATTTTCTCTCTACCTTTCAGATTTTTCTTATGCTTTTAAAAAATATATAACATATAAAGTTTTAATGTGTACTTAGTAGAAGAAAAAGGAAAATGTATGTCTATCCCTTTTTTCTGGAAGGTACAATATTAATTGTAAAATGAAAATAACTGATCATCATAAATATTCTTTTGGACATATAACAACCCAACATCATCACATTTCTACAAATAAATGATAAAATACAGTAAATCAATGTGTATTTTACATAGATTCTTTTGAAGAAATATTAAAAAACTAGTGCCAGTGTCACATATTCTTAAAGGAGGCATGCCAATAATCTTGCCAATATAATTCACTTTTTAAAAATTTCATCAGAGTGACCAGAAAATTTGGCAAGTCTAAGAGTATAAATTATGTTATTCATAGATTTACCCAAATTTCACAATATTATACAATAAATAAGGAGGTTATTAATTACTTATATGTTTGCTTTGTGGCTCTAACAAAGTTACCTACCTTTGGACTAACTAATTATTAGCAGTCTCCACAAGAAACATCAGCAACAAATATGATTGTCCATGTCATTCGCTTTATTCAGTTATAAAAATGGACAAAAGTAGTAAAATGATAACTTTGTAGTTAGCTACTTATATCAAAGGCAAAGTCAAGATCATAAATTCTCAGAAAGAATTGATACAGGGATTTCTTTTAATATACTAATAAAATACACCCACCATTAATTTTTTACCTAGTGTTTCGGTCTTTATTGGTTTGTAAAATTGAATGATTCTCTTGTTTTGTTCATATTTTATAATAAATATATCTCCAAAATATGATAGGAAAAGAACTACAGATTTTAGATCTATCTGCTGTACTTAATTTTTAGACCATCTTTTAAGAAGTACTACAAGCAAAGAAGTAAAATACTTACCATGTAATGACATGATCTTTCTTCTCTCCTGATTTCTGATTCTTAAAAAATGAGGTAATTGTTCCTTTGCTTTTCAGTAGACAGTATTTTAAGAAGATGTCTCTTTAACCCTTTCCATTGTATTCAATTTTCTGCATCTCCTGGTTTGGTTTCTAAACTGATTTTATCATAGAAGATTAAATAGTTTTATTTAATAGTAGCCAATAAGTTGGTTTCATACTTCTTACAGTTGTTCATACTTCTTACATACTTCTTACAGTACTTACATACTTCTGACAGTTATTCATACTTCTTATAGTTATTGAAAATCATTTCTAAATAAATTATTTCCCTCATTTCAAGTCTTATTAACAGTAATTGTGTTCCATTAGTTAAATATGTATCAGTTATGAGACACAGTTAGAAAATGTTAGAGAATTCAATCAGATTGAAAATTTTCTTTTAGAAATATTTTAAATTATAACTATGTCATTAAAGAAAAGTGTTGAAAAAGATAGTCCTTGATTCTTATGGAATACCAGAAGGCAATATTACGAAATCTATTATAATATCTAAAAAGAGGGAAAATTCATCTTTCCAGCTTGAGTTTACATGAAAGTCTGTCAAGAAAGAAGTCAGTAAGTTAGACAATATCTGTTGGATTTTTTGAGGAGTCTTTCACTTTAGTTAATTAAAGAACCAGCCAAGTTTTGTAATTTTGTAGCCCAAAGTTTGGTTGCTATAGCCATGCCAACACAAGCATGCAAGAGAAGCAATCTCTCTAACATTGTTTGTTTCTCAGAGTTTTTATATTTTAAGCCAATTTGGATCATTTATATAATTCCTTAAGATGCCAGTTTATTTGGACTTTATCTAATTAGGCTTACTTCTTTTTCCCTTCAGTCTTTAATGTTTTAGTGAATATTGACTCTGAAGTCCATAAATACTAGCAGTACTTTGCTCCAAACCAGGTGCTATGGCTTGCAGCTAATGTGGAATGCCTGAACTCTGCTCTTCTTGAGTCTCCTGGCCCCAAGTCAGAAATAAATAAGTAAACAGGAGACAATTTTCTAAAGAGAGATTCTTTGATTAAAAAACAACATCAACAATCTTGACACTAGAAAGCCCCAGTGAAGGAATCTGTGACTGGGCTGATGGTACCCTCAATTTGGACTGTGTGGACTTTGTAAGAGCTGAAGCTCTGCCGCCACTTACACCTCCTCAGGCTGTCACATGGGGTCAATGGGATCATTTCCTCAACACTACCTTGACACTACTGTTTATTTTCTCATCTAGCTTATCTTTTCCATCACCAATTACATTTCACATGGATGAATCACAAGGTTACAATTTTCTTCTGCATGGTTCCTAAAAGCACCTTAGGATTTCCCTATTTCTACACCTGTACTTTCATAGAATGTTAATGGACTTCAACATGTACAAATAACCAGGTCAACACTGAATACTGTCTTCAGCTACTGACAATGCTATGCACTCAGTGCTCAGGCTCTGCCCTCGTGCTGTTTGCATCAGAAAATGCTTTTTTTTAGTTACTCAGCAGGCATTCTTTGTGCTATTTACCATGAAGTTTAAAAAATTTAAAGATTCTGCCTATCTATCCTTTCAAAGAAACATTAGATAATAACAGTTTACCTGGTTAATGGAGAGAATTGTGATAGCTATGTAGTCAGAATGAGGGGATTGTTCTTAATGACAGTTGTAATTATCATTGTTTATGTGTGCTTTATGAATACCTTCTTACAATTTCTATGATCTGTAACAACTTTTAATATTACTATATGAAGAAAGAATCACACAAAAGATGGATTCGTTTAATGGGAAGTAATTATTGACATTCAAAGATCTCTTTTATTTTAAAGTCCTTTGTGAAGAACCTGTAAATACTCCTGTGTTACATCTAATTCATAGTAGAAATAGAACCAATTTCTTGAATGGTATTGCCTAGGTTTTCTTCTAGGGTTTTTATGGTGGTAGGCCTTATGTTTAAATCTTTAATCCATCTGGAGTTAATTTTTGTATAAGGTGTAGGGAAGCGGTCCAGTTTCATCTTTCTGCATATGGCTAGCCAGTTTTCCCAACACCATTTATTAAATAGGGAATCCTTTCCCCATTGCTTCTTTTTGCCAGGTTTGACAAAGATCACGTGGTTGTAGGGGGGTATGGTATTAATTCCAAGTCCTCTGTTCTGTTCCATTGGTCTATATCTCTGTTTTGATACCAGTACTATGCTGTTTTGATCACTGTAGCCTTGTAGTATAGTTTGAAGCCAGGTAGCATGATGTCTCCTGCTTTTTTTTTTTTTTTTTTTTTTTGCTTAGGATTGTCTTGGCTATACAGGGTCTTTTTGGTCCATATAAAGTTTAAGGTGGTTGTTTCCAGTTTTGTGAAGAAGGTCAATTGTGGCTTGATGGGGACACCATTGAATCTATAAATTACTTTGGGCAGTATGGCCATTTTCATGATATTGATTCTTCCTAACCATGAGCATATCATTTAGTACATAGGCATAAGCAATGACTTCATGACTAAAACACAAAAAGCAATGGCAACAAAAGCCAAAATCGATAAATGGGATCTAATTAAACTCCAAAGCTTCTACACAGCAAAACAAACTATCATTAGAGTGAACTAGCAACCAACAGAATCAGAAAAAATTTTTGCAATCTACCCATCTGACAAAGGCCTAATATCCAGAATCTACAAAGAACTTAAACAAATTTACAAGAAAAAAAAAATCAAAAAGTGGGTGAAGGATATGAACAGATGCTTTTCAAAAGAAGACATTTATGTGGCCAACAAACATAAGAAAAAATGCTCATCATCACTGGTCATTAGAGAAATGCAAATTAAAACCACACTGAGATACCGTCTCATGCTAGTTAGAATGGCAATCATTAAAAAATCAGGAGACAGCAGGTGCTGGAGAGGATGTGGAGAAATAGGAATGCTTTTACACTGTTGGTGGGAATGTAAATTAGTTCAACCATTGTGGAAGACAGTGTGGCGATTCCTCAAGAACCTAGAAATAGAAATATCATTTGACCCAGCAATCTCATTACTGGGCATATGCCCAAAGGATTATAAAGCCTTCTAATATAAAGACACATGCACACGTATGTTCATTATGGCACTGTTTATAATACCAAAGCCTTGAAACCAAGCCAAATGCCTATCAATGATAGACTCAATAAAGAGAATGTGGCACATATATACCATGGAATACTATATAGCCATAAAAAGATGAGTTCATGTCCTTTGCAGGAACATGGATGAAGTTGGAAACCATCATTCTCAGCAAACTGACATCGAACAGAAAACCAAACACCACATGTTCTCACTCATAAGTGTGTGTTCAACAATGAGAACACATGCACACAGGGAGGGGAGCATCACACACTGTGGCCTGTTGGGGGGTGGGGATTTAGGGAAGGGATAGCAGGGGGTGAGGGGATTTGGGAAGGATAATATTAAGAGAAATACCTAATGTAGATGATGGGGGGATGGATGCAGCAAACCACCATGGCATGTGTATACCTATGTAACAATATTGCATGATCTGCACATGTACCCCAGAACTTACAGTATAATTTTAAAAAAAGGAAAAGAAGGAAATAGAACCAAATTCTTAAAGGAAAACAACAACAAAAAAAACAAGAAAACTACACATTATTCCTGAAACCTAGGAAAACTGTCCTACAGCTACTTTCAATTTCAACCAATCTTTGGTAGATATCTTATGGATAAAATTTGAAAAAAATATTAGTAATCTGCTTATATTCCCCTTTTAGAAAAAGAGGTGTGTAACATTATAATTAAATATGAAAAATGGGCATACAAGCTCAGTCATGCCCTCTCATTTAAAGAATGGCCAAAAATGAGGGCAGATTCTGAGAGAGAACAAAAATAACCCTGGTAGAAGTAGAAATATAATTCCTTTGTAACAGCAAGACTTATCCCAAAAGAGTGAACAGCAATGTTAAGAATTCAGGATTATGATTTGCCATGGTTCATTTCCAATCCAGATTAGCGTCCCAGGAATAGTTAAGATTTCTTTAAAATGTATATTAATATAAAAAAGAATTTAGTGTAACAGCAAAAGAATAGATATAAATTTTAATGCTTTTAAAATATTATAAAATGAATAAAATACAGTTTTTAAAAGTTAGAATTCTGATCTGTGTATTCATTATTTGATAATCTTACTTCCCTGTAAGAATATTTTAAAAAACTAAAAATAAATGTAAAAATGTTTCTAAGTGGTTAAAACAGTATTATTAAAAGTTCATTTCCACATAGTCACAGGTAATATTTGCTAAAGTGAAAAGTCACTGTAAGGACTTTGGAGAGTACTGCATACAAAAGAAAAAACAATTACTGAAATCTTTCTACCATAGAGAGTATGTTCTAAGACTGGCCTTTAGTTTTCCTCATTCTATTCTAGAGGCTGTGTAAGTCAGGAAGTACTGCCTCCTCTCATTATGAGAAGAATGATGACTTTAAGCTGTCAAAGAGCAATAAATTTTAAGGAAAAATATATAAGCATCACAAACTTTTCTATACATAGGGGAATCTCACCTGAAAAAAGTGGGCAAAATATATAAACAGACGCTTTTCAAAAGAAGACATTTATGTGGCCAAAAAACATATGAAAAAAGACTCATCATCATTGATCACTAGAGAAATGCAAATCAAAGCCACATTGAGATACCATCTCTCGCCAATTAGAATGGCAATCATTAAAAATCAGGAGACAACAGATACTGGAGAGGATGTGGAGAAATAGGAACGTTTTACACTGTTGGTGGGAGTGTAAATTAGTTCAACCGTTGTGGAAGACAGTGTGGTGATTCCTCAAGAACCTAGAAATAGAAATTCCATTTGACCCAGCAATCCCATTACTGGATATATCCCCAAAGGATTATAAATCATTCTACTATAAAGACACATGCACGGCTGGGCACGGTGGCTCATGCCTGTAATCCCAGCACTTTGGGAAGCTGAGGTGGGTGGATCATGAGGTCAAGAGATTGAGACCATCCTGGTCAACATGGTGAAACCCCGTCTCTACTGAAAATACAAAAATTTAGCCAGGCATGGTGGCGCGGGCTACTCAGGAGGCTGAGGCAGGAGAATTGCCTGAACCCAGGAGGCGGAAGTTGCGGTGAGCCAAGATTGCGCCATTGCACTCCAGCCTGGGTAACAAGAGTGAAACTCTGCCTCAAAAAAAAAAAAAAAAAAAAAAAAAAAAAAAAAAAAGGACACATGCACACAGATGTTCATTGTGGCACTGCTTAAAATAGGAAAGAACCAAACCAAATGCCCATTAAAGATAGATTGGATAAAGAACATGTGGCACATCTACGCCATGGAATACTATGCAGCCATAAAAAGGATGAGGTCATGCCCTCTTCAGGGATGTGGATGAATCTAGAAAAAATCACTTTTAGCAAACTGATACAAGAACAGAAAACCAAACACTGCATGTTCTCACTCTTAAGTGGGTGTTGAACAATGAGAACACATGGATACAGAGAGGAGAACATCATGCCCTGGAGTCTGTTGAGGGGTGGGGAGCTAGGGGAGGGATAGCAGGGGCAGGGAGATTGGGGAGGGGTAACATTAGGATAAATACCCAATGTAGGTGACGGGGATGGAGGCAGCAAACCACCATGGCATGTGTATACCTATGTAACAATCCAAGATCTGCACATGTACCCCAGAACTTAAAGTAAAATAAAATAAATTTTTTAAAAACTAAAAAAATTTTGAAATATTTTATTAAGGCAATGTAAATATGAAACCTATTGTCCAGATAAATTACAATACCTATATCTATCTTCTTCCCCAATAATGTCCAAGTGATAAAAGATGTGAAGTATTGTTGTCTGAGTCTTAGAGTTAGTCTACTACTCTTCCAATGAATGAGTCATATCCCTCAAAGGACTAACTGAAATGTTTTCTACTTTAAAATTTTTCATCCTAGACAATTTAGTCTCTATGTATGTTGCAACAAGCAATGTACACCAGTATTAGTATTGTTGCAGTTATGATTGCTATATGACAAATTACCCCAAAAACTTGGCACAAAATGAAAACTATTTTATTATATCTCATAGGTTCTGTGGAACAAGAATTTGGACAGGACTTGGCTAGGTGATTTTTCTCCTTGCGTTGCTGACGGGGTCAATTACTGTTGCTCCTATTGTACACAGATTTGGAAAGCTCAAGACAACTCCACTCCCATTTCTGGGATGGATGGAAGACTGGGTGGGCTCAGTTGTAACTGCCAACCAGTGTGACCAGACTTAGTCTCTGGATCCTGGAAGTCTTGGGGTGCTCACACTGCTTTCACCGCAGCTGGGTTTCCCCAGAGAGACTGTTCCAAGACAACCAGGCCGAGCTGCATGAGCTTTTCTAACCTTGTCTCCAAATCTATGCACCACCACTTCAGCCTTTTCTTGGATATAAGAAAGTCATAAGGCCAGCCCAGCTTAGAATTAATCTCCACATCTTAACAGGGAGTAGCAAGCTCGAATTGCAAAAGAATTTATAGAATGGGAGACGATGTTGTGGTCAACTTTGAAACATACAACCTGAAAAATACAATTTGGAAATTTACTTATTGCCCAGAGTCACTTGACTAATAAGTGGTAGATTTAGGATTTTAACCCAGGCCAAGTCAGACAATAAAAAAGCCTTTTCATAAGAATTTTGTAATGGCTCCCAGAGAGAAAGAGGAAAAAGAGAGAGGTAGAGAAAGAGTACTGTTTGGAAATCTGATTTTAGTTTAAAAATTAGATTTTGAAAATACCAAAGAGTTTGCCATTTATCCCTTTTTTACTTGTTGTATCACTAAGACTTTGTATGTATCATATGAATCAAAGATGGAGGAATAAGGTGGAATATTTAGTCTTTTCATTTATCCTTTACAGTTTTTTTATAGCATTGTGTCTGATACAAAGTAAGTGATCAAGAAAGATTTGTTGAATGAATGAAGATATGTTCGTGCAAATGCTGGCAAAGAAAGTGTGTATTTGGAAAAATAAAGGCACAGTCTTAAGTATTTTCTAGGAATTGTAAAGGTTTTATCTTTCCTTTGAGCTGCCTGTTGAAGCCTGTTTATGAGATTATTTTGTTTTCTATCCTAAGCTTAAAGAACTTAAAGATACATAATCCCCTCCCCTTTCTTACCATTAACTTCATATTTAAAATATTTGAATATAGGAAATACTAAAATAGTTTTTCATGTAAATATGCCAGTTATTTTACATAATACATTATTAAATTAAATGTTTATAGTAATTTAAAATATTGCAATTAAAAGTATAAACAACCAATTTACTATACCTCTTTAACTAAAACAAAAAACTGTATAATTTTCAACTTTGACTTGCTGTTTAAAATGTCACAAAATTATAAGTGATATATAAAGTATATGTAAAAATATGTTATCTAAAGAAACGTGTTTATCCAACAACTGCAAATTTTCTAGAAGTAACAATTTTATTTTATTTCATACTCATAAATATTCTCTCTCCTAAAATATGATAAATGTATGAACAATATTTGTTTCTGAATTCTCTCAGAAATTCCCAAGGCAGTAGAGAGGATTTTTCTAATGCTTAGGAAGAAAGCATTTGGTATTATTTGCTCAGAGTTAGCATTTCCGTATGAGAAAATATAATGTTGCCATGGCAATACACCAGAAAAATCATAAATAAAATCCAATATGACATACAACCTCTTCTGTTTTAGGTCCAATTTTTTTAATATATAGAAATTTTATTTTGGAAAAGTCTTTATAAGGAAACAATTTAATAAATAAAAGAAGTTTTATTTAATTACATTTTAAATGCCTCATAAAAAGAAATTTCATTGGATCTCAAGTTAGTCTCTTCATTTTCTTTTGTTCCATTGGTTAACATTGGAAAATACCTTATGTGTGAAGTGTGAAGGGATCACGTTTTAATGGCTTGTGGAGAAATAATGGGGAATGCATAAATGTACTATAAAATTTATTTAATCAGACATTGATAGATTTCTTTTTAGTATTCTGCTTTATTGAAAAGTAGCATTAGTTAGTTAACTCACTCACCTTTTTTTTGAGATGGAGTTTCGCTCTTTCTTGTTGCCCAGGCTGGAGTGCAGTGCTGCCATCTTGGCTCGCTGGAACCTCCACCTCTTGTGTTCAAGTGATTCTCCTGCCTCAGCCACCTGAGTAGCTGGGATTACAGGCATTCGCCACAACGCCTGGCTAATTTGTTGTATTTTTAGTAGAGATGGGGGTCTCACCATGTTGGCCAACTGGTCTCGAACTCCTGACCTCAAGTGATCCACACTCCTCAGCCTCCCAAAGTGCTGGGATTATAGGTATGAGTAAGCCTTTAGCTGATGGAGTGAAAATTAACAATTCAGTGGGCAACTAGAGAGAAAGAAATGGCATTTGTTACCTGTCAGAACCGGAATTCGATTGTTGCTAACATTTCTGAACATAGCAGTTACTTAAGCAGAAAAAGAGGACAGAAAAAGATAGCACATCTAAAAGCAAATAAAAATTTTCTTCCCTTTGACTTCTCTGTTGATGGAATCGAGCCAGTCTCTAATGAAACCAACTCTGTTCCCCCCTTGATCTTGGAGGTCCTGTTTTGTTCTTCTTTGTCAATCTTTATAGTCTCCATCCCTGACGTATCAGACCAGCTCTCGAAAGTTCAGATGGCCTGTCTCCCATTTGGTGATTCTGGCTCTCCACTGCCTGATTACAAGGATAAGAGATGCTGTGGAGAAAGTTGTTATCCCTTAAATCTTACCATGAGGTAGTGTATAGATGGAGGACAAAACTCCTCAGGTTACTTTTATTGTCTTTGTCTCTTATGGTGCAAAGTGATGACCCAGGCAGTCACAAGGCCTAGGCCCAAAAACAAATACACATGACCTTCTCATTTCAGAAAAAAACAAAAGTAACCTGGGCCTAGATATGAACTGTTTCTCTTAAGACTGAATTTGTTCAAAAATAATTTGCTAAAGAATATAGTCCCTTGGCCAGGCACAGTGGCTCATGCCTGTAATCTGAGCACTTTGGGAGGCTGAGGTGGGTGGATCACTTGAGGTCAAGAGTTCGAGAACAGCCTGATCAACATGGTGAAACCCTGTCTCCACTAAAAATACAAAAATTTAGCCAGGTGTGGTGATGCAGGCCTGTAATCCCAGCTACTCAGGCGGCTGAGGCAGAATTGCTTGAACCCAGGAGGTGGAGGTTGCAGTGAGTCAAGACCATGCCACTGCACTCCAGCCTAGGTGACAAAGCAAGACTCCCTCTCAAAAATAATATTAACATAGTCTCTCAACCCTTTAACATATGTCTTACTTTCCTCCACTAAGTTACAATTATTATATATAATAATACAATATATGCAGTAAATCTAGAGGAATAGAAAGTCTCAATAATATAAAGAAATAATTTCAAGTTATTTTTTCATTCTGAAGATAATTTAATAACCTTCTCCTAAAGGTTATTAAAAATCACTTTTTTTTTTTTTTGAGACAGAGTTTTGCTCTGTCTCCCAGACTGGAATACCGTGGCTTGATCTTGGCTCACTGCAAGCTCTGACCCCTGGGTTCAAGCGATTCTCCTGCCTCAGCCTCCTGAGTAGCTGGGATTATAGGCACCCACCACCACACCCAGCTAATTTTTGTGTTTTTAGTAGAGGTGGAGTCTTCACCATGTTGGCCAGGCTGGTCTTGAACTCCTGACTTCAGGTGATTCAGCCTCCTCAGCCTACCGAAGTGCTGGCATTACAGGCAGGAGCCACCACACCCAGCGAAAAATCACATCTTTTTATTTAATCCATTGCAAAGGCAGAAAATTGTCTATTTTTAGAGATACGTTAATATCTTTTTTTTTTTTTTTTTGAGACGGAGTCTTGCTCTTGCTACCCAGGCTGGAGTGCAATGGCACAATCTCTGCTTACCACAACCTCCGCCTCCCAGGTTCAAGTGATTCTCCTGCCTCAGCCTCTTAAGTAGCTGGGATTACAGGCATGCGCCACCATGCCTGGCTAATTTTGTATTTTTAGTAGAGATGGGGTTTCTCCATGTTGGTCAGTCTGGTCTCAAACTCCTGACCTCAGGTGATCCATCCACCTCAGCCTCCCAAAGTGCTGGGGTACAGGTGTGAGCCTCCGTACCTGGCCACATTAATGCTATTTTTTATGCTTTATTCTTTATAACAGATGAATCAATTGATGACACTGCCTTCGGTTTCCTATAAAATGGCATTTGAATAGCAATAAAATGGGAAGAACACATTTATTTAGAAGGATAAAGGAAATAAAGTATATAATCTCCAGCTGTAGCTGACACAAATGATCATGTGGACCCTCAGCATTTTATTAGCAACTGTGTGTTTACAAGTATGATTCCTTGCCTGAAAGTTGGGGCACTATCTTATTTATTTTTATTTCCCAAGTAATAGCAGAACTATTTCCAAAGAGAAGGAGTTCAATAAATGTTTATTTAATACATAATGCTGGCAAATCATAGCAACAAGTTTTGTTAAAGAGACCTAGAGATCTTGACCAAAAAGAATATTCAATAATTTCATTCATATTTAGTTAATGACAACCAAATGGGACACTCTAGTCTTAGATAAATTTAATTAGGTGATCATATGAACAAATGTGCAGATATTGACAGCATGCCCTGCCTAGAGCCCTCAGCATACACCATTACCCTACCATCTAGGGCTTCGTATTGCAAGCACGCAATTCTGTGCTTGAGGACTTTCTGTGGTCACAAGAGCCTGTCTCACCATGTAACCCATGTAAAGGACTGTCTATAAGTGCCAGGAATTCATGTCCTTGGGAGCAGCTAATATGATATGTGGTTGGTAGGTACATACCCAGCATCTTCATCCTCATGCATAAATATAATCTCCCAGAATTCCTTATCAGAATTGAGCCCCATTACTCTGCCATTGGTTGACTTCTTTTTCTCACATTTCTGCTCCCCCATCCCAGAGGAGATCACAACTCAAATAAGATAATTGCAAATATATATCTTATTTCGCATAGTTCGTGTTCACCTGTTTTATCATACAAAACTATTTTTTCTTAGTAGAAATCTCAATTATTTATCTATATTTAATTGTTTTCATTTAACATGCATCTAGTATCACCCATCATGTACAGTGAATTCTTATTAACACTAAAATTTTCTTTTAAATAAGCCATTATCAAACAGAATTTCTACCTTTCATAAGAATTTAGGAAATAATTGTTTAAAGAAAATTTCAATTGATTAATTAAGCCTGTTTGTGTTTAGGCGAGAAGGGCAATGAAACATTGAACTCAAAGTGTCTTTTATCTCCAAATTTCCAGTACTTTGCAAACATGAGCTTATTGTTACCTAATACCTACATTATTTATAATACCTAGGATTGATAAGCCCCATGTTCTCAGCTCTATCTTAGGAAAACAAGAAATACTGAAAGATTTTTGGTGCTTCAGTCAAGAGAGAATTTTAAATCCCAGTAACATAACGAAAGCCCTGTGGTTAACCTTTTCAGAAACTGCAGAACATGTACAACTTGTTTTACATGCAAAACTCTCGCAGGGTAACTCTCAGTAGATGCACTTCTAATTACTTTGTACCCTCTAGTACCAAACAGAATTACAGAGGTATTTGTTTAAACATTTAAATCACTAAATGTTTACTTCGAGACATATATTTTGTCATTTTCCTTAGGAAAGGAAACTCAGAAGAATCTTAGAATTATTTCCTTCTCTAGCCCAAGTAATACTATCACAATTGTGCCTATATCGTTTATATGTGTTATCTATTTTCAAAGAGATTTCAAGTACATTATTTCATAGAAATCTGTTGTTATTTCTATTTGGGGGAAACCAGTACTCCTAGAGGTTGAGCAACTGGACACATAGGGCATACAACTGGGAATGATCCAAGATGTCCTTACCACATTTCAGAGTAGTTCCACTTGACCATGCTAATATAGGTGGAATAGTTAACACCTTTGACCATGGGGAAAATGGTCATCCATTGTGAATTCTGTATTATTCGAGAATTCTTGCATTGCTGAAAAGAATAAATAGTTTCAGAGGAAAAAGCATATCCCTAGGAACACATTCATATCTTGAATGAAAAGGCAGTCCTTATTTCATGTTTGTGTTGAGTCAAATTAAATTCTTAGATGAAAGAATTTACAAAATAGTCATTATGTAGAAAATTTTAAAAGCACAAATCCTGTGCACATGGTTGGATCTTAGTGGAGCAGTAAAGTAATTGCTTTTTTTGCTGAAGCTAACATCTGGTAAACGCATAGCTTCTTGTACTGTACCTTAGGGGCAATAACAAAAATACTGTCATCACATCAATGGTCAGCCAACATCAAGAGTAAATGTTATTATCCAAAAAATAATTCCCAGAGAAAACGTATTTCTAACTGATTAGCAAAGCTGGCACATGGGGACCCTACAAAAAGACACAACTTTGTTTCTTAGCAACAGAAGCATAAAACAGATTGAAATATGATGGTCTTGACAAGGACAATAAATGAGGGGAAATCAGTGTAACTTGAAAAAATCAGGAGAGAAGTTAATAGATATTGAGTAAAGTGACAGAATAGTTTTCGTTTTAAGAGATTTTGAGCGCAAATCCTGCATATAGAGGAGAATGGTGATTGTAGCCAAACAAAAATCTTAAGGAAGGAAATTTGTTTTATATAAGAAAATGATTCACTATATTTTTATTATATTATGATCTATTACAATCTATCAACTAATGTGTTAAGGAATGAGAGTAAAGGAATAAATGATACTTGTATGCTTTTATAATGCTCTACTGGTAATCAAATCATAGAAGAAAACACATTTTACAGATTATCTCTATGTTAATGTATTGAGAGATTTTTCACAAAAAGTTATAACATATAAAATATTTTAAATGTGTTTTCTTAAAACTCTCTTAAATTTTCAATGGGATGGGACATTTTCAATACACAACATAGACATTTTATTCAATTCAATGAACATTACTGATTTGTTATTAATTAAATTTATTTGAGACAGGATCTTACCTCCTCACCCAGGCTGGAGTGTAGTGGCTCAATCTTGGCACACTGCAGCCTTGAACTCTTAGGCTCAACCTCCCAGAGTGCTGAGGTTACAAGCTTGAGCTACTACACTGGGACTCACTGATAAATAACAGTTTCTATTTATTGAATGCTTACTATGAGCTGAGCTCTTACTAATCCATTTACATACATTATTTTACTTCATCTTTACAACACCAGTAAAAGAAATTATTTTCCTCTTTTCACAAGAAGAGCAAATACCTAGAGAAATTTGCTTGTAGCAGGCAGAATCCTAACGGAGCCTCTAAGCATCCTACCCTGTTATGTGTTCTACCCCTTATGTTGTACGTAATGCTCCTCTTCTTCAGCATGAGTAGAATCTATAAATCCGGATGGCAAACCCCTCCTGTTGTTGGTTGATTTTGAATTAAGCAAAAGGAAGACTGGGTGAGCTTGATCTACACAGTGAGCCCTTGGATCCTGAGTATGTGGCCCCTATCCACAAGCCCTCTCATACAACCACTTCTTTTGCTTTGATAAATAGACCTGGAGATCTTGATCAAAAATGATATTCAATAATTTCATTCTAATTTAGTTAACAACAATAAAAAGGGATAGCTAGACAAAATTTCTTCACATATTTATATGAAAAAGTGTGCAGATTTTGTCAGAGAGATTGGTGGTGTGAGAGGAACTGTGACTAGGGATCATATAACCAGGACCTGGGAAATGAGAGCAGTCAGTCTCTGTATGGCAGCCTGCAAAACGGCAGGGACCTCCATCATACAACAGCAAAAGAATGAATTCTGCCTTGAGCTTTCCAACTGAAGCTCAAGGTCCTCTTCCAAGGAACAACCAAAATCAGGAAACGTCTTGATTTCACCCTTGTCAGACCCTACAAAGAGGACTCAGTCAGCAGGCATCCAGATAAATGACATTCAGAAACTGTGAGATAATAAATGGATGTGGTTTTAAGCCACTAAATTTGTGATCATCGGTTATGCCACAATACAGGAATAATACGGTGTTTTGAGCCCTACTGGCAGTAAGTGAGATGAAAATCCAGGACAGTCTGATTATGATGGTCCAGGTTTCAAACATCCTCATATACATTTCCATATAAATTAGGTTTTTTGTTTGTTTGTTTGCTATCTATAGAAGCTTGACTTCTGGCAAACTGAAATAAAAGTAAAAGTAAAAAGATTCCATTTCTTATGAAATTCTGGCTGTCTCACAGAATAAAAGAAAAGCCTTAGGAGGACATGACAAGGGACGGCTTCCAGAATCCTGGCTGAAAGAACAGCAGCCTTTGTAGGCACCTTGCTGTTGGAAAATGGCTCAACTCACTGTTTCAGTCTTGAAACTTCGGACTCCTGGTTATCCCACCTAAGTCAGTCCCACACCTGTGGTCATAGAGGCTGGAAGTGTGATTGATTACACTTTCAGAATCACAAGAAGTGGAGAGAGGAAGACATGATGCAGAATTGCTTTCTGCTTTTACGCTGTAAGAGTTAGAGGTTATATTAGCATTCTCCAGAGAAATCACCAATGGAATGTATACAGTTAGATAATTATTTTTTAAGAATCGGCTCATGCAATAATGGAGGCTGGCAAGTACAAAATTCACAGGGCAAGCTGACAGGCTGGAAATTCCAGCGAGGGGTGATATTATAATCTTGAATTCAAACATAGTCTGGAAGGTAGAATTTCTTTCTCTTGGAGGCCTCAGTCTTTTTTCTTAAGGCTTCCAAGTGATTGGATGAAGCTCACCTACATGATGGAAGGTAATCTGCTTCACTTGGCGGCTACTGATTTAAATGTTAATCACATCTAAAAAACACCTTCACAGCAATATATAAACTGATGTTTCACCAAGTCCTGAGAATCATAGGCTAGCCAAGCCAATACATAAAATTAACCGTCATGAGGGAGGGTACAGAAACTGGGTAAGGCTTCTGGTGCTTCCATGTGGGCTTTTCTGTATTATAGCCCTTTACTGTGGACCAGGGAACCAACAAAAAGATTCTGAAAACTGGAGATCTTATCTTTCCATAATTAATGTCACAATACAACCAAAGTATTACATTGAAAATTATGGAAACACAGTAAATGTCCATGAGCTTTGGATAATTTATACTGATAGAAAAAAAAAATAGATTACTTCATTGAATTTTAAAACTGGATGGAAAAAAATATTATGATCACGCTGAAACGATTTATCTAAAATTCCCTTTACAGTATACCATTTTACTAATAATATTAATTGAGTGAACAACCATACATGCAGAGGCATTATAGATGACTAATTGGATTTAATTTTAAAATCTATAGGACCTGCCTATATATCATAGGCAGAATTATAGAAAAAAATTAAAACGTGATCTTTGGGAAAAAGTATATTTTAAATTCTTATAGATATGTAATTCAGTCATCTAACAAATACTTGTTGAGTGCTCGTTTTGAAGAAAATTATTAAGTGAGATCTCAGATCCCTTTAATCTCCCTTTGTGATCATTTTATTGTTTTGTGGGAAGCAGATGAAGTATAAACCATTACTTTCTATCTCTTGAATAACGAACTTTAGGATTCTAATACACCTGCTTAAATTTAAGCTTTTAATTTTTAATGAGGAGAACCAAGTGGCTGATCATCCTCTGTCAAAAAAGGTCATTTTTTTATTCTTATGCTTGCATGGTTACTGACATTTGTATTTCCATAAATAAATTTTGTCCATAATGAAATTTGTTTATAAATGTTCCAGACATGTGTAATGGAGGTTGTGTTTGAATATTTTTGTGGGCCCTGGATTCTAGCTTAATCAGGACAAATGTTTGAGGAATTCCCACACTGGGACAGTTATGAATTGGTATTACTAAGGGTTGGCTGTAAATAGAGGGCTACTCTATTTTGTTAATACTTTCAATTTAAAAGTGGGGACAATTCTTTCACATTCAAACACCTAAGGCAATCTGGAAGGCTAGAGACTACCCCCTTATTCAGCATGACTAACATCAGGCTATATACTGAGATCAAAGAGGAAGTGAAAGCTGTTTAATTTCTAATCTTTGACTGTCATTTGCAGAGGCAGTGGAATGTAGTGAAAAGTTTAGATTCAGAGCACCTGAACTGGAACCCTGGCTCTACTGGCTAATAACTATGTGACCCTGTCTGTCTTTCTCAGGTTCTGTGCCTCATCTGCCTCACTTTCTTTTCAAAACATGAAAAATGATCATATGTTTTCTATTAGAACTACATAAAATAATATACATTAAATGCTTAGAACTGGAGAACACTTTGTAAAATAACCAGAAAAAAAAAAACCTCAAAATTATAGCATTTGCCAATTTCCATGTGCAAATCTCCCCCCTTCCCTGCCCCTGACTCAATAAGCTGCTGATGTGATATGACTGAATTCAGAAGTAGAGATGTGCTACTTGGCTCTAGTATGAGCCAGCTCTAGCACACCACTGCTTCTAACGGTGCCTTAACATGCAACAAAAATAAATTATACTTTCCAAGTTTATCCATGTTGTCACATGTGGCTGAATATTACTCTTTTTAAGGCTTAGTAATATTTCATCATATGTATATACACACACACATTTATAGAAATATATATACACACATATATACATATTTATGAAGCATCACTTAAAGTATCTAAAATAGTCAAACTTAAAGGAACAGAATATAATATACATGTACCTGTACATGTTTATTGTGCTTCGTTTTCTTTATCTTTATCTTCTGTCGGTGGACACAGGTCAATTCCATATTTTGGCTATTATGAACACAGCTGCAACAAATATGAGAGTGTAGATATCTCTTTGATATACTGATTTACTTTCTTTTGGGTATATACCAGGAGGAGGATTGCTGAATCATACGGTAGCTCTATTTTTAGTTTTTTGAGGACCTGCCATGCTGTTTTTCTTAGGGGCTGTACAGTCTGACATTCCCTCCAAGAGTGTCTAAGAGTCCTAATTTCTCCACATCCTCGCTAACATTGTTATGCCTTGCTTTTTTGAGAATAGCTGTCCTAACAGGTATAAAGTGCTATCTCATTATGGCTTTGAGTCGCATCTGCTAAGTAAAATAAGCCAGCCACAAAAGGACAGATAGTACATGGCTCCACTTCTATGAAGTATCTAAAATAGTCAAACTCAGAGGAACAGAGGATAATGATAGCTGCCAGGTGCTGAGGATGAGGGGGAAATGGGGAGTTGCTGTTAACTGGGTAGCAAATTCAGTTATGCAAGATGAGTAAGTTTCAAAGATCTGTTGTACAGTATTTCATGTACAATTAATACTGTATTTTGCTGTTAGGAATTTGTTAAAATGATAAATTGTAATATGTTGTGTTTGTATTAAAAATAAATATTAGTTGTAGTCCTACCTTCTTGAAAGTTTACAACTAAACATGGTCTCATCAAAGAGGTTGCTGTAACAGGCAGATCCTGAAACACTCTTTGAGTCTGTTTTATGCTGCTGTAACAAAACTGAGACTGAGGAATTTATAATCAACATATATTTATTTGACTTATGGCTCCAGAGGCCGTGAAGTCCAAGATCAAGGAGGTGCATCTGCTGAAGGCCTTCTTGCCATGTCATCCCATGGCCGAAGGCAGAGGGCATGCCAGACAGAGAGAAAGTGAGAGAGCAAAAGGTTGAACTCACAACCCAAAGCCCTTTGTAAATCAGCATTAATCCATTCATGAGGGTGAAGCCCTCATGACCTAAACACCTCTCATTAGGCCTCACCTCCCAATACTGTTTTCATTAGGGACTGGTTCTAACACATGCTTTTTGAGGGACACATTCGAACACAGCACTCCTCAAGTTCTTAACACCTACTTTAAGACATCCCCTGGTCAACAAGAGAAAGATGCATCTGTTCTGTAGACCTACTTTTTTCATGCTGCAGCTATTATTTTTCTATGTTGGCTGCTGTTAGCAAGATCAGGGCAATCAGCAGCAAAAATTCCCACCCCTTAGCCTGCCACAGTGCTATTCATGGTCTGACAAATCTTCAGCTGTTTCTCTTACGTATAAGCAACTATGCAGGGACAGAGATCGTGTTTGTTGGTTCAAAATTACAACTTGGGCCCTAAACAAATATCTCTAGTAGCTTCTCTAGTTTTAAAACCAAAGTTCCTTGATTTGTTTGACTGATTTCAGAATTCCTATTGAGTGGTCTCTGTTTCCAGGTAGCTGCATAGGGATGGAGTCTTCATCTTTTTCCTAGCACATGCATTTTGGAAAAAAATTTGCCTGCAATGAGTGTTATTTTCTCAACTGGAGGAAACCTCTTATTTTAATCAGTGTTGAAAATAAATACTACTTTGATTTGGAATTGTATTATTTTATTTGATATTACAAAACTCTTTTCTTTGTGAAAAAGGAGATGGAGTAATATTTTTGCTTTTAAGTACTTCCAAAAAGAAGAAGTAAAACCACACAATCTGAAGAACATAATTCAATCACATTGAAGACTCCTTCTTCTCTTTCCCCAACTCCTCATACTGGCACCAGTTTACATGATTCTTACATCATTGTACCATTTAGCAAAATATTAGATGTTTGTGATTACTTTGTTTTAAAACAAAAGTTGTTCATAAGATACATTTCTCTGCTTTTCGTGATTTCTCTATGAAATAATTTGATATTGGACAAGTAACTAAATATCCCTAAATTTTCATGTCTTCACCTGTAAAATTAAAAATTTAGAGTAAGAGACTATTTAATACACTTTCAGCCAAATTAATATATTTTAAAAGAAATGTCAAATCAAAATGATAAACCCAAAAAGATTACCCAACATTTTGGTGTCAGGGATCATCAAGAAACATTTTGCATAAAACCACACTCTTTCTTTTTAGCTCCTGAATTTTGCATTTGAAAGTAAATAAGCTTTCAGGTTGGAGAGGTCATTGTCCAGATCCTAACCTTACTACATACGCTAATTAACTCTAACCTATAAAATATATTCATTTGACAAATACTTCTGAGCACCTTCTCTGCACCAGCCACTATTCTAAGTATGGTTCAGGGCCTGTTCTAGGATAATAAAATTTGGGTATAAGGATGCAAAGTCATTGTCCTCATGGAGATTACATTCTGGTGGGTGAATACAGAAATTTAAAAGAGAAATTAATATATAATATTAAGCAGTAATAAGAACTAACAAGAAAAATAAAGTCGAGGAAGAGGATAAATCACGGTTGAGATACTGTTTTAGACAAGGTGGTCAAGAAAAACTCTCTAAAGAGGTGAGGCAGAGGGAAGAACGAGTGCCAAGTCCTCGAGGTAAAATCACACTGGTGTGTTCAAGCATGGACAAGAAAGGGTAGTTGAAACATACTGAGTGATGTTGACTGATGGTGTGAACAGGATCGTGGCAGCATACATAGGGCCAAGTGCATTTGTAATTATTCAACAAATTATTTCACACTTAGTGGCTTAAAATGACATGAACTGATTATCTTACGATTTCCATGGATAATAAATCCAGACACAGCTTAATTGGGTCCTCTGCCTGGAGTCCCACAAGGCTGCAGTCAAGGTGTTGGCTGGGCTGCATCCTCATCTGGAGGCTCAACTGGGTAAGAATTCACTTCCAGGTTCATTCAAGTTGTTGACAGAATTTGTTTTCTTGAAAGCATATGACTGAATTCCTCATTTTCTTGTTAGTTCTCAGCTCCTGGATGTTGCTCTCAGGCACTTGCCATGTGGCCCCCTCAGTAACTAATTAATAAAATGCCTGTTTGTTCCTTTAAGGCGGGCACAGGAAGGTGTTTTTAGGAAGCCTCCAGACTCTCTTCCGATGGACTTCATCAAAGTCAAGCATTCCAGGAAAATTTCCTTTTCAATTAACTTAAAAATCAACTGATCTGGGACCTTAACTATATTTGCAAAGTCCCTTCGCCTTTGCAATATAATGTAACCTACTCAAAAGAGTGACAGTCAGTTGTATCATATTCATGGACCCTGCTTATTCTTAAGGGAAGGGGATTATAAAAGATAGGTACACCAGGGGTGGGTATCTTGAGAACCATTTTAGTATTTTGCCCACCACACCAAGGTAGAATCCTTAGATTTTATCTTAGAGTAATGAGAAGTCATTAGAATGTTTTGAGCAAGAGAGTGACATGATTAACTTTAATTTTTAAAAAGATTACTCTTCTCTGTGGAGAACTTACTGCAGGGCTACAAGAATGGAAGCAGTGAAAAAATTACGAGGCTTATGCAGTAGTATGGGAATGAGATGATGATTTGGACTGGTGTGATAGTCATGAGTGAGTCATATATTTTCTATATATTTTGGTATGGCAGGATCTGATGGTGAATAAGATATGCATTTAGTGTTAGTAGACACTAAACAAATGTTAGTTACCTTTCATTCATATTACTATATTTCTTATTTGGAAGAGATTTTTTTTCTCTAAAGAATCTCATGGCAAAGAGGCCTGGCACACTGACAGAATTTATACATTTACAGAGATTTTTTTAAAAATCAAAATCTAAATAACTGAAGATTAAGAAATGAGCAGTGAAAATTCAGGACATAAAGAAAAATTAATTCATTTTCTTCTCACTCTGAAAATTCAGCGTACATTATCATTCTCTTTATACTCAACCAAGTAAAAGGGGAGTGGTTTTTGAATGTAAGATTCAACTGCATTTAATTGCAACCTTTAATTAAATCTGGCTTGTGTCTGAAAATATAGGCTATACAAGAGAAAAATGGCTCCTTTCACCAGTAAGAGATCCTGTGAGAGGGAAAAAAATTATGGCTTCCAATCTCAGTCTCTAGAGCACCACTAAAGTAAAAGCGTTTGTCAAAACACGAGTCTCAGTGATTCAGCCCAGAACAGTATTTCAGAATTTCCATTATGTTTGTACACAAGAAACCAAGAGAAATGATCCAGTTCTCTCCCTAGAGGATGGCTGAGGTTTAATGAGTTCGTGATTGTAGGAGCTTTTCGCTTCTGTGTATACAAGTTTTTAGAAGACACTATTATATTATGAATATAATATACACAAGGCCTATATTTATCCTTTTAGAAATAAAGTTGATTAAAACTTTTGAGATAAGAATTATAAAGATAATTTCTTATTGGCTTTTCATCAAAGAGATTCTCATATTCAGTAATCAGAAATTGTGAGTGATGACTTAAGATGCCAGTTATGTATGTGGAGACCATGCTACCTAAACTAGCTTTACAATTGAAGGGAGGGATGAGGTTCTATTGCTAGTACCCAGGAGAATGATACTCTTGCTGACTCCTAGAATAGAGGTTCTAAAATCTCTGTGAATATTAGAATTTTCTGGGTACTTTTTAGAAATTACTAGGGTCTATAGGTTTTACACCAAGAGGTGATGATCTAATTAAGTTGGAGGTAGATTCTGAGCATAAGCCAATTTTTAAAAATAAATGATAGGCAAAATTTTGGCCCCCAAATGTGTTGCTTTTCTAATCTCCAGAATCTGCCAGTGTTATAGGACTTTGCAGATGTGATTCAGGTAACAGTCTTAAGACAGTGAGATTACTGGGCCAAATCCAATCACAGGAGCACTTAAAATCAAATAATACTTCCTGATTAAAGTCAGGGATGGGTCAGAAGAAAGGAAAGATTTGAATTTCAGGAATTCAATCCACAATTACTGGCTTTGAAGAGGAGAGATGGGCCATGAGCCAAGGAATGTGGGACACCTCAAAGACTGGGAATAGTCCTCAGCTGACATCTACCAAATAAATAGAAATATCAGTCCCACAGTGGAAAGGAACTGAATTCTGCTAACAACTGGGAAAAGCTAGGGAACAAATTCTACCCTAAAGTCTACAGAGAGGAGCACAATCCTGTTGTTATCTTGATTTTAGTACAGTGAGCCCCATGACAGATGAAATTAAATTGTTGTTTAAGATCCTAATTTTGTGGTAATTTGTTTATGGTGGCCATGGACATAATTATAAATAATTTTGTATATATTATACATAAAATAATAATGGAATAAATTTTGTATTTTAGATTAAAGTTTACAGAAAAGTTACAGAGATAGTAGAGTTGCCATAAATCCCACACCCAGCTGCCTTTGTTAATAGCATCTTATGTTAGTATGTTATGTGAGTCACAAATAGTAAAACAATACTAATTCATTATTACTAACTAAAATTCATACTTTATTCAGGTTTGTTTCATTTTAACCTAATGTTCTTTTCTGTTCTGCGACCCAATCTAGTTTTAGATTTGTCTGACGTTTTTCTGGGGTTATGGGATTCTGGGGAAGAAGATCACAATAAAGTGCCATTCTCATCACATCACCTCAAGGGCACTTGCAATCTGAGGCAGTACCCTGATCAGTATTGATCACCTGGCATTTGACAGGTTTCTCCTCTCTTTCATGCTCTTTGGAAAGGAGTCATTATGTCTATCCCACAATTAAGGGGTAGAGAGTTATGACTCATTTCCTTGAGGAAATAATAACCATATAACTTATCTGGAATTATTCTACCCAGGAAATGTATTCTTTTCTGTTATTTATTCAAAACCTTGTTTACATCAGTGTGGACTCACTGATATTGGCTTATAGTTTAATGCTACTTTATTTTGCTGCTCAAATTGTTCTAGATTTGGCTATCAGAATCTCTTTAAAATGACTTCTGTGTCCCTTTGACATACTTTTATCATGCTTTTTGAGTACTTCCTTATTTTCTTTTGCTACAAGATGTTCCAGACTCATCCTATGTATTCCTTACCGCAATCCCAGATTCATCCATTTCACCAGGAAGCCCTAATTTATTTTACCTGAAAATGATATTTAAAAATCAAGTTGTGAGCTAGGTATAGTTATGGCTACCGAGATGGCATTACTTCTGAACATTCACAGCTGAGCGGACAAGGAAATACATGTATGTGTACTAACCCACAAATATACATCTATCTACAAATATTTCTGCATGTATCCCCCTATATTTATACTAAGTTAGACATGATGGCTCCAAGTATCATCCATACTACATGGATTATTGTGCCTTTCCCTCTTGCCTGTCTAGAACCTCCCATTCCAACAGTGAGAAACCTGATTCCCACTAGCCTCCTGCCATTTTTATGTGCTCCGTTCTGCTATACATGTCTAGTGGTTTGAGAAATGTCAACCTGGGAAACAACTTTACCAAACAGAGTACAGAACTTATATTTGGTTCATTTTGCTTTGTTTTTGCAGTCACCATTCATTTCTGGATTTACTTAGGTAAGCATCTTTTCTCCCACAGTTGTAGTGAAGTTGTTTCAGACATTTGTATTTAGAGTTTTCTATTTAGATAATCATGTCATTTGCAAATAAGCACAGGTTTACTTCTCCCTTTGCGATATTTATATATTTCTTTTTTGTCTTATTTTATTCTCTAGGACGTACAGAATTATGATAAATAAGGATGATGAATGAGAACATCGTTGCATTTTTCCTAATCCTAGGGGGAATGAATTCAGTCTCACATTAAGTATGATGTTAGTGCTAGGATTTTTAGTTATTCCCTTTACTTGGTTAAGAATGTCTCTTCTTTTCCTTTGATTTTGAGAGGTTTATTATAAATGGGTGTTGAACTTTGTTGATTGCTTTTTCTGCATCTATTATCACATGATTTTTCCCATTTATTTTGTTAATATGGTAAATGATTTTAATTGATTTGTGAAAGTTGAAACCAATATTGCATTCCTGGAATAAACCACTTTGTTGTGATGTATTAACCTTTTGGTATATTGCTGGATTCAATCTGCTACTATTGATTAATTTATAAGCCCTGTTGGTCTATAGTCTTATTTTACTGAAATGTCTTATGTTGACATTAAGGTAATATTAGTTTAATAAAAATAAGAATGTGTTCCTTGTGTTTCTACATTCTGGAGAAATTGTAGGAAATCAATATTATTTCTCTTTGAATGTTTGGTAACATTCACCAATAAAATCACCTGGACCTAGTTCTGTCTTTTTTTGCAAAGTTTTAATTATTGAAATCAATTTACTTAATAGGTATTGGGCGTTTCTATCATTTGCATTTCCTTGGGTGAGTTTTGATGGTTTGTATCTTTCCAAAATTTTGTCTATTTAAGTAGGTTATCAAATCTTTTGGACAAGAGTTGTTTGTAGTATTTGCCTATTATCCTTTAAATAGTCATGGTTTTGTTAGTGATGGCTCCTCTATCACATTTGATATTGGTAATTTGTTCTTCTCTCTGTTCAGTTAGCCTGGCCACAGGTTTATAAATTTTATTGATCTTTTCAACAAATCAGCTTTTGGGTTTGTTGATTTTTTTATATTGTTTCCTGATTTGTTGAATTCTGCTCTAATTTTTATTAATTTCTTTTACTTGTTTTAGGTATAATTAGTCTTTCTTTTTCTACTTTCACAAGCTGGGACTTTAGGTTATTGGTTTTAGATTTTTATTATTTTCCAATACATGTAATTTATGCTATAAATTCCCATCTAAGCATTACTTTGTCTACATCCAAGTATTTTTGACCTTTCATTTTTTATTTACATTTAGTTTAAAATATTTTTAATTTACCTTGTCTTCTTTAATCTATGAGTTAATTGAATCTATGAGTTGTGCTGTTTAATTACCAAATATTTGATGACTTTACAACTATTAATATATTTCTGTTGTTGATTTCCAGTTTAATTCCATAGTAGTCTAAAAACATGATTTCCATCCTTTAAATTGAGTAAGGTTTGTTTCATGGTCCATAATGTGTTCTATGTGAGCTGGAGAAAAATATGTTTTCAATATAGCCCCACAGCTTTTAGATGTTCTGTTTTGTGGGACTCTTGCTTTTAATTCTTTTTTTTTTTTTCTTTTTGCATGTCAGAGTGAGAGGATTTCCTCTGACTTATTTTTAATTTCACTGATTCTTTTCTTGACCATGTCAGGCTTACAGGTTTGCCTATTGAAAGCATTCTTCTTTTTTGCTATTAAAAATAAATAAATTCTAGCATTCCAATCTGATTCTTTCCTATCACTTCCATTCCTCTGCTTACATTACCCATCTGTTCTAACATGTTGTCATCTTTGCTCACTAGTGCCCTTGACATTTTAAATCATAGTTATTAGTAATTTCCTTTCTAATAATTCAAGTATCTGTGTGATATCTCAGCCTGGTTCTGATGATGACTTTGTCTCTTCAGAACTTAATATCAGGATTCATGCTAATCTGACTAGGAGTTGGGCTGTGTTTGCTGTTTGCTGTAGCTTTAGGTATCTGAAGCTCTGAATTCCTCTGGTGCCCTAGTTTTTGTCTTCCTCTTAATACAGGGGCCCATTGTCTGTTGTTCCTCAGAGAGAATCTATGTCTCGCAATTTTCAACTGCAATCCACTGTTATATTGGGCTCCTTTTGCTGCTGTGGTAAAGTGTGGGGAAGGAGAAGCATTCTATAACATTCCTTTGACTCTCAGTCTTTTAGTGGGCTTCTACCTTGGGGCTACAATGCTTCTGTTCTTCTCTTATGGTATAGAATTTCTCCTTTCAACACCCACTGTCTTCCCTGGCTGCAGAATTTTCATCTAGTTCCATGAAGTCCTGAGCCTGTTAACTATGTGTTATATGTATATAATTACTATGTATTTCTTCTTTGATTAATTGGCTGTGTGGAAGGTATCACTTTTAAGCGATAAAGAAAGGCTACAGGAGGATGAAGTAGGGAAGAATTACTCTCCCCAGCTGAGATAAAATTTCAGAATTATACCCTAGCAAAGTCCTTTCCTGTGGAGGGTAGGCCTTTTTAATGGATAAATCTTTGGGAGTGTTTCCCAGTGGTTACTTTCTGTCCTCTGTCAGAGACACTTAAATATCCTACTTTGAGCTGCATGTGAGAACCTGGTAGGCTTTCTAGAGAGAAAGCCCATGCAAGTGTAGCACCTCATTCAGACTAGCCCCAGAAATGACTCTATCTTATGCTAGTCCACACTCAGCCTCCAGTAATCCGTCAAAATGACATCTTCCTACCAATTGATAGCTCCAGCAGCTTCTGGGGAAGGGGATCTGAGTTGCTACATCTCTCTGGATGTGTCCCTCTCTCCAGGTTTTGGGATAGTAGTGTGTGAAGCAACCTCAGTTCTCTGGTAGATCCAAGGAAAGTCACTGACTTTCAATTTTTACCTCTTTTTCTTGTTGTAAAGATAGCAGTGCTGACTGCTAAATTCTTTGCATGTTAGAGTTTAAATAGGAAGTCTACGACCCATATTTAAAAGCTCTCCTGGTGATTCTAATATACAGACAAGATGAAAACTGCCTCTGGAGAGCAAGAATTAAGGGTTTGTGAGAATAGGCTGCCAGTAGTGGCACGAACTTTCTTTAGCTACAGGTTGGCAACCAGATGGAGGGGGATTACATAGAGAAGTCTCTGTCCTGACCCAGAGACTGGCTCTCTTTATCACTCTATGCAGGGCTCCCAGAAGCACTGTATAGAGTGATAAAGGGAGCCAGTCTCTGGGCCAGGAAGAGAAATTGGCAGTGTACCCAGGATCACCTTGTGGCTGGTAATGTTTATGCACTACTGTGCCTGAAAGCATGGCATTCTACTCAGGAATATTTGTTGTCACTCTCTTCCCTTCTTTAATGTGAGAATTTCTCTCTTGTGTGACATATGCATGCTTCTTTAAGGAGCTGAATAAACTCCTATGGTGTTGAGTAGCTATTGTATCATAATATAGAATCGGATTCATCTTGGGATTGAGAAAATAAAAATATCTGGCCTCTCCCCAAACCCACTGAATCATATTTTTTTAAGAAGATGATGTACTTATTAAATGTTTATTAAAAATTCTGATTGTTAGCCAGGTTTAGGCATCTCCATTATTAATCACATACTGCCTTTCATTTAATTCCATGTGTGTTTTCTTCAGCTACCCAAATAGGAGCTGGTGAGGGCTCTCCAGCAACTGCTTCACTCCAAAGAAATCTCGGGTGCCCTGGCAATTCTATACCCCTTGCCAGAAGTTAGCTTAGGAATAGAATGATGACTGCCTAATGAACAAGAAGAAAAGCAGTGGGTTCAGTTAAGGCTTGCTTGTGGCCAAGAAAAAAAGACAAGAAGGTTCGGCCCCTTTCTTCCTCTGCATGTGGTTTTGTCTGCACTTGACCTCTGGGCTTACTGCAGCCATTGCACTGCCAAGCTAGGTTGGCTGAGTAAAGAGAACCAGAGGGAAGGTAAGCCAGAGTCTGGGCTACCATGCCTGGGTCATCTTGACTTCTTGTTACATGTGATGAATGTTCTTTTGGGGAAGACATTTTGAATTGTGACATTTTTACTGCAGTCAAAATATCCCATCTGATATCACTATAAACTTTTTGAGAACAGGGAATGGGTATATAAATAGCTACTATGCTTTATTTTACATGCTTTAAGTAAAATAAGAATAATAATGATTGCAATGTAAAAGTATTAGTACTTTTATGTACCAGGCATTTTTATAAATGATTTTATAGATTGTATATGTTTTGGATTATAAACATTTCTATAGATTACTTTGATCATTGCAAGTATGCTGTGTTCTCTGCTTTCCCATTTCAGATCTGTCCCCCAACACTTGTAATTATTCTCATGTATAAAGGGAGACTAACTGCCATACAGAACAGCTGGACCTGCAGAGCCCTCTGTCATTAACATAGGCAGTACCTAGGCCAGTGGTCTTTAGAAATTTCTAAAACTTTTTTGGAGGCTGGCATCCAAATCCCATTCCCTTCCTTGCTTGAGGTTTGCTGTTAGAAAAGGCTCGCAAACATGTAAATTGACAAATTCCCTACATAGTATTTGATGCCAAGTTTGTACTTTTACATTCCAGAAGCTGTTGGAACAATGGATGCCAGCTGACTCTGCACTCTGTAAAACGTGAGAGACAGCCAACTGATTTCACTTCCACCAAAGTAAAAAGATCACCTGGGTGGTGAGAGTGGGGAAGGATAATGAGAGGAGAAATATCAGATATAGGTGATGGGGGGATGAAGGCAGAAAACCACCTTCCCATGTATGTACCAGTGCAGCAATCCTGCATGACCTGCATATGTACCCTAGAACCTAAAGTACAATTAAAAAAAAAAAAAAAAAAACAGATCATCCAACATGGGCTCAAGATAAATGAGTGATTCTTCCTGGAAACATACTTACCAAGGAAAATATGTTGAAAGATGTTTTATGTTGAAGTTTTGAGTTTCATTTTGTAGGAGAGGCACAATAATGAAGTCAAAGAGCAGAATAGAGACGGAGAGGACAGGTCCAGAAGAAATCACAGCGAGATATGATGGGCACCCTTCATAACTAAGTGCTTATTCAGAGAATTTTCTGCAAAATTAAAAAGTGCTGCTCTGAAAGAGCACAAATTATCATTGGTATCTTATTCTAGATAAGGGGCAGAAGTCTTTATTAAAGGGCCAGAAAATCAAGCTATATCGAGAGAGGAACACATTACAGAAATGAGGTAGACACGAATAGAAATGAGGTCCATAACATCAAACTTTGATAACTTAGGCCAGGCACAATGGCTCATGTCTGTAATTCCAGCACTGTGGGAAGGCAAGGCAGCAAATTGCTTAAGCCTAGGAATTTTAGACCAGGTTGAGCAACATAGTGAAACCCCATTTCTACAAAAATTAGCCAGGCATAGTGGCTTACACCTGCAGTCCCAGCTACTCAGAAGGCTACTCAGAGGTTGGAGGATTCATTGAGCCCAGGAGGTGAGGTGAAGGCTGCAGTGAGCCAGGACTGAACCACTGAACTCCTGCCTGGGTGACAGACCCAGACCTTGCATTAAAAAGAAAAAAAGATAAAATAATTTGCTATTCAAGTTGGGAATTTAGATTGAAATGGTGTGTGTCAGAAATGGCATAAATTATCCCTAACAAATATTCAACAGTTCGGTGACTTTTTAACTTGAAATTTTTTCCCCTAATGTGCTCTACATATTGAATTAAGCATTGTTTTTAAAAAGGACATCAAATCTAATTCAAATGTGATGGGACTGAAATAATAAGGAAATTATATTGTTAGTGTAGATGCAGATAATACTGTTAGTGTAGATGCAGAAAGATGTAGAAATGAGTATGTGTTTTTGTTTATTCATCTTCAATTTGAAATCAATCTATATATACAAACTTAAGTCAGTCATCAGCTTTTTGAGAGTAACAGGTAAGATAAGAAAAGGCTTTGATTTAAAAAATGTTTTTCTATCAAATATTTATGACTGTAAATATATATATTTATATGTAATATAAATTAATATATATTCTATATAATGTTTTTATATGATATAAACTTATACCTTATATATTTATAAGATACATAAGTATAAGTTGGCATAACTTTGTCAAAGCCATTTAGAAGAAACAGCAAAAAAAAAAAAAATACTTACAAGCATTGACCAAGAAAATCTATTTTTATGACTTTACATACCGTGGTGGATGAGTGGCAGCACCTCTCTTAGGCCCCTGAATATTCTTATTTTCAGATTTTGGCATTGCATGTGGAAATTGGGGGAATTTGCCTTCCCCCCAAAAAAAACTCTATTGTAGGCATCCACTGTTACTCATAGAAGTGTTTTGATATCTTCAGTAGTCATGGAATAGAAAAAAATATATAGAGAATCACTGTGTTCACAAGAATAACTGCTAACCTGAAAAGGTGTTCACAAGGAATAAAAAAGCAGCTTATAAAGCATTATGTAGAAGATTTTTAAATAGCAGCTTTACTTTAAAATATGCATATAAATAGTGAAAGAACTAGAAAAATACTTGATATGCTAATTATGTTTGTGTCAGGGGAAATGATTAATGAGTAATCTCCCTTTTGCTTGTCTATCTATATTTCTAAAATAAATAGACATTTTATAATAGAAAATAAACTAGCACTCAATACATACATTTGCCTTTTCTTCATTTATATTTGTGTTTTCTTGACCGGTAAGCTAACAGACCCAAAAATTTAGGTAGAAATTATAATGTACTTGTTAATTTTTAAAAACGCAAAATTACCAAACATTAAAAAGGAAAAAGAAAAAGCTTAAAGACGCTATAGATTATGCTAGTTCCAAGTCTTAGAGGAAAGATGTGCACAGTGTCTGGTGAACATTGCCTTGCTATATGCAAGGAACAGGATGGAGACCCATTCTTCTTTGATGAAGTTATCTGAGGGTAAAAAGAAAAAGATGAAGAATGAAAATGTGTTTAAGGCCTGATATTTACTAACCCCAGAAGGTCTTTGGTATTACTAACTATATAAGGCCTTCTTCTTCCCCCGTTCCCTTCCCAAACCTCTTGGGAACTAATTCCAGGGTACTCATCCTCAGCATGGTAAATGGGTGAGCAAAGATACCTGGAAGTCAATCAGAGCAAGGCTTCCTGCCTTCTTGCCCTGGAAAATCGGTTCCAGGTGTATGGGAGCAGCAATTCTGTGGTCCCTCTAGGCCACTTGCCTCTGAAAACAGGCTTATCTCTATACCTCAGTGTACTCTATAAATAGTATATCATTTTCTTCATGTGTTACAATGTGGAAATGGTTGGAAAGAACAGCTTAGAGGACACTGAATTTGGGAGCATTCCAAAAGGACGTCTGTCTTCTGCCAGGGCACCGCTCACGTTCCAGGAGCTTAATGTCGTGGGAAATAATGAGTTTTCTCATTTCTGCCATTGACTCACTGTAACTTTGGGTAAGTTACTTTGTGGGTCTCTGTAAATGAAAGGGCAAAAAGAAATGATCTCTGCAGTTCTAATATTCTTTGGGTCTGTGGACAGCTAACAGTGAATGCAAGAAAAGATAAAAAGTTGAGACACAGAACCGAATGCTGGCAGAGCTGGGTCTGCGGCACATTTATACAAAATGGTTTTCTTTGGATTCATGGACCTCATTCAGATGATGTCTTTGAGGCCATGTCTTTTTAGCATTTACTTGCCTAATTAAAGCAAAATGTCAGGAGACTTATTTCAGACCACATTTCACCATACAATGAGTTCATCAGTACCGAAAGCTATCGGAAAGTCAATTTGAAAGAGAAGGCAAATTGAATACTTTCAATAAGAGTTGCTAAAGTAGATGTGAGTAATAAAAAACAAGGTAAAGCTGAATTAAATAAATTATATTTTTAAAGAGAAAGCAAACTGCTATACTTTACCAATGCTTTTTAATCAATTTTTTATTGAATGGCTGCATTCACTTAGTAAAAAAGAAAAGAAGATGTTTCATCTCATGAAGATAATTAGGATGTTTGATTATCAGTCTTTAGATTGTAGCCAGTTCAATCATCTTTAGATATGAATTCAACCAAAAATTCCTTAAGAAAACGTACAGCATTTTTCACAGACATCACCAATTCTATGAGAAAATGGTCAAAGTTACAGTGAAAATAGTTTCAGGAAGATTCATAGTACTTCTCTTGCATTAGTCTTGCCAAGTGTTCATAAATATTTTGAATTCATCTCGATCTTCAGAATAATTGCATTCTCAATGGGCTAGATCCTCTAAATGGAAAATATTTCTTGTGCGTGATTCAGTTACAGAGAAGCATTCTTTTTTCTTTTTTTTTTTTTTTGAGAAAAATAATGTTAATTCTGGATAGATTTTTTTTCACTACGGCAGTGTTTTCTGAAATGTGGGCTCTTTATCATTGACCACAAGATAATTTCAGGTGATATACAGACATAATATTAAATAGGATTGAATCACAGTGAGAAAACTACTAAGTGTTCAATTCTTTTTCACTCCTCCCTTATTAAATCAATAAACATCTTAGTTTGATGCTAATTTCTTTTTCCTGTTTGCAACTTAATGTAATTCTTGACAGGCAATGTAAATACATTGTTTACAGCATGGCTTCTTGCTGCCTCATGATGTTTGAGGCTTCAGATCAAAAGACTCGCATGGCTGGAGTGTCTCAAATGGGAAGGAGCTGATACCAGCAGAAGGTTCTTCCCCTACATCTCCACCTGGCTCAGCAAAGACTGTTGGTCACAGAGCCTAAAGCAACCCACCATGTTGACCGGACTTCTCACAGAATGAAGACTGTTTCTGAGAGAGGGTTTGTGGAGAGCAACAATGGAGGAGACTGGGGCAAAGGCTGCATAACCTTGAAAATCATATAGCGTCACTTCTGCCATACTGTACCAGACAAAGAAGTCACAACCCTGCCAGGTTCGAAAAGAAGGAATAAGCAAAATTCTCAATATGGAGTGTGTCGGAGAACCTGGAGCAATGTTTTACAATTACACCAATGTTTCAAAGAGCACACGTATGTTGCTGTGTGGATCTGGTAGCTTTTATATGCCAGGCCTTTTTTGTCTCATTTCTTTGTCTCATTTATCCTTCTTGCATTGGATTAATGGTTGTTTTGTTTTGCCAGCCGTGTCCTATGCTTTGCTAATTTCGAGCCTAAATTTACAGCATGTTTTGCTATTAAATATTAATTTTTAAGAACTCAATGAGGTTTTCAGTATTCTTATCCTGCTTTCTAGAAAATAACTTGCCATGTTTTAACTACTCCTTTATGCCTTTCCCTTTTAAATTCCACATTATTGTTCTACGGAAATTTAGTTCCAAATTTTACAAAATCCAAATTAGTAGTAGTAAAAGTACTATCTACAGTGTGTAATTCACTAGATTTAGGTGTTTTTTTTTTTTCAGTGCATATCCTCTCAGTTCATTTTTATTCATTCTTTCATCATTGCTTATTATATTCCCCTTTTTTTTTTTTTTTTTCCTGAGGCAGGGTCTTGCTCTGTTGCCCAGGCTGGAGTGCAGTCACATAATCACAGCTCACTGCAGCGTCAATCTTCTGGGCCCAAGTGATCCTCCTACCTCAACCTCCCAAGTAGCTGGGAGCACAGACAACTGCCACTACGACTGGCTAATTTTTTAAATTTTTTGTAGAGACAGGGTCTCCCTATGTTGCCCAGGCTGGTCTTGAACTCCTGGGCTCAAAGAATCCTCCTCCCTTTGCCTCCCAAAGTGCTGAATTTGAGACATAAGTCACTGTGCATGGCTGACTAGATTATTTAATGATTCTTTCAGTGATTCTAGGGCCTTCTTTACTGGAACGTCCTATGGACTTTTATGGGTTTTTTTGTTTTTAAATGGATTCAAGTTTTAAAATTTTACCTAAATATATTATAAAGGAAATATTATATCACATTATTCTTCTTTTCCATAAGTAGATGGTAATTAAAATTAATATAATGTAATTAAAGTTACTAAACTTTAGCTTGATTCTATTAACTGGTGGAATACTAAGGTCTTTCCATTAAAAAGGGATATTTGCAAGTGTTTAAACCCAGTAAAAATGGAAGATAAAACAAGGCATGGAAGTACATATAATACTATTTCATTAAGAAAAATGATATCATACTCATTTGAATGAACAGATAATGGAATAATTTTTTTAAAAGCTAGTAATAACATTTGTTTTCAAGAAGGAAGAATGGTTTGGGGATTAAATGTGGGATGGAGACTTTTTATTGGAATTGTCAGATTCTCTAACACACTCCATATTGAGAATTTTGATTATATTTCTTCTTTTTGAACCTGGCAAGGTTGTGACTTCTTTGACTGGTACAGCATGGCAGAAGTGACACTATATAATTTTCAAGGTTATGCAACCTTTGCCCCAGTCTCCTCAATTGCCACTCTCCATAAACCCTTTCTCAGAAACGGTCTTCATTCTGTGACAAGTCCAGTCAACATGGTGGGTTGCTGATAGGCATTGTAACTGACAGTCCCAGCTGAGCCAGGCCGAGACATAGGGGAAGAACCTTCTGCTGGTCCCAGCCCCTTCCTGTTTGAGACACACCAGCCACACAAGTCTTTCGAATTGAAGGCCCAAAGATTATGAGGTAGAGAGAAGCCATATCCCTAATCCTACAGATAAATAAACATAATAAAGTAGCTGTTACTTTATGCCACACAGTTTTGGGGGAGTTAGTAACACAGCAATAATAAATTGGCACGATAAAATATGTTAGTTATGGCTGTATTTGAATGTTATGTAAGTGAATTTGTAATCTATGTACTTTTTTTGTGTCTGGTTTCTTTTTCCCAACACTGCATATTTAAAATTCAGCCATCTAGTTGTGAGTCGCCATAGCTTATTTATTTTCATTGCTATCTATCACGTTATTATAGAAATATGCCCTAATTTACTTGTGCATTCTGCTGTTGATGGATATTCGGTTTGTTTCCAGTTTAGGGGCTACTAAGAATAATGCTGCTAGGCACATTTTTATATATTATTCCTGGTATATGTGTCCACAAATTCAGTACCTAGGATTGGCATGCATAGTTTTGTTTGACAAAATCGTTGTGACAATTCACACTCCCAAAAGTAGTGTGTGAAAATATATAAACATATATATTATATATATATTACTTGGTTTCATACCAAACATAAGAAAAATCATAGTGGGGGTCAAATTCTTAAATATGAAAATAAACTTTAAAAATGTTGGAATAAAATAAAGATTATATTTACGACCTTGGAGTAGGAAAGATTCCCTAGATAAGAACCTAGAAATACAAGTAATGAAGAAAAACACAGCTAATGTTTGACTATGGCAAAATATATACACTTTTTTGCCCAGAAAAAGGCATAAGCCAACTAAAATGACAAGTTACATTCTGAGAAGAGATATCTGCAACATATAGTGTAGACAAGAATCAATTAAGAATCAAAGTGAAAAACTTTTCCATTGCCTAATGGAAAAATAATCAAAATATTTGAAAAGGCAAATTAGTAAAAAGGAAAGGCAGTGGCTAATACGTATAAGAAAATATAGTTGAATTACTAGTAATTGAAGAAGTGCAAATCTAAAAAAAACAGTGAAATACCATTGCATTATAATCAGATTGACATACCAAAAGATATTTTTAAAACTCTGATAACACTACATTTTGATAAAGTTATAGAGAAAAAGGAAATCTCATACATTGCCAGTCAGAGGTAATTGGGTGGAACCACTTTGAAATAATTTTTCAATGTTTAGCATATTTGAAAAGGCTGCTCATGTGTAACAGAAGAGGTCCATTGTAGCAGTTCTTGAAACTTAAAAAATAAAAAGTGAGACTAAGCTATTTCTACAAATAGAAAGTGGATAAAATGAACAACCTAAGTCTGTATGTATCAATATGGATGGCTCACTCAATGGGCACTAAATTCATAACAGGAGTGATTTTTGGGAACTGGGAAAGAACTGCTACTGAAGGACAAAAATGACATCCACTCCATCTATATAGTATTTTATTTTATAGAAAAATATGCAGTAAAATCATAAATTGCAAATATTAATTGTTGATAGGGTTATGTATATACAGACAGACATTTTTATAAGAATGCAGAGGTATTTCCCAAATGATTGAACTTTAGAAAGTGGTTTTCCAATCTTTGTAGGTTCCATGACATCTTGAATATATTAATGTATCTGTAAAGCGACCATTTTTTCTGCTGGAATAAACCTATTTCTGATTTGAGACAGCATACCCATGATCTTGGTCTTTTGGTTAACTTTTATTCAGTTAATTGAGCATATCCCCATCTTGGTAAAATTATTCAATACATTGTGTTGATTGATTCATAACAGAGTTCCAAATTACCTTGAAAGAGTAAAGGACCATATGCAAATCAGCCATCATTATGACAGCTGAACAACTGTTCACTCACAGGTGTTAACTATGCATATGGTACCTTTAACATCACATATGGACTAATGTTGAATTTGATTATTTTGTTAATTGTTTCCCAAATAAAATTGCCAACTGTGCACATTCATTTTAATACAATGTCTAAATCTAGAACTATGCTAGACCTGAAGGTTTTTTTTTAATCAAAAAAAAAAAAAAATCAGTCCAATGCTCACCTCTATGCATGTTAAGTTCTCTCTTCAAGTAAGGCATATATTGCCATTTTTTATTACTACTGTCTTGATAACAGGGCCCAATTAATTAAAATACATTTAAAGACCATTAAGTAGGATATGCACTATACTAGGTTCTGGGAATATAATGATAAATGGCATTCAGATCCTGTTCTGAAGGAGTTAATAGCAGAGAGGTTATAGTGAACACAACATCTACCAAGTCTACATTTCTTTTCTGAAACTGTCCTAGGCATTTCATTAAAGGTTAGAGAAGCTATAAGTATAATAACTAAGTTTACTAGAAAGATGATGTGATAAATAAAAAATACATAAATTCCTCTGAGATTGCATATTAAAATAGCGATAAATAGAATGAAATAATTTTAAACAAGAATTAAATGTAAGCATAAGATCAGTAGATAATGTCCCCATGCAGAAACAAACAAGACTTCTAGAAAGAGGCACCTCAGGATTAAATAATTTCCGGCAGGTTACCATCTCCAGTGGCTGTTGAAGAGCTCTAAGATGTCTACTGAAAATGAGTGAGCTGCTACTTGGATTCTGAAAGACAAATTTAAGCCTGAGTATACAGAACTCTATGAAGGCATCATCTCTGCAGACAGTTGCCATCATTCTACCCAAATAGACATGTGACATCCTAAGACACTTTACATCCTCAAATAGACAAGTGACATCTGAAGACACTTTATATCCTCAAACTTTAGCCAAGAATACAGAGAAAGAGAGAGAGGAAAAATGAGGGAGAGAGAAGAGGAGGAGAGAAAGAATTAAGTTGATTACAATTGGGTACTAATGTCATTAAACCTTGTATTGTAGTACTTAAAGGAGGTGGCTTAGTTTAAATTTCAACAAATTTAATCTGAAAGAATCTGATATGGTTTGGATCTGTGCTCCCACCAAATCTCATGTCAATTTGTAATCCCCAGTGTTGGAGGTGGAGCCTGGTGGGAGTTCATTAGATGATGGGGGCAGAGATCTCATGAATGGGTTAGCATCATCTCCTGGTTGCTGTTCTCATGATAGTGAGTGAATTGTCAGGAGATCCGGTTGTTTTCAAGTGTGTAGCAACCTCCCTCCCTCTCTCTTGCTCCTGATCCAGCCGTGTAAGACATGACTACTTCTCCTTCACCTTCCACTATGACGTGAAGTTTCCTGAAGTCTCCCCAGTATCTGAGCAGATGCCAGCATCATGCTTTCTGTACAGCCTGCAAAACTGTGAGCTAATTAAACCTCTTTTATTTATATTAATAAATTACCCATCTCAGGTATAGCAGTGTGAGAATGAACTAATACAGTCATTATAATTTCTATTCTTTCTATCAAGCTTTTTTCCTATTAAATTCAAAAATATTTAAGTCTGAATAGACATAGTTCTTATTCTTTCCACCAAGATATTTTTATGAACTATTTGAGTGTGTTAAAATGTATGTTATCATTTATATCAAAGAGAAAATATATTTTAATATTTCATTTACAAACGGAAGCATATTTTAAAGACATACTTATAAAATGACAAATCAATGAAACATGTCTAATAAAAACCGTAAATGACTATTAAGTTTAACTTTTCAAAAATGTGTTCTTTATTTCAATGTTTCTTTAATACAGTCAGATAAACGCCCTTGTTAGGCACTTTCAATTGGCTGTGCTGACAGTGGGAAATATGTCATATAAGACCTAAGTGTCCTAAAAGCAGACATTGCATCTTTGACATATTGGTGAATAAATAGTCTAGATAGCTAGCGGGGGAAAAACCCTGATAATTTGCTCCTTTAAGTTATGTGGGGTTGACAGTGTCAGCATGAGGCTTCTTCACATCACAGCCTCAGATGCAACTGGAAGCAATTAAGGAAGGAAGAAGTGTTTGAGTTATGAGTTTAGTTGCACCAAGAAGTCTGTGCTAAGCAAAGGGCAATTGAAAGAATTACCAAATAGAAAAGCATGTCATTATTGCTTAAAATCTTTAATTTCTGTGAAGAGTTTGCTTTAACAGTTATTAATTTGTAGACGATTTTTACAAATGGAGTGTTTCATGATAACACTCACTCTGCTTTTGGGACATCCATAATGACTGCATAAACTGAGCACAATGAAATGGGTAGGCATTTTAATTATTTTAATCTGCTACTTTGAGACAAGCAGCTTTGACAAAGAGGTATATGCAGCATGAAAATATGTGTTTCATAATTAGTATCACCAATTCTCAGTTATGTAGAAAGATTTTATTCAACTTTGTACAATTCTTTTCTTTAGCTTTTCCTGTATCTTGCTTTGGATTTTAGATTTAGAGTATTTTGCTGTTCATCAAGTTATCTGCTGGAGATTAGTAAATAAAATCAGAGTGGTTGAATTTCATTTATTCAAGAGCCATATAATCTCCATTTATAGATTATTAAATATATATGAGGGTCTGCAGTTTCATGCTATAAATAGTGAAAAATATGCTGAGCATATATAATTAAAACTTGAATACAATGAGATTTTAGTTTTTCTTGTGATTTACAATATTAACATTAAACTAACATTCTTACTATAAAAGGAAAGTATTTTATGTGTATTAATAACACAGATTTTTATGTACTTTGTGTGGTATATTTTTATATGCTAATAGTGTACTTGAAGTTTTTCTACATATATGTTCATGAGCTATATTGATTTAGTTTTCTTTTCTTATAATGTCTTTATCTAGCTCTGGTATTAGGGTAATGTTGGCCTTACTGAAAAAGTTAAGAAGTCTTTCCTCTTTTCTCGAAGAGATTGTAAAGTATTCCTATCATTTCTTCTTTAAATTGTTGGGATAATTCACCAATGAAATCATCCCAATTGATGCTTTGCTTTTTGTAAGATTATAATTTATTGATCAATTTCTTTAAAAGATACAAGCCTATTTTGTATCTTTATTTCAGCTGTGTGTGAGCTTTGGTAGTTTGTGTTTTCAAAAAGTCCCATTTCAAATAAGTTACCAACATTGTTGTCATAAAGTTGTTTGTCATACTACTTTATTATCCTTTTAAATGGTTAAGAAACTAATATTGATAACTTCTATTTTATTTTCAGTATCAATAATTTGTGTCTTCTCTTTTTTTTTCTAGTCAGCCTTAATAGAGGCTTATCAATTTTATTGATATTTCCAAAGAGCCACCTTTTTACTTTATGGAGTTTCTTTATTGGCATTCTGTTTAAATTTCATTGATTTCTATTCCAAATTTTATTACTTTTTCTCTTGCTTTAGGATTAAATTGTTCTTTACTTTCAGTTTCCTAGGTAGAAGCTTAGATAATTAATTTTAGATTTTTTGTCTTTTCTAACATATGAATTTAATGCTATATATTTCCATCTAAGCATTGCTTTTGCTGTATCTCTCACAATTTAGGTCATATTTTTATTTTTGTTTAGTTTAAAATATTTTAAAATTTTCTTTTGAGAGTTTTGCCTTGAGCAATCTATTGTTTAGAAGTATATTGTTTAATTTCACATATTTGGGGGATTTTCCAGATATCTTTCTGTTATCGTTTCTAATATAACTTTATTGTGGTCTAATAATGCACTAGGCATGATATCTATTCTTTTTATTAAAGCGTGTTTGTGGTAAAGCATGTGGTCTGTCTTGGTGAATATTCAATGGAAAATTGAAATACTGTGTTTTCTGCTGTTGTTGAATGAAGGATTCTATAACTGTTAATTAGATCAACTTATCTCATGTTACTGTTCATGTCAACTACTGCCTTAGCAATGCTCTACCTGTTGGATCTAGCAAATACTAGAAGAGGTATGTTGCAGCCTCTGTAATAGCTGTAATAGAAGGTTGTATATTTTTCCTTGAAATTCTATTCATTTTTGCCTCATGAATTTGGTGCTCTGTTGTTAGGAGCACACATATTAAGGATTTTTATGTCTTCTTGGAGAATTGATCTTTTATTATTGTGTAATTCCCTTTTTAATCCCTGAAAATTTTCCTTGTTCCAAAGTCTGCTTTGTCTAAAATTAATACAGCTAGTCCAGCTATTTTAAATTAGTGTTAATACAGTATAGCTTTGTCAAGCTTTTGACCTACTAGTATCTTTATATTTAAAGTAGACTTCCTGTTGATAACATATGTTTGGGTCTTATATTTTTAGTGACTCTCACAATTTCTACCTTTGAGTTTGTTGTTAAAGCATTCGTATTTAAAGTGTTATTCATATAGTTAGATTAATGTTTATCATATTTGTAAATGTTATCTATTTGATGAACTTTTTCTTGTTTTGTTTATATCATTTGGTATTTTTCTGCTTTCTCTGATTTAACTGAATCAGATAACTTTATTAAATTGTATAATGCCAGGTTACCTCTCTTAGCATATTTTATATATATATATATATATATATATATATATATATATATATATGAACACTTAATGGTTTCCCTATACCTTGCAATATATGTTTTCAAATAATCAGCATCTACTTTTAGGTAACACTGTACCACTTGACAGGTAATGGAGGTAGTTTACAAAAGAATATTACCAGCATCTTCCCTCCATTTTTTGTAACATTGCTATATTTATTTCACTTATTCATAAGCTATAATTACCCAATATTATTTATCATTATTAATTTGAATAACTATTAGATTAAGTAAGTAAAGAATTTTTATTTTATGACACTCTTTTGTTATGTATATATGAATTTCTGACTTATATAATTTTTATTCCTCCTGCAAAACTTCATTTAACAAATCTTGCAGGGAAAATCTATTGAAACAGATTTTTTTCAGTTTTTATTTCTTAGAGAAACTTCTCAATAATAATTTCAATACATGTAGAATTTTAGGTTGCTGTGAGTTTTCTTCTTTAACTATTTTAAATATTTCATTTTACTCTCCTTTGCAAGGTTTCTGATGAGAATTCTGCATAATTCTTATTTTTTCCCTTTGTTATAGGAAATGTTTCATGCATATTTTGATATGGTTACTTATCTCTTATACCTGTAAAAAATACGGGGTATTATTCTTAGATCTTTACCATCAGAAGCTGGCTGGCTTCTCTGAGGTACTCCCAAGGCTGTGCCAACAAGAGTTCTCACACTTAGCTCACACTCAGTCTCCAAAATTTACCAAAATTACCATTTAAATGTTTCTTCCAGTTTATATCTGCTGTGACATCTACTCTACATAAGCCAAACTTAGCTATGATTCTCTGTATTCAGCTTTGACTCTCTATATTTGTCTTTCTTTCCAGATTTGGGGGGCAGCAGTTTGTCCTGTTAATTCTCTAATGAGTCCAAGAAAAGTCATTAACTAAAGTCAAAGAGGTTTTCTTTTTTAAGCTTTATTTTTGTGTTAAAATGATTGGGGAGATGCCAAAGTCAAAACAAACTACTCATTTCTTTTCAATCTATTTTTTAAAAACCTGATGTCATTAAATAGACCATAGCGAAACCAAAGCCATGTCATATGAAAAAGATTTCCTGTACAATTTGAAAAACATAATAAAAAGGAAAAAGAAGTCAGGCTTAGTTTCATCCTTAAATAGTATTCACTGGTCACTGGAATTTTAATGAGGAATAAGACACTTCCCCAGGATTTAAGTAAAATACTGGCCAATAGGGAAGGTTGACATAATAATAGGCAATTACCATGCAGTTCCACAACAGAGCAGTATGGGAGGACACAAAACTTACCGTTTATCTTTACTTAAATGTTTTACGTAAGTGTGCATTTTATGGGGAAGTAAAATTTAATACCAGTTAGAGAGTTGAATTCAGCAGTGCAAAGGAGGGAGAAAATGAGAAAGCCACAAACGAAGGAAAAAGGAGGTGAGCAAGCAAGGAAGAAAGGTGATCCGTTAGGACACAATAGGATTTTTTTGACTTTTTAAAACTATTGAACTCATAGTTTGTTACCAGAAAAGAGATAGTTAAAACATGAATTTTTTTCTGGATTTTTTTGGATGACACCTAGCTAGGATACCTTGGAGAGAATGATACCTGTGCTGGTTCATGGAAGGTGAGCAGGAACTAAAAGGTATAAGGGAATAAGGAAATAAATTCCTTGAAAAGTATAATAAGGGAGTAAGAAAATTCATTACTGGCAAAGCGAACAGATTCAATTGAACCTAAAACTCAGAGAAGAGCTTAGGTGGATTTTGGAGATACCACAAAATAACAAGAACTGATAGATAATATATAGCAGAGCATTCAGTGGATTTTCAATTGACTTCCGGTGAATCATGTTGAGACTATAATGAAAGCTGTGAACCTCATTTCCAGAAATCATGCACATATATGAAGAATTCTGCATTACAATTTGATGGTATATATTAATTCACTGAAGGCAATCTAGATTATGTGAAGTGATATATGGAAACAGTGAAATGGGTCAAGAAGACTCAGGAATAGCTAATTTTTAAGAGAAGGAAGTAAACAAAGAGTCTGTTGAAAAAGACTGAGAAGGCATCAGATCAAAAGAAGGAAAACCAGAAAAGGTTTTTGTCATTTAAAAGAGTTGAGCACTACAATATAGCCAGTCCGCTGTGTCATATAAAATTGAGAGGTACAGAAAGACAGTGATTAAAGAGTGTTTATTGGAACTCTGATTATTAGAGTCTTGTGTGACTTCCACCAAGGCAGCTTCACTGGGGTACTGAATATATAAAGTAGATTGCTATGGACTATATAGTGAGTGGGAAATGAGGAAGAGGGGCCTACAAGCAGGAGAAATTTGGTTTAGCTGAGGAGGGAAGAAGAGAATAAGACAGATTCTACAAGGGGGCATGAGATCTATGGAAGGATTGTGATTTAGAGTGGAAAAGTTTGATCTTGCTAATAACACGTAGGTGGAAGGAAACGTGGAGAGGAAAATGCTCGGAAAATAGGAAAAAAATGTGTATAACTGATGGAGTGAAGTCCCAAAGAAGGCCGGAAAGAAGTGGATCAAGGCCATAGACGGGCTAGATAAGCATGAATGGGAAGAGTGACGATTCAAAGGCTAAGCTGACAGCTCTAGGGAACTAGAGATGCGTCTCACGTTTTCAGCACTATATTCCTAGAACAGTACCTGCTGCAGTGTTTCCATCTTCCATGAAGGTCTTTTTATATTTCATGAAAAACATTACACCAGGTCCTGTCCACATCAATCCACATCCCTTGTGCCCTTATTGAAACCACCTCTTTACTTGAACACATTTTTGCTCCTTTCAATCAAATAATCATCAGCAAAGGCATTAAGAAATCATAAGAAAGAAAAAGATTTACGTGCAAGGTTGTTCATTAGAGTTTTGTTCATAACACAGGATAAAAGAAAATGCTATATGTCTAAAAATAGAAAAATGGTTAATAATACCACATTCAAATTGTATGGCCATTAAAGTTATGTTTTTCATTTTTATTATCCATGACTGGGACATAATAGATGCTCAATAATTATTAGCTGAATAAATTAATAATCACATGGCTAGTCTAGCTTAATTAGGGCCCATTTGGGCATGCTTTTATCTTACCAAGAGAAAGATTCCTAACCCTTATAAAATTCCATATTGGATCATAAAACTTCTGGCTTTCTAATGGAAGCTTGGGTTAAGAGGCTATTTTAGGAAAACCCTTTCCCAGTCTATGTCTTCTTTCTGGGTTGCTATAAAATAAATACGGCCATCTGCAAGCAAGTTCTAGCCCTAGATAAAAAAAAAAAAAAAAAATTCTAAACCACTATCATATACAATGCCCTGAAGTAAAAGATCATTAATCATGCAGATTTATTTTAAGTTCAGGGGTACAGTACATGTGCAGGTTTGTTACATAGGTAAACATGTGTCATAGGGGTTTGTTGTACAGATTATTTCATCACCCAGATATTAAGCCTAGTGCCCATTAGTTATTTTTCCTGATCCTTCAGTGGGTCCCTGTGAGTGTTGTTCTCCTCTGTGTGTCCATGTGTTCTCATCATTTAACTCTCACAAGTGAGAACATGTGGTATTTGGTTTTCTGTTCCTGTGTTAGTTTGCTAAGGATGATGGCCTACCGCTCCATCCACGTCCCGCAAAGAACATGATTTCATTTTTTTTATAGCTGTGTATTATTCCATGGTGTATATGTACTGCAAATGACGTTACTAGGCTCTAGTCTCTGCAATATTGGAGAGAGCATAAAGGAGTTTGAAAAAATAGATCAAGAACTTGCATGAACAAGGGAAGGTGGAAGAGAAGCAGAAACCTCCGTTCTCTTTCGCTCGTGGCAAACAGGTGCCTGTCCCTGAGAATGGTGAGGTTTTTCAAAAGCTTCCAGGTACCCCCATGCAGGAACACCTGACCTGGTGGTGCAGGCAGCTGTGACCATTCAGTGTTTCCTTCAGATCCTGACCTGGCACCATAGTAACTTCCTGATTCTTTGAATTCTTGCCACAAAACTGGGACCCACAATTGAGCTTGCCCAAGTATGACAGCTCTATTTCTTTCAGGGGCTTTGAAACCACCTGAAATAAATCTTTTATTGCATGAAACACTGAGTAGTTTCTTTTTTTGAAACCAAATACTGGCTGATAAAATTTCTCTGTAGCTGGAGGTAAGAGGCTAAAATATAAACCTTTGGTATAAGTGGCCTGATGCCCTCTCCTACCGCTCTTACCCTGTTCACATTCATTGCTGAGTGGCTTAACACTTTCTGAATGTAGTGTCATGGCAACTATGTTGAATAGATTATGGTATGGTTTAATACAGACATCCTATCATTTGGAAGTTTTAAGAACCTAAGCAAATCATTTCCAGAAGCCTCCTCTGAAAGCCCATATGTTCCATTTATGGACTCACTACAGTGGCTGTTTTCCTGTGGCTAATTTAGTGTTCCAATTGAAGTCATTCATTCTGAGTTTATTATTTGCTGTATTATCTGGGCAAAATGATAAGCCTTCTGGGAAAGCTATCCATTCAAAATGATGCCTCCTGCAGTGTTTTAGTAAGATAATAATGCTGAACTTAAAGCAGTAACAGAGCTTTGAAAAATAAATAATTAATAAATAATCAAGAGCACCCTATTTTCCTCACCTTCCAATTCATCCTATATACGCCTGTCAGAATATTTCTGCCAAAATATTTCTGATTGTGGCATCTCTTCACTCAGAACTTTCCAAGTTTTCCATGAATACAGAATGAATAATAGACTTCTAAGTGTGACATCTAAATTCTTCCATGATTTATGCCTTCCTAATTTGCTCTTTCAGGCAATTACTCCCTTAATATACATTTAACCATCTCAAAGACTGGACTTCTGACCATATTTCAGACCATGGCAAATCTTGGTTGCCAGTTCATGTTTTTACCCTTTTATCTGTCTTGTTAAAATCTTACCCACTTTTTAGATCTCAGACCAAACATAATTTCTCCATAAATAGTTCTTGAGCACATCAGCTCTCTTCTTTAACTTCTAACTGGCCTTTTTGTTTATTGCTTTCATGGGTTTCAGGCAATTCAGAGTAGTGAAAAAAGACAGTTGAAGACCACAGACTAAAATCTAGCAGGACAACCAAGAGTGACAATATAGATTTTGAACTGCATAGAAGTGTTAAAAGAAAATATTATATAGAAGTGATTACAGTTTGGTAAGAAGCAAGCGTTTTACCTGGCATATTTAAATGCAGGTTATCCTATCTATATGTGGGACTGAAGAATGAAAAATGCTAGGTTTGATTTGAAATAATTAAAAAGTTGAACTCATTCAGCAAAAGTGGTTTAGCCCACTAAACCAGGATCTTACTAACTTTTGTAATAATTGCCCATGAAAAGCATCCTACTCTGTGCTTTGTGAACTCTTGTTTTAAAGTTGGATTAATTTCTCAGAGTATTTTGGACATAATTTAAGCATAATGAAAAAGACTCTCTTCAGAGAGTCACAGCAACTTCTTCCTAAAGTATGGTTCTGATTATTTATTCATCCATGCATTTATTCTGACTTTTGAATACATAATATATACACAGCTCAAACAGAAATTCAAAGTAGGAAAAGACTGGGGAGTTTGAAGATTGGTGAGCTATGCTTGATGGGCCTAGAGATTTCCTGAAGATAGCTCATAGGAGAAAGGATTTCAAAGGTCAAATGAAGGCAGATCATTAGAGGACCGTAGCTAATTAGGCAAAGTGTTCTAATTTATTTATTGGGCAAAGGAAAGTGCTACGACTCTTGGCCAAGGAAATAAGACAATCAGAGACATGATTTAGAAAAAGTGTGACTAAGGCAGATAGAAGATCGGAAACTGGAGAAATTCTTAGGCAACTATTGTACTCATCTGTGTGATGGAGTGATTATCAATTCAGTAGAAACAGAGGGGAAAAGAAAGAGACAGGTTTTACAGGGCATGTTCTAAAACTGTCATTTCAAAACTGATTAGATTAATGGGATACAAGCAAGGCTGGCTACAAAATTTGCAAAGCTCAGTGCAAATAGATGATCTGAAGACTGAAAAAAGGTAGAGCTCCTTTTTCTAAAGGCAGGAAAAAAGTATCATTAAAGGTATTAAAATATAAGGCTTGTTCCTTTAAAATATTATTTCTTACACATTGTGAGAGGCATAATAGAGATAAGTAAAAGCAAACTTCAAAATTGTGGAAAGATAATATTTTGGTATCATAATTTTATATAATACAATAAATAACATTAATGTGATATGTTGATTGTAAATAAATTTTTTGGACTTTTCTGCAGTCACTTATGTCATCAAATTATATACTTCTAATATAAAATACTTTGTTTTGAGTTAAATAACTGAAAGTGGTAACAGTTGCTCTTGGTAAATGCAAGATCTCAAATAATTTTTTGATAATTTTAATTTCAAAAAGGTCTTTTTGCAGATGTAAATGTTATTGAAACTGTTAAGGGCACTTTGTAGGCTGTAAAAACATTAAAATAAACTTCTGACAAATTATTACAAAATTTGTTTTATTACAGCTAGAGTTGATGGAACAATTTTTTTCTACAAAAAAAATTTAACTCTTCACACAAATCAATTTTGTGTAATTTTAAAATGTAAATTCATTTATATATATATATATTTTTTTCTTTTCTTTTTTTTTTTTTTTTTTTTTTTTTTTTGAGATGGAGGCTTGCTCTATTGCCCGAGCTGGAGTGCAGTGGCACAATCTCGATTCCCTGCAACCTTTGCCTCCTGGATTCAAGCAATTCCCCTGCCTCAGCCTCCTGAGTAGCTGGTATTACAGGCATGTGCCACCATACCCAGCAAATTTTTGTATTTTTAGTAGAGAGGGGGTTTCACCATGTTGGTCAGGTTAGTCTTGAACTCCTGGCCTCCTGATCCACCACATCAGCCTCCCAAAGTGCTGGGATTACAGGCAGGCGTGAGCCACTGTGTCTGGCTAAAATGTAAATGTATACAATGGTATTTTAATGTTTCTCTGGCATTTCCAGTAACTTGTGGAGGTAATGTGGATAAGTGATTAAAATGGCTTATTTGTGCATCATTACAAACAACTGTTTATGTATTCTATCCCCATGTTTTCAATTAGAAGAAAAAATTCTAAAATTGTCTTTCTTATTAATCATTTGTCACTTGAAGTTTTATTGAAAATATGTTATTTTCCGTTGGATGTGGTGATCTTTGAATTTCATTTCATTTCTAAGTCTGTGGATATTTATTTTGCAATGTTGTAGCACTTTACAAAACCAGAGATTTTAAATTCTTACAAACTTCTAATCATTCCCTAATATGCTTTATTGTAATGCCCATATGTACAGTTATTTTGTAACATTTACTGCAAGTTTACTCCTTGATTGTAAAAGTTCCTGTCCCAGGATTCTGACTGGAGAATTAACATCTGCACACACACTACCATGCCAAGTGCTGGAGACAGAGGGTAAGCTGGCCTCTTCCTGCAGGGCCTGGTCCTTCCTCCAGCAGCACAAGTGACCACTTCCACTAGCGGCAATTTGGGCCCAGGTACTAGCAAGCCACCTCCTCAGAGCCTCCTAGCCCACAGACTTCCCAAGGCATGCCTATGCCTGCCCAACGGAACAGCTGCTGTGTATGCTGCCCCTGTGCACCCCAGTCGCTGCTGGGCACAACCCTACCACCTGACATCTCTCCTCTCCTCTGCTCCTGCACTTGCTCTTTGTCCCATCAACTTCACCTGCAAACATTAATTTCCAAGGTGAAATGAAGAGCGTCCAGATGTTGAGTGCCGAGCATTAAACCAAATGTGGGGAGGGGACCTTCTCAGCGTGAGGTCTGTGGGAATGCCCAGGTCCCAGCCCATGGAGCCAACCCTGGGCACAAGGGAAGGGAAAGGGTCGGAGATGGTTATGAACATTGGCAACTGAGTAAACAACGTAACAGGCTGTGTTAGTCCCTCTTACACTGCTACAAAGAAACACTTGAGGCTGGGTAATTTTTAAAGAAAAAGGGTCTATTTTGGCTCACAGGTATGCAGGCTGTACGAGAAGCATAGAACCAGCATTTGTTCCTGGTCAGGTCCTCAAGAAGCTTCTGCTCATGGCAGAAGGTGAAGGGGGAACAGATGTGTCACATGGCAAGACGGAACAAGAAAGAGAGGAGGAAGTATCTGGTTTAAACCGCTAGATCTTGTGTTGACTTACAGAGCCAGAGCTCATTCATTACCGTGGGGAGGGTGCCAAACGGATACAGGAGAGAGATTGTGAGGGCAAAACAGTCCTCGGCAGAACTTCCCTTCTAACAAAAAGCAGCCCTAGAAATTGCCTTTTTTTTTTTTTCCTAACAAAGAGCAGCCTGAAAGATCAAGCTGCAAACATACATAAGGAAGCTGGAAGCTTGCACGGGAGGAGGCATGTCCACCATGGGGGCTCCACCTTCCCTTTTTTGTTAGCATGTATGTAGTCAGAAAGAAATGGGCAACATGGAGAAGCTCAGGCAGAGAATACACCTGCATAATAGAAGACTGGGGTGGGGGCTGCCAGCAATTCACACCCTAGGCCAGGCGTCCCCAAACTACGGCCTGCGGGCGCATGCGGCCCCCTGAGGCCATTTATCCGGCCCCCCACCGCACTTCAGGAAGGGGCACCTCTTTCATTGGTGGTCAGTGAGAGGAGCACAGTATGTGGCGGCCCTCCAACGGTCTGAGGGACAGTGAACTGGCCCCCTGTGTAAAAAGTTTGGGGACGCCTGCCCTAGGCAGATGGCACACCTGGTCCTAAGTGGTTTTTCATGCCCTATATAGATCAGACATGGCCTCCCCACTAGCTCATCTATAAAACCCCCTGCATTTCACCACGGACCAGCAACTCATTTTTCCAGGACTCCTCTCTGTAGCAGTGAGCTATTCTCTTTCCTTCACCTATTGAATTTACGCTCTTAACCTTATTCTTTGTGTGTCTGCGTCCTTGATCTCTGTAGCTGTGAGACAATGAACCTTGGGTGTACCACCCCAGACAATGAGGCTGCTTCAACACCATTAACCAGGGATCCACCCCCGTGACTCAAGCACCTGCCACTGGGCTTCATCTCCGACACTAGACATCACATTTCAACCTAAGATCTGAAGGGACAAACATCCAAACCATATCATAAGCAATGAAAATCCTTGAATAATTATTTCAGAAGGGGTAGGAGTGGAAAGAGGCAAAAGATAGTTATTTCCATTTGAGTCATCAACTGAACAGAGATAGCAAAACATAAACCTAGCCAAAGTTAAAGCAGTAAGCTATTCAAATGGAGACTTGTTTGCCAGAAACAAGCAGCTGTGAAAGAAACTACATCCTCTTACCCATTTACTTTTCCCTTTTCTTTTTTGGGTTCTCTTTTCAACTTCTGTATCCCCTACACCTCCCTTTCATGTTCCATGGCTGCAGTAATGCAACCCTAACGCAGTTAATGCAGCTTTGATGCAAAGCTTTACGTTCCTTGACACTCCTCTGGAAGGAATGTAACTACAACCAATTAAGTGGAAGTAACCCGCAGAAGGCATGCCATTTCTGCCTGTTTCTCTTGGAACATTCATCCTCCAGATGTCTCCTGGAACACTGTTTCTGAGAACCCAGTTTGATGCTATAAGCAGCCCAGAGCATGCGCAGGTGTCCCAGGCTCTGCCCCATCTGAGTCCAGCCTTTTCATCATCTCTGCATAGGCACCATGCTTGGGCTGAGATACCAGGCACCTGCTGCTGATCTGAGCCTCTTCCCTGCTCGCCCTTGGTTGTCACCCCCAGCCTTCACATCTTTCCAGCTGAGGGCCCAGACACCATACAAAAGAGACAATCCATTCCCACCTTGTCTGGATTCTTAAACTACAACATCAAAGCATGATAAAATGGTGGTTTTACACCACTAAGTTTTCAGTTGGTTTGTAACCCAGTATCTGAATGTGGTTTTGATTTGCATTTCTCTAACGACCAGTGATGATGAGCTTTTCTTCATTTGCTTGTTGGCTGCATAAATGTCTTCTTTTGAGAAGTGTCTGTTCATATCCTTCACCCACTTTTTGATTTTTTTTTCATTCTTTTAAGCACAATGAATGATAAATTTCAAAACTTTAAGTGCTAGATATTTGTCAAAGGGCTTTATTATCTTTTGCTGTTGCGCTTTTTAAAAAAATTCTCCTTCCCTGTTCATAGCAATGCCAAAATTATTCAGATCTTACCTTTTTGCAGTCAGCCTTTTGCTAAATATGGAGTTGTTTCAAACATTCTGCTCATCCTGCACAGCTGACCTGACAAAGTTTGCTGGGAGAAACAAATGGCCCAGGTGGCTAGGCCTATGTGTATTTTCACTCAACTACTTTAAAATGGAGATATATTGACCCCTTTAATTTCCTCACCTGGAAGAAAAAAGGGCAAGTCTAACAGCGATAGCCAATTACACTTTAACCATGTCGTGGGCAAATTTAATGGTATCATCTGTGGTAGATTGCTTGCTATTCTCTTCTCTGCATTCAGGGTCCTTACATTGCACCTGTTGATGAGTGAAACTACAAAGTGAAGCAATTTGTAGCTTCACTCATCAGCAGGTGGGAATGTAATTCTTCTATCATTGACTCTGAATCAGGGAATACATTGTAACTTGCTTTAGCTAATAGAATGTAAAGGAAGCAGTGTGCAAGTTCCAACCCCAGGACACAAAAGGCTTTGCATACGCCCACACTCCTTCAGAACCTTGCACTGGCCATGGGGGCAAGCCCCGGCTGGCCTGCAGGAAGATAAGAGACCCTGTGAAGAGAGGCTCCAATTTTCCCAGCCATTGCTGCCGAACCCACCATAGACTCACTGATCTTAGGCAGCCCATCAGCTGACTGCAGAAGCATGGATAATGTGGACAAGATTAGTCCAGGCTGTCTCAGACCAGATTAACAGCCCAGCTGAGCGCAACCCTGCAAAGTCTGAGCTAAAAACAATTGTTATTTTAAGTCAGTAAGTTTTGGAGTGGATTTCACACAGCAAAAGTTAACAAATATAATATTTGATCACAATTTATTGCCTCATTTTAAATACCTTCTTGATTCTGTCGTAAAAGTATTAAACAGCAAGTAACAGTAATTCTCATGAATGGAGAGCTCTCTCAGGATTTTGTAAACATGATTCATTATCTTTCCTTGTTGCAATATATGACCAAATGTCAAAAAATGGAGATCTGGGGATACATTATTTAATAGGCAGTTTGGTGCAAGAACTAACTTGACCATTTGGCTGTATAATATCCCCATCTTACAAAATTCTGCTTATTGAATAGTAATATAACTCATGATGTATTCTAGATAATACAGAACATTATGTAGAACAAATGTAACCAAATAGTTTGGATTCATTTGATTGTACTTCAGTCATGTTTATAAATATAGTTGAAACTCCTTTATTAAAATCTTGTAAATTTTCCAAAAACTTGATTAAAATTTCTGAATATAAATAATAGGGAACAAAGTTAAAATAACTTAAATGTCTCCCATTCTATATTAAATAGGTACATAAACATAAATATAATTACATTTACTGATTTTTCATTAGATGTTATTTAATACCACTTATTTATCTGCAAACATGAAAATCATTTTTATAATTTCATATTTCACATTTGACTCAGAATCCCAAATCTACCTAAAATATTTTTGTCATATTCTCATTTTCTCAATCCATTTCTGTTATTTTGTAGTTTGTTGAGTTACTAAAACCTGAGCAAATGTCCAACTTATAACTGTATCTCACAGATTCCTTTTTGAAGAGGCATTTCCCCTCTCCTTCTTTCTGGTCCCAAGTACACATTATCTACCTGTGTAGCAGGGTGACTTTCCCATTACACACTTGGCACAGGGCCAAGGACCCACAATCTTTAGAGACCCGCAAAAATTTTTTTTGTATTTTTGTTTTTGTTTTTTTTTAAATAGGAAGTAAAGCCAATATAAGAATAATAATACATAATGAATCCAGCCTGGATTATTTTTACCTTTATACCAATGTAGTCATAAAATGTAATTTTTAATATTTTTGCATGGAGAAAGAGGCCCACTAGGGCAAAAGTACCTATGAGTGGAAGAAAGATGAGTCCTCCTGAGAGACTGCTTCCCTTCTGCTGGTGGTGGGTTTGTGGACATTTCTGGTGAAGATCAGAGACACTTCTTCCTAGCCAGGTCCAAGCTTTTGCTCTTTTGTGCTCCCAGCACCTACATGTTGGCTCTTTTAAAGGCTCTGATGTTCTGCATGTGAATGTCTTCTCTGTGTGCTGGCATGACACTTTAATCCACAGACACCTTCTGTACTACCATGTCCTCCTAGAAACCCAGGTATCCCCCTGGCAGATTGTGAGAGATCCTCATGTCCCTGGGCACTAATTCTCTAGGCCTCATCTCCCTCTCCTTATTCCCTTGTCCCAGCAGAACAGTGAGGGTTGAAAAGAGCAGTAAATGGTTAACACCTCCTGGGATCCACTCCCTGCCTCAGCCAGCTCACCTTTTATGCCCTCCTCTTGACAAAAATAAACCAGTTTGGCATTATCTGAATCTTCCTGTGGAATGAAGAATGTGGACCCAGACACAGTTTAACTGGTAAAACACACAAAACATCTGTTTTGGTTATAATTTTGGGCATAGTCGTAATTTCTGCCCCCATTAGTAATCCTAGGGGAGTGTGAAGCTACTATAACCAGTATTTGCCATTTTAGAGGTACAATTTACATATTATTTAACATAAATAATGATATAGATACAGTATAGAAATAACATAAACAAATAACAGAAATTTGTCCAGAGGGAAAAATAAATCTCAAGCTATTTGTTCAAATGAATTGGTTATTTCAAATTTTGTCCTGATAGAATATTTTTCCAAGGCACAATAAAACAAAACAAATTTTTACTGTAGGCACATAAAATGTCCCTTTTTTGTCACTATAATCTGAATTTTATGGAAACAAAATTCAATTATGTCCTATTTTATAAAATAGGAACAGCTTGCTGATAGAATTAACTCCAAGGGATACTAGATAAAATACCTTTGAATCAAGATACCAAAATTTATTGTTTTTAAAAGAAATATATCTTGTTTGAAACTGAGATTCAAAAAGCCGAGACATAATTTTTTAAAAGTCTTCTAATATGTGTATATAAAAAATATAAAATTAAAAAGAATTCACATATATTTCACAATGTAATTATATCTAAGAATATAAGCTCATTTAACAGAAAAGAAGCTGAAAAGCTGGAATATAAACCATATCTCTCTGACCCCAAATTCCACGACCTTTTTACTATATGAGTGATGGCAATTATGTCCAACCTGTGATGCAACCCGTCTCACCCACTCCCATAGCAGACTTGGCAAATCAGTTGTGACCATTTTCTGCCAAGTCGGCTTGTGGTCTCCAAAGACTTCTCAACACAGAAATTCAGAAAATCAGTCACAAGCAAGCATACAAGCTGAAATCTCTTTGCAATATCTCTCTTATACCTGCAGCTGTGTGTACTTTGTCCAATTTTATCTAATAGAGATGATACATTTTTGTAAATCCCCCAGTGTAATCTCCCTCTTGTAAATACATTTTTAAATTTTTCTTATCATCAGTCTTTCTTCCATTAAGGCAAATCTATGAAACTTATGTTCCTAGGGAAGGCTAGGAAAGATGAGTTTCTAGAATGAAAAATCCCATAGAGTGGGAGAAAATGATGATATAAGGAAGGTTCCAGACAGAAAGGCATGAGTTTTCCTTCATGGGAAGATTTCCTGTTGGAGAGGAGGGAGATTTGCTTGGGTCCTTACCATGGGTGAAGATGCTACCTGAGTCATAAGAAATATCTAGTGCCTTCATCCCTAAACTGGGGCAAAAATAGAGAGACTAGAGAGTGGGACTGTGGAGAAAAGGATCATTTAAGAACGTGTATGTATGTGTATGTGTGTGTGCGTTTGTGTGTGGGGGGAGACAGGAAGGAGAGGACTAAGTAAACTGGAGGAGAATTAAATAATATCTGGGCCTGTGTTCTAATTTCTTTACTTTTTCAGTATACCATGTGTGGCCACAAATACAGATAGAAAGATAAGATAGATGGTCTTGAGACAGTGCTCCTGCATACACACCCGCTCCTACAATCTCTGGATGACATGTAGGAGGCTTTCTAAGTCCTGGAAAAGAGTACAGGTGGGTAAGAGCATCTCTGGAGGCCGGAAGTCAGTGATCTGGACAGGGTAAACTAGTTTAGAATTCATATCTAAGGCAAAGATTAGCAAGCATATAATTCAATAGTGGATGCTAGCACGGTGGGATGACTAAGTGAGACTCTACACTGCTCCTTCAGGTTTCCAGTCCTAAGCATGGTATATCACTTGCTGTTGCAGAGCTAACAGAACACAGCTGTTCCCGAGCTCTTACCCTCACTCCAGTCTCCTCTTCGATGAAAATGCCACATTCCTCCACACTCAGATGTCTTCTTAGGAAGTTGGATGAGGAGGCAAAAAATGTTTTGTAGCGGGGGAAAGAACAGCTGTAAGAGAGAGTTTAAACTTTAAATTCTTCAAATTGACTTAATAGTCACTATGAGGAGGTAGTTTTAAATTAGGGGAGATTGTTAAATTTTAATCGCTTGAGATTTTTTTTCCCCCTGCCATCAGAGGGAATGGAAACTCCAAAGCATGATAAAGTCAGTTAACAGTTAATAAGAAGTTACATTTACAAGATACTCCAAAGGAAGTAGCATTTTATCTCATATTTCCATCTTTATTGTCTATGTAATCAATTTTCAGCCACCATCAGATGAACTCAGCAGAGGTAAGAAACACTGGGTATTTACCTGCAAGTGCTATTCCCATTCTTCAGGGAGAGAACCAACTCTCACATTTGTTATGCACTTGGGGTCCTGCAGCTAGAAAGTGGCCAAGCAAATATTTGAATGCCAGTCAGCCTGATCTTCTATCTTCTTTCCACCATAAACAATTCACATCGAAATACCTTGTTAGCCTCTTCAAGTTATTGACATCCCAGCAAGCACCTCAAACTCAATATATCCAAAACTGAACATAACATCTTCCCAACAAACCTGCTATTTTATTCTATGTTATTCATCTCAGAATGTTGTCTAAATTAGAATCATACAAGATTTCCCAATCTTTCTCATTCTTTTTAATTGTTCAGCAAACCCTGTCCATTCTAAATTCTTCTGAATGTCATCACTTCACAGATAATCTTAGGAGAAATAAATGTAGGATAGGAAATGCCTAAATAGAGATAATATACTATAAATAACTGTGGTAGGAGCCATGGCTGGAAATTTTCACTGTTACTTAAATAAAACCAACCCAGTGTCTACAGTAAGTCTATCAATGTGCAACATGGAACCCAAGCACCTCCCTTGAAATTAGGTTTCATTTATTGAAAAAAGAAAATGAGATTCTAGGAAAGCTGGAAGTATACTCATTTTCAAATCAGATTCAATGAACAGAAATCTCAAACAGAAGCACTATGCAATTCAAAAGTAAGACTGAGGTGTATAAGGAAACACCTTAAACCTGCTTTTGAGTGCACCAATCAAAATGCTTTGCATTGTAAAGGAAGATGGAAACTCCAAGAGAAAAGCCACACTCCCACACGAGATGGCAAGTACTGTGTACAAGAAGCTGTATGCACTGCCTAAAGAAACAGGACAATTCTCAGGGCCTTCCACGCATTCCTGAAGAATCCACAAAGCATGAGAATGATAGTTGCGATAGTTTCTTTCTTCTTCCCTCCATCCCTTCATCCCTCTCTCCTTCCTTTCTTCCTTCTGTCATTCCTTCCTTCTTTTTTTCCCCTCTCTTTCCTTTGATCTGTTTATTCATTTGCTTTTAGACATACTGTCTTGGAGATTATAGAATTAGTTAATAGAATTGATATTCTATTAAAGGATCAATATAAATTAATGAAAACTACATTTTACACTTAAAATAAGTTCAATAAAATTGTATATGATTTTATAAGATTTTGATATAAAATTTTATATGTTCTCATAAAAGAATAGGTGAAAAGAAAGTACTTTATGTTTATATATATATATTTCTCTTTTCCTTATCTAATTAGTTCTGCTAAAGATTTTGCATGTCTTTTCCCACATTACCTCTGCTGACTCTTGCATTCTTATTTCAAGGTCTTTCCTCTCAGACTCCGTTCATGAACTTATTCAAAGTTCACTTTAAGAATCTGCTGTAGAGATTTGCATTCTTTGGTTCCAGCCAGCATTAGTCATCTGTTTTAATCACCACATGACAATGCTTTGCCACTGGCAGCTCAAAGCTGTGTCTCTTCTGACCAGCCTTGTGTTTGAGCTGTTACCCTTTTATTTGTATGGTCCCTTAAAATTCTATACCCTACAGTAATGTTGGGAGGAAGCTTTAAATTCCTTTTGCTAAGAAGAATAATTCCAAAATCACAAGGATCTCACTAATATGTGTTATTGAATAACAACAGAATTAGACTTTGATTGATGTGAGTTGGAAACAAAAATAAGCATTTTATAGAATCAGCAGGAGGCCTGGAGAATCATGCTTTATATTACAGAAATGAGAACAAAAACCTAAATCATACACAAAAATTATCTGATGATGAAACATAAGTATTTCAATTTGCACTGTGGGCCCCGATGCTCTGAGAATGATCACTGTTACACACACGTATGACTTTATGCTTCTCTGTCCTCAGTGAGCTCCAATTCCATTTGTGGAACAGGTGAATGTGATTATTAGAGTTTCAGTGCCTAGTATAAAGAAGGATGGAAAATTGAGCATCTCTAATTTTCTGTTTATATAATATAAGGTTGATTCTGCTCCCTCTAATACTCAGAAGATCTCTTAATACTATTCCAAATACAGTCAGAGAATTCAAATACTGAGCAGTCAAAAAAATGACAAATGTCTACTACAGCATCTGAGTTGAAAATTCTCACCATATTGTACAGAATCGAAAATGCCAATACACTACCAGACTACCAAGTTTCCCAAGAAGCATAAACATGGATTCATATTTAGCCGTGTTCCTGGCCAGTTTCCCATGGGACACACACACACACACACACACACACACACACACACAACCCAAGGAAATGAAATCACAAACATACTTGCTCCTAAACTGCAACCGGAGCATTAATTTGTCTAAATGCTGAACTATTCCATGAAAAACAAAATATGACTAGATATTAATCACTTGGGGGAATTTTTAGTATGATTCTTGTTCATCTTGGATTTTTGCTTCTGATAGAGTTTTGTATGACACTTCAGGTTAATTTTGACAAAGAAATACTGAACTAACTGCATTAATATACTCTTATAATCATATCCCTGGAAAGGATTTTATTGTTGTTGAATGAAATCAACAGAAATACAATGAGTTTATGAAGTTATAACCTATGCAAAATACAAGGCATGTTTTTGAAATATGAAAAGCTTAAATTATTAGACATAACTAAGCAAGAGTATACAGTATTAGTATACATAAACCAGAAGTGTTACAATTTTATGTCCATGAGGTAGGATATTAAATCATGAGCCCATATAAAAAGGAAAACTCAATTATCATTTTTGTTTTCTCTTTTTGTAAATGTTCACATGGTACACTAAATTGGCTGACATTTTGTTTTATTTTGTTTTCATTAAGGGATGTAGTCTCCTTCTTTAATTTAATTGTGTTAAGCAAACCAAATAGTTGAAATAAATCTAATGCATTATCATCACCCGAAACCTCTACTATTACATAGTACACCAGCACACTCTATTGGACACACAGGATAATAAATGTGGTCTCCAAAGCAACCTTTTAAAGTCATTAAATTCTGCTATTTATCTCACTGACAAAGTATTCTTTTTTAATACTTATTTTATAGAATAAGCAGAAATTGCTTGATATTCATGGAGAAATTCAGAATTTTGGTATAGAAGATAATAAGAAATGCAAAAATTATGGCCATTTTCTACAGACATATGGCTTGACCTAATCATCTGTGGGACAATGGTATGAAGATTGAGAAATGCCTTCAAATCAAGAATCATTTTGCAGAGCAGACAGACAAAAACTAAGAAATAACCCATTCAACCAACACTTTTTGAGCACCCACTATTTGTAACATGGGCTAATCCTATGTGTACAAAAATGGCTAAGACACAGGTCTGCCCTAGCACTCTAAAAAATTGTTAGAGCCAAATGTTTATAAAATATTTCTGGTCCTACATGAGCAAAATATGGATTCAGTTCAATTTTTCAATGTCCAATGCCATAATTCTTGGTATTGTGAGGAATTTAAAATTTTGCTTTCAGAAATAAGAGAGAAGGGGTCAATTTAGGACCATGGATTCTGGGGCACTTGTACCCATATATGGTTGTGATTTTCTTTGATACTTTATGTAAAATGTTTCAAGACTCATTTACTTACCTATAAATTATAAATGTCACTTAGGATGATAATAAAACTGATTTTTTAGTGCTTATAATGTGCTAAACTTTCTTCTAAAGGCTAAGAATGTGTTTTCTCATTTTATCCTTGCAGCCACCCTATCAAATATTACTTTTTTTTCCCTACTTTACTGATGAAAAGACTGAGGCATGAATAACTTCAACAAATATCTGAAGATCACACGGTTGTTGTTTTTTAAATAAATGACAAGAGTTCAGGTTCAAATCCATGGCATGTGATAGGAGAGCTCTTTCTCTTGGGGAAATTCAGAGGATATTTCAGTGATCAATCTATTTCATTCAAATATGAGAAGGACAGCAAATGCTCCATAGCAGCTTTCAGGCTTTTAGGATATCAGGGATCTATACAGAAAGGAGGGCATCTGTCTGTGGCTGAGGATTCATTATAATAACCCAAACTGATTGGTTTGTAACTTGTAGCCATTTGAGTGATTCTCTAATAATATGTCAGATCAAGATTGCCAGGACGGCAATGGATATGTTGCAGCCAATGATAATCATGTTTCCACCCTCAATCATCACCATGTGTACCATATTTTTTTTTTCCAAGACAGCGTCCTACACTGTCACCCAGGCTGAAGTACAGTGGCATGATCTCAGTTCACTGCAACCTCCACCTCTGGGATTCAAGCAATTCTCCTGTCTCGGCCTCTTAAATAGCTGGGATTATGGGTACCCGCCACCACACCCAGCAGCTAATTTTTGTATTTTTAGTAGAGATGGGGTTTCACCATGTTGGCCAGGCTGGTCTCAAACTCCTGACCTTGTGATCTGCCTGCCTCGGCCTCCCAAAGTGCTGGGATTACAGGCATGAGCCACTGCGCCTGACCGTGTACCATATTTTATCCATGTTTTCTTTATTCCTAGGCATATACATTATTAATATAAATAAAATTGTTGATATCCTCGTTTTTAATAAAACAGAGAAGGAATATTTTAGTAATCACCATAACAATTCAGCATCAATATAGAATGAAGTGCTGGAGTTCATCCTCATTCTTATTAATAAATTCTGTATGATTCACATGCCCATTAATTTAGGTCTTGTATTCAGCTAATTTGCTTACTTGTCCTCCCTATGACTGCAAAAATGTTGAGGGTTTGGATTTTATGAGTCAGTTACTTACATAACAGTACCAAATGTTAAATGTGGAAATTAAATGCCCCATAATCAAAATAATGATAATTATTAACAATACAAAATAAACTGCCAAAGAGATGCTTACCCTAATGGCAAATATGCTAGCTTTAATAGAAACAAGTTGTTTCCTAAGCAGCTGTCACTCATAATTCACTGAAACAGAAATGACTACGACCTGACACAGATTAGAAATTCATACACACACATACTTATAATATTATACACATAAGGTATCTCAACAATAATTCAGTTTATAAAACCTGTGTTACACTCTTTCAATTAGGCAATTAAGAAAGATATAAATCTGTACAAAAATTAGAAAAAATTAACAGCAGATCATATATGTCATTATCTTAGAAGATTAAAACTAACCAAATAGCTATAATTTCTGTTTTGAAGTATCTTTTGGGTGAAATCATCAACAAATGTGTTTAACTGGTAGCTCTGTAATGATAGAGAAAGTAATATTTCTTGACTTAAATATAAACATGGTTATAATTATTCAGCCTTGCCTTCAGTTCTGACAAAGGAAAAAAATGATGTATAAGCTATCATGAAATGTCTTTAGAGCATATTCTCATATTTTACAGCATATCTATAGGCTCAATCTAAATGGTTCAAATCAAAATCCCTTATAATTCAAAATGCAGATGAGGAGTTGTTTACACTAATCAATAACTATCATTTAAAGAATGTCGCAACTGGGAGCTTAAAAAATTTACTTGTAACCATTTAATGCATTATTTAAAAAATAAACAACCGAAGAAAAATGTTGACTCATCCCTCTTTCTGAACTTCAAATTCTGGTGATAAATCAAATCCGTTTTGCGAGCAATGTTTTAACTTTTCTTATGCACATCAACAAATTAAAGTGCTATATATAAAGTAGAATATGTGATAGTCAAATCAGAAAAAAAACAATGAGCAAAGAGAAACTGTAAGAAACAAAAATATAATAGAAATGCTTTTGCTTTTAGAAAAGGCTGTATCTGGCTGTTTCATAAACTGACACCTCTTGATTAGCAAAGGGAAAAATTACGTAAGGGTAAGTAGTGATATAGAGATGTGATGTAGAAATGTTCTCAAACATGAAGTGCTTCCATACAAGTTGAATCAGCAAACATTTTATTGACAAACCGTCAGTGAAAACCTGTTCAGAAAGTCCTGAGACTGAATTCTACAGCACCCCTAGCTAGCACCTGACTTGAACATTCCCTGTCTGGTGTCAGAGTCTCTCATTCTGAGACAAAGATTTTTTTATTTGTACTCAGCTTTAGATCAGATTCAGCACAAAGAAATGGTTAGGAGCTGCTTATCCAAATGGAAGAGTAGTTAGAGCAAAGATCAACTTCTTTTTTTGTGTGTCTTTACTTTTTGTCCCTCTCTTTTTGTATTATTTCAGATGACCTCCCTAGGCTTGAATACCCCACAGGTGGTTACGACTTGGAATGTCTGTCCACAGCCTGGCATGGTGACAATACCTGCTCTGCTCTTGGCAGGGTGGCTGTATGTAATAGTGGTTTACCACTAGGGGTATTCAGTCAGGTCGATTGGGTTCAAATGCCAGCTCAGGCTAGTTACCCTCTTAGTGCTCTGTTAATCATTTGTATCATGGATGTGATTACAGACGTGATGTATGGAAACAGGTAATACTTGTAAAGTGTCTTTCATGTATCAAGTGCTCAAAAATATGTATCACCAGCATATATCTTACATTGTATAGATGTGTTATAAATATGTGCATAAGATGACATTTTAAGAAGGGAATGTGTAAGGGCATTGGAAATTAAAATTGCCTAATGCCAAAATACTAAGAAAGAAGAGTCATTGGAATACTAATCAGTCTCTTGAAAAATGTTATGATACTAGGCACCAATACTCTTTGTTCCACCCTTGATGATTCTAATCACCTTCCAGGCCTGAGTTTTAATTCTAGGTCTACATATAATTTTTAGTTTTCTAAGTAATAATACATAGCCAAACTAGAGAATGCCTTGATCACAATATCCTCATCAGCGATCAATATTTCAGATTCTAACCTTCCTTCCTTCCTTCCTTCCTTCCTTCCTTCCTTCCTTCCTCCCTTCCTTTCCTTCTTTCTTTTTTTGATAGGGTCTCACTCTGTTTTCCAGAGTGGTGCAATCACTGCAGCCTCGAACTCCTGGATTCAAGCACACTCCTGCACCCTCCTGCCTCAGCCTTTAGAGTAGCTAAGACCACAGGCATGTGCCACCATGCCTGGCTAATTTTTTTATTTTTATTTTTTTTCTAGAGATAGGGTCCCACTATGTTGCCCAGGTTGGTCTCAAATTCCTGGGTTCAGGCAGTTCTTGAGCTTTGGTGTCCCAAAATGCTGGAATTACAGGCTTGAGCCATTGTGCCCAGCCTCAATCTACCCGTTCAACCTTTTCTTTCACTACTACCCTCTCTTTTCATCCTAACTGCTTGTTGTTCCCTAAATGCACCATGCTTTGTTTCCTATTTATGTGAGTTTACATGAGCTACTGATGCTACTTAAATAGCCTTCCCCAGAGTGCCTCTTCCACTGGTGAAGGTTTGCTCCTGTTTTAATACCCACATCAACCATTCTGTTCTTCCCGTGCTGAGTAATATCAGAGGATCTCTTCTATGAATTCCCCGAGACTGCTATAGCCCCAATCCCACCTTATGTGAAGGTCTGAGGTCTCAAGAAGGTCACTAGACCATGAGTTCCTTAATGACAGAAGTTTACATATTTTGTTTTCTTCAGGGGCTTTAGCATACTGCATAATACGGAGTAGATATCTAAAGAATGATGGTAATGACTAAAAAAACTCAAGTTGCATGCACAAGGCTGGGACATATACAAGTATCTTTGTTCAAGGGCTTGACTCTGAGAATAAGAGGTTGTCGATATAAAATATTACGGAAACTCAGAAGAAAGAGCAATGAATGTTGCTCTATTAGCACACAGGACATACATTTCTCATATAGAAACACTGTAATATATCTCAAAGGAACCAGAAAAATATGAAATCCGATTTTTCCTTTATTAAATTTATAATCAAAGTGGGACAACAAGACCAGTACTGTTCAATTAACAGATGAAATTAAGAGGTTTATGGAAGTCTAGCGATGGGGAAATCGTATAAAGCTACGTTAACATAAGCAAAGATAACTTTCTTGAGAAGGTGAGACTAGCTCTTGATATCAAAAAAGACAGTGTTTGTACAGAGTTTGGGAAAAACAGATGGTTTCTTAGAAGTGTGAAGCAACAGGAGGAATAGAGAGGCTGGTGTGTTAGTTAGGAAACTGTTGAAACAGAGCCCAGATTGCATGTTAGGAAGTAGTGGGAAATAATGGGAGATCGGTAGGTTGGGCCAGATTATAATGAAGCTTTTAAAGTAACTAGGAACGAAAAGTTTGAGATTTTTATGCTAACTGAAGCAAATGATTGATTGATGAAAGGAAAAAAACGCTGTGTTGATTAAATGTTGACCATTATAATTTTCAGTGCAACAGCTGCTACTGAAATTGCAGTAATTCAAAATGAAAAATAGACACTGTTGTTCTAAAATAGCTTGGACTATTTGGAACCCTGTAGCATGAGTTTTTGCTGTGTAGTTTTGCTAAGAACATGATGGGGTGCAGGGTTTTCTTTTTTCATTTTATCGTAATTACTTGTTCTAAGGATGGAGAATTCAAACTGAGCAACAATTTCACAGCCAGAGTTGGAGTGTGGGTTGTATAAAGTTGTTGAAGCACTTTCCAAAGGTATGAAAATTCCTCTCAACTACCTAATTACAATTTCTAACTGAAATGGTATTTAAAACATGTAACTTGCTTAAATTATTTATCTATTAAAATGCAGGTATTATAAACTCATTACTTATATTGTATTATTTGCTCACAGTTATTTTCCTAAAAACTAAGTCCTTAAGTTTGACAGTGTGTATTTTCCCTCAAGATAAATGTTTTTAAAACTAGCCATACTATGCAAACTACTGAGGTAGGAACAATCCATGAATATAATTTACAGCTCAACTCATAGTTACTTATTTTTTACTGTCCAAGATAAACAATTTATTTCAACAACATCATTTTATCTTCTTTCGGATTAGTAATACCTATAATGTCAAATAAATCAAGTTGCAGTTCAATGTTACTATTCTATGCATCCTTGTTTATTACTAACACATCGTCTCTCTGTACCTCTATTTATTTTAGGCTACTTTATCATATCAAGACATTTGGACATCACTCCATAGTAGATATTTGAAAACAGAGAGATGCTGAAAAACTCCAAGCTGTATTTTGGAGAGATAATACTGGTAGAAGTAGGAGGATAAATTAGAGGGCAAGGGATGAGATTTGAAGATAAGGGGACCAGTTATAGGGTAAATGGGAGGAGCTATGTGAGGAATAAAATAAACAGATGGAGGAAGCATTTTAGAGGTTGAATGGAACTTGTTACTGTCCAAGAATTAGCAGGTACATGATAAAATGACATATCAGTGTTACAGTCATAGACACACTTAGTTAGGTTGAAAATGGAGTTCTGGGTACTCTAAGGAGGGAATGGCAGAAGCTTTGCAGAAACAGGTTGCTATAGCAACAGTAGCCTGTCAAGTGTGAATAGAGCCCATTCTCCCTGCCAGTGACCAATAGAGATTTTCAGAAGGCCAAAATGTAATTAGCACGCTAGACCAACTGGTACTTTGATGTGGAAAAGTGATCATCCAGTAGATACCATAAACATGGCTATGACTTTAACCAGCGCAGGACCCTACATTTTCAAATGTTTATGGTGCTGAAACCAGCCAATATTTATCTAAATGTAGACACCTTAACCTTCCTCTCTGGGCAAGTATAGCTGTTTGACATCTTTGTGGTTCATATTCCTCATCTATAAGACAGGATAATAACTATGACTATAAACTTGTAATGTATGAAGGTGCATGGCACATATTAAGTGAAATGTAAATATTAGCCATTATTATCTCTGTTATCCTCATCATCACACAAGTGGGTAGAATAATGCAATGCTTAAGAGCCTGAATCCTGAAAGCTGAATGCCTGTGTTTTTATTGTTGGTGTTGTTGTTGTTGCTTCTTATTTTTTAATACAGCACTTTGTAGCTATGTGAATTTCGGCAAGTTATTTAAACTGTCTGCATTTCAGTTTTCTCACCTACAAAATGAGAAATCATACCTGTACCTGCTTCATACAGTTGCTATGTGGGTTAAATGAATTCATATTTATAAAGTACTTAAGGAAGTGTATGGCAAATAGTGAATATTAGAGTATTTGTTACATAAACAAATAGATGAAAATGTTTTTGTTAGATTTCTCTTACTAGTTCTGATGCTTCCAAAATAGCTGCCCTTTTTTAGTAGCTTTCAAAATCGAAATGTGCTTTTATGCTTTTCCATGGCTTCCAAATTTAAAGAAAGCAAAAAGGGGCTGGGCACAGTAGCTCACGCCTGTAATCCCAGCACTTTAGGAGGCTGAAGCGGGTGGATCTCGAGGTCAGAAGTTCACGACCAGCCTAGCCAACATGGTAAAACCCCGTGTCTACTAAAAATACAAAAAGTGGCCAGGCATGGTGGCTTGTAACTGTAATCCCAGCTACTCAGGAGGCTGAGGCAGGAGAATCATTTGAACTTGGGAGGTGGAGGCTGCAGTGAGCTGAGATCACACGACTGCATTCTAGCCTGGGTGACAGAGCAATACTCCATTGAAGAAAGAAAAAGAAAGGAAGAAAGGAAGAAAGGAAGAAAGGAAGAAAGGAAGAAAGAAAGAAAGAAAGAAAGAAAGGAAGGAAGGAAGGAAGGAAGAGAGAAAGAGAGAAAGGGAGAGAAAAAGAAGAAAGAAGAGAGAGAGGAAGGAAGGGAGAAAGAAGAAAGGAAACAAAAAGAAAGTGAAAAAGAAAGGAGAGAGAAAGAAAGAAGAAAGGAAAGAAAGAAAAAAGAGAAAGAAGGAAGGGAGAAAGAAAGAAGAAAGGAAAGAAAAAGAAATAAAGGAGAGAGAAAGAAAGGAAAGAAAGAAAGAAAAAGAAAGAAGGAAGGAAGGAAAGAAAGAGGAAGGAAGGAAAAGAAAAGAAAGCAAAAAATAAAGTAAGTAGAAAAGACTGAACTAAAATATATTGTATTTCTACTTTGTGTATTAACTCATTTAATCCTCACAAAACTCACATGAGCTACAAATGAGAAAAGAGACTAAGAAAATGGAAATAATCAAGTTCCCACAAGTGGTAAGTGTTAAGGCTAGAATTTGATCCACATATTATTAATTCTAACGTTAATATTCTTTAAATTATTATTATCATTATTTTGAGACAGAGTCTCACTCTGTCATCCAGGCTCAAGTGCAGTGGCACAATCTCGGCTTACTGCAACTTCAGCCTCCCAGGTTCAAGCAATTCCCCTGCCTCAGCCTCCCAAGTAGTTGGGATTACAGGTGCATGCCACCATGCCCAGCTAGTTGTTTTTGTATTTTTAGGAGAAACAGGGTTTTTCCATGTTGGCCAGGTTGGTGTCGAGCTCTTGAGCTCAGCTGATCACCCACCTTGGCTTCCCAAAGTGCTGAGATTACGGGCATAAGCCACAGCACCCAGCCAATATTCCTTAAATTATTATTGCACAGTATTTCTTATGTACATTTAAAGTAAATTATAGTCGTTAAAATAATTATGAATTATGATAATGTGGCAGTTTTATTCTCATGAAATCTTATGTCTTAAACAGTTAATGCTTTTCTACACATAGTAATATATATTAAATTATCAACCTGTTACATCACTCCTAGGTAAGATACAGCATTCAGCTTAAAATAAAAGCTAATGGTTAATTTTTGGCTGATTGACTCAGTAATAATGAGTTCAATGGAGAATATGTTCTACCCCATGAATTTAAGAGCCCAGTATAATATATAAATATAGGCAATTTTTAGTAAGACAATATTATTTTCTTTTTCAGACTACAGTATACTAATCTTTATCTTTTAAAAATCATTTATACTATTTTAAATAGTTGTATTGGGTTTTCAGATTATGGTGAGATTCTTTTATAATCTTCAGAGAAAATACCTATTAAAGATATTTTTAAGGAACTGTTGTGCACCCCAACCTTATGAATTTATCATCTATGAAGCAAAAAAGTGAGATTCTTTTATAATCTTCAGAGAAAATACCTATTAAAGATATTTTTAAGAAACTGTTGTGCACCCCAACCTTATGAATTTATCATCTATGAAGCAAAAAAGTAGACTCCAACATGAACTTAAGATGAGTTAGGTATTTGAAATATACAAAATCCATCATTGCAGTTTTCATTTTTACCAAATTTACACTTAATACAAATGACTTCCTGTGTTATTTTCTAGGTAGTTTTCAGTTCAGCATTTTGTTAAATTATATTTACAGCTAGCGCATCCACAAGTGCACAGAAGCAGTGATTTATGCATCAAAGTTTAAAGAAAAACCCAGGAAAACAATTACTGCTGTTAGTCACTCCTCGAGGACCAAGTAGAAAATGGCAATGAATTTAGGTGTGAATAAAAAGGTGAAATGAGCTTCTTTTTTGTCACTGCTATGTATTAGATACAAAGCAATCTAATAGGTTTGAACGGATTCAGATAGAATAGATGGAAGTAAATCTAATACATTGCAATGAATTCATTGAGTGAAATGCCATAGTGTCTTTTCTCATTACATGTTCAAGTAATTCATCATGTCCATTTCCTTTTAGAACATCTATCTAAGATGTTTTCCACCTACAAATTCATTAGTGGGCAGCTATTTTTTTCTGTTCATATTATCTGTATATATCATCTTAAAATTAATTGTATTCATAAAATTGTTTTCAACAAGTGAGAACAACAACAAATCCTCAAAAGCAATTAACCTTTTAAACTCATCTAAACAAATGCATGATTTAATGGACACATGTTTATATGTCAACTATCATTCTGAAAAACCAGAGCAACTCTCAGTCCCCACAAAAATAACCCACACCTCAGTTTAATATATGTGTAAGCTAATGAATGCAATTTTTTGAAAAAGTAATAGAAAAAATAATCCCTAGAAAATTCACAGGTATCATTTTATGCTATGAAATGTTATCAAGTGTGTGATGCTGAAAACTTTTCTTAAAACTGACTGCTTCAAGAAATTGTTTTTAAAAATTTGAAGCAAGTTTCAGCATTACCTATGCCTCATGTAGGAAAACAATAAAATATTTGTAAATAGAGACAGGGAGAAAAGGCTGAAATGTAGCTGAAAAATTCAGCACAAAGAATGGAAGTTATATGTCTTCAGTCATGACTGAGTATATCTTTCTTTCTTTCTTTCTTTCTTTCTTTTTTTTTTTTTTTTTTTTTTGAGATGGAGTTTCGCACTTGTTACCTAGGCTGGAGTGCAATGGCGCGATCTCGGCTCACCGCAACCTCCGTGTCCTGGCTTCAGGCAATTCTCCTGCCTCAGCCTCCTGAGTAGCTGGGATTGCAGGCATGCACCACCATGCCCAGCTAATTTTTTTGTATTTTTAGTAGAGACGGGGTTTCACCATGTTGACCAGGATGGTCTCGATCTCTTGACCGCGTGATCCACCCGCCTCGGCCTCCCAAAGTGCTGGGATTACAGGCTTGAGCCACCGCGCCCGGCCCTTATGAGTATATCTTTCTTGAAGGGAAGTATGCCTCAGGGAGGATTTAAATTCATTGTAAAGTAAAACATATTTTACAAAATAAATGTTGAGTGTGCAAGAGATTTTCCATTTTTTCTCCATATTCACACTCTGTTTTTCTCCAACTTGCTCTGTGACCTGAGAAGGAAAACATAAATTGCAAAGGCTCCCTCTGACCTCCATCAGATTTGGCCTATGGAAAGGAATAGCAGAAGATGTACTTGTGGAAGGAGAATGAGATAAAGTTATTTATTTCCTTGCCAGGCTGCAAGTTGGCAATGGTTTCTGATTCTATCGAAGGCTGAACTACCTATTTGGCATCCTCCTGCTATGACCACATCTACTTCTAAAGCAACAGCAGCATTTCTTTCTGGGTTCTAATATCCACTCCTATTCAGATCTAAGATGGAAAGAGCTTCCTGCTATTGCTAGTCCTAAGGTGTGCCATCTCTTGCTGGTTTGGTTACCCAAGCTCACACCTTTATAAATGGTTTCTTTTTCTTTCTTTCTCTCTCTCTTTCTCTTTTTTTTTTTTTTTTTTTAAAGAAGCCTTGCTCTGTTGCTAGGCAGGAGTGCAGTGGCCTGATCTCGGCTCACTGCAACCTCTGCCTCCCGGGTTCAGGCGATTCTCCTGTCTCAGCCTCCCGAGTAGCTAGGACTACAGTCATTTGCCACCATGCTCAGTTAATTTTTGCATTTTTAGTAGAGACGGGGTTTTGCCATGTTGGCCAGGATGATCTCGATTTCCTGACCTCGTGATCCGCCCACCTCAGCCTCCCAAAGTGCCAGGATTACAGGTGTGAGCCACCGCATCTGGCCAATGGTTTCTTTATTAAACTATCCTTAATTACCCTCTTTTAAGTGTGCTGTCTTCCTTGCTGACAAATACATTGAGCAAATCAATTATTTCCAAGTATTAAATTCTAAGCCTCTTCCTTGAGCTATTAGAGAAATTAAAATGTCTTTAAAGCAATATAAATGTTTCTGCAGGCACGTAGATAATAGACTACTTCATTGGGTTAGGTATAGCTGGTAAATCAATGATAATTTAACATTTAACTTAAAGTTTAAGGTTTAAGGTTTCTTTAATGGGAGTAGAAACGTGTTTTCACAACTTGATAACTATTTCAAGAGACACAAACTTAGGCAATTTTCTGGAACATCAGGAAATTATGAGGTTTTCCTGTGATGTGTTTTTTGATAAAGTATTATTCCATACTTTTTTAAATAGTTCAAATAATCTGCCCTGACATTTTTTTCTCAGTTTTTAAACAGGTTATTTACATACCACATCATCGTTTAGACAAAGACAATATTTTATGCTATTACTACTGTATTTGGTTCTTCCATTAGCCTTTTGATATTTACATAAGTATTAAATAATGTTTTGGTTTTAAGACTTATGAAAACAAAACCTCAGCATAATCAATATAGGTAAGCTTTAGGGAAGACAGAAATTTTCATATTCAGCTCATTGTTGAAATTAGTTATTTCACATCTATCCCAACTACCCAGTATCCTTTTTATCACATCAAAGCATAATTGCTGAGTCAATCAAGTTCAAAACAGATGAACTGGGAGTATTGGTTGGCGGTTGTGAATTCCTTGGTTCTCTCACCATAGTTTAGTTATGTCATTAAAGTGTTGCTTTTTAAAAAATTGTCATGCATGACTCAGAATCCGAAACTTTAAGAGAAAAGAGAACATTAAAGAATAAGAATAGAGGCTAGGTACGGTAGCTCAAGCCTGTAATCCCAGCACTTTGGGAGGTGAGGTGAAGAGATCACAAGGTCAAGAGATAGAGACCATCCTAGCCAACATGGTGAAACCCCATCTCTACTAAAAATATAAAAATTAGCTGGGCATCGTGGCACATGCCTGTCATCTCAGCTACTTGGGAGGCTGAGGCAGGAGAATCGCTTGAACCCGGGAGGTGGAGATAGCAGTGAGCCAAGATCTCACCACCGCACTGCAGCTCAAAAAAAAAAAAAAAAAAAAAAAAAAAAAAAAAAAAAAAAAAAAAAAAAGAATGAGAATAGAAAGCTGCAACATATGTTGTTGAATGTCTCCTTTTACAGCTCTTCTTATCAAATATGTACACCTCCATAAACACATTTTACGTGCTGAATTCTACCAAGCTATGTTTATTTATTTGGCCAAATGACAAATATAACAAAGATAACCTTTTCATGTTAAATTCTCTATTAAATTTAATATGAAAATGAAAAAGCTAAGTCATCAAGCTTAATCCCCCCTTGATCACTCAGTGGATGCTTCTAAAATGTTTGAATAGTTCATGTTTTAACAGATTTTTAAGTTATAAACGTACATAATTCACAAGATAATACCAATATACAAATTTTTAAGTTGATGAAATAGAAACTCAGAATATATGATTTTCTCAAGGTTATAAATTACCAGTAAGCTATGGAATTTGACCTTGACTAGGCGTTCTAACTCTGATTCAAAGCTTTATCTGCTACACTGTGAGAACCTCTTTTGATCAAGTATACTAGAATGTTTTAAAACACTAGATACCCGAGTTAGGGTAAAGAGAGGAAAAGGGCCTATTGAGATCCCTGAGAGGAAACATCCCCAAGTTCAAAATTTTCCCTAGCACCAGCTTATGGAGGGTAGAAAGGCCTGAGAGAGGTGCACTCAATGAAGTGTCCTGGTCACAGCTCTTTATCTCAAAGGTGGAGTCCCAGAAGATACGCCAAAAAGGAAAGAATGTAGAAGTGTCTTCTTTCAATGTCCTCTTCTAGTATCTCCACATTACTCTCCTCAAGGTGGAGAATTAAGAAATGAGTCAGAGCGAGGGATGCATTTTGGACAGTGTTGTCACCTGGGGTCTCTGGACAGTGTGCAGGCTCCAGGGACCTAGGATTGCTGCAGAGGCTCTTCATGTTCACAGTTTACTCCTATTCTATTGACGCAAATAGTGCATAAGAAAGTTGCTCACCAAATTCTCCAGAAAGACTTCTGTCCCTGGATAAATTAACGTACAGTGTCATGTAGTTTGACACTACATAATCGTGGGTGTTGAATCCCGGTGATTTTGCTAGTGTAGCACTCACTTTATTTGTGTATACCTGGCCACCTCAAATGCTAATGGATGTTTTAAAATGTGATTCGTGTATTCGTTTTGTTTTGTTTTGATTTTTGGTTCTCAGAAGAAATTACCTCCTATAAAAATATTAAAAATAATGATTCTCTTCCTAGATCAACCTACATAATTTTACTGAGCTCCATAATTTAGCAAGGAAGAAAAAATGTTTTCATAATACTAAGAGTTAAATCAAGCAGAATATGAACTAGAATGAATTACCTTGAATGTGATGTTTGAACTCGTGTGGGTTCTATTGATTCATTCAGCTGACATTTGTTGAGCACCTCTCATGTGACAAGCACATAGCAGGGATTTCCAAGACAAAAGACAAACTTTGCAGGTGTTGATTGCTGTTGAGGCAACAGACAATGGGAAAGACAGGTACAAGTATCACCACTCTTTCAGTTTTAACATCCTCTGATTACAATTCCAGTCACATTTGCATAAATACTACAAATCCTGGCACTCTGAGTTCTGCCACATGATAGCAGAACCTGGTATTTTCCCTCGGGGGTTCTTGAATGGTAATATCTCTTGTCCATCTAACCCCACTGCTCATGCCACAGGGTTCCACTTTCTTTTGTTTCCACTAACTCCTTCTTAAAGTCCCCATGGACCACACTGCCACCACCATTCTGTCTCGAGGGGCCAGGGCAAAGAGGAGTCCCCTTTTACATCATCGCTGTATAACAGATACAGAGCTGACATCATGGACGTGTCTAGTACAGTTGCACAAGACCCCGCTTTCAAAAGCCTCACACTTGAACATTTGGAGTTGAATGCTCTCTGGTTGCTGTCTTGAAATGTTTTTGAAATGGGTCGGTGGAGCATGTGTCAGGGACTAGGCACCTCCGCCCACATATGGTGCTGCCTCTAGCCACCTCCATGACTCTCTGGGAGGAGCTCTGGGCAGCCCACCCCCTATCCTCTGTGGCCCTGGGATATGCCCTGACTCCCTTTCTTGATCCCCTCTTGGACCACTGACCCCTACATTTAGGGCAATAATCAGGTCACATTTGTTGAAAACAGCCTGCATCCTCTTATCCTCCACCCACCGGGGGCCAGGGGAGGGGCATGGGGAAAGTCAAGGTCTCTGTGTGTTCCCTGTAGGGTCTAGAGAAGGAGGATGGTGCTAGTCCCATGCCTGGGTTGGCAGTGCCATAGCATGTTTCCTGGTGGCAAGCGTATCTTTCACAACTGATCCAGGTACTAAGTGTGTATCAGTGCAGAAGGTGCCATTCCTTACAGGGTCATCCTGTCAGCTGTGGGTTGAGATGACAGTTGATAGGAAAGGGAGACTGACTTCCCTGCCACTGCTGGGGTCCTGCATTTCCATTTTGCACTGGGCCTGGCAAAATTAGACAGCTGACACTGCATAGATAACATACATTATATCCTTGGAGGTTATTCTGAACAAAAGAATAAACTGTTTACTGTTCCCTTTTATATGACAGTGTGTACTAGGTAAAGGGGACTTTAATCATATTAGAATAACCTATAACCAGAGGAACTGCAGCTTGGAATGAGGGGGAGGAGATGACCCATGTGGTTAAATGGTTATATACAGGATATAAAAACTAAGTGAATATATTGATAACTGCAGGAGCTTGAATTCTTCCTACTTGGGGAAATATAAATATAGAAAGGAAGAAGTTGAAAATAAATCCTGAAGTGTTGAATTGGAATCTGTAAACTGGTTTTTAAATATATATAGATGGATGGGTACAGCCAGAGATGTAGATTATACGGACCTACACATACGTGTGTGGGTGCGTGCGTGTGTGCGTGAGTGTGTACATGTGTGTGCGTGTGTGTGTGCGTGTGCGTGCATGCACGTGTGTTCCTAGTTATTCCTGCTGAAGAGGTCTGGAAGCCTAGTAACAAGAAACATACTTGGCACCCAGATCTTGGATTCTAAATACTGTTCACTAAATAAAACCAAGATTCCACAGGAGAATGGGTGATTCCAGATCAGGAAAAGTGTAAGATGGGACTGGGACTGAAGCATTTTGCAGTATCATAATGCAAAGAAGGAATCGGAGAACATATGGACATGTCAAAAGAGCAAAGGAGCCACCTTGAAGGAGCTCTTACTGTCCAAACTTGGGACAATTAGAGCAGCAAATAAATAATAATAATAAAATGTAACCATGGAGTAAAATAAGAATCCATGAGTCAATACTGATATAAATATATAAATGAATGAATGAATTAGTAAAAGAAATTGGAGAGATGTATATTATTTCTTAATATATAAAATAAAAATAAAATAAAAATATTTTATATAATGTAAAATGAAAGCAATAAATATAGAAAGAATTATGAACTTAGAATATCACCATTTGGTAACCACTGCAGTAGAGAATGATTTGGGATATAATTATTAATAGATGTTTTTAAAAATAAGTGAAATTTTGGTGAGAAACAATATTCACCTAAACAATATTTACATACTCTCAAACTAGATCCCCTCTTACTTAAAAAATACTTGATTGATTTAAAAATTAAAATAAGCACATTATATACTTACATAAATAACAATTTTAATTAAAATATTTCAAAAATTAGTGAGAAGAGTAGCATTGCTTTATTTTTTGGAAATCTTATTAACATGAGGATTAATAGAAGACAACTGGATTTTCATGTCTGCTTCTGCATTAAATCTGATGTGACATTTTGTTTTGGTTGAAGTATATAAGGAAAATATAATCTGACACAAACATGTAGTTGGAAAAGGAAAGGATACTTTAATAGTCTTCTCAGATAATGATAGATATTATTTGGTACAATAGCAAATTTTTAAAAATTTTGTGGGTACATAGTAAGTGTATATATTTGTGGGATGCATAAGATATTTTGGTATAGGCATGCATGTGAAATAAGCACATCATGGAAAATGGGGTATCCATTGCCTCAAGCATTTATCTTTTGAGTTACAAACAATCCAATTATACTGTTTAAGTTATTTTAAAATGTAGAATTAAGTCATCACTGACAATAATCACCTTCACTAGAGGAAGACGGGAAGGAAAGAAAGAAGGAAGGGAAGACCACAGAACAACTAGTAAACAAGTAACAAAATATCAGGAGTAAGTCCCTACTTATCAATAATAACAGTGAATGTAAATGGACTAAAGATGTAGAATGGCTGAATGGCTGAAAAAAACAGGACCAATTGATCTGTTGCCTGCAAGAAACACATTTCACATATAAAAACACGTAGACTAAAAATGAAGGGATGGAAGAAGATATTTCAGGCCAATGAAAACCAAAAAATAGCAGGAGTTGCTATACTTATACCAGACAAAATAGATTTCAATCAACCATGTAAGAAGAAACAAAGGTCACTATATAACGATAAACAGGTCAATTCAGCAAAATGATAAAACAATTTTCAATATTTTTAAAATACCATTTTATATTCTGACTAGCAATTAGAGTTGCTATAGCTCTACTTTCTCTACAGCATTTGATATTATCCATTTTTGTAAATTTTAATTAGCTTAATAGGTGTGTAGTGGTACCTCACCGGTTTTAATTTGTAATTCCCTAATGACATGATGATGAGAATTTTTTAATATGTTTACTTGTCATCTGCTTTTCTTCTTAGGTAAAGAGAAGACATTTTGCTTATTTTTAAATTGGGATTTTTGTTTTCTTGCTGTTGAGCTTTAAGAACACTTTGAACGTTTTAGATAACATTCTTTTACCAAAAATACATTTTACAAATATTTTCTCCCAGGATCTGTTTTCTCTTTTCATTCTCTTAAGAGTATCTTTCACAGAGCCGATATATTTACCTTTAACAAACTTCAACTTTTTTTTTTTCTTTCAAGGATTGTCCTTTGGATTTTGTATTTTAAAACTCATCATAAAAACCAAGGTTATCTAGATTTCATCTTATGTTTTATTTTACTAGTTTTATAGTTTTTCATTTTGTATTTACATCTATGATTCATTTCAAGTTAATTTTGTGAAAAATAAGAGAGAGAGAGAGAGAGAGAGAGAGTGTGTGTGTGTGTGTGTGTACGCACATGCATATAAATGTCCAATTGGTCTGGACCATTTTTTGAAAAAATCTATCCTTTCCTATTGAATTGCCTTTGCTCCTTTGTCAAAGATTAGTTGAACATATTTGTGTGGGTTCACTTTTAGGATGTCTATTCTGTTACATTAGTCCATTTGTCTGTTCTTTAGCCAATATCACAGTTTCCTGATAACTGCTGACTTACAGTAAGTCTTAAATTCAGGAAGTGCCAGTTGTTCAACTTTGTTCTTCTCTTTAAATATTGAATTGGTTATTATGGATCTTTGACTCTCCATATAAACATTAGATCTAGTTTGTTGATTGCCACAAAATAACTTGCTGGAGTTTTGATCACATTGTATCTATAAATCACATTGGGAGAAATTCACATCTTGACAATACTTAATGTTTCTACGCCATGGATAGTTCATGAACATGGAATATTTCTTCATTTACGTAGATCTTGTTTGATTACTATCATCATAGTTTTATAGATTTTCTCACTCAGAACTTCTACATGTGTTATTAGATTTATAGCTAAGTATTTCATTATTTGGGATATAATGTATAGTACTTCTAATTTTAAATCCCAACTGTTGTTAGTACAAAGGAAAGCTGCTGAGTTTTTGCATAATAACCTTGTACCCTGCAACCTAGCTGTAATTATGTATTAGCTCTAGTTCTATTGATTATTTGGGATTTTCTACATAGACAATCATATCATCTGCAAACAAAGACAATGTTACTACTTATTCCTCAACATATATATGGTTTATTTCCTTTTCTTTTTTGTTGAACTAGCTAGGACTTTTGGAATAACATTGAATACAAATTGAGTTCCTTGCTGGTGAGCTAATTTTGGCTTTCATTTTCTATATTCACCTGTCTTTCTAAATTTCAGCATGGTGATTTTCCCTGTAACTTCAAATTTCTGGTGGATCTAATAATAACTGTTGAGTTTCAGTTCGTACAGCATTTTTCTTGTGAGACCCAAAGTGACATCTTCCAAGTTCTTTAAGTGTCAGAACTCCCCCCTTATTTTTTAATAAATATAAACACTGATCAATTAGCTTATAATGAACCATCCTGTGAACACCACCACCACCACTAAATTATACAATCCAATATCTCCGGTTATGAGAAATATTGATGTCATGTATCCACTAATATATGCACTGAGAAAAACACAGCATCCCCTGTAATATTTTGTCAAAAATGTATAACCTGAATATAATAAGGAAACCAAAGAAAGATTCAAATTAATTTTAGAAATAAAGTAAAATGTATTCTTTAAAACTGCTATGGTCATGAAAGGCAAAGCGTGATCAAGAAGCTGCTTCAAATTGAAGGACAATAAAAAGACATGGCAATTAGAGGCCATGTTTCACTCTACATTAATCTTACACCAGAAAGAAATGGGTAATACAAAAGACATTGATAAGGAAATTGGAGACAATCAAATGGGACCTATCCTTTGTTTTAAAGTATTGAATCAACGTTTATATCCTTATTTTTATGAAAATCTATAGGCTGGCATTCTTATTTTTAGGAAATATTCTCTGATGTATATAGGGATACTATGACACTATGTCAGAAACTGACTTTCATATGCACATGAAATGTATAGTATATATAATAATTATTATATTTATATAGAGATAAGAAAAATATGATAAACTATTAACAATTTGGAAATCTGAGTAAGGGGTATACAAGAATTACTTATCCCTTATCATGACCTGTATGACCTTCTGAACATTATTTTACATCTAGGCGCTTTAGTTTCTACATATGTAAAACAGTGATAATAGTGGTACTTAGACACTATTAGCCAATATTAGACACGATTAGATAGTAATGGTAGTAGACATAGTGTGACTATGGAATTATGTATGGAATTAAGTGGAATAACGTATGTAAAACACATGTAGATGATCTGGTATATAATGAACACAGGAAAATCTGCTTTTTAGAATAAATGCATAAGTATTTGTGATATCATTAAAAATAATATATAATTTCAAAGCTTCTGGAAGTTCTATGTCCCATTGAAGGCATATATGTGGGATAAAGGGTACAGCTAGTGCTCGACTTACGACCACGGTTGGGACCGCTAAACGGTCGGAACACGATTTGGTCGTAAGTTGAGTAGGCTATATGCACAGTTGAAATGGTGCATGTGGAGATGGTAGTGCTGCCAAAAGTTGGTCCGCACTGTCGTACACCCAACTGGGCAACGTTTGCGCTGCCAGACACGGACCAGTCATGGCTAGCGATTGTGGTCATAAAGTTGAACGGTCATAAGTTGCATAGGTCGTAAGTTGCATAGGTCGTAAGTTGATCAATGCCTGTACTTTTATTTAACAAAAAACAGATGAACTATCCTGTGAACATACCTTAATGAGGTTTTTTTTTTTTTGCTTTTTTGTTTTGGTTTGTTTTGTTTTTTAGCTAGTCTAGGTTCTCTGTATAACATAAAATGTCACTTCCATTATGGATGGGGAAGTATTTAGAGATTTTTTTCTTCAAGAATATATTTATTTTGTATGCATTTTCTAATATGTTTCTGAAGATCTGTGTGTATAAGTACTGTGCACACTCATGTCCAGCACTTTGTTGAGTGGGTTTTACTGTTATTCAGCCTTAGTCGTTGGTCTGGTTGACAAGAGGGGAGTTAGAAGTTAGTACCTTAGGGGCACCCCAGGTGGTTTTGAAAGGCAAAGTGTTATGTATTATCTTCAAGCAGGGCCGGGGATGAGGGAAGTTACACAGACCAAAAGCAGTAGAGGTAACCGATGTGGCAAGGTTTTCAAGTTGCCGAAAATGTCACCTGTCAAGTTTGAGGTTTCACTCCTCCCAATCTCAGCTCTAATCTTGATAGAACTACGGGTATTGTTTAGGTTGAGCATTTAAACTTCACTGCAGTTCAACTACCCTTATAATTAAGCACTGGGCCTGATGCCCAGGATTTTCTGTAGGAATGTGTTGCCAGGGGCCCTTGACTTTCATGCTCTGCCTTAAATTGGTGATCAGTCATCCTCTATCTTTCATAGTAAGAACCATCTCATTCAATTGTTTTCATACTTACTAATTTTCCCTAGCCTCTCCAGTACCTGAAAGACTGCATCAGTGAGTGCGCTGCCTACACCATAACTTGTTTTTTGTTTTTATCCTCAACCCTACTGCCATTTTGACCAGATATTTTTTTTTTCTTGTGGGGAGTGTGAAGTCTGTTCTGTTTAGCACCATCCCTGGACACTACCTGCTAGATACCAGCAACACCATAATCCCTTCTTCCTCAACACACATACATCATTTTTTATCAGAATTGTCTCAGACTATGACAAGTGTTCCCAGAGAGGGGAGCAGTATCACACCACTGAGAACAGCACTAGCTCATCCCAGTTCAGCATCAGTGAGAATTTTATCGACTGCATTGTCACGGCACGACAGGCCCTGTTCTCACTCCACCTATTACCAATGATCACTCTCAGTCCCAAATTCCCTTTTTAGAGTATTCTTTCATGGAGTGCTCCTGGCACCAACTGCTGTGTATCAGGTCCCCAGGGAAGCAGACCTTGTGATGGATTTTCGTATACAGAAAGTTTTCCGGAGACTACTAGGGGAATAGCATCTGTTAGGGAGTGGGCAGAGGAAGAAGTTGAGCTGTTATGCAACTGAAACAACTTTCTATCTTCCCACAGAGAACACTGGAGCTAGGATAACCCTTCAGAGATGTCCAACTTGTATCACTAGATCAACCAGCTTTGGATGCTGGCTGCCCCCAGCTTCTATTGATGGAGGGTAATTCCTAGGAAGTTTTCAGCTATGAGCCATCAGCAGTCGGAGTTACTGGCTCCTGGGGAAACGAGCACTTCACAAAGGCTGTGGACCAGGACGTCCACTACAAAGACTGCAATGGAAAATACTGCAAATAATTTATTTTCAAATTAGTCAGTAGAAGACTTAAATTTTTCTGTTAAAGAGAACTTGGTAATGCCACGGCATCTTGTAACCATCCAGTCAATAAGTTAACAAACATTTTCTGAGTGCCAAGCAGTATTCTGGAAGCTGACAATGTCGTTATGTACTTGAAGAGGGATGTTATTTTGTTATAACAAAATCAACTCTTTGAGGTAGAATAAAAATGAGATGTCCTGCCATGAAATGTATTCTATACATTGATGGCCTATTTTAAACGTATTACTGATTAAAAAGGCAAGTTAGCGTATTCAGTGCTTCTCAGGGGGTTTCATGTGGGCTTGTCACTTACAGTCCCTTTGGTGAACATAATATCTCCAATGCATTGGGTTGATTGGTTTGCTCATTTTGAAAAAAAAAAAAAGATCAAGCTTTAGTGATAATTCTCCTAGAAAAGCAACCAGACTTCTCAATAGGTGCAGATTTTTTAAAAAATTATTTGGTTTATTTTTGTGGTGGCCAGTGAAGGGTAATAGAATTAAGTGTCTCCAGGGTAATAATATTGGTGGCTTTTCTTAAAATATTTCCCACTGATGAGGTTTGATGTCATCTTTAAATGTTCTTCATCTCAAGAAAATTGAGCCATGCTTTAGGAAAGGAGCTGAGAAATATTTTAGGAAATGTATGTATGGAGCAAATAATATAACGTTGTATAACCATTCAAATTCTAAAATACAAAGCAGTGCTTGGAAATATTTTTATTATACTGACTTCAGTGGTGTGGTGGGAAAGGGGGACACACTAATGGCATCTAGGTGGTAGAAGCCAGGGATGCTATAAATATTCTGCAATGCACAGGACAGTCCCCAACAGCAGAGAGATCTCCTGTCCAAAATGCTAATAGTGCCAAGGTTGAGAAACCCTTATATAAAGAGAAATCACATTCTCTGTACTTAGCCAGTTAATTATTTTGGAATGTTTTGTGAAAACTATGCAATGTTCTATACACTTCAGGTTCATACCAAATAATAGTCATATTGGCAACTTTTAAAGAACTATTATTCTACACACTTTTAAGATAAAATTTCTGTGCATGTCTTTTTTTATTTATCAATAAACATCTGTGAGACTTAGTCTCTTTCCCTCTGTACCTGCAGGTTCAGCTTCTTAAGGAGGACTAACCGATGCCTTGACATGCATGTTCACTCACATTCCAGGTCTTGAGGTTGGAATGAAAGTAGCAGCCCCATCTTTACTACTACCTACTGAGAAACACGGTTAATTTTTCCTTCAAGATCTAATGTCATGGGGCAACCATGACTTTTGGATTTCAGCTTTACCCATCTCTTTTTCTTAAAAATGATGATGCACAGTATACTCAGGACCCTAAAGCGCTATGAACTACCCCTGTTCTCTGTCCCTCCTCACCCCTAAACCACTACTTCCTTTCAGATTTGGCTTTCAACTTTGTCCCTGTTTAGATACTATCCCTGGCACCAAGGCCTCACTGGGACTGAAGTCCTCTTCTTGGCCGTAGTTTGGGACTATTTGTCAGACTCATTACACCTGCACCTTTTCCAGAATTGAAGCCAATCTCCCAGCCACAGTCTGACTAGAAACATAATGGATCATGACAGATTAACTAGGACATAGGTAGTCATGAGATTACTGACTTTTGGCCACCGAATTTAGATATTCTCTTCCACTTTCTAAAGGAGCTTTGCCCCCGGTCGCATTTTGAGTACTGTATTATAATTGTTTCTTTATAGGTCTCCTTTCCCAGTCAGGCTGAGAGTTTCCCTGGAAGACTGATTTTTCATCTATGATCTATGGAATAGACCATGGGATATAACGGACTTCGAAAAATGCTTGATAAATAACAAAATGGCTGATTGAAAATCCCATTCCCACCCTTAGTCTTTAGCCAGTGGCTGCCCTTCTAGGTTTTCGAATCTAGAGTCAACCGTGACACTAGTGTGTTTCTTCTGCCTTTGTCCTGTTTAGGTTCTGGACACTGGAGCTGTGTTCTGTCTCTCGTATCTCTTCTGTGCTGACATGAATAAGCCATATTGTCCTGAGTTTCTGTAATGCACAGATAAGTCACTACCTAGTAATTCAAAGAAATTTTTTACAGGATTGCTTTAATGAACATCTAAAGAACTAGTAATTACTCTAATCACAGCCATTTCTGTGGCTGTAGCAGTAGAGACCATTAATACCAAAAGGCCTCAGGCACCTAAACTGGTTTAGAGAGAACAGAGCTTCTCTGTAAGTAAATGACTTTTAATCAGAAGCTCCAAAGCTATCACTGGAACTGTGGCAATTTACTCAGACACAACTAAAGCTTCGACTTTAAATAAATAAATAAGAAACAAGAATATTTGCCAGGAGAAAAATGAGGGATGGATTAGCATTTACATAGACATAACAGCAGCAGTGAATACCAATAGTAGAAATGCTGATTATGATGAAGAAATGTAGAATTATAGGCATTAAACCTATAGTCTGAACAAAAATGATCAGGAGAGAATAGGTCTATTATCCAAAAATTATGTAACAAATAAATGGAAAAAGATTAGTAGCAAAGCATAGAAATGGAATAATACTACAGAGATTTTTAATACTATAAATGTATGTATTATAAAGATTGAAATGCTGCATAACTACTATTTTAGAAAGGATTTGATCCAATTATTTGAGCCAGCATATGAAAATAAATATATTCTATTTAACATTTCTATGCCTTTTTTTTTTGCTACAGAAACCTCTAAAACTTATAAGAATACAATTGCATCAATCATTTTTAAAAGTTTAAGTAAAAGAGTCTGAGGTTACTACATATGTCAATTTTTACAATGGAAAATGCAATATAGAAATAAAGTTATTTGTTATTAGTTTCCAAGAAACAATAAAATCCTTCTGTAAGGGCCGTGAGATTTAGATATCATACATGCTACACAATTAAAGATTGACAGCATAAAGAGATTGTTACCCAATGGAGCCAGTGTTCAAGAATATTTAGTGATGGTTTGTTGTGCTTGAATGATGGGCCTCAAGTGAAATCTCTTTTATGTATACATAGTTCATATTTCATCTTATTTATTTATAAATCACTTTGTTTCAAGTTGAGCCAGCTGCATTAAATCCTCATAATTCAAGATAAGGTGTAATTTAAAATGAATAGATGGGATAATTTCCAGGTAAGATCTCAAGAGGCCGAATCCTCTCCCTGCAAGCAAGGATAATCATTCTCTGCCTACCACTAAATCTCAATGCCTATGATAATGCCTGGAACAGAGGTGATACTCACAATTACCTGCTGAATGACTAATGTGACTTGAAGGCCCATTTTAAATTTCTTCTCTCTTAGACTTTTATTGAAATAGTCACCAGAATAACAAGAATAGGAAGACTTTTTAATTGTTTTAATTTTTTGTTTAGAGGTAATGCCTTGCTCCGTTTTCCAGCCTGGAGTACGGTGGCATGATCACAGATCATGGCTCATGGCAGCCTTGACCTCCCAGGCAAAGTAATCTTCCTGTCTCAGCTTCCTAACTAGCTGGGACTATAGGCATGTGCCACCATATCTGGCTAATTTTTTTGGTAGAGACAGGGTCTCACAATACTACCGAGGCTGGTCTCAAACTCCTGGGCTCAAGTGACCCTTCTGGTATACCAAAGTGATGGGATTGCAAGAGTGAGCCACCACACTTGGCCTAAGACTTTTTATTTATTTATATAGTCAGTGTTAAATCAATCTGGAAGAGGGTAGTGTTTTCTACAAAGTTTATTTCTGCTAAATATAGTCCTAGTGGGGCTTGAGAAAAAATAATTAAAAAGCTGACCTGACCATGTAGGAAGGAATAGACTATTTGGGAAGTAAGACTAAACCATCATCCTCCAATTCAGAATGGGTTGGGCTGGAACCAGCAACTGGCTGGTGAGACAATAAGAAGCATGTCTGATTTCCATTATCTTCCTAGTCTAGGAAGATTGCCAAGTACCAAAGGCAACATCTATGGAGAAAACATAGAATCACTTTTAATAGGCTTGAAGCACAACACAAATGGCCCTGCCAGGCACAGAAAAGCTGCCATACCAAATAGGGAGTTGAAGCTCAAGCTTTTCCATTTTTCACACAGTATGTCATTGAACTGGCAGAGGAAAACTAGAGTAAATCTTAAGTTTTTCATCCTCCTTTATTTAGAACAGGATGATTAAAATAATAATGTGCACAGTCTCAGAGAACAACCATCTTAATTTTTAATATTAAACAAGTACTAAACTTAGTGGTAAATTCAAGCAAACTGTACACGATAATCATATTGATGATAATGACAGGCCCAAAGAAACTATCAACTTTATTTTCTTCTGGAAATGAATATTAACCATGAATGTAAACAGCCTAAATGCCTTACTTAAAAGGTATAGGGAGGCAAGTTAAATTAAAAAAAAACAAAAACAAAAACAAGACCCATCCATCTGAGATTTTTAAGAGACCCATGTCACATGTAATGACACCCATAGACTCAAGGTAAAGGTTGGAGGAAGATCTATCATACAAACAGAAAATAAAGGAATGGGGGTAGCTATTCCTATGTCAGAATAGACTTTAAACAAACAACAGTAAAAAAAAGGAACAAAGAACGGCACTATATAATGATAAAGGGTTCAATCCTACAAGATGACCCAACTATCCTTCTGGAAAACAAGGTTTCCTGAGGCTTTCAATCAACCACACTGCGATCTGGAGATAGACTACAGCATGCATCTGAAGTAGGAGTCACGAGCCCTGGAACGGGTGTGATAGGGAAACAGATTCTGTTCATGTCTATCTACCACAGGAGAGCCAGTGCAGCCTCTTCACTCTGCCCCACACAGAGATCTCTGGGGCATGACTCCAGGAGCTCCTGCCAGCCACCCTTTTCAGAGCTGGTGCCTGTGCTTGCCACTGGGATACACATGGGCAAGCCAGGGGCTCCAACTCTGCTCAATTGTGTCCGGCCACTCCCGTGGAACACCAGGCACACCACTATCCAGCTCTTCACCTGAAACAACAAAGAATGCTTTACGGTAAACGGATTAGGGCCATACCTTCCCTCTTGTGCAGTAAGTAGCTGGCTCTTACCAGCAAAGGATTGAACTGCACAACCTAATTCAAAACCTGCTGCACAGGACTACAGAAGCAGAGGCCAAAACACCCTGCCCATCACAGTCATTTCCTGATGAGAAGGAACCAGTGTAAGGATTGCCACCATGAAAAATCCAAATATTGTGACACCACCAAAGGCTCACTGTAGCTCTACAGCAATGGTCCCTAGCTGAAAAGGAGGCACAGAGATACACGTGATAGATAATTGAGAGCGTGGATTGCAGGAAGATTCAGTGAGATTCAAGAAAAGATTGCAAATCAACACACACTAATAAAACTTTTAAAGCAATCCAGGAAATAAGGGGAGAGGAAAACATCTCAAAAAGAAATCTATCAAAGTTACTGGAAGTGAAAAACATACTCAAGGGATTTCAAAATACAATTGAAAGCATATTTTTAATAGAGTAGACCAAGCAGAAGAAAGAATTTCAAAGCTTGAAGATCATCTTTCAAACTAAGCTAATCAGATAAAAATAAAGAAAAAAAAGAATTAGAATAGATGAATAAAGCCTCTGAGAAATATGGGATTTTGAAAAGCACCAAGCCTGTAAATTATTAGCATGCCTGAGCAAAATAGTAATAGTAAGAAATAGTAAATAACTTGGAGAACTAAATTAAATTTGAGGAAAATATTTAAGAAAATTTCCCTAATCTTGATAGAGAGTAGACAGGCACATACAAGAAATCCAGAGATCACCTTACTGATATTATACAAGACAAACATCACCAAGACATACAGTCACTAGAATGTCAATGCTAAAGAAAAAAATCTTAAATGCAGCCAGAGAAAAAGGTCAGAGTACATAAAAAAAAAAAAAAAAAAAAAAGGAACACCAATAGGCTAATAAAAAATACTCTGCAGAAACCCTACATACTAGAAGAGATTAGGGTCTATTATCAGCATTCTCAAAGAAAAGAAACTCTGACCAAGAATTTCACACCCCATAATATTAAGCTTCATGCGTGAAAGAGAAATAAAATCTTTCTCAGCCAAGGAATTGCTAAGGGAATTCATTACCACTAAACCAGACTCACAAGAGATCCTTAGCAGAGTTATCAATATGGAGATGAAAAACAATACCTGTCATCATGAAACTACACCTAAGTACACAGCCCACAGGCCCTTTAAAGCCACTGCAAAATACAGGCTGCAAAAAAACCAACTAAAAACTTCATGACAGAATCAAAACTTCACTTATCAATATTAACCTTGAACGTAAACAGTTTAAATGCCTTACGTAAAAGGTATAGGGTGGCAAGTTAAATTAAAAAAAAAAAAAAAAAAAAAAACAAGACCCATCCATCTGAGATTTTTAGGAGACCCATGTCACATTTAATGACACCCATAGACTCAAGGTAAAGATTGGGGGAAGATACAGCATAGAAACAGAAAATAAAGGAGCGGGGGTAGCTATTCCTATGTCAGATAGAATAAACTTTAAACCAACAACAGTAAAAAGGAACAAAGAACAGCATTATATAATGATAAAGGGTTCAGTCCTACAAGATGACCTAACTATCCTAAATACATGAGCACCCAACATTGAAGCAACCAGATAAACAAAACAAATGCTTCTACAACTACAAAAAGATGTAGACATCCACACAATAATAGTGGGGGATTTCAGCACCCCACTGACAGTGTTAGACAGATCATTGAGGCAGAAAACTAACAAAGAAATTCTGGACTTAAATTGGATACTCGACCAATTGGATCTTATAAATATCTATAGAACACTCTACCCATTAACCACAGAATATACTTTCTTCTTATCTACACACAAAGCATATTCTAAGATTGATGACATAATTGGCCATAAAGTAAGTCTCAACAAATTTAAAGAAATCAAAATCATACCAACCATACTTTTGGACCACAGTAGAATAAAAATCCAAATCAAGGCCAGGCATGGTGGCTCATACCTGTAATCCCAACATTTTGGGAGGCCAAGGTGGGCAAATCACTTAAGGTCAGGAGTTTGAGAGCAGCCAGGCTAACATAGTGAAACCCTGTCTCTACTAAAAAATACAAAAATTAGCCAGAGTCAGGCATAATGGCACATGCCTGGAGTCCCAGCTACTCCAGAGGCTGAAGTGGGAGACTCCACTGAACCAGGGAGGCAGAAGTTGCAGTGAGCTGTGATCATGTCACTGCACTGCAGCCAGCCTCAGCAACAGAGTGGAACCCTATCTCCAAAAAATAATAAAATAAAATAAAAAATCAATGCCAAGAAGATCTCTGAAAACCATACAATTACATGACAATTAAACACTTACTTCTGAATGACGCTGGGTAAGCAATAATGTTAAGGCAGCAACTTTAAAACTTTTTGCAATAAATGACAACAGAGACACAACATAAAATCTCTGGTATACAGCTAAAGCAGTTTTAAGAGGAAAGTTTATAGTACTAAATGTCTATGTGAAGAGGTTAGAAAGATCTCAAATTAACAATCTAACATCATACCCAGAAGAACTAGAAAAACAAAAAGGTAACCCCAAAGCTAGAAGAAGTAAAGAAATAACCAAATCAGAGCATAACTGAACAAAAACTATGAATGAAAAATTCATACGAGGAATCGGCAAAGTCAATAGCTGGTTGTTTGAAAGGATACACAAGATTGATAGACTACTAGGTAGATTAACAAAGAAAAAGAGAAAATCCAAATCAATGCACTCAGAAATGACGAATAATATTACAGCTGATCCCACAGAAACATAAAAAACCCTAGGAGACTATTATGAAGACCCCTATGAACACAAACTAGAAAATTTAGAGGAAATAGGTAAATTTCCAGAAATACACAACCTCTCAAAATTGAGACAGGAAGAAATCAAAGCCCTGAACACATCAATATTAAATTCCATAACTGAATCCATAATAAAAATTGGCTAACCAAAAAGAGACTTGGACCAGATGAATTCACAGCTGAATTCTATAAGACATACAAAGAGCTGGTCACAATGCTACTAAAACCATTCCAAAATATACTGGAATACAGACTCCTCCCTAACTCATTCTACAAAGACGTCATAATTGTGATACCAAAATCTGGCAAAGAAGCAATGAAAAAAATAAAACTACAGACCAATATCCCTAATAACCACAGAGGCAGCAAAATATTAACAAACCAAATCTAGCAGCATATCAAAAGTTTTACTCACCACAATCAAATAGGCTTTATTCCTGGAATGAAGGGCCAGTTCAACATATATAAATCCATAAATGTGATTCATGACACCAACAGAATTAAAAGCAAAACTACCTGATCATCTCAAAGGATGCTAAAAAGCTTTTGATAAAATCCAACATCCCTTCATAATAAAAAACTTCAACATAATAGGCAAGGAAGGACATACCCCAAAATAAAGAGTTATCTGTGACCAACACCCAGCCAACATACTGAATGGGAAAAAGCTAGAAGCATTCCACTTAAGAAATGAAACAAGACAATGATGCCCCTCGCCATTCTTATTCAATGCAGTACTGAAAGTTATAGCCAAAGCAATCAGGCAAGAGAAAGAAATAAGAAATAAAAGACATCCAAATAGGAAAATAAGTCAAAAATCATCACTCTTCACTGATGATATGATTCTACACCTACAAAATCCTAACGACTCCAACAAAAGGCTCCTAGAATGGTTAAACAACTTTAGTAAAGTTTCAGGATACAAAATCAGTGTACAATAATCAGCAGTATTTTGATACACCAATGACATTCAATCTGAGAGCCAAATCAGGAATGCAATCCCATTTAAAATAGTTAGAAAAAAATAAAATAACTAGGAATACATCTAACCAAGGAGGTGAAAGACCACTACAAGGTGAGTTATAAAACTACTGAAATAAATCACAGATGTTAAAAATAAATGGAGAAAAATCTCATGCTCATACATCAGAAGAATCCGTATTGTTAAAATTGGCATATTGCCCAAAGCAATTATTAGATTCAATGCTATTCCTATCAAACTGCCAAAGACATTTTTCACATAATTTTAAAATACTATTTCAAAATTCATATGGAACCAAAAAAAGAGACTAAATACCAAAAATATGCCTAAGTTAAAGAACAAAGATCAAGGTATCAAATTACCCAACTTCAAACTACACTACAAGGACACAGTAACCAATATAGCATAGTACTGGTACAAAAACAGATAACATAGAACAATGGAACAAATTAGAGAACCCAGAAATAAAGCTGAACACCTAAAACCATCTGATCGTTGACAGTCAACAATAAGCAGCAATGGGGAAAGGACTCCCTATTCAATAAATTGTGTTGAAAAAACTGACTAGACCTATGCAGAAATTAACTCAAGATGGATTAGAGACTTAAATGTAATACATAAAACTATAAAAATCATAGAAAAAAAACTAATAAGTATCATTCTGGACATCAGACTTTGCATTGAATTTGTGACAAAGTCCCAAAAAGCAATTGCAACAACAGAAATAGACAAGTGGTCTGTCTTAAACTAAAGAGCTTCTGCACAGCAAAAGAATTATCAGCCGATAAACAGACAACCTACAGAACAGGATAAGATATTTGCAAACTATGCATCCAACAAAGGTCTAACATACAGAAGCTATAAGGAACTTAATTCATCAAGAATAAATAAGTAACCTCCTTTAAAAATAGACAAAGAGCATGAACAGATATTTCTCAAAAGAAGATATTCATGTGTCCAAAAAATATATGAAAAAAATACTCAATATCACTAATCATCAGAGAAATGTAAATCAAAACCTTAATGAGATATCATCTCACACCAGTTGGAAAGGCTATTAAAAAGTCAGGAAATAACAGATGTTGGCAAGGTTGTGGAGAAAAGAGAATATTTATATACTGTTGGTGGATATATAAATTACTTCAAACACTGTAAAAAGTAGTTTGGAGATTTTCTAAAAAGAAAAAAAAATCAAATCAGAGCTACCATTTGACCCAGCAATCCCATTCCTGGATATAGGGCCAAAAGGAAAATGAATTGTTCTACGAAAAAGACACATGCAAGTGTATGTTCATCTCAGCACTATTTACAGTAGCAAAGACATGGAATCAACCAAGATGCCCATCAATGGTGGACTGGATAAAATAAATATAATACATATATACCATGGAGTACTTTGCAGCCATAAAAATAATAAAACCATGTTATTTACGGTAACATGGATGCAGCTAAAGGTCATTGTGCTAAGCAAATTAATGCAGGAATGGAAAACCAAATATCACATATTCTGACGTACAAGTGGGAGCTAAATATTCAGTACACAAGGATATAAAGATGGGGACAATAGACACTGAGGACTAGGGGAGGGTGACATCAGGGCAAGGACTGAGAAGCTTCCTGTTGGGTACCATGCTCACTACCAGGGTGACAGGATCATCTGTACCCCAAATTCCAGCAATATGTAATTTCTCATGTAACAAACCTGCACATGTACACCCTGCAACTAAAATGAAAAGTGAAAAAAACAATAGGTAGATTTCTGAACAGGCTAGACCTTGACTTCATAAGTATGTTTTTTTTAATTCTCAAAAAAATCCATCTTGTAGAATTTTCATGAGAATGAAAATGATTGTATTATAGAATATTTTTCTATTAATTCAACACAGATGGAGACATAGTAGTATGGGACAGAACAATCTCCAATGTAATGAAAATTTTATCAAAGCCAAGGTAGCACTTGATGGTGAAAAAATGGAATTTTAAAGTCAGAAACATTTGGAGTATATTCCTTTTACCAGTCTTATTAAATGTATGTTATCAATACATACATTTAATCAATACATAATCAATGAAATAATAATAAATAATCTAGGCAAATAAATAGCAGAAGAAGTGGTGAAATTATCATAATTTTCACGTTATTGTCTACTAAGGAAATCTAAGAAAACCAACAAAAACATGATTAAAATTCAAAAGTGAACTCAGAAAAATGTCCTATTTCCAAGTTAATACAAACTTCACATTCTCCTAGGTACCAATAATAATGTTTGAAAACCCGGAGTAAAAATACTTTTTTCATAATAACAACAAAAGTTATAAAGGGGTTACAATAAATTTATAAAGAAATGTGCAGAATCCAGACAAAGTAAACTACAAAAAGTTTACTGGAGCACATAAAAAAGACTAGCAAATGAAGACACATACTGTAACACTGGGGCAGAATTTAATGGTGTAAACATACTCATCTTCTGTAATTAATATGGCCTAAATGTAATACAATTATAATAAAAATAGTTGAAAAAATGTCTTGTGAATACAAAAATGTTATGGAAGCTTGTTTAATTGAAAAATCTCAGGCTAAAACCTTCAAAATATATTTAAAGCACATTAAAATGCATTAAAGTACTTCAATGATTAAAATAAGATAGCCCAAACGGATTGGAAGCAGTTCAAAGGCTGGAAATAAAAGAAAAACTCCAAAGAACAAAGATATAAATAGAATCTACATATTTATATTTTACATAAAAGAAATCTAGAGGCAGATAGTTTAGGGCTGACAAGACAGCTCCAAGTTCATTAATAACTGAGGCTTTCCGCCTGGATATTCTTGGTGTGTGGTGCCATTCTAAGTGTGGCTTCTATCCTCTGGGTTATGTTTTAGTCCAATATATTTGCTGGAACCCATCCTTCACTTCCACACTGCAGGACAGAAGGAAAAGGAAAGCCAAAGGAGTAAAAAAGGAATTCCTCTTCAATTAATGAGCTCCCTTTAACCAGCCTTCCAATATGGCCCACGTGGTAATCTTGATGGCAATTTCACTGGCCAGAACCTAAACATGTGATCACATCTTGTTGCAGCGGAGGCAGAAAATCATAGTTTAATTTTAGGTATTTGCCTAACTAAAAATTAAGAGTTATATTTCCAAGAAGGAAACAGGGAATCAGTGTTGGACTAGATAACGCCTAGCATCGGACAAATGTTAGGAAATTAGTCTATAATAAAGGTGGCATTTTATATTACTAGAGAAATGATAGATTTTTTTTTCAAAAATAATTCTGAGAAATTAGATAACTATCTGGAAAAATGCTGAATGATGCTGAGCACGGTGGCTCACACCTGTAATCCTAGCTTTTTGTGAGGCCAAGGTGGGCGGATCACCTGAGGTCAAGAGTTTGAGACCAACCTGACCAACATGGGGAAACCTGTCTATACTAAAACTACAAAATTAGCCAGGCATGGTGGCACATGCCTTTAATCCCAGCTACTCGGGAGGCTGAGGCAGGAGAATTGCTTGAGCAATTTTTTTTGAGACAGCGAAACTCTGTCTCAAAATGAAAAAAGAAAGAAAAAGAAAAGAAAGAAAAATGCTGTTTACTCTTTCCCTATAGTATGCACAATTTTAAATTATGTATTATTTAAATTTCTATAATTTTAACTTTTTTCTGATTTAAAATAAAATATGTCTTTAAATGCAATTTAGGAAACATAAAACAGTATATTAAGCATATCTATAATGTTATTACCAGAGATTACAATGAGTAATGTTTTGAACTTTTCTTTGTATATAAACATCTGTATAGATGTCTATAAATTGATATACTGTATATATGTGTATATTTAATAAATGTGTATAACATATATGTGTGTGCAGAAACATATATAAAGCTGGGTATAGCATTGACATTCTCTTGCAAAGGTTGAATCCTATAGATAATTGCAACAGCATGGTAAGCATTTGTGTATCTAAATATATCTAAAATTAAAACACTACAGTAGAAACACAGTATTATAATGAGACCACCATCATTGATCATATATCATTGTGCAGTTTATGGCTGCATTAAAAAGTAGCTCAGCAAAAAACTGAAAAACCTACAGAAGCAAAAGGAAAACATCGAGGACATATTATACTTAAAAGTTAGGTTACTACAAACCGTTAAGCCCTACTTAGGTTTTACAGAAGAACCAGAAATATGCCTCTATGCCTTCCAGAAATATAATCAGTGATGTAGTCTACAGAATCCATCAGATATTAACAAACTCTTTCCTGTAACAAGAATAGAAAGAAATTTAAACCTTAGGTCCTGATGCATAACAAGCCATGCAATATAATGCATAGAAATTTCAACAACAAAAACAAGGCTGTTTCTTATCTCTCAGTGTAAACTAATATAATCTTGGCAATGTGTAGTTTAATAAAAACTGTTCTACAGGAAGCCAGAACAATTTTGTCCAGCTCCATAGCAGTCTGTTGTTCTGAACAATCCAACGAGAAAATTGAGAGTCACTATAGCAATGATTTTCAAAATGTGTTGTAGTGGAGGATCTTGGCTTCCAGGCAGAAAGAAGTCAATTTTTAATTCTGAGAGGCCTGTATGAAGTTTGCTTGAAAACAATTTTTAATTAAAAACAATAGTAAGTCTTTAAAATTTTATTTTAGTGTAATTGGTGGTCTGCTTTTTCTTTACTCTTTCATAAATACTAATTCTCTAAGTTGAGTTTTTGGTATTCATTAAGAACATATTAAGCATAGACCACTAGAAAAACTGGCTCAATTAAAAAACTATTCAAATTGCTGGCTAAGCACATAATGCATGCTTACAGAGTCAGAAAAGCTGGGTATAGCATTGACATTCTCTTGCAAAGGTTGAACAGCCTAACAAAGGCACACATCTGATTAGAAATCCACCGGTGCAAAGTTTGGGATGGGAGAGCATCCAGAGACAAAGCCAAGATTGTCCTCAAACATTGTTGTGGTCCACACTAATATTAAGATAGAAAGACTGTCAGAGCTTTACAGTGTTGGCTGAGTCATAGTGTAACATTATGACCACCAAAAGTCTACATTCCAGGGAAGAAGCTTTGTATACATTTGACTGTATCCTCAGGGGCCTACCAGATTTCAGGAAATGTATCAATTGGCCGTATCATTTCTTTTTTTTTTTTTTTTTTTTTTTTTTGAGACGGAGTTTCACTCTTGTTACCCAGGCTGGAGTGCAATGGCATGATCTCGGCTCACCACAACCTCCGCCTCCTGGGTTCAGGCAATTCTCCTGCCTCAGCCCCCTGAGTAGCTCAGATTACAGGCATGTGCCACCATGCCCAGCTACTTTTTTGTATTTTTAGTAGAGACGGGGTTTCACCATGTTGACCAGGATGGTCTCGATCTCTTGATCTCGTGATCCACCCGCCTTGGCCTCCCAAAGTGCTGGGACTACAGGCTTGAGCCACCGCGCCCGGCCCGGCCGTATCATTTCAAACAATTAAAGGAAGGTAGAATAAAGAAGTGTGATTATGAAAGTGGCAAGATCATAGTTAGAGAAGTCAAGAGTTTCAGAACCACCTAGACAACCATTCACTCAAGAACAATGCAGGTTCAGATGACAAACAACTAAATTTTTTTTATAATTTGCTGAACAGCAGCTCCACATACCAATGCTGAGCTTTGAAGAGCTAAGCTTGCTAGGATGCAGCCTGGGAAAAGCCTTGTGCCATGCAACCCTAGAAAAACTAAAACCAAAGCTGGACAGATGATCTTCTTTGTCTTTTCACAGCTCAAAGCCTATAAAAGACTATACCTAAGGGCACCAGAAAAACAAATAAGTGGGTGTGTTTAATTAGTATGGTTATTTTAATAATTCTCCTTCTAAGAGTTTGTTCTTAGAAAATATATCCCATCAGCCCATGTTCTAACATCTAGATCTCTTCCTAGTGAGATTAGGCAGATAGGAAGACAAAAGGTGTTGAGGTTAAGTGAGGAGAAAGGTTTATAGAATTCCTTTCGTAGAAACCAATATTCCTTGAGATGCTGTTTGTATATCATTAACTAGGAACACGGATATTCCACTCAAGTGAGATCAACTGAATATAGTAGTAGAGAAGTCCCATTGAACACTTGCTGTCACCTTCTCTTTCTGTGTATCTTCTTGGGACTAGTAATATTGACATATAGACGTCTTCTCCAACTGTTATGAATGACTCAATTATTTCCCCTGAAAGATTCTCCAAAGAGTCAAGGCACAATATTCTTTTATTTCTTTTCTTTTTATGTTGACTTTGATCTTTATAAGATCTAAGGGGCATGAGGCGGTCCAAGCTTTAGAAGTAAAGTGGTATGTCAGCATTTCCTGAAGAGGGCTCACGAGAGCTGTCCAACACTAGCAGAGTTGAAATCAGACTTCACCACCGTTATCAGGGCCTCAGAGTCACAGAGCTTTGGTTTTCTCCTTTGTAAGACAGGGAAGGCATCGACTTTACGTCTATGATTTGTTACATCTCTTCAGCCATATTGATTCAACTGAGCCACATTCTCCATTGGACCCTCTTCCCATGTTCCCAAGTACTTAGGCAGTGCTCAGAGAAAGCCTGAGTTCCACAACAAGCAAAATCGCAGTGTGTTCTTTCTTTTCCGTTGCTGGTCAAGAACATTTCCAGTAAAGTGGAGATGGTGCAGGATTACAGGGGGTGAAGTTCTGCAGTTCTGAAGGCTGGAGGTCCTAGATCAGAGTGTTAGCACAGTCAGCTTCTGGAGAGGGTCCTCTTCTGGGTTGCAGACTTCCAACTTCTCTATGATTCCTCATGTAACAGAGAATGCTGAGTTGTCCCTATTCTAATTGTGATGTTGTAGTGCCTACGATCTTTTATAACATTAAGCTAAGTTCACCAAACATAATTTTATAATGACCATTAAATCAGAGTTGAGCCCATATGCTACAGTGCCAGCAATATAATGCAGAGAAAAAATGTTTACCATTCTTTAATAAGGTATCTGTACAAATGCTCTCCAGTTATTAAGTATATTTCTATCCTACAGAGAATTTTAAATCCCCCCAAAATTTTTCAGCCTAAAAAATTTAAAATGTCCTCAAAAATAGATTTTTTTCTGCCACTGGAACACCTGAAGCTCCTTTATCATATTTCAACTCCAAGTTTTTAATGTAACTATCCCATTTTCCAAAGCTAACAAAAGTGAGTCATTTTTATAAATTGTTGCTTCAGCAACACCAAGTTCAGTTCTAGATGGGAGAATTTTAAATTTTATTATAATGTGGGAATCTTTTTCACAGCATCGATATGATGTAGTAATAAGCCGTTTTCTAACTATTTCAGTGAGAACAGGTTTGAGAATCCAATAGATTTCTATTGGTTCGAGAAAAAATAATCTCCCATCAAAGGATCAGTGAACTAAATGGCCTTGCAAGGGAGTCTTCTGACCATACATTAGGGTTACATTAGGCTGCACCATATCATCATGAGACAGTCATTACATCCATTTTAATTTTTATCGTTGTAGGATTTTTCCACTCAACTTCCGGTGCCTAACATGTGTGATTCTAAATTGATCCAATGTTTACAAGTTGTTTATTTCAAGTAGAGTTTATGGACTTGGCACAAATACTGAACTTAGTAGGGTGTTAATTAATTAAAGCTAATTGCTCTTACCTCTATTCAGGTGACTGTAAGTAAATTTTCTTTTATTGTTGCTAATACACTATTTGGATAATTATCTATACATATGTTCAGTGTGTTTCCTATTTTATAGCATGGAAGCTGAATTTCCTACATTCAAACTGCTACTCTTTACTTGATCTTAACCAAACCAGTCTTCACTTGATCTTAGCCAAAAGGCTGAGAGGTGTTCTCTCCAAACTACTCTTGCCAGAATCTGCCTAGGGGAGCCTTTCTGATATATATCTCCTTGGCTCCTTTTCTCCCCTAGACACCAGTAGAGTTTATTCTTAAGGTCTAAGCCAGGCGTCCCCAAACTTTTTACACAGCGGGCCAGTTCACTGTCCCTCAGACCCTTGGAGGGCCGCCACATACTGTGCTCCTCTCACTGACCACCAGTGAAAGAGGTGCCCCTTCCTGAAGTGCGGCGGGGGGCCGGATAAATGACCTCAGGGAGCCGCATGCGGCCCGCGGGCCGTAGTTTGGGGACGCCTGGTCTAAGCCCAAAGTTCTCAACACTTCTATATTTTGTTATTTAATATCCACAAGGCTTCATTGCTAAATCCTCTACTTGTTCACTACCATCATTTTTGTTGTTGTTGTTTGTTTGTTTGTTTTTGAGGAATCTCACTCTGCCCAGGCTGGAGTGCAGTGGGGTGATCTCGGCTCACTGCAACCTCCACCTCCCAGGTTCAGGCAATCCTCCCATCTCAGCCTAAGTAGCTGGGATTACAGGCATGCACCACCACACTTGGCTAATTTTTTTTAATTTTTATTTTTACTAGAGATGGCAGTTTCACTGTGTTGGCCTAGTTGGTTTCAAACTCCTGACCTCAAATTATCTGCCTGCCTCAGCCTCCCAAACTGCTGGGATTACAAAAGTAAGCCACCATGCCCACCACCCTGCCATTTTCTTTACCTTCTTTTTACTCTCTGAATGTATAGTTTTTTCCTTTCTAATTATTCCTAATAGGAATGTTTTATAATCTAAAATAACAGTGGTTCTGTTATGGTTTGGCTATTTGACGTCTTCACACTTCATGTTGAATTTTGATCCACAGTGTTGGAGGTGTGGCCTCCTTGGAGGTGTTTGGTTCATGGAGGTGGATCCCTCCTGAATGGGAGTGAGTTCTTGCTATCCTAGTTCCCTCGAGAGCTGGTGGTTAAAATAGAGCTTGGCACCTCCTGTCTCTCTTGCTTCCTGTCATGCCAGGGAAGCAGTCTGGGACTTTCATCAAATGCCCAATCTTCTAGCCAGCAGAATCGTAAGCCAAATAGACCTCTGACCTTTATAAATTACCCAATTGCAAGTATTACTTTATGGCAACACTAAATGGACTAAGACAAATAGCATTTAAAAAAAAAATGATGCATAAGTAAATCCACACATAACATAATATCATTGGCAAAGCCTTACTGTAAAATGCAGTGATAATATAGAATAATCAAGGACCAGCATGCATGGTTTACACAATAAATGCTGTCAAAGCAAACAAACTATATATGGTGGTACATGCTGAAGTCTCAGCTACTCCAGAAGCAGAAGTGGGAGGATGACTTGGGCCCAGGAGTTGTATGCTGCAATGAGATATGATGGAGCTCACTTCAGCCTGGCTGACAGAGAGAGAGACCCTGTGTCTAAAACAAAAACAAAAAAAATTTCCAAAGAAAAAGAAAAGAGATACATGTTAGGAGGCTACATGTCATTAACATTATTTTCTTCATGGCCTTTGCAGCAACATGGATGAAGCTGGAGGCCAAAATCCTAAGCAAATTAACACATGAATAGAAAACAAAATATCACATGTTCTCGCTTGTGTGAGCTAAACATTGAGTATATATGGTATGTGAGCCAGGGTTCTCTAGAGGGACAGAACTAATATGATATATATCTGTATGTATAGATAGATAAGGGAGTTTATTAAGTATTAACTCACACAATCACAAGGTCTCACAATAGACTGTCTGCAAGATGAGGAGCAAAGAGAGCCAGTCCAAGTCCCAAAACTGAAGAACTTGGAGTCCAATGTTCAAGGGCAGGAAGCATCCAGCATGGGAGAAAGATGTAGGCTGGGAGGCTAGGCCAGTCTTGCCTTTCACATTTTTCTGCCTGCTTTATATTCTCTGGCAGCTGGTTAAATGGTGTCCACCAGATTAGGGGTGGGGTGGCCTTCCCAGCCCACTGACTCAAATGTTAATTCCCTTTGACAACACCCTCACAGACACATCCAGGATGACTACTTTGTATCCTTCAATCCTATCAAGTTGACACTCAGTATTAACCATCACATATGAACATGAAGAAGGGAACAATAAACATTGGGGTCTATTTGAGGGTAGAGACTGAGAGGATGGTGAGGATTGAAAACTACCTATTGGGTAGATTTCCTGGGTAACACAATTATTTGCAGCAAATCCCTGAGACAGGCAATTTACCACTGTAACAACACTGCCCAAGTACCTCTTGAACCTAAAAGTTGGAAATAATAATAATAAATGTTTACACATGTGGAAAAAAAATCTATTATTTTTTGTAAAAAGTCATTTTCATTTAATTAAACTTCAGTAACCTTAAAGCAGACACACATACACATTAATTTATGCATTATGCCATAACAGTATTGCTGATTTAGTTCTCTTTCTCATCTTTAAGTTAATATGTTAATTGATTTTAAATACACAAAGATGAAATATTATTAACTATCAAGAATTTGATTTACAGAGGACTCACAACAGATTAATCTAAAATTCTCATTAATCTTAATAAAAGAGAACTATAATGTACTTCCCCCTGGAAAGAAATAATGTTTAATAGAAATATGTTCAAAGTGTTTCATATACTCGTGAGCCAAATATGCATGGAGGGAAGCTGATAGAGAGATCTTTAAGGAACCAGAGACTTGCCTTTTTAAAAACTGTAGATCTGAGAATAACAATCAGATAAAATATAACTTAAAAGTTCCAAGAAGCACTGATTTCATACCTTAATGAAATGATTGTAAGCCAGATATTATTTAAACTTCTCAAAGTTTTTCAAATTGCCAACTGTGGAATATGTATAGGAACCATTGCAACTACTTTAAAAACATTTTTAAGTAAATAACAGATTTGGAAATTGTATTATCTATGTTATTTACAATTATATGTGAATAAAGGAAAATAATCATGTTGACTTCTGTATATCTGTACAAACCTTAAAAGGAACAGCACACTCCCACACCTACTGTGACTCTCTCCTTATGTAAGAGAAATAATTACAAGTTTTTCTTCCATCAATACAGAACTTCCATGGAATGTTCTAGCAGTTGGGCTGCCCCACAATGTAAGTTCCACAAATCATTTGCCTCAAATCTGACTTTAGCAGCTTCCTTAGGCAAATTCAGCTGGTATATTCCATCATGTAAAATGTATAGTGTGTGCATATATATGTATATTCCACGTCTATCCTCATTTATCATCTCTATATCGCCTTTGTTTTGCAGTGTGAGAATGTGATAACATTTCCACATTAATCCTCACTTAAATAGAGTTCTTTGGGCTTTTGCTGAATAAACCAATATTCTTACTGCTTTTGTGTTTGGCAGTTGTAAATATTTCATAAAACATAATGTAGCTCAGCTGCTTTTTATTTTAAAGGAGTAGCAGTTAGGACTGTTAGTTCAGCATATGTCATTAGCATTTTCATATCTTGGAATTGGAACCCATTAATTAAGTATAAAGGTCCACATAGCTTGGAGAAGCATAGAGAAAACTGAGTTCACCATATCTGTAGTTTTAAATATTGAAGGCATAGTGCCATCTGGCGGGAGAAGGAAATTTACAGGAGCGCTAGGAAGCCCAGTGTCCCCACAGATCACAGAAGGACACTGGGGAAAGGACAAGCTCGGATACACAAAGCAGAGATAAAGTGTTCCACCTTTATTATTATTATTATTTTCAACTTTTATTTTTGAATCGGGGGTTCATGTGCAGTTTTGTTACAAAGGTATATTGTCTGTTGCTGAGGTTTAGAATACAAATCAATGTATCATCCAGGCAGTGAGCATAGTATCCAATGTTAGCTTATCAACTCTTGCCCACCCCGCTTCCTCCCCCTTCTTATATTTCCAAGTGTCTGTTGTTTCCATTTTTAAGTCCATAGGTACCCAATGTTTAGCCCTCAAATTTCAGTTTTGAATAAGGAAACAGTACTCAGGGGAGAGTTAAGGACTTGCTCCAGGACTGTGGCAAGCCAGGCTCTCACGAAGGTATCTCAGAAAGGAGAAATGGTTTATCTTCTCAGTCTACATCTGTTGTTTCATTCATTCACTTTCCATTCATTCCTTCATCTCTCTGTTCATTTAGCATCTATCTGCAGCGCACCATTCTAAGTGCTGAGGATACAGCTATGAGTAAAGCAGATAACATCCTTGGCATCATGAAACGTACATTCTGGTGAAAGGACATAGACTATAAACCAATGTATCAAGTGATACGTTAAATGCTCTGGAGAAATAATTAAGCAGAGTATGACACTTGAGGGTTGTCTCAGCGAAGGGTAGAGACAAACGTGGCCAGGGAAGACCTCTCTAACTTTGTGACATTCAAGCAGCTAACTGGGTCAAATGTGAGGGAAAACCATGAAGATACCTGAGAGGAAAACATCTCAAGCAGGAAGAAGACAAACATGCCATGGCTCTGAGAAAGGTCCCTGGATTTCCAAGGAACAGGTGGCTATGGTAGGGCAGAGTGAGCAAGAGGAAGACTCGTATCAGGAGAGGTTGAAATATGGGGCAGGACAGAGTATATATGGCAGTTGGCACATAGTATACCCATTCCAGAGACAATGTCTCCAAGGGTGCATATGCAGACCCCCCACAGAAGAGAGTACTTATCACTTTTGACTGAAGGTAGGCAAGAGAAATTCACCTCACTTATATATTAAGTAAATATTGATGGGTGCCTATTATTTGCTATTCTTTGGGCAGAATGTGGAAAACATATAGATAAATATGATAGTCTCAATTATGTCAACCTAATGGGGATAAGTGAAATAACTAGAATAAACTACCACAAATACCATACAAATATTATGGACTATATATTTATGGGGCCATAACATAATAAGTTTAGGTATAATTCATGACAGTCTTCTGAAAAAGATGAGACTAAGATGTATCTTAAAGATCGAGGTGTGCCGGGCATGGTGGCTCATGCCTGCAATCCCAGAACTTTGGGAGCCAGAGGTTGGCTGATTGCTTGAGTTCAGGAGTTAGAGACCAGCCTGGATGGTGAAACCCTGTCTCTACTAATACAAAAATTAGCAGGGCGTGGTGGCAGGTGTTTGTAATCCCTTCTGTTAGGGAGGCTGAGGCACGAGAATCGCTTGAATTTGGGAGGTGGTAGTTGCAGTCAGCTGAGATCGTGCCGCTGCACTCCAGCCTGGGCAACAGAGCAAGACTTTGTCTCAAAAAAAAAAAAAAACTAAACTAAACAAACAAGCAAACAAACAGACTGAGATATATCTTAAAGACAGAAAGAAAAATGGAAAAATACTATTCTGAGAAGAGGGAACATTATATTCAATGATGTTAACATTTATAATATGTTTAATAGTGTGCCAGGAACTGTTCGATGTGCTTCAATAGATTAACTTACTTCATCTTCACAACAACCTTACAACCATTACTAGTTGCATTTTATATATGAAGAAACTGAGGCTCCGAAATACTAAGGAATTAACCTAAGTAGATGGAATTATTGTCATGGAACTGGGATTTGCACACTGGCAGCTTGGATCTGGGGTTTCTGTTATAACCCATATGTAATTTTACCTTAGCAACACACTCTGAGATACAACAGATGACATGTTTCTAAGAAAGGCAAGAAGTACACTTGAATAAAGAAAAAACATGAAATAGATGCAGATAGGAACAAGCAAAGATAGACAAATGATAAACTTGTAAAACTATTTTCAATAAATATTCAGTGATCTTTGGAGTTCTGATGGGCATCAATGTGTCCTACTTTAATACGGCACTCAAATTCCCATTGTGATTTGTAGGGAGCCAAGCCCATACTACAATTAGAAGGTACCTAGTTGCATCCTTTCAAGAGGCCAGTAGAGAGAAGGATGAAGTTGGTGCTTAGCTCTCCTGCCTATATGGCAGGGAAGAGATCCAGAGCTGCCTGCATGCTACAGCAGGAGCCAAGAAAATGGCAACAGTGGCCTTCAAAGAGAAGGTGGAGTCCAGGCAAGAAAGGTATGGAAATCAGGACCAATATGAGGGGCTAAGCATGGGACCACAGACACCAGTGATGGATGCAAGAACATGTGAGTCCTAGTAGAGCAGCACCACGTGCTGTAAGAACAGAGACCAGTGGAAAAGCCCAAATGAGAGATACATCTCAGTAGTAAGAGAAATGATGACACAGCCACCTCACGGCAGCTACCACAATGCTTCCCAATGTTTTCTCCTCCAGAAAAGGGGAAAGGAAAGCCCTTGGAAAGAGAGTCCTGAGTTATTGACAAAGTATGTGAAAAATGGTTTTAAGTCGAAAAAGATGTATTTAATGTAAGTGACCAGATGTCCTTTTCTGCCATCTGTGCAAAATTTAACTCATGAGAATGTTAAATTTCTGAGTTAAACACTCTAGTTGCCGTGTAAATTTTAGGGTGACTTCTTATCTATGGTATTTTTTTTTTTTTTTTTTGAGATGGAGTTTCGCTCTTGTTACCCAGGCTGGAGTGCAATAGCACGATCTTGGCTCACCGCAACCTCCGCCTCCTGGGTTCAGGCAATTCTCCTGCCTCAGCCTCCTGAGTAGCTGGGATTACAGGCACACACCACCATGCCCAGCTAATGTTTTGTATTTTTAGTAGAAACGGGGTTTCACTATGTTGACCAGGATGATCTCGATCTCTTGACCTCGTGATCCACCAGCCTTGGCCTCTCAAAGTGCTGGGATTACAGGTGTGAGCCACTGCGCCCAGCCTATGGTATCTTTTTTATCAGCAGCAATAGCCAGAAAGTTGTTCTGTAATATCACTGAAAATGGGCTATGCTCAAGTAAGTATTTCATAATAAAATTATACATTGAAAGTAATGTGTGTGTGTGTGTGTGTGTGTGTGTGTGTGTGTGTGTTAAAACTTCAAGGTAACATGTTATTGTGCTTTCAAATAAACTGTTTAGAACCAAGACATTATTTTTTTTAGTTTATTTTGAACAAGTTGTCAAACTTGAATCTGATTTTTGAAACCACATTACCATTTACTGGAAAAACACAAAATGATTAAGAACCTGTAGTCTAGGACCGGATTCTGTGTGTCCTCTATTTTGGAATCCTCCAAAAATTCTAGCACCTCCATTCTTCTATATAGGTGACTTTGGTGAAGCTAATTTCTCTATGTTTCAGTTTCCTCATTTTTAAAATAGAAATAATAATACCTACCTTATACAGTTCTCAAATTGATTTGATGTATTAATATTATAAAAGGGCTTGCAGTAGTACCTGGTATATATTAAACTCTATGTTAAGTTGTAGCTATTATTAATATATCTTTAAGGATATCTTATTCAAGAGATCTTTTTAAAACAAATAGACTAGGGTCTTGAATAACAAGCATAATCACTAATGATCAATATTATCCACTTAATTCAGCTCTATGTAACAACAGTGATATGTCAATGGTCAAATTTATAAGCCTCTAAACATGATTTACTATTCTTCATTTTTATGTTGCTGCTTTTCCAATGCCTGGAATAGCTGAGATGTCATATTACTAACTTATTCTGATATTTACATAACGAGCCTGGTGTTTGGAGTCAGGCAACCTGGAAGTGAGTTCCAGCTCTTACCACTGATTATGATGTTGTAAGGGGGAAAAAAAATCACCTCTGGTAGCTATCTTTGAATCTAAAAATTACAATAAAATTTCACACTATATAATACTTAAGATCATTGTTTTAGAGTGAGAAAAACTTGAGTTTTAATCCCAGCTATGTTTCATCCCAACTATGTGACACTGGCCAAATACTCAATCTGTCAATGCTTTAATTTATTCATTTGTAAAATATGAATAATAATAATGTATAATTATATAATAACAATTTAAAAGTAGAGGATAATTGTGAGAGTTAAAGACTTGAATGTAACACTGCATATAAAATTCTTAGCACATTTTTGGGCAAACTAAAAAATTTTTTAAAGTTAACTCTTTTTTTGGATTACATCGTGGCTGGCCTAAGGGATAGCACTGCATGCTATGGCCACTCAAAAACAGTATAGCACAACACTAATTTAGCATTGATGTGATTTCAACAGCATTCCAACAATATCACGTAGGTACACACAACACATGCTCTATATTCACCAACCATCAAGATAAAGCTGTAAAGCTAAAAAGTATATTTATAAGAAATACAGTGGCTCATTAATTCTTAACTTAGAAAATGTCCTACTTCATTACTTAAAAATAAAAATAAAAGCACAAAAGCAAGTTTACAAGGATTTTAAGTAGGGCAACCTCCATGTCAATTTATCTTAAAATAAGGTGGGTGGCGGCAGCTGCTCACATATCTATAGTACAGGAAGCCTATTTCCTTTAACCACAGAGGCTTTCCCCTAACACTCTCTACTCAGAGAAGCCCCTCCACTGGTCATTCTAAAAGACCAGCCATGTAGAAATTAAGACCTTAGAAATGATTGGTCAATCTTTTTTTTTTTTTTTTTTTTTTTTTGAGTCAAAGTCTTGCTCTGTTGCCCAGGCTAGAGTACAGTGGTGTGATCTTGGCTCACTGCAGCCTACACCTCCTGGGTTCAAGCAATTCTCCTGCCTCAGCCTCCCGAGTAGCTGGGCTTACAGGTGCCTGCCACTATGCCCAGCTAATTTTTGTATTTTTAGTAAAGATGGGGTTTCACCATATTGGCCAGGCTGGTCTGGAATCCCTGACCTCATAATCTGCCCACCTCAGCCTCCCAAAGTGCTGGGATTACAGGCATGAGCCACCATGCCCAGCACACCTCAGTCTTTAAGATACAGCTTAGTCTCATTTTTTCAGAAGACTGTCCTGAATTATACCTAAACTTACTAGGTTATGGCCCCATAAGTGCTGGGGTTACAGGCATGAGCCACCAAGTCTGGCAAGGTCAATCTTATCTTAATATTCATATAGTACTCATCTTCCATTTCTCGGTCTCAGTTAACCTTCATTATTCATAGCCTTGCTTACCTACTTGATATTCTCAAAACTACATGTACTTTGGACTTCTTTCCCCTCTACCTAGAATATTGTCCCCTCTTCACTGCCCACCAATCATCACATGCCCATCTGACTCATGACCTCCTATATATAATCAAACTTTTACTTTAGTTTTCACCTCTTCCTGCTTTCCTTCGTTTCCACATGTGAAATTAAGAACTTAATCATCTGTCTTTAATGCTACCCATAAAGCTCAGCTATATTTCTTCTCCAATTTTGTTTTGTGTTTCTGCATGTCTTTGTTCCCTCACCAGACTATAAACTAGGGAATCAGGTGCTTGCCTATTCATTTTTGTATTTATGTTTGTTTGCTTGCCTATTTTTTCTTCAAACTATGTAAACTACTTCATCAACATCATTAAAGTTGAATTTTCTCCCACGTGGGTTTTAGTACACAGTCATGTGTGGCATAATGATGTTTTGGTCAAGGAACTGTGGGCCAGGTGCGGTGGCTCACGCCTGTAATCCCAGAACTTTGGGAGGCCAAGGCAGGTGGATCATAAGGTCAGGAGATCAAAGGCATCCAGGCCAACATGGTGAAACCTCGTCTTTACTAAAAATATGAAAATTAGCTGGACACTGTGGTGCACTCCTGTAGTCCAAGCTATTCAGGAGGCTGAGGCAGGAGAATGGCTTGAACCAGGGAGTCAGCGGTTGCAGTGAGCTAAGATCGTGCTACTGCACTCCAGCCTGGTGACAGAGTGAGACTCTGTTTCAACAACAAAAAAAAGAAGCACATGTATGACAGCGGACCCGTAAGACTGAAAAATTCCTATCACTTAGTGATATAGTAGCTGTCCTAATATAGTGGCATGATACATTACTCATGTGTTTGTGGTGATGCTGGTGTAAACAAACCTATTATGCTCAGTGGTATAAATGTATAGCACATACAATGAATGATGCACAGTACATAATATTCGATAATGCTAACAAGCGACTATGTTATTGGTTTGTGTATTCTATTTTAGGCTTTTTAATCATTATTTTAGCATGTACTCCTTCTAATTATAAAAAAGCATCAAACAGCCTCAGGCAGGTCTTTCAGGAGGTCTCCAGAAGAAGGCCTTGTCATCATAGGAGATGACAGCTCCGTGAATGTCATTGCCCCTGCAGACCTCCAATGAGACAAGATGTGGAGGCGGAAGACAGAGATATTGATGACCCGAGCCTGTGTAGACCTAGGCTAATGTGTGCATTTTAGTGTTTAATAAGAAAAGTGTAAAAATTGAAAAAAAAATAAAGGTTTAAAAATAGAGGAAAGCCTATAGGACAAGAATATAAAGAAAAAAATGTACAACTATATGTTTTTGTTTTTTAAGCTAACCGTTATTATAGGAAAGTTTAAACAGTTTAAAAAAATTTAAAAGCTTATAAGGTTAAAATGTTACAGTAAGCTAAAGCTAATTTATTTTTGTAGAAAGAAAAGTATTTTTATACTGAATAAATTTCGTGTAGCCCAGGTGAACAGTATAGAGTCTAAAGTAGTGTACAGTAATGGCCTAGGCCTTCACACTCACTCACTCCGCACTCACTGTCTCACCCAGAGCAACTCCTACTCTCCTGTAAGCTCCATTCATAGTAAGTGCCCTACATAGGTGTGCCATTTTTTACCTTTTATATTTTAAGTGTACCTTTTCTATGTTTAGATATACAAATTCTTACATCGTATTACAATTTCCTATGATGTTCAGTACGGTAACATGCTGTACAGGTTTGTAGCCTAAAAGCAATAGGCGATTCCATGTAGCCTAGATGTGTAGTAGGCTATACCACCTAGGTTTGTGTAAGTGCACTGTATGATGCTCTCATAATGACAAGATCCCCTAGTAATGCATTTCTGAAAATGTGTTCTCATCATTAATACAGTCACATACCTGTATATAAAAAAAATCCAAAATGAAAAATACAAATGATATACATACTTAATTATTGTTTCTCTCTATGACATTTAAAGAATATATAATTGGATTCTTCTTTAAGTATAAAATAAGAATAGCAGAGTATAAAAGTATGTGTTTTACTGACACCTTAAGAAACGGAATTTGAAGTAGGGTTTTCCTGGAACACTCTGTGCAGAGATCTGCTATCAAAAACCAGCACTTACTCCCAACTTCAAAGTAAGCCCCCTTCCCCTTCAGCTGGAAGGTAGCAACATGAAGCAACCTCAGCTTTACACTTATTATTCATAGTCTTCAAACATGGTCATTTTAGGCAAGCCTTATGTGGAGTACAAGCTCTTCAAAGGAACCAGAAGCATATCTAGGCTTAAAATATCACTCACCAAAAAGATAAAGATGCTTTGGCAAGGTTGTGTCATTTGATCGTTAGTTCTTTCGTAAGTGCCATTAAGTACCTCTTTGGCCAAGCGTCAAGTTTAACAAACAATGTGTAATTCAAATCTCCAACGAAATTGAGCAGGAATGTGTGCTTACTAATCAAGGTATTGGCAAAATGAGAAAGCAAAGCACTTTGGCCCTGCACTAGGCTCCACTTGCCTGTCACTAGCACAGTGATAGAATGGGGCTGATTCAGGCCAGGGCTGTTGTATATACAGCCTCGACAATAGGAAGGAATGAGCCTCGGTTTGCTATCTGATGTAATCATTATGATCTTTTGTCACCGAAAATTGACCCAATTTAACAGAAATTAGAATAACAATTAAAAAAACGAACAGATAGCTAGATGCCAGTGAGGAGCTAGTAGCTTCTGATGACCTTAATAAAACATTCCTAGAGGGAAAGAAAATACTACTGAGCATCTCCAATAGGTCAGACTCCACACTAGGCCCTTTATGTAAAGGCATCTGCTTTAATTTTTGCAACAATCCTATTCATTTGTGTTTATATACCTTCTTCATGGATGAGGAAAGTGAGGCTCAGAAAAGTTATATAACTTTTTTTCAATATTTCATGGTGAGAAAGTATCAAAGCCAACATTTGCACTCAACAAAATTTAATTTCCATTCCATTACAGCAAACACATCTCTATTTTACTCATGGCCTCAATATCTCTTTGTCTTAAACTCCCCCTTTTACATTTTTCTTTCTATCTTATATATATACTTCTTTCTATGTCCTTTGCCCTTACACTTTCTAAAACTTTAAGAAAAATAATCATTCTTCATTACATGTTTTCCAAGATTTTGTCCATAACCTTTAAAAAAATTCTACCAGGTGCAGATAAACTCTAGATTTCTTTTTTCTGATAAATGGACACCTTCTTATATAAGAAATTCAGTTTCCAAACTAAGCAAATCAACCATGTTTCAAATGGACTCAGAAAAAATCAAAGGCACTGAACTTTGTGATGCCTACTTGATTGGAAAGAGCAGTTAAAAGAAGCTCTCACCATTAGCAATGGGTGCAAATGTGTCTTTGTTATATGTTGCTTATATTCATGCATAAAGAGTTAAAACGTCATCTTGTACCCAGAAAAAAAGCCAGTTGACCCTGGTTTTGTGCAGAAAGCAAATACTTCACTCAACTTTCAGATGATGTTTTTTCCTAATATTATTTTTCAGACCCTAATGAACAATAGCAATTAGAGAACAAATTGGTGTCAAGGTTTTAAATTTCTAGAAATGTTTTCTAATTATATGTCAGTTACATGAGATCATTTATTTTCAGATATACACCAAGACTTGAAATTTCAGACTTTTGGGTTTTAGATTAAAGATAAGCTACAAATGTGTGTAATTGGACTAAGTATTTCTATTAGCCAGTCAGTCTCATTACCGCCTCCTTATGCCCCTCCACACACAGCACTTCATTCAAGACTTCTATACCAGCTGTATTCTTTCTACCCAAGCCCTGTTATCATCTGGCCAATGACATCATCAGTGGCAACCTATATTGTCCCAGAAAGCTAGACTCTTCTTCTCCAAGAGTCTTCACCTCCATCTCCCATTCCACTACAGGTAACCACTGATCACTACCCCTAAACCAGCTGACTCACCTTCCAGAATGGCTCTTTTTCATAATTCTCAAATCCAAACTAATTACAACCTGATACAATGATGACTAACTCACTCGATTATTCACACTACTCCAATTATTCCACCACTTTAATGCCTCTGATTTTGCTATCTCCAAACCTAAGAGTCTGTACATCTTTACTTTCTTATTTTTTAAAATTTTACTTTAAGTTCTGGGATACAAGTGCAGAATGTGCAGGTTTGTTACATAGGTATACATGTGCCACGGTGGTTTGCTGCACTCATCAACCTGTCATCTAGGTTTGAAGACCTGCATGCATTATGTATTTGTCCTAATGCTCTCCCTCCTCTTGTCCCCACCCCCCATCAGGCCCAGGTGTGTGATGCTCCCCTCCCTGTGTCCATGTGTTCTCATTGTTCAACTCCCACTTAGGAGTGATAACATGTGGTGTTTCGTTTTCTGTTCCTGTGTTAGTTTGCTGAGAATGATGAAGCTGGAAGCTTCATCCATGTCCGTGAAAAGGACATGAACTCATCCTTTTTTACGGCTACATTGTATTCCACAGTGTATATGTGCCACATTTTCTTTATCCAGTCTATCATTCATTGATGGGCCATTTGGGTTAGTTCCAAGTCTTTGTATTGTAAATAATGCCACAATAAACATACATGTGCATGTGTCTTTACAGAATGATTTATAATCCTTTGGGTATATATCCAGTAACGGGATTGCTGAGTCAAATGGTGTTTCTGGTTCTACAACCTTGTGGAATCGCCACACTGTCTTCCACAATGGTTGGACTAATTTACACTCGCACCAACAGTGTAAAGGTGTTCCTATTTCTCCACATCCTCGCCAGCATCTGTTGTTTCCTGACTTTTTAAGAATCATCATTCTAACTGGCATGCAGTGGTATCTCATTGCAGTTTTGATTTACATTTCTTTAATAACCAGTGATAAGCCTTTTTCTGTATGTTTGTTGGTAAATAAATGTCTTCTTTTGAGAAGCATCTGTTCATATCTTTTGCTCACTTTTTGATGGGGTTGTTTGGTTTTTTCTTGCTAATTTGTTAAAGCTTCTTATAGGATGGTTTTTGCAAGCTACCCATCTGACAAAGGTCTAATATCCTATCTGTACTTTCTTCAATTCAACCTGGTTTCCAGAGCAATTACTTTTTTCACTGGCTTGCCACTTTCTCCAACTACCTTGCCTTAGTCCCATTCACAGATGCTTGTGAGACCCCCCCAATCTCAAGATTCCCGGGAACAGCCTGGAAAATAATCACACAATATCCTCTCAGGAGAGTTTTTCTCCTTATCTATGGGGGTGGGGTCCTCATCTTAACCAGGCCTTCAATTACCATTCTTTCCTGTCCTGCGAAGTTCTCCTTTTATCTAGAGATGTTCCCCCAACCTTGTTTAACTGTCTAGAACTTACTACCTAAACATCTTCTCCTCTCCCACATTTTATTTATTTATTTGAGAAATATTTATTGAACACCTACTATTGGCCAGATCCTAATCTAAGCACATGGCCTCAAATCCTAACTGCAAAGAAAAGAAAACTCATTACATAGAAAATTCTTCACATTTTTGGCCATGTAAGACACGACAAACTACCCATCTTTTCTTTGTTTCTTCTAGTGGAAAGCATTCCCACCTCCACCCTACTGAAGATGCTTCTGTCTTTCCACTGGTGCTTGGCTTTGTAGTTTCTTCCAGACTGCTGTCCTTCACCCTCAACCCCTTGCTTTCTGCTAGTTCAATTTAACAATCTTGAAAACATCCTCAATTTCTCTCAGTATAAACAAATAAACCTCTCTGACTGTGGCTTCCATTCCAGTGACTATCTTTTCTTTTTGATCCACTTTCTCACCTCCCACTGACTTCTCAGCCTCTTATGCTTCCCTTCCCACCACTATGTTATTTCATTATTGGCCAAGATTTCCAGGGATCTCTTGTTGCTTTAGCTAATAGATTAAATAAATAAATAAATGCTCCTTAGATTACCTTGCCTTTCTGAAATGTGTGACTCTCTTGACCATTCTCTCTCCCCTGATGTCAGAGACATGTTGTACTTTGGTTTCCTTCTTATCTTCTTAGCTCTCTTCTTGGTGGGTTCCTTTTTCTCTCTTCCTTTTGCCTTCAGGTTTAAGTCCACATCCACTAACCTAGCAAGCCCTTCAAGTTTCACCTTTTCCTTTCCCCAGGGGCTCCTGATCTCTTCATCATAACACAGAAAATTTCACTTTTCCTTCTCCCCAGCGCCTTCCCTGTTCACTATTGTCTGGCAATGTCTATTCATCCACAGACACTGCCTTCTCTCAACCTCCTCCCCATCCAGTTACTGATCATACTGCATTGAAATTGCCTGTGCCCCCACTGGACAGCGAACTTCTTAAAAGCAAGCATTATAAGGCATATACCATTTCATTTTCAGCATAGGATCTGACAAATAGATGTCCAATTATTTTAAATTTATTTAATGTATTAATGCTGGGCATTTGTATCTTTCCCCTGTAACTAATTCTGACTTTTCTTGATACTATATGCTCCCACAGCATTTCTCAAAGATGTAGGTTACGTATTTGATGCTCAGATATTGAACAATTTCTCTTTTAGGTTTGCTGTTGTAGGTGCACGTTATTAACTTCAAAATATTTCCGTTGGTTATGGCAGTATGAGTCAATAACATGAAGTCAACCTACACTAGGGTTTATTGTTGCCGGAATAAATCCTAGTTTCACTAAAATATTCTCTTAGGTTTAAAGAATTAAGTTACAATTAAGTCACATATAACATGCCACAAAGTCTATTATTAAAACAGTAAGGTACTGCACATGAACAAACACATTGACCAATGGAGAAAAACTAAAAATTCTCAAAATATATGTGGACACTGTATTGGTTTTCTATTGCTGCTCTAACAAATCACCACAAAGCTAGGGGCTTACACCAACACAAATTTATTGCCATAGAGCTCTGTAGACAAAGAAGTCCAACACACATGTCACTGGACCAAATGAAGGTCTAGCCACAGCTGCATCTCTTCCTGGAGGCTCTATGGAAGGAAACATTTCCTTGTCCTTTCCAGCCTCTAGAGGCTGCTATATTCTTTGGCTCATGGATGTCTTCCTCCATCTTTAAGCCAACACCACAGCATCTCTCTGACCCTTATTCCATCATTGCATTCTCTGACTATAGTTAGGAATGGTTCTCCACTTTTAAGAATTTCTGTGACATGATTGGCCACACCCAGATAATTTAGGATAGTATTTTATTACATACTATCAAAAATCACTGGGAAAAAATTGATTTCTTAATAAATAATGTTGGATCAACTAAAGAGCCATTTGGGAAGAGCTAAATTATTTTTATATCTCACACTATTCACAAGAATAAACTCAGCTTAGAGCTGTATGTGTAAAAAAGTAAAATTATATTTATATATATATATATATATATATACCTAAAAAATGAAAAAACACAAAAAAGAAATAAACTCAATTTTATTATAAAATGTGAAAATGTAAATGACAAGTTAAGACTATTTGCAGGGTTTTTATTTTTTGCAGTTTTAATTAGGAAAAAAAGGGGCTAATATCTCTGAGATTAAATGAGAAAAATAGCTATAACCATGTGTCCCTTAATAATAGGGGTATATTCTGAGAAATACATACTATGTTATTTTGTCATTCTGTGAAAATCATAGGGTATACTTGCACAAACCTATGACATGGCCTACTTCACAGCGAGGCTGTTTGGTATAGCCTATTGCTCCTAGGCTACAAACCTGTAGGGCATGTTACTATGCTGAATACTGTAGGCAATTGTAGGATGTTATGTATTTGTGTATCCAAACAGATTTTAGCATAGAAAGGGTAATGTGCTTCACTATAACTTTACATCACTAACCTCTAGGAATTTTTCAGCTTCATTATAGTCTTATGAAATCACTGTCATTTATATCATCCATCACTGACCAAAACATTGCTATGTGGCACACAACTAAGTTAAAAATAGAAAAGAAAATTACAGTTTTTAGTAAGTGGGCAAAAGAAATGGACAGACAGTTAATGGAAAAATAAAAGCAAAAATCCCTGTATATATGGGGGAAAAGCATCTATCTCATAATTAGGAAATTGCAAAATACTACTATACTATGATATTCTCTCACCTGTTAGATTCCAAATATTGAGAAACTTGACAATAGACTCAGTGGTGAGGCATTAGAATTACAAACATTCAAATATATACAAAGGGAGGTACAAAATGATACAAACCCTATGGAAGGGATTTTTGTAATAGTTTAATAAAATTATATATGCATATACCCATTAGCTTACTCATACCATTTTTAGGAGTCTACCTTAAACTTTATGAAACCAAAACACTTATGCAGCATAAGGTTATTTATTAAAGATCATTATGAGAGCAGTGTGGTTTGAAAAAATTATCATATATACAGAAATGAAGTTGTATACAGCCATATGAAAGAAAAGAGATAGTCTCTAAGAAAGACAATGGAGCATTTTTTAAGAACATTTTATTAATTATATTTAGTAGGCTTCGTTTCACATGACACTAAAAGGGAAATAAAAAATTTATATTTATAAAACATATATATATGCCTATATATGTACATATACAGTTTGCTTCATTCTATTAAAAGAAATACAGGTAGCATAAATAGAAATTAATGAAAATGATTAACTATAGGCTATAGATAGGAATCTGATGGAGAAAATAAGGAATGAAATAAAATCTTTTTAAAGTATACTTTGATATACTTTAAAAAGTATATTAAATATACTTTTTGATATAGTATAATTTCGGCTTTTCAACTATTTAAATGATTTATATATTCAGACATTTAGATTAAATCAAAAAGAGATAAACTCTAAAACAATGCAAATGAAAATAAATGAACCTATCTGTATATAGCATGTTGACATTAATGCACAGAGAAAAGAATTATAGGAAACTTTGAACATAGTACCCTGTAGATCTCTTGGGGAATATATTCTGAGGAAAATAATAATTGCAAAGAAGTCTTAAACTGAATTCTGCATATTTAGCGATAGTGGTACTATTGGTATTATGATTTTAAAAATATTATAGTTGTATTATATAACTATTTATAGAATAAAGCAAATAAGTAAATATCTTAATGTTATTAGAAATCTTAATTTTCAAAAAAAAAGAAATCTTGATTTTCAGTGTAAGAGAAAGAAGATACAAAGAAGTTTAGAAATAAAATGATATTGTTAAATTTTAATCAGAAATAGCAACATAAGTTCATATTTTTTTAAAAGTTGATCTCTTAGCTCTATCCACAGAAAGAGCCTAGAAGCAGTGGGACATCAGTAGCAATGAGCATCCTAGCACCCAGATTTTTGTTTGTAATTGTTATTTGTGTTACTTCAAGTCTACTATGAGGCAGACACCAAAACTGGATTCCATGTGCAAGACGTTTGTTAGGAGAAGAAGCAGAAGAAGGTAGAGTCCTCAGATGAAGGTATAAACCTGACATCTGTGGAAGGAGAAAAGAAGAGAAGAAAAGAGAGTAGGTAGAAAGAGTGCCTGGCTGCTGTACAATTCTGAGAAACGTTCAGCTGGGCCAGCTGAGAGCTCTGATGTAAAAGTCCTGCGGCTTTCCAGAATGAACTTGTCTTTATAGCCTTGCCATACTCAGTTATAGCTGCATGCAACCATGAGAACCGTAGGCTCTGCATGACTTTGATGGGGGATACAGAAGCAGCTTCTGGTGCTGTCAGTCAATTATTCTTTCTACAGAAGATCTGAATGGTTCATTTCTACGGCTATTACACCACTCCTTGAAAGATACCAAGACTCCTTGGAGAAATAACTCATTGCAGGTCTGCACAGGGAAAGTATGAAGTAAGCCTTTTACTTAACTCTGGACTTCTTCCTTTCACCATATATAAAATTAACTCAAATGGTTAAAACACTTTAATGTAACATCTGAAACAATAAAAACCCCTAGAAGAAAACCTAGGAAATACATTCTGGACATAAGTCTTGACAAATAATGTATGATCAAGTACCCAGAAACAATTTCAACAGGACAAAAATTGACAAGTGAGACCTAATTAAACTGAAGAGCTTTTGTATAGCAAAAGAAACTATCAACAGGGTAAATAGACAACCTACAGAATGTGAGAAAATGTTCACATGCTATGCATTCAGAAAAGATCTAATATCCAAAATCTATAAGGAACTTATTTCAACAAACAAAAATCAAATAACCCCATTAAAAAATGACCAAAGGAGAGGAACAGACACTTCTCAAAAGAAGGCATAAATGTGCCAACAAATATATTTTAAAATGCTCATCATTACTAATCATTTGAGAAATGCAAATGAAAACCACCTGAGATACCATCTCATACCAGTAAGAATGCCTATTATTAAAAAGGCAAAAAACAACATATGCTGGAGAGGTCACAGAGAAAAGATAACATTTATGCTCTGTGGGTGGGAATGTAAATTAACCCATCCATTGCAGAAATCAGTGTGGAGATTTCTCAAAAGACTTAAAACAACTACCATTAGACCCAGCAATCCCATTACTGAGTATATACCCAAAGGAAAATGAATCATTCTACCAAAAAGATATGCATACCTATGTTTACTGCAGCACTATTCACAATAGCAAAGACATTGAATCAACCAAGATGTCCTTCAATAGTGGACTGAATAAAGAAAATGTGGTGCATATACACCATGGAATACTATGCAGCCATAAAAAAGAATGAAATCATGTACTTTGCAGCCACATAAATGCAACTAGAGGCTGTTATCCCAAGCTAACTAAGGCAGCAACAGAAAACCTAACACCACATGTTCTCATTTACAAGTGGAAGTTAAACATGGAATACACATGGACACAAAGGTGGGAACAATAGCCACTGGGGACGGCTTGAGAGAGGAGGGTGGAGTGGGGACATGAATTGGAAGCATTCCTATGCAGTACTATGCTCACTCCCTGGGTAATGAGATCATTAGTACACCATGCCTCAGCAACATGAAACTTGCTCATGTGACAAACTTGCACATGTATTTCTCAACATAAAAGTAGAAAGAAAAAAACAATAGGTATGCTTTTTTTGAAAACCAAATAAAGCATGCTAATTTATATAATATTTTCAATGTTTAAATAAAAATCTTCACTTTCTTAAATATTATGATTCTATGCAACAAATATGTAATCTCCAAGAGTAGAAACGTGTTCTAAACCTCAGCCCAGTTGCTGTATCTCAGCTTGGTCAACTTGCCTTGCCTGCTTCACCCAGACTTTTCCCACTCAAATAAGGGCAAGGCAAGGGCCTGTGTAGAAGGATGAAAACATCATTCCATGGCATAACCGTGTTTTTATGTTGTTGACCTAATTGACATCATAACTTACAGACCACTGCAGCAATCCAAATTGTAAATGTTGCCAGTTGACAAACCACTTGAAAAATTTAAAGGTATACAGTGAAAAACAAAACAAGTGATTTCAATTTGACATCACCTCTCACTATGAAAATTGTAAGTTTAAATCCCTAAATGAGTGAGTAATTTTGTTTTTAGGATTTGCGAAGAAGTAGTTAACAGTATGGACTTTGGATGCATGACAAAATGTCTATTAGATTTACAAGCTAAGCTTTTTGTCATATTTCTGGATGATTTCTTTTCTCAGGCCAATTTTGAGGCTTGAAGGGAGGAATGGCCTTTATCAAAGTCACCTTGTTTAACAGAATCTGGCAGTACCAGCTTCTCTGCAGGTGTCAAGATGAGGTCAGCTCCAAAGATAATAACATAACATGGAATTAAAACAAAATTCATTTTGGTTTATATTTGTCTCCTTTCTGAAGTCTCCTAATTATGAGCAGAGTTATAAATAAGAAATGGTTTTAAAAACATATTTGTTTAATAAGGCCCACTAATAACCTGTGCAGAGATTTTAGGAGGGCATATGAGTCATTAACTCTTGTTATGAGTTAACAGTAATTAGCAGAATAATTCTTACACATATTTCCATACATAGTAACAATAAATTATAAAGTTGCTTGCTAAATTGGTTCGTAAGGTTGGTGTGAACCACACCAAATAAATCATCATCTATTGTTAAAGCACTGCTAAGTTTAAGGAACATATGGAGAAATCAAAGACATAAAACATCTCTCTCTAAGCTTCATACTCAATCTGTCATCTATTTTCTAGACACTTGTTTATAAAACACTACACTGCATATAGCTATAAATCAGAATAGACCCTGACCCCTAGGTATTTATAGTCTTGTAAAAGGGATAAGGCCAATTACTAAGTAGCTATAAAGCTGAGATAGCTAAGGTAAATGCTTGAGTAAGATACCAAAAATATATGTTACAGGAGTTTGAGGAAGTTAAGAGGAGAGAGAATTTCACATGGATGGAAGCTCAAACTCAACATGCCTCAAACCATGCTGATCCCCTCCCTCCCTCATGCATTTACTTTCCGCTACCTTCAAAGAAATTATAGTGCTACATATATGCCAGACACTGGACTATGTTGATGATAGAACAATGAATAAAATACAATCCCTGCACTTCAGGAACCTTCTCTCTAGTCCTCATCCCCACTTCTCACCTATATATTTACCCATAAGTTACTGAAAAGTAGAAGGAAAGAGAAAAGTGCAACTCGGGTTGGACATGAATTACTGAAAACTCCATAGCCTGCAATAATAAACTTCAGGTCTGAGGTTTCTAATCTGTTTGGTCTACAATGTCTCTGGCCCAGTCGTTATCAGTGTTATTTCACTATCTTCTTACAGAGAGAAGTGCTATCTCAGGATGTATGAGAAAAAAGACACTAACACTAGAATTCTCACATTATCAGAACCAGTTTCCCCACTCTTATTCTGTTGTGTGTTGCTACAATCCAGCTTTGGAGCATGAACTCTCAGACTCCCACTTTATTCCTTCCAGTGAAATTAAAGAAATGCAACTCATCAAACATTTGGCAGCTTAATATCTAACCCTCACATTTCAGGGTCTCCTTTGATGTTGTAAGAGAAGCGGATGGTTCCGTATGAGACAGCAAGATAGAGAGGTGCATGTTTTTACCTTTAATTTAACTGTCTCTCAATGTGATCAGCTTACCTAAATTTTAGGCTTTTTCTAAACTAGAAAGATTTTATTGTTACAAAGTAATGTCTGAAATGAATGATTGAAAGAAGATACTCACTTTGTGAGAAGTGTATTAAATCCAAATCTTGAATCTATCACAAAATTATTCTGTAATTTAAATTAAGAGTTTCAATTAAAACATGCAAAGGACATTTTTGTTCTATTTGGAAGTGTTTAAAACTTATCGGGACTATTATCCTTCAATTCTGGGCATTATATTTTAAGAAGAAACTGAACAAATACAAATATAACCAGAAGAAAATCACCAGGTTGGTGAAGAAATACGAAACCATATGAAACAGAGATGTGTTGAAGTAACTGGGGAAGTTTATGTTGGAGAAAATGAATATTCAGGAGGGAGAGGATGATTATGTCAAAATGCTACTCAAAAAAAGAGGATTATATCTGTGTAATACTTGAACTTTACCTATTGGATTTAAAATAAACCCAGTGGATAAAAGTTCTAGGTAAGGAAACACTAGGTAATGAAGAAAAAATTTAAAGCCAAAAAATTAAATTTTGAATTTCTCTAAAAAAGAAAGGATTGCCTTAGAAGGTGAATTCCCTATTACTACAGGTTCAAAGAAGGTTTACAATTACCTAGTGGTCAGTACTGTAAAATTGATTCCAACACTGGATCACTGAGAAGGCCAGGTGGCTACTGGGCTTATTTGCAACTAGTGACTCTATTGTTATCCTAATTTTGACTATAAGGACAGAGTTCTTAGAAAAGTGAGAAAAAGCTTCCAAATAATGCATTTCACTCATAGAAATAGAAAGATCACTAACACTACAATTATAAATGACATTCATTTTCCCACTCTCTCAAAATAAATTATTTCAACTGATTTTTCTGTCATCTTAAAGGATTAAAGGAAAATGTTAAGTAGAAAAATGGGTAGGAATAAAATAGTACACAATTATGTTTGAATTGATTCCCAGTTTTGTCAGTGCTTCATGAAACTGAACTAAAAGAGGTCCTGGAAATGAGGATTTCATCCAATGAGTTTTTACAGAGCAAGTTGAAAAAGCACATGGGAGGACAGTTGAAAAGTTTTAGGTTGACTTAAGAAAAAAGAAAAGAAAACAAGCCTGAACATACACGAAACTACAAAGTAAGAAGTGGTGTTGGAGAAGCAATTTTAACTTTTTTCTTATTTGTTCATAATATTTGAAATTTGTCCCAATAACTTTGTATTACTCTTTAAAGGCATATTAATTTTTTACATATAGCTAACAGATGACCAATACATCTTCAGTACTCAATAAATATGAATGAGACTTATTATAGAAGTTCTCAAAATATATTCATATCCTTTTGAACAGAATTTTACCTTAACTATGACTTAATTTTGGAGTATACTGTAAGGATGTTAATGCAAGCTTTAAAAAAAATAAGAACTAACAACAAAGAATTATAAATTGTATGACTTCTCCTCTATCATTCTTTTCATAATTAAATCATTTCATGGATTTTTTTTTTTTTCAATTTATTTCTCCCATCTCCATTTCTCGGTCATTTGATTTTGATTTGTTAATGACTGCTGTAGTTTAGCTATGAAGAGAGTTTTGTTTTATTTGGTCTTAGGCTCCCAGATGATGGATTAGTGGTTCTTAGATACACTGTTTTAAAACGTCTTGTCAAAAATACGCTTTGCTCAAACTTGCATTTGAAACTAAGGAGGCCACAGCAGGACAGCTTTTGTTTCACTTACCTCAGTGAGTGCCACTACAGCTACGTGAGGGACTCTTCTAGTTCTCACATCTATAAAGTAAAGATGTGTTGGTAACAGAATAGGCAACTGCCTGAATTAATAATGACCCTTACACTTTTATCACTTTTTAAACTTTTATTGCTTTTTAATAAAAGGTAATCTTAAGTCTAACTTTTTACATACACCTATACCTATTTCGAGGCTGAATTGCCCATTTCTGTGAAATCAAAGATCTAAGCATTCACTAAATTATGACTACTGTAGATTTCATTTTCACTTTCACCACCAGAAGAGGGAAAACGAAAAGGAAAGAAAAAAGAAGGGTTGGAGGTGTGCACGATGCTTCTTTTCATGTCCGTGATAAAAAACGTATCGAATAGTTTAATTTGCTTGTGTTTTAAAACAAATTTGCCTTTTCTCACTGTGGTGTGGTTGGAGCACCCATAGGTGTAGACCTGGATTCTAATCATGATGTGCCTGTTCTGCATCCAGCACAGTGCTAGACACTTACACACATACACACACACACACACACACACACACACACACACACACCACTCCACACTTAATCCTTCAAACAATCCTATAAGGAAGACAATGTAGCCCCATTTTTGAAGTTAAAAGTGATTTGTTTGGAGAATTTAAATAATGAGCTTATTACCAGAAATTCACAGCCTGACCAACATTTTGAACAGATTTCTTCTGACTGTAAGCCCCACATGCATGCAACTGAGGTCTGGCAGGCCCGCAGGTCTTGCAAGCACTGGGTGGGGACATCCTGCTCATGAGTGTGGAGATGGCCATTCTCCTCAGCAGCAGTTTCTCACCCCTGTGGCCTCTTCCAATACATTGGAAGCTTTTGCACTTTAGAAAGCAGATGTGCCCCACACACTGATCCACAGACACACCCTTCCTCTTCATTGTGCCTCTGTGCCTTGGGGGCCCCGTCCCATTCCAATGAATGCCATGTCACTGTCTGAAAGTCTTGCACACTTTCAGAGCAGTATTCAGGAAGAACTGGCACAAGCTTATTATGAGTCCTAACTCACTCACTGGAACCAATCCTAGCATTCCAAACCTATTTCTATGGATTTCAAATCTGAGACAGAAGATTCAAGTCTTTGGCTCTACTCTCCCTCCCAGCTCCTCCCCTAGTCCTAAGAAGGGCTCTTCTCTGCCTTTCAGAAGGCAATTGACTTAGTGACTCATCCAACTCACTCTATAGTTCCTAGTAAAACCATCTGGCCTCTGGTATTTTAAGCTTTGCTTTCAGTATTTTCAAGAAAATCACTTCCTCACTCAACAAAGTCAGAATTTTTCAAATCAAAAGTACTTGCTTTTAGACTATGACTTTTTGAAGAACTAAAAATATTGTACTTGTTTTAAAACTGAAAGCATTTTTTTTTTGTCTAGGGTTTTCTGAAAGAATGAATACCTCACTTTCAGTCTAGGGAGAGGCACAGGATAATCAGGGAACAAAAAACGTAGCTACAGGAAGTAAGGACATTGGATGGATATTATCAAAACCGGTTATCTTGATATTCTGGAATTTCCTTGTCCATTTTTAAAAGTACGATTTAAAATATTTAAAAAGTAAAATTCAAATTATTAAATATAGTTTTTATTTTTTGTTTGGTATGACTTAAAGAATCAGAACATTTTAAGATGATTTAAAGTAGTAACTCCACGACATCATCTCACAGCCTTTGAATCAGCATCTACGGGAGCTACGTAGAAATGATTGCCTTAAAAACTATGAAGACATATTGGTCACAAAATACCTCAAACTGGGTCATCTAAAGTTTTAGATGCTTCTCTTTTTTCATTTCTCAGAAAATTTATGAAAAATGTAAGTTGCAAACTTTAGGCTGTTGGCAACAATTATACAGATACATAAAATGGTAATTGTTCTATCAATACGTTCAGTAGCAGAACTATTGAAGATACATATTTCAATTAAAAAAATCTATTTAAAAACATTTATATTGTTCTAAAATTGACTGTGTTGATATTCATACTATCACTCTTTCCTGTAATGTCTGTTTACAAATACAATCTGTATAACAGGCACTATTTCATTCAACCATATTTATTGATACTTGCTATGTGTTAAACATTTTTTTCAGAAGATGTAATTGTATTTGTAAATGAAACAGAAAAAAAAAATTATTGACCATAGGAAATTTGCAAGGTAGTGAAGGATGAACAGTGAACAAATAAATTAGTAAAGCATGCCACATGGTAGATAGCCATTACAGCTACTAGACCTGGACGACTGGGTTCCTGCTCTGCGCTCCCCATTTTAGAAACACCTGTTCTGTCCCATCACTGGCCATGCACCTCCTGTCTGGGCAAGCAGTCTGCAGGATCAAAGGTATGTGCCCGTATGGATCCCCAAAGACTGGGATGTCTGCAGGTATGTACCTGTGTATTACTATCAGAGGAAACTGAGGTAAAAAGCATGTAAGGCTTAGGTTTTCTTTTGCAAAATCCATGTAAACATCAGAACGTGAATCTAGGTTATTTTTATTGAATGGACTATTTTATATCTCTGTAGGGCTAGAAATTAACTTTTTTTTTGACACCGAGTTTCACTCTTGTCACCTAGGCTGGGAGGAGTGCAATGGTGTGATCTTGGCTCACTGCAACCTTCCATCTCCTGGGTTCAAGTGATTCTCCTGTCTCAACCTCCCAAGTAGCTGGGATTACAGGCACACGCCACTACACCCAGCTAATTTTTGTATTTTTAGTAGAGACAGGGTTTTATCATGTTGGCCAGGCTGATCTTGAACTCCTGACCTCAAGTGATCCATCTGCCTTGGCCTCCAAGGTGCTGGTACTACAGGCATGAACCACCGTGCCCAGCCCCTAGAAATTAACTTATAGAAAAATCATAGTAGTTAAAATAATTAATGTCCTTTAGAATGCAAGTGAATTTTATCTGGTAGAGTTTCAATTGATAGCTCCCTTGTAGAAAAGATAATCCCAAACTTTTATTTTATTTTATTTTATTTTATTTTATTTTATTTTATTTTTTGAGATGAAGTCTCGGTCTGCTGCCCAGGCTGGAGTGCTATGGAGCAATCTCAGTTCACTGCAACCTCCGCCTCCTGGGCTCAAATAATTCTCCTGCCTCACCCACCTGAGTAGCTGGGATTACAGGCGTGTACCACCAGGCCTGGCTAATTTTTAGTAGAGATGGAGTTTCATCATATTGACCAGGCTGGTCTCAAACCCCTGACCTAGTGATCTACCCACTTCGGCCTCCCAATGTCCTGGGATTACAGGTGTAAACCACTACATCCAGTCAACCCCAAACATTTTATTGCCCTGGAGAATATGTACTAGTTTTGCATCTATTACTTATTTCATTTTAGCTCTACTGACTGTATGTATATATGTATGTCTATATATACATACACACATTTATATATCTTTTCAGATTTTTGAGATTCCCTTTTGAACTCCTCTGAACATCTCATTGATTAATAAGATCTCAATATTCATCCCCCATTAACTAATGCATTTAATGAATCTTTGATACAAGTTTATTTTTATTTTCATCCAAGCCATAATGAAAATCATTTCTTTTAATTTTTGAAATATGTAAGTGAGGAAGGATTTAAAATTTAAAATAGAATGGAGGGTGATGCTTTCACTAGTAAGGTGATGTTTGCACAAAGGCTGAAGAAGATGAGAGAGTAACCTAGGATGAGACTGCTCCAACTGGAAAGAAAACCAAATCCTAGGAGAGAAGATAGGAATCACGGAGAAAAAACTAATTCTCTTCTTCCTCTCACAACCTAAGAAAACCCGTCTACAACGTGGGGTTTGAAAGCACATCAGACACAGCAAGGAAACGTTGTATGGGCGTCAGCTGTAGACATTTGGAGTGTATATTATTCAAAAGTAGGATACGTCTGTGGGGACACTACTGCCAAAGAAATCGCTGACCTTGGAGGATGGGAGAAAAGGATTCCCTAATGAGATAACAAAGAACATGCAGAAAAATTTGCAGACAATGGGCAAGTTAATCATGCTGCAATGTGGATATCTCCTGCCTGGTTATTTTGAATTACAATTATAATAAGAATAATTTTTTAACAATTTTGTCTAAGTCATGAAAACAAGAAATATTAAAAAATCAGTAGTCTTAACACATCACCTATTTGAATAATCATGTCTACTAGCCAGCAGAGATATTATAATTTTCTTTCTAATAGAGTTTTGTCTATAATCTTGTAATGTAATAGAAAATATTCAGAATTCAGATACCTGAACCTGGTCCCTAAATCATCAAGACCAAGATAGTCAGTGTTTTAGTCCATTTTCTGTTGCTATGACATAATACCACAGACTGGGTGAATAATGAAGAATGGTTTATTTGGTTCATAGTCCTGGAGGCTGGGAAGGGCAAGCACAGCCTTGGCATCTGGCAGAAGGCACAAGTGAGACCATGGGGCAGGGAGGAAATGGAGCCAAACTCATCTTTTTTTTTTTTTTTTTTCCCCCCTGAGTCGGAATCTTGCTCTTGTTGCCCAGGTTGGAGTGCAATGGTGCAATCTTGGCTCACTGCAACCTCCACCTCCCTAATCCAAGCAATTCTCCTGCCTCAGCCTCCTGAGTGACTGGGACTATAGACTCCTGGCTCATTTTTGTACTTTTAGTAGAGACGGGGTTTCACCATGTTGGCCAGGATGGTCTCAATCTCCTGATCTTGTGATCCACCTGTCTCAGCCTCCCAAAGTGCTGGGATTATAGGTGTGAGCCACTGTGCCCGGCTAAAACTCATCCTTTTTATGAGGGACTGACTCCCATGTCGAGGGCAGTAATTCAGTTATGCAGGCTGAGGCCTCATGGCCTAACCACCTCTTGTAAGTCCCACCTCTCAACACTACTGTACTGGAGACTGATATAGTTTGGACATTTGTCCCCACCCAAATGTCATGTTAAAATGTAATCCCCAATTTGGGAGGTGGGACTTGGTAGGAAGCATTTGGGTCATGAGGGAAGATCCCCATAGCTTGACACTGTCCCCTCAGGAGTGAAAGATTTCTCGGGAGATGCAGTTGTTTAAAGTGTATGGCACCCTCTGATCCTGCCTTATGCCATGTGATATGCCTGCTCCCTCTTTGCTTTCCCCCATAGTCAGAAGTTTCCCAAGGCCTCCCCAGAAGCTGAGCAGATGCCAGTGCCATGCTTGCTATACAGTCTGCAGAACCTTGAGCCAATTAAACTCCTTATCTTTATAAATTACCCAATCTCAAACTCCTGACTTCAAGTGATCCATTTGCCTCGGCTTCCCAAAGTGCTGGGATGACAGTCATGAGCCACCACACCCAGCCCAGCCTGGCCAACATGGTGAAACCGCGTCTCTACTAAAAACGCAAGAATTAGCCAAGCGTGGTAGTGGGTGCCTGTAATCCCAGCTACTTGGGAGGCTGAGGCAGGAGAATCACTGGAACCGGGAGGCAGAGGTTGCAGTGAGCTAAGATGATGCTACTGCAGTTCAGCCTGAGCAACAGAGCGAGCCTCTGTCTCAAAAAGAAAAATGAAATAAAAAGTAAAAATTACCCAGTATCAGGTATTTCTTTATAACAATCCAAGGATGGCCTAATAGAAGGACTAAGTTTCCAAGGTCTGAACTTTAAAAGACACATTCAAACCACAGTAGGTAGTTAGGTTAATTCACCGTATTATATTTTAGGAGGCATAGAGGGAGTTGTAAATTATAAAAATAACTGAAAAAAAGAGGATTTCCACTTAAAGATTTAGTGTCTATAACAGTTGAATGGAGCAGTTACCATCTTGCTTTTTATTTTGCTACAGACATGAACAAGACTCAGATGTAAGAAAGTTGATTTATGCATACAAAGCAGTTAATTTTTATTTCTTGTCACTACAGAAATGTTCTAAAATCCTGCTTATGAATGTCAAACCACATATAAAAATAAAATAAAAATTTCATCAGCAAATAATTCATTTCACATACTTTTGAAAGTAGACAGGGGGAGGGTGTCTGACCAGTTTTCACTCTTATATTTGAGCTCTCTTGTGTGAGAGACACCGGTCTGACATTTTAAGACATGGGCCAGAGGATGCGGACACAGACTGTTTTGAAATCTTTGTCTGTGTGTCTCTGCCTTTCCTTTAAATGTGTATTTGTTTGGAGCAGTGTAATAGGTGACTGCATAAATGAATGAAGCAGCATTTACTTTCAGGTTCACAAGCAGAGTCAGAGTGTCCTATATCATTTTCCTAATCAGCATTTCTAGCCAGCTTCCAACAAAAGTAGACTCTTGCCCTCTTCCAGAAGACAGCAAAGGATGCGAAAGACAGTAAGGTGTACAAAGAATGCTTTAGCATATTGCATAAAATACTATCATAATAATTACCGTGAGAACTTGCACCTGACCTCCTCTCAGCTATACAGACATGGGTGCTCATCTCCAAGATGTTTCAGAGTCTAGTAAGCAGGAAAGATGAGGCAAATGATCAGAACAACATAAACTTCATTCATGCATTCATGGCTGCCCTTAATGGTCAGGGTCATGAATGCATCATAGCAGCTGGAAGATGACCTGCAAAAAAAAAAAAAAAAAAAAAAAAAAAAGCCACCAAATGATGCTCTCAGGAAGTAAAAGAAATAGTTAAGGGAAGCAAAGGGATAAAACTATTAATAGTAAGAAAAAGAAGCTCTGCTGCTGCCTTTACATGTCTCAAAATTTGAGAATAATCTATATACAATTTGGAAGTTTGGAGATGCAGTCAGTATACCAGCAAGCAAGTTGGCTGTAGATGTCTGGTGGATGGAATGGAGATTTAATTTCAGGAAACCTCAGAGAAGTTTTAAGACTGCTGGAGTGAAAGAACCCCTTTGACCTACAGGGATTCACAAAAATGTGTCATTGGGCAAAATGTCAGAAATAAGGGGAAAAAATCTACTAAGCTAACACTACACTTCCTGGTTTAAAAATAGCAAAACTTACTTAGTCTAAGTAAAGTCCAGATTATATGCTGAGGGGCAACTCACAACTATTACCTAGTGTAGTGTTACGAATATTTCTACGTAAAACCAAATATCCACAACATTTTTGATCTGGGTCTTTTGGGGCATCAATGAAAGAAAGAAAGAGAGAGAGTGTGTGTGTATACAATCAATAGAAGAGAATTATTTTTGTTAATGTCCTTGTATTTTGAACATTCTGATTTTGATTTACCAAAAGAATTGGTAAATTTGGAGGAAAGAATAACCATCTTCAAAATTCATTCTTTTAAATTACTGTCCTTTTCTATACATCATTCTTAAGTATAGTTTATCCAATTTATTTTTATCAAATACCTACTCTGCCCCAGGCTCTGAACACAGAGGACAGAGTAATAAAATAAAGCAAGAAAAGTATTAAAAAGTATTCTCATGGAGTTTGCATTCTATAAGGGTAGAAGAAGGATAAAAAAGTATATAAAATGGGAGGTAGAGATTAAGTTCCTTGAGAAAGAAAATAGTAGGATAATGAGAAGAGTGGTGGGAATTGCCCCTGTTCTCCCTATGGGAGAGCAACGTGATATCAGCAGACTATGGTTAGGGGAGATTCCTCTAAGGTGAGATATGACCCAAATTTTGAAGGAAGAAAGAGAAAAGGCCACAGGGATATCCGACTGTAATGGCTTTTTTGAGGTGTCAGCTTGGCAAAGCTACAGTTCCCAGCTATTCAAACGCTAATCTAGATGTTGCTATAAAGTTATTTTGCCCATTAATTAAAGTCCCTAGTCAGTTGATTTCAGTAAGGCATACTATCTTGGAAAATAATGGTGGGCTCAACTTAATTGGTTGAAAGGCCTTTAAAGTAGGACTCAGACTTCCCAGAGAGAGAGAAAAAAAAAAAGTCTGCCCGTAAACAACAGCTTCAGCTCATGCCTATGGAATTCCATCAGGCTTATCATGCTCCCTTCCTGGCCGCCTGCCTGCCCTACAATGCTAAGACTGGCTTAGCCAAGCCCCTCAAGTACCAATCCCTTGTAATAAAAGTTTTATGTCCTATAGGTTCTATCTCTCATTGAACTCTGGCTGATACACTGGAGAAGAGCATTCCAGGCATAAGGAACAGCGGGCTCTGAGTTAAGAAGTTGCCTGGCAGGTCCAGAAGACAGAACGGAGGCCAGTGTGGCTTCAGCAAAGGGAACAGAAAGGAATGGTGGGAGTAATAAATAATTTTGTTCTGGACACAGTAGACACCTACGTGGAGGTGCCAAATGGGCTTTTGGATAGATCAGTCAGAGTTTGGGGTAGTTTCTGGACTACAGATATAAATTTCAGTTTTTACGTCCTGCTATCTTATTCAAACCCTCCAACAGTAGCAACCCAATTTCCTGTAGATAATGCCAATCATCCCAATAACTTCAGGAAGTCAAGTAAATTTTTTTTTGTAAAATGTGATGCCATTCAAACTAAGGTATTCAACAAGCAACACACTCAATGCCAAAACCTCTAATCTTTCTGAAAATGAGGCAAGACATAAAAATACATTAAATATCAAGATGTTATGACACTTTTCTACAAGACTAGAATATGGGGCAAGTATAAAACATAGATTATAAGCTTTCCATATAATAAAAATGTGCTTCATATATATATATATGGTTATGCTTAAACGATACATTACCATTAGGAAACAGATGAGGAATAAAACATTTTTTTCAGTTTTATAATTGCCCTAAACTTTTTTTTAATGCAGATATATGGGCTTCAAAAAAGTTGGCTTGAAATGAAAAAAAAAAAAGCATGTTTATACTTAACTCCTTTGTGAAAATGTTTTAAGGTAGCTAATTCTTTAGGAAACACAGCATGGTCCACTGCCAGTTAGAATGAATTAATGCATCCTTTTCCCCAGGAAATATCTCACACCTGTTTCTAATATTTGTTCCTTTGGACTAATTCCATGCACTTGGTTCACTGATTTCTCCTTTTTAGGTCTGCCTAGTCAAAAAGAGTAGAGCATAACTACTAAACCCAGGTGGTCTAGAAATTTCATCACTGTTGAATTGTGGTTGACCCTAGTGGGTGGGGGTGGATATGTTGTTTAACAAAACACACCACCCACCTTCTTTAAAGACAGAAACCACACAGTCTTACTTTCCCCATCCACATAGGTGGCTAGTAAGATACAAACATTAAGGTTGCTTCTTCAAAGAAAATGATATAGCAATTTTTAACATAAATGTGAACTGTTATACACCAAGAAAAGCAGGTGGTGATACATCCTTTTGTAGTTCTGAAATTCAACTAAAGACAATCTGAAAAAAAAAAAGTGCTGGACATTTGAATGAATTTATCCTAATAATGTAATGAAGTTATATCTCCATTTCTGTAGTAAATTTTTGTCATTTGATTGAAAACCATGAATGCAGAAATAAATTGGATCTTGGATTCATTCATGCATGCAGGCAAAAAAACATTTATTCAATGTTTGTTTTTGAAAGATAGGATCCTTGCTTTTATAAGACCACATCTCATCAGAAAAGCAGCTAAAATCACTGTAGATATACAGCTGTTGTTAGGCAAGAGTTTGCAGAGAGAGTTTGCTACTGAATCACAAAGAAGGGAGAACCTTGTGATATAGGAAAATCAGGGATAATATTCCAGGAGATTTAACCTAAGTTGAGCCTTGGGACCAGTAGAAGCTAGTTAAGAGCAGAAGTGGAGAGTTTTCCATGGTGAAGATAAAATCTGTAAGGTCAGAAATAGTGATTGCGTTCAGGGGATTTTAGGCAGTTCTGTGAGACTGGCATCTGGCCATTTGTGGAAATGGGTGGCACCTGGTAAGAGATGATAGCTGGGTGGGCAGGTATTTAATCATAAGTTTATCATACCTACTCTTGATTATTTGGATTTTGTCTAAAGGCTTGTTTAGCCACTGAAAGATTTCACCCTGTATGGTCAAATGCTTGCATACACATTTTCGACAGGTGCTTCTGGAAGCCTTGCATTGATTGGGAGCATGTCAGGTTGGAGATAGGACAGATACGGAGTAAGCATCATAAATAAGATAGTGGTTGTGGGAATAAAAGGAAAGAGGTGAATTTAGGAAATATGTAAAGGAAACTTCAAAGAGTTTTATGACATGTTTCCAAGTATAACCAGGTATATTAGCAAAGTTTGGGCTGACATAACAAAAAATACAGACTGGGTGACTTAACCAACAGAAGCTTGTTTCTCAAAGTTCTGGAGATTGGACGTCCAAGACCAAGGCATCAGCAAGTTTCTGTTTTTCCTGAAGCTTCTCTTTTTGGCTTATGGATGACTGCATTTTCGCTGTGTCCTCACATGGCTTTTTCTCTGTGCACACTCCTGGCATCTCTTCCTCTTCTTATAAGGCCACCAATCCCATTGGATTAGAGCCCCACCCCTATCATGTAATTTAACCTTAAATTCCTTTTTAAGGGCTCTATTTACAAATACAGTCACACTGGGGTTAGGGCTTACACATAAGAACTTTGGGGGACAAAATTCTATCCAGTACTAAATGAGGACAGTTCTCAAATGCTAGAGAGTATGAATCCATGATTAGATTTCTGAGGATATGAAGATGACAATCACATGGCTCTAAAATCTTGTTGAGAGCCTCTACATCTTTTCCCCATCCTCCAGATAACCAATAAGAATTTGAGGTCTGGAGAGTGCAGAGTCACAGGAAGGGACAGCCTGTGTTCCTGGATGAAGACAGGAAAAGCAGGGCGCTTACCTTCCTGTACTGAGCTGTGACAGAAGCGAGGGGAGAGACACTATTTTTAAAATATGTTTAAACATAGTTATATTGAATACACTAATACTGAATTTGAATGAAATGACTAAAATAACTACATAAACTATAAATCTCAGTGGTGAGGGTAATTCACAATCAGTTAAGTCATTCTGCCACCGGAAGTGATTTTTTAAAACATAATTACCCTTTATTTCAACCACATATACATCCACTGCAAGAGTTAAATTAGACCACTGATGCTAATAATCTAAAACTATAATCTTTGTTACCTTAGTTACCTTAAAAGAACATGTAGTTTAGTACTAGGAATTCAAGAATAATATTTTAGGACCTTTGATCAGAATTTTTCAATGCTTGTGATACTACTTTGGTATACATAAAAGTTCAAGTAAGACTGAGAAAGAAGAATGTTTCTTTTTTCCCTTGAAGACAGGATCTGAGAAATACTCCAGTGAGCTAGCTGTCTTTTTAAGTTTTATTTTATTTTTAATTGACAAAAATAACTGTCAATTATTTTGCCCCATATTTATGGGGTACAATATGATGTTCCCATGCATTTATACATTGTGCAATTATCAAATCATTGTAATTAGAAAATTTATTACCCTAAACATTTACCATTTATTGTGGTGAGAACTTTCAAAATCTTCTCTTCTATACAGGAACTAGCTAGACATCAAGATATTACCAATACATGACTCTCTTATGTTAGCAACAAACCAAATTTGAAAAGCCTCAGCCAATGTTACAAAAACAAAACATTTAGAGTAATATTTTTAAATTTTTGAAAATTTCTTTAGTTGTAATATAATTGACAAATTATATTTGTATGTACTTATGGGATATAAGGTGATATAATCTAGGAATGCAAAATAGAATAATTAAATCAAGTGAATTAACATAGCAATCATCTCACATACATTTTTGTGGTGAGAACATTTGAAATTTAATCTCTTAACAATTTTTAAATGTACTAGATTGTTTACTGTATTTACTATGCTGCACAATATGCATTTGTAGTAATATTTATGAATATCAGCATATTCGATTTATATCACCTATAAATAATCATCTTTGAAATGATAAAAGTGGGTTCTACCTGTGGTTCTTCTCTGACATGAGAAGTTGCAGGTGCATATGAGATGCCTACTGACTTTTCTTCTCAAAGTATTCTTTAGAAGCAGTGAGATTTGGCTTGGTTGTATAAAAACTCAATTTCTGGTTTGCCAGGCAGACTTCTTTGTGGATATCCACCAACTGGAATGCCCTCACCAAGAAGGCAGTCTCTCCCATGCTTCTGCCACTGGCAGATCATTGACACTCAAATACTTGATGATTTCCATTGAGGGCCAATTATGTAAAGACCTGTTAGTGGAAGACCAGGACTTCCTAACAGTACATCCTAGTCTCAGGAAATCTATTTATTTAAATCTGACAAGAGTACAATGCTCATGTGGCCCAAACTGCCTTTCTTTGATGTTTATATCTAGACATGATGGTTATAGTGAGAATCCACTGAAATTGCAACAACTTCACAGTTCACATTATGAGATGCATTGGCTTTTGCACTCAAAGCAATCATTTCTGTAGGACACACAAAGGTGAATGCCAAAGGATAAGAGAAGAGAATCAAATATTTTTTTAAGTCAAGCCTAACGTCAAGGCTTAGTTCTTTGAACTTTTCCCTGACAATGGCAATATATTTAAAACAGTAGGTTTCTGAGGAACGTATTCATTCATTCATGCAATTGAAGAACGTAGCAAATGTGAATTGAGAAACTTCACTGTGCCAGCTTTGTGCAGAAAAAGGTTTTAAGTAATGAAAGTGTTTGTTCCTGCTGCCTTTTGTTCTGAACAGTTATACTAAGTAGATAGTGGAGAGCAAATCAAACTACCAACCACTTTTATTCTAAGAAGAGACATTGAAGGGGCCAGCTGCTATATGCATTGTTGATCTTCCCCATGTGTACTATGTTCTGACAAAATGTGAGGAATATTAAATATCATACCCTATGTCACAAAAATATTTCCTGATAGTTCAGAATAATGGAGAAACAATTCATTCTGAGACATACCAAGACAAATTTATGCTCAATTTTTAAAATTTAAGTTTTCTTTTAAAAAATTAAAATTAAAAAATTAAAAGCAATAAGCAAGCATGGAAACTAATGAAATAATATGACATTTTACAGAGAAATTTCCCCATAAGTCTCCTTTCCTCGTGTAAAGATAACATCAGACAGCTAAACATTCCAAAAATGCTAAAATGCTTGAAGCTTTGGTCTTACAAATGCCTAGAATTTGTCACCCTTTTAAGTAAGAAAGATTTTAGAGATTAACTGTGTCCCCACATCCCATCTTATTTTTCTTATTTGTAAAAGATGAAACATTCCCTAAACCCATCCAAAAATGCTGGCAAAATTCAAACAAAAAACCCGAGTTATCTGCCTCTCAGCCAAAAACTCTCTCTGCCTAATTATGATTTCCTTTAGTAAAGTATTTCTAAATGTTTTTTTCAGCTTATCATTTCTACCAATCTCATCCAAAATATTTATGTCAACATAGCATTATCAAAAAGTAATCTGATTTTACATTATCCAAAAAATAATTCACAAACTATATGCAAACTTTAACTTTTGTAGAATATAATCCCATCATTTAACTGGGTCTTACAAATATATCCCTGTTAGTCCGAGCTTGCAATATGCATTTTATAGAAAAGAGGCAATCATCACCCAATGGCTATGTCCACAGAATGCCAAGGAAAAAAATAGGACAAATTTGGCAAGTCTTGCTAGACACAATGAGACAAAAACTTTGTGATGAGCCAATTTCAGAAAGAAAATAATGTAGTGCTAGAGAAAGATGTACATAAAGAAACACTGAGGCCAGAGTTTTCTGAGATGTGTAATTACTGTTTAAAGAAAAGCTCTGTTGTGTATTTGCCCTGTGCGTAGACTAGGTTTAAGAACTGGTAATGTGTTAACATAATCAGCAGTTTGAATTAATTGCCAGAGTTGAATTATCTGACTAGGCATCTTTTCAGGAGCCTTATCCTCTGCTAAAGAGAATAATCTTCATAGATGGTGGAAGTGCAACACTCAGGTAAATGACTATGGGCATCTATTTCTCTGCCCTAGAATCTCCACAAAAGTTAGTTTTCGTTCTAAGGTGGTCGGAGTATTTTCAGTTAAAGCTTTAAAAATTCATTATGTGTAGGATATTTTATTTCACACAGGGAAAGAATAGAATCATTTAATGGTAATGGATTAGTCTTCAATACATCAGTATGTATTCATGTTTAGCTAAACATATATATATGGCTACATATAGAAATATGCATAAAAATGAGTATATACATAGGTTAGTATATAAACATGTATTTTTATTCTTCCTCAGCCCTAAAATCAATGATACCCCAGTAGCAAAGAGCATACCTATCCCTGGCTCCAGGTTTCTTATTCTCCAAAAAAGAAACCAGGATTTCTTAGAGTAATGCTGATTTGAAGATTGGGGGAAAAAGATACAAGATCAGCCTAGAGCATTTTGTAGTGTTAGAAAGAAGCACTAACAAAATAATTATGGAGGTATGACAAAGGAACACAGAAGTCAACTGAAAGAGCCATCAATGACCAAAGCTGGAACAATTTTAGCAGAAAAATTAAGTACATTGAACTATAACCCAAAGTATGAAATAAATACCCATGAGTTCATAGCATAATAAGTGATTAAAAAAATAAATAAGTGGGGGAAGAATACACAAATGTGCTATGAATGAAAAAGAATCCTACAGACATTCTGCTCTCAAAGAGGTGAAACATAATTCCCCACCCTTTCTGGGTAGGCTATGCATAGTGATTTCCTTTCAAGGAGTAGAGTGTGAAAAGAGGAAAAAGAATAACTTTCCAGTGGAGAAAACTGACCAACAACTATCTCAGCAGGTAATCAAGGTTAACATCAACAGTGGTAAGTCACGTAAATTGTGTGTACACTTGATATGATGTAACGAGAAAGGCACTTTGTGGCATTCAGTGTGACACCTCAGTTGTCTCTCTCCCAAGAACACATAAATCAAGTGTAATCACAAGAAAAACATCAGGCAAACTCCAGTTAAGGGATATTATGCAAAGCATCTGAGCAGTACTCCTGAAAACAGACAAGATTGTCAAAAACAAGATAATTCTGAGAAACAGTCAGAGCCAATAGGAGCCTAAGAAGACACGACAACTAATAGAATGTGCTATCCTGGATGGAACCCTGGATAAAGCACAGTGTTGAATTTAGTTTATTATAGTGTGTCGATATCGGTTCATTAATCGTAACAAATGCACCAAACTCATGTTAGATGTTAATAATAGGGAAAGTTGAACAGGGGTATATGCAAACTCTACTAGCTTCATAATTTTTCTCTAAATCTGAAATCGTGCTAAAATAAAAAGTATAAATACATGTATATATACATGCATATGTATATGCACATACATATGTATATGCATATATACATATATATGGTTTGGAAACTACTGAGCTATGATATGCAATACAGTCTGAAATTTTATTGTATGATAAATTTCATATAATACAAGAACTGTCTGTCTTGTTTATCAGTGTTTCTCTAGTATGTTATACAGCACTTGTCACAGAATTTTTTCTTTATTCTTTGGAGGCATAATCTTGTTCTGTCATCCAGGCTGGAATGCAGTGGCATAATCATAGCTCATGGGAACCTCACACTCTAATAATCTTCCTATCTCAGCCTCCTGAGTATCTGGGACTTCAGGCACATACCATCACACAGTTGGCCTGGCTAATGTTTTCATTTTTTTATAGAGATGGGGTCTTGCTTTGTTGCCCAGAGTAGTCTCAAACTCCTAGCCTCAAGGGAGCCTCCTGCCTCAGCCTTCCAAAGTGCTGGAATTACAGATATGAGCCACTGTGCCTGGCAAAAAAAAAAAAAAACTTTAAAATATACTCACTTAATCAATATAGATACAGAATTATGCATATTTGTGTATTCATGTGTTAGACACACATGTATGTCTTACAGTTTATATGTATATAATTATATTTATATATCATTTTCCTTGTTAAATGTTTCACATATGTAATATTAATTGAATCTGTAATAATTTAGAAATGTGTCCAATTGAAGTCCCCAAATGACCCCCCAATCTGCTTATATCAAGGTTTCAACTTATTTTTTTTTCAAATAATTTGTGCTATTGCAAACAGTAGTTTGCCTTCCAGTGTATAACACTTAACAATGATCACGTGTCACTCAACAAGGGATCATTCATTGTATGTAATGCACTTCCTTGTGGATTTCCTTGAGGCATTTGATCTATTACTTGACTCTAAATTCCTCTGAATGCCTGCAGGCCTAATTTTAGTTGAAGAATGTCATGTTAATTTAGAGAATTGTTTAGAACTAATTAATGTTTACATATGCTTGGTGTAACCTTGAGTCCTATGCTCTTTGTGATTAGTATTCATGTTTGTAAGTGTGCTGGCCAATATATATTATAATTGCCATTTTCCTGAGGCAGTGATTTGAGAATGTTACTTTTTGATCCATGGTCACAGAGATATTCCTGACAGGCACTGAGGGTCTGGATACAGGGAAGGTGTCTCGAATCTCCTGCTCATGGAGGCCAGTAGTACATAGATTCTGGCCATATATGTGCCTCAGCAGTTTAAAAACTCCTGTCACTTTTCATTTGAACTTTCTCTTTTACTGAGGCATGATTGGACCTTTGCCTCTCTCAGTCTCTCTCTTTCTCTCTCTCTCCCCCTCCCTCTCTCTCTCTCTCTCTCTCTCTCTCTCTCTGTCTCTGTCTCTTCCTCTCTATCTTCTTGTTTATACTTTGATAAATGACTACTAGGCTTCTCATACTGTTTTTGATTCTTCAATCGGGTGAAATTAATACACTTAGGAATAGTAATTAATAAATGGGGGTAGGCTGTTTTCAGTTTTTAACTCCTAGTATATTTATTGTTTTATAAGATACACAAGACTTCTCTCTCCATTTATATGATATTCACTAACTAAATCAACTGAAACCATTAACTGCAATACAGTGCTATCACGATATACAGTTATAGCTTCTATTTTATGTGAATAACTTCACAGTTATTTATATTCATGGACGATGAGAAGAAAACATTTTCTAAACTGCTATGGATGGTCTCCCTAATCCACTCACACCTGATCCATGGCATGTGACACAGCTGCTCCTGAATGGGTTCAGATACTTGATAGTTATGTGTATTTCATGGCATCTGTCAGTGACCTGACCAGCTGGGGCTTGTGTGCCAAATGACAGAAAATGTTTGCTGTGTCTTAACATGTGCCTTTTGGGGAAGATCTACTCAACATTTACTCAGCTATTAATAAATTAAATGGACGTTCATTGAATACCTAGTGTACTTAATGCATTATCATGAGTGATACTGAGAGTAATGAAGAAAAACAGAAGATAGCATTTTGATCTCCTTTGTCTAAACACTTAAGGTTCACTTTATTTTATGATTGCATATGTTAACCAAGTAAGCTACTGAAACAAGCAACAACATGGATGAATCCTAAAAACATTATGCCATGTGAATGAAGCCAACACATATTATGAGAAATTTCCAAAGCATGCTGCAAAGTCGAAAAAATTTTAGAGAGAACATTTGTGTATCTACCACCTAATCATAGGATGACTTTTGCATGAAATCCCAGAAGAGGCAATGCTAATCTCTGGTGGCAAAGAGTCAGAAAGGCAGCTGTTTCCAGAGGAGCCATAGCAGGAATTGACTAGAAGGGTCATGAGAAAACTTCCTGAAGTGCTGGGCATGTTCTTTTCATTTAAATATTTTTTTAAATTGGTAGATAAAAGTTTATGTATTTATCATGTATAACATGATGTTTTGAAGTGTTTATGCACTGTAGAAGATTAAATCTAGTTCATCAACCTATACATTGCCTTATATAGTTATCATTTTTGCAGTAAGAACACTTAACATTTACTCTTACCACTTTTCAAAAATGCAGTATATTATTTTTAACTATAGTCACAAGATACAAAATTTCAGTTAGATAAAAGAGCATATATTATTTCTATTTCTTAAGCAAATGTATCCTAAAGATTTGGACATTTCGCTATATGTAACTTTTAAATTAAAGTTATTTTTAAAGTAAGTTCTAATTAACACATACCAAAGTATTTACAAAAAAGCATATTTACCTTTGCATTTATTTAAAAATGCATCAAAAATAAGATGGTACAACACGTATATTAAAACAATAAATGTTAGAAACTACATTATAGGTATAAAGATGTTCTCTGTAAAATTCTTTCAACTTTGCAGTATGTTTTGGAAATTTTTCATATGTTAAAATGGCCTTTTAAAAAATTAAATGATTGTGTTATTATTGAAGCCTACTTTAATTTTTCATATTGACTATTACATTTGCATTTTAAAATTATTATATAAATTTTTATTAGATAGTCTTCAGAAGAGATCTCTAATTGTTACTACTTCATGGCAGAGGTTATAAGAATCAGACAAAAGAAACGCTAAGTTCCCATTTGTATTCAATGTCAGAAACTTAGAATTAGTTGCACCATGAAATGTCACATGGTCCATTTCCCACACGAGTCTTCTACATCAGAAATAATCCTTAGCCATTAATGCTGTAATTCAGGATGCTTGCTAGGCCCCTGTGTTTGCTGCTTCTGACATTAACAGAAATTTAAATCTTTCATAGTTATAACATCTGGGCAGCACCGATGAAATGAAAGATCATTTGGGCATAGAACCTATGCCATGTAACAACATTTACCTTTTTTCAAAATAGAAAGTGCATCACCTGAAAAGAGGATTTTGTTGGATCAAGAATGTTAACTCTCTTCATTATATGCTAATTAAGACCATTAGTTATCAATACCTCTCATTCCATAGAGAGGGTCCCAGTGAATAACTTGCAGCAATTTGTTAGTATAATGCCTCATTCTTTTATCCAACAGACATGCATTGAGGACTTAACTGTGCCAGGCACTTTTCTGAGTGCTAGGATCAGAAGTTCAACTTTCTGCCCTCAGAAAGTTCATAGTTATTTGCTACAGTATGATCAGTGCTGTGATACAAATATGTAGATGGAACACAGAGAAGTCGTCCTTATTGAGCCGTGGGTGAATCAAGAAAGACTTCACAAAGATAGTAATACTTATAAAATATCTTGAGGGGAGACTAGGAGTCTATGAAATGGAGATGGCTCAGAGAAGAGATCCTTCTTAGCACAGTTCAGAGGACATGAAAAAACAAAGTTATGAAAGTATTGTATATTCAAGGAAAATATTTCACTGCTCTTGGGCCACAAAAGCAAGCACATAAGTAGGATGGAGAGATGATGAGCCTGGAGAGACATGCTTGGAAGAAATGAGGTAGGCCTTATATGTTAAGCTAAGGAGTTGGTTTTACACCATGAGAACAATAGGGAGACACTGAACAATTTTGAGTATTTGAGTACTATAAGCAGGAATGTTTATGAATTCTGCCTGACTAGAGCCTAACAGTTATGGCCTCTGGGCATGCAATGCTGCTTTAGACCTCTATCTATCTCTACCTACTGTATTTCATATGATCCTGTGTAATGTTGAACATGGTAACCGGCATAAAGTAAGCAAGATGTATAATTGTAGCTTACATTTATAATAATTATTAACAGCATTTTATATAAACATACATCCATAGAAAGATTTATACTATTTAACTTGGCTCTAGGCTTAGAAAAAAACTGTGTGGTCAACTGAAAACCAGTTATAGCAATAGTAGGTTTTCTAAAATCTATTAGAATCCCTTTCAATAATTGTTATTCAATTTATCTTCAGAGATCTGTATGTTTACATCACATTCAGAGATTCTTAGCAGAATAACGTTCTATTTCCATGACTAGCTATAATGGTTTATTTAAATGGAACAAGTGAATTATGTGTACTTTGCAGCAGAATTGTTCATTGCTAACAGAAATTATATTTTAATATTTACTTCCTAAAATTACTCTCATAACTGAAGTATTTTTTATTAGCTTCAAGTCTCATTGTCAATAGAAGTTTTTAAAACTACATATATCCAACAAATTTTAAAAAACATGTTTGTGAGAAAAAGTTTAAAGTAGAATTGTTATATAATTCACTGAGAAGTAATTCTACTTCTCAGTATATATTCAAAAGAATTAAAAGCAGGAATTCAAACATGTACCACACGTTAATAGCAGCATTATTCATAATAGCCAAGATACTTAATCAACTTAAGTGCCTATCAACAAATAAATGGATAAATATAATGTGGTATATACCTATGAACCTGTGCCCCTAAAGACTTAAGGCCAGTGACTAAATTTTTAGGTTTACAGGATAGTAGATAAGAGATGAAACAACATGCTGAGATACCTAAACTCAAACTCTGGCCAAAGAGTAAGAAGACAGTAACTAACAAAAATTCTTGAGTTTACAGGATAGCAGAAAAGAAACAACCTGGTCAGACACTGAAACTCCCTTTGCTTGTGAGATCAAGAAAAAATTGTGCCAGGTGAAGTGGCTTGCACCTGTGATTCCAGCACTTTGGAAGGCTGAGGCAGGAGAATCGCTTGAGCCCAGGAGTTTGAGTCCAGCCTGGGCAACATAGCAAGACCCTGTCTGTACCACAAAGTAAAACTTAGCTGGGCATCATGGCATGTACCTGTGGTACCAGCTGCTTGAGAGCCTGAGATGAGAGGATTGCTTGAGCCCAGGAATTCGAAGCTGCAGGGAAGCTGTGATCACACCACTGTACTCCAGCCTAGGCTACAGAGTAAAACCGTGTCTAAAAAAAAAAACAAAGATAGAAAAGAAAAGAAGAAACAAAAAATAACTAGCTACAATCAGTTGAAACAAGGATAGCCAACTGGAGTTTGAGCAAAATGATTCTGATGTCCCAGCCTGAATTTCCATTGTATGTTTTATAAGAACTCATCCAAAATTTGCACGTGATCCATGAGTTAGCATGAAGTGATAACTGTGCATGCCAAAAAACTTTCCAAATCTCCTCTTTTAATCCGCTAATCCCAATATCCACCCAATAAACCTTTTCCAATAGAAATGCTGCCTTAAAAACAGCAAGGGGAGACAGAATTGAACTTGATACACCTGTCTCCTTGTGAGTCTACTTCCAATAAAAAGTCTTTCTACAAAAACCTGATGGCTTCTCATACATCAGGCAGGAAGACCCCTTTGACTCTGTAACACATACAATGGAATATTATTGTCTTAAAAAGGAATGCATTTCTGACGCATGCTACAACATGAATGAACCCTAATGATATTATCCTGAATGAAGTAAGCCAATTACAAAAATAAAAATGCTGAGTGATTCAATCTGTTTGAGGTACCTGTTATGAAGCAAAAGATACTTTGCTGCTCAATGTGCTCGAAGTCAATACTATGGCTGGGTTTTTTTTTAATATAAATCAAAAGATTTTTATTACAAGTCAATTATTAAGGAGATAAGAGTCCAGCTCAAATCTGTCTCCCCATACTGTCCTTAAGGCAGTAATTTTATTAGAAAAGATTAAGTGGGCAGATGCTGGGATTAGTAGGTGATCGGTAGAAGGAAAAGAAAGTCTAGAAATTCATCAGACATGCATAGTTAACTCTTCATGCCTCCTCATGCATCCCATGTGCTATTTCAAGAGAGTATAAAACACGCAGTGGAAATTCAGGCTGTGATATCAGCAAGCTCTTTCTATACAAATTCCAACTGGCCATCTCAGTTCCGATGGATTTCAGCCCGTTTTTACTTGATGTCTCAAGAGGAGGGAGTTTCAGCATTTCAGCAAGTTGTTTCTTTTCTTGCTATTCCATAAATTCAAGAATATCTTTGGTCATTGGTTTTGTTGACCAATGGGACACAGTTTTATACCTAGAGTAGTTAAATCTCTAAACACCAGAAGTGGAATAGTAGTTGACAGGCACTGGGGGCAGAGAAGAGAGAGAAGTTATTATTTGGTCAGTACACAGATGAAGGGTTGAAAAGTGAACACGGTTCTGGAGATAAACGAGGGTGTTGGTTGCACAACAGTATGAATGTGATTCATGCACATTGAACTATACTCATAAAAATGGCAAAAGTGGTTAAGTATTATACATATTTTACCACAATTTTTAAAATAAATTATTGTGAGAAGAAAATATATTTAAGTGTACAGGGTTTCTGCTTCCACAAATCTGTCACTCTGTGATCCTGTTATTACTGTGAAGGATCAGCAAGGGACTGTGGCCTGCCGTAGATTATCATAGACACGTGCACAGTAAGCGGTATCTAGGGTCTTCCATGCTAAGAGATCGTTACAGTATGCTCATGAGTGGTTCTCTAACGGTAATAATAATAATATTGTTTGACTTTGAATTACTTGTACTTAAAAAGTTAATATAAGAATTCATTCATTTTTTATTCATTTTTTAAATCCATCTACTGAAAATGCATTAAGCGGTTGATGTAGGTTGAGCCATGATACTTTTCCTTTTCCAGATCCTCTTTGTGTTGCTAAATAAGATCATCTAATCCTAGGGCTGAGTGGAGAGAGAGAGGTTGAGGCAGAGAAATGAAACTCAAAGCTCATGCCTGTGGTTGGGGGCTTCAGAGTTATCTAGAAATGGCAACTGTCAATGTATATATGTTTTGGGAAATTTCTGAATTTTTAATATTGGAGATACAACATCAGTCTTTTAATTGGAAACAAATCCAATTTCAACAGGCTTGATGACAAAAGGGCCTTTTGTTATCTGTGGGCTGGGGGCTGGGGTTGGGGTGGTGAGGCCTGGTTTCAGAAGCTGTTGGATCCAGGAAGGCAGGGCTCTCTACATCTCTGTCTTCTGTCTTTCCTTCTTTATGTCATTTTCTCCTGCTCCTCATTTACTTACTCTGTTGCATCCCCGTTGACATTATTTTCTATCTTCAGAACATTCTAACCATGATCCTGCCTCAGGGTTTCCCATTTACTATTCCTTCTGTCTGAATCCTCTTTCCCCAGGCTCATTCCCTCATTTTATTCAGGTCAAATGCTACTTGGCCAGAGAAATGTTCCCTAATCACAGTATTTAAAATAACACACACACACACACACACACACACACACACACACACACACAGAGGATCTCACGCACCCCTATCCATTTCTATCTGCCTTTCTCAGCTTTGTTTTTCTCACAGTACTTATAAACATCATTGTTTACTGTCTGTCTCCTCCAAATAAAATGTAAGCTTCATGTGAGTAGAGATTTTTTTTTTTTTTTTTTTAGTTTTATTGCATTCCTGGTGTCTCAGGCAGGGATCAGCAAACTACGGCACAAGGGCCAAATTTGTACCACCTGTTTTTATGTACCTTTTGAGCTAGCAATGGTTTTTTACACTTTCATGTGGTTAAAAAAATAAAAATAATAATATCTGGTAATGCATGAAAAGATATGAAATTAAATTTTTTTGTACATAAAGCATTATTGAAACACAATCACAATTGTTTATTTATGTATTATCTATGACAGTGTTCCCCCTATTGTGGCATAGTTGAGCAATTAGGACAAAGATCGTATGTGTCCTGTAAAGCTTAAATTTTACAGAGAAAATTTGTGGGCTTCTGATCTGGAGCAATACCTGGCACAAAAAACCTGATGAAATAAATGACAGTGAGTAAATGTAGTTTTACCCTTAGGAAGAGAGATCAGAAAACTGTACAAAACTTTTGCCTGACAGTTGATTCCTCTGATACAAGGATTTAACCTTCATCAATAAAGAAATTGAAATAAGATATAAATATTTACTACAAGAAAAAAAGGAAGATAGAATAAGAACAAATAATAATATTACATCTTAGTAGATGAAAATTGTGATCATCCGTGTCTCCAAGAATTTAATAAACAATAAAATATGCATCTCCATACATTATATGATCACTGCATCCCCTCATTTATTCACTTACTCTCTTTCTTCCACTATGATATCATTGAGGTCATTCGCTGGTACATTCTCTTTTTTAGCTAAGCTGAGTGTGACTGAGTTCACACACACATCAGGTCTTCCTTACTCCAATAAACCCCACACTCTTCTCCCTCTGCCTTAGATATTTCCCTTTTTTACCCACTTGGTAAATGCTTGCTTGTGATTCAAAAGGTAAGAACGTAAATATCACCACTGCCTCACAACTCCAATGTGAAAACTTCCATACCTGCTTGCGTACAACTCCATTTATTTGTTAGTTGATTTATCCAACAAGTCTTTGTTGTACAACCACTCTATGACAGGCATTGTTCTAGGAATTGGGGCTATACTAATTATTAATATAAAAAAAGATTTAATTCTACTCTCATGGAGTTAATTAATATTTTACTTGGGAAGAGAATTAAAATATTTTAATAATCATGTTAAATAGTGATGTGAGCTGTAAAAAACAAAAATAAATTTGAATGTGATGAGAATGGCAAGAATGTATTGTCCTTCTGTGTTACATTAAATTTCCACCACAAATCTGTTACCATTTACATGCTAAGTTGTAATTGACATGTAAGTTATCATGCTAAGATGTAATTATGCAACATTGTGTTTACATTAGCCCCCACAAGGTATCTGTCTCATACTTCCTCCTGTCTCCAGCACACAACAGTGAGTGGCACACAGTGAATATTGGGTGACAGTGGGATGGTGGACGGATGGATGAATGATATTTCTTAGTATTTTGATATCTCTATGTAGAAAGTGATACACAAAGATAACTATAAGAGCATTTAAAAATACTAGAAAAATGTGCATCAATTTCACAATTATGAAATTTAGGAGAGAAATAAATGAGAAAGTTAAAAATGATTAATATTTAAAGGCTTATTGTAAAAGGGAGCATCAAGATACAAAAAGAAAAAAATCAGTGAAAATTTAAAATTTTGTGAATAAGACAAATTTCTGTTGCTGGGACTGAATCAGATAATGTCTTTTAATCACTTTGTTTATTGTTTCACAACTCATCTATGCAGCTGGTATCTGGACGTATCAGTTTTACATAGTATAAAAACTGCCCTAATTTTTAAGTTGGAATGACCACATTGATTTTTCTCCATTGGTTCCCTGCAATAAGGAAAAAAAAGAGGGGAAAGTACTTTCTTAAGCTAATCATATCTATGTTTAATTAAAAATTAAAGACATTGTCCAAGAGTAATAATGTGCTGTTTAAAATTTAAATTAAAATGTTTAAAACAGGCAACTTCCATACCACAATTTCATTTTCAGTATATTTCAGTGTATTCAGTGGATTTGAATGAAAATTAAATAAACTACTACAAGTTTTTGAAGCTTACTCTTTCAGAAGAGTCAAATAAATTCATGATTGTTTCTTAATGCCATAGTTTCCTGCGACTTTCCTAAGAAATCGAGAGGAAAGGCAGTGACAGTTCTTCAAATGTGACTTCAAGAAATATTACTTTATCTTATTTCTGTGAACTTGCTAGAAAAAAATTATTACTTTATAACAGAAACACTGTGTGTGATTGTGTGTGTGCACAGGTTGTATGTGTCAGAAAATTGTGTGTGTGTGTGTGTGTGTGTGTGTGTGTGTGTGTATGTACCTATATGTATTTTCATGCTAAGAGAATTGCAAGTTCAAGATGCTTTAAGTAGATCCATATGGCTGGAGAAATGGGGTGGCTTGGGGAAGGGGAGAGATTGGTATTACCAGTTCTTGAAGAGGATGCTAAGCTCAGGAATTCTAAACTTTATACTGAAAGCTAAAAAGCATCTAACACACGTTAAAGAGTTACTGCAGACATAACCACGCTGGTGTGGAAAGATCATCATTGCTGTAGCTTGGAGGAGCCCCAGATTAGAGACAAAGAAAATGGGCTGAAGGAGGAGGCAGTAATCCAGAGGGAAAAAATATATCACAGGAGGAGGCAGTAATCCAGAGGGAAAAAATATATCACAGGAGGAGGCAGTAATCCAGAGGGAAAAAATATATCACAGGTTGAATTCAAGTAGTAGGAATAAAAACAGAGTAGAAATAAAGAATTTAGTGATATTAGGGAGATATAAAATAAAAGACAAAATCAAATAGATGTGTCTAAATGAAAATAGGGGATGAATGAGAGAAAATGCCAGTTACTAGCCTGTGTGACTGAATTTGTGACAGCAACTGGGGGAAACACAGATTTAAAGATAATCTTTAATAAATACTGATTGTGATTTTAAAAAACAGTTTCACTGAGATATAACATGCATACCATATACTTTATATATATATATATATATACATACATATGTTTAAAGTATATATATCAATGTTTTTTAGTATGTTCACAGGAGTATACAACCATCACCACAATCAAATTTAGATCTTTTTTTTTTTAAGACAGAGTCTTACTGTATTGGTCAGGGTTCTCTAGATAGAAGTAATGGAATATTGCATATATAAATATATATACCATATATATAAAGGGAAGTTTATTATATATATATTCCATATGTGTGTGTGTATATATATTCCATAAATATATATATTCCATATATATATATATTCCATATATATATATAAAGGGAAGTTTATTAAGTATTAATTCACATGCTCAGGAGGTCCCACAATAGGTTGTCTGCAGGCTAAGTAGCAAGGAGAGCCAGGCTAAATTCCAAAACTGAAGATTTGGAGTCTGGTGTTCAAGGGCAGGAAGGATCCAGCATGGGAGAAAGATGAAGGCTGGGAGGCGAGGCCAGTCTCTCCTTTCACATTGCTCTGCCTGCTCAGTTTCTAGCCATGCTGGCAGCTGATTAGATTGTGCCCACCCAGATTAAGGGTGGGTCTGCCTTTCCCAGCCCACTGATTCAAACATTAATCTCTTTTGGCAACACCCTGACAGACACACCCAGATCGATACTTTGCATCCTTCAATCCAATCAAGTTGACACTCAGTATCAACCATCATATTCACTCTGTCCCCTAGGCTGGAATTCAGTAGTTCAATCTTGGCTCACTGAAACCTCCACTTACCAAATTCAAGATTCTCTTGCCTCAGCCTCCCTAGCAGCTGGAATTACAGGCACCTGCCACCACACCCAGTTGATTTTTATATTTTTAGTAGAGAAGGGGTTTTACCATGTTGGCCAGGCTAGTCTCAAACTCCTGACCTCAAGTAACCCACCCACCTTAGCCTCCCAAAGCGCTGGGATTACAGGCATGAGCCATTGTGCCTGGCCAAATTTAGACCATTTTCATTACCCGAAATGAAAACACCACACCCTTTAGCTGTCACTCTCAACCCACCTCCCCATCTCCCCCAGGCCTAGCTAACCACTAATCTTTTTCCCATCTTTATATGTTGGCCTATTTGGGACATTTTATGTAAATAGAATTATACTATGACGTGATCCTTGATGACTGGCTTCTTTCACTTACAATGATGTTTTGAAAGGTTTGTCCATGCTGTAGCATGTGTCAATGTTTCACTTGCTTTTTTTGCTGAAAAATATTCCATTATATAAATATGCCACATTTCAATTATCCATTAACCAGTTGATGAATATTTGGATTGTTTGCACTTTTTAGGCTATTATGAATATTGCTACTATGAACACTTACGCACAAGTTTTTCTGTGGGTTTTGTTCTCTTGGATACCTAGAAGGAGTATTGCTAGATCATACTGTACCTTTATATTTAACCCTCTGTGAAATTGCCAAAATTTTTTCCAAAGTGGCTGCATTAGGTCAGGCATGGTGGCTCATGCCTGTAATCCCAGAATTTTGGGAGGTCAGAGTGGATGGATCATTTGAGGTCAGGAGCTCAAGACCAGCCTGGCCAATATGGTGAAATCCTGTCTCCAAAAAAATAAGCTGGGCGTGGTGATGTGTGCCTGTAATTCCAGCTACATGGGAGGCTGAGGCACAAGAATTGCTTGAACCTGGGAAGCGAAGGTTGTAGTGAGTTGAGATCACGCCACTGCACTCCAGCAGGGGTGACAGAGTGAGATCCTGTCTCAAAAAAAAAAAAAAGGTGGCTGCATCATCATATTACACTCCCACCAGCAGAGCATAAGGGCTTCAATACCTCCACGTCTTCACTAACACTTGTAATCTGTCTTTTTTATATAGTCATACTAGGAGGTTTTATATTTTATATTATAGATTTTATACAGAGAGATTTTATATAGATACACAAATTTTATATAGATATATAGATTTTAATATTCATAGTGCTCAGTATATATTTTTTGGACCTATACATTTGGTGTGGTATGTAAGAAACAATTGTTTAATCCAAGGTCACAAATATCTATGCCTATATTTTCTTCTGAGAGTTTTATCATTTTACCTTGCACATTTGAGCCTCTAATTCATTTTGAGTTAATTTTTATAGATGATGTAAGGTTGTAAGGTAAGGGTCCAGCTCTATTCTTTTGCATGTGGTAGTCCTGTTTTCCTAGCCCTGTTTATTAAAAGATTATCATTTCCAGCTGGGCACGGTGGCTCACACCTGTCATCCCAGCTCTTTGGGAGACCGAGGTGGGCAGACTCTTTGAGGCAAGAAAATCAGCTGAGTTCCAGACCAGCCTGGCCAACATAGTGAAACCCCGTCTACACTAAAAATACAAAAAGTAGCCAGACATTGGGACATGCACTTGTAATCCCAGCTCTTCAGGAGACTGAGGTAGGAGAATCACTTGAACCCAGGAGGTGGAGGTTGCAGTGAGCTGAGACCACACTATGACTACAGAGCTAGACCATCTAAAGAAAAAAAATTATTGTTTCCAACTTAAGTATCTTGGCACTCTCTCAAATTTCTATTATAACTATTAAATTAGGATTAGATATCTAACATAAAATAGTTAATCTACAGGCTTGCCAATGATCAGTGACCTGTGTCCAAAAAACCCTACCCATGTAAGAGAGAGCTAGGTCAGTGAGATTGTTTCCTCTTGAAAATCCAGATAAAGACATACTAAAAGAATTGGACCATTAATAACTAGAAGAGAAGCTAAAGAATTATGAGGAAAAAAGTTATATCATGTATTAATTATGAATGAGCTAAATTATTAAGAAGAGTGCTATAGGTAGAGAAAATATGGACAGAGTAGAGAATGATCTCTTTGATCTGACAACTGAGAGGAAATGACAAGATGTTCCCAGAGATGCAGAATCTAAGAAAACTGAGTCATGTTTAAGGCAGAAAGAGAGATGATATAGAAGCTGTTGCTAAAGGTCTTATACGACAGTTATTATTCTTGAATTCCTAAGAACCCTTCCTCCTCTGTTAGTCACAGAGATTTGCTAATCCTTGCATCCAAAATGACCACCCATATTTATACCAACAGTTAAATCTATGGGCTTTTTGAAACACTCTTAAATGGAATGAAAAAGTAACAAAAAAAGAGTTTATGTTACTGCTATCTGGCTCAAAAGTTCCACAAATGCTACTTTCTCTAACGTAGTCTCAGACTTCCCTCATGGGTTTCATGGGTATGGCCATCATTCTATAATTATCATAAAAGCCCCAAGTCAGCCTGTTACCACAAGGATGTGTGGCAATGTAAGTCATACTAAAATTCCTTTGATGTCAAGAGTAAATACTGTAACAAATGATGTGTCAAACTTAACTGATGAACAAATGAAGCCCATCTAACTGACTTCTTCCTTCATATTTCCTATTCATCTGCTGCAGTTTTTAAAAATTAATCTTAGCATCTTTCTTTTTATGCATAGAAAATATTTTGGATCAAATATGATACTTAACTTTTTTCCCATAGGATAAATCATATTAAAAGTTAATGCACACAGATGCCATGAATACATGAGGATACGTAGTTGTTCTCTTAAACTCATTACGATCACTCTTTTGTCTTTGACTTCAAGTAATGCTATTTTTTTTTAAATCTCACTTGTTAATGGATTACATTTGAGAAGATAAGTCTCCAGCAATGCACCTTTGCAAGAAGACAGTAATATGCAGACAAGAATAACAGGGGTGTAACTCAGATTTTAGGCAAAGTTCCCATGTAGGCTGCAATAGCAACATTCTTAAACATTTAGAACTTCATTCAGATTTTTCTGAATGTTGACTTTGCTGCTTAAGATTAATATTATATAAATCCTATATTTTCTGTGAAAATGCTTTTTAAAATTGAGGCCAGTTTCTATCACTGAACTCTCCAGTGCAAGATGTGTTTGTGAAGTTGTGTATAGAAACTGTGCTGCTAAGCCACAAGATGCCAGGAAGAAAAAAATCCATTTCTACACTGAAGGATCTCATGATCTATAGCAGGGGAAAAATCATAGCCAATTCCTTGACCTAAAAAAGAAAACCCCAGAAGCTGCTTTCAGAACCATCTGGAATCAGTAAAACTGCCAGAGTTCAAACTTCATCTCTATGAACCTAATCAAGTTACTTAACCTACCTGATCACCCATAAAGTGGGGAGAGGCAATAGTTCCTACTTCATAATGCCTCAGAGATAATTCTATGAAGAGAAAATGAGATAACACATGTGCTTGTCACAGATCAGGCAATAGTAAGACCCAATAAATATTAACTATTGTCTTCAAATTTTTAATAATTATTTAAAACCTTCAGATACAGTATATTATTTAACAATATTGCAGAGATATTGGCTGTTTTTAGTTTGAATAGACACAGCTGGTTGTTAATTTGACACAGTTTAAGTCCAAGCCCATCTCTCTAATGAATATCATCATGAATGTATAATTAAAGACTATGCAACTCAATTTCAGCTAAAACAAAATTACTCTTCATACTTTCAAACAATGTTTAATATTATATAAATATTTTGAATATAACCCCCACCTTCTAGGTCTTCTGGACTGAAGTAACACAATTTTATGTAGGCTATAGAAAGCTATCCCCATCAGAAGATTTTATGACATTGATTTTAATGAACCCTTTAAAATAACCTAAGTCCTTAATTCTGATTAATGGGAAATAATATATCTTGTCAATGATGAGTCACCTTAAATGAACTATAACTGTTCTCCATTCACCATCCCAATTTCTTGTAGCCACACTTCATAAAATACTCACACCTCAAATTTACACTTATTTACTTTCCATTAGTCTTCAAACAAACCAGTCTTCTTTCCTTGTCACCTCCCCACTAAAACTCTCTTGACAAAGAACCAAGAATTCCACTGTTAACACGTTAATAGATACTGTTCTTCCCTCATCACATTCAACCTTCAGCAGCATTTGATTCAATAGATAATTTCTTCTCTCTGAAAAGTTCTGATCACATCATAAGCTTCTCTTGGGTGAAACATAATACTCAATAGTATGCTGGCAAATATTTAAAAGCTGATTCTCTGGGGGGAGAAAACCTGAACTGTAGTGCTGGCCAATTTTCATAGTTTAAATACTTCTGCCATGACTGATTTCAAGCTGCCAATGTAATATTGCTAAACTGGGTAGAAATATACACAAACACTCCAACACACCACTTACTCTGCAAATTGTCATCTGGACAGCACTGAACACTGGAATTGCAAATTTTATTTCTGTAAAATTCTAATAAGATGTAATTACAGGGGGGTGGGGAGGTGAGGAGAGATAGCATGGGGAGAAATGCCAGATATAGGTGAAGAGGAGGAAGGCAGCAAATCACACTGCCACGTGTGTACCTATGCAACAATCTTGCATGTTCTCCACATGTACCTCAAAACCTAAAATGCAATAAAAAAAAGAAAGAAAGAAAAGAAAAGAGTACAAGGAAATTGTTGGGATGACAAGTAAGTCTATTATCTCTAGTGGTGACAGCTCTATGGCTGAATACCTCTGTGAAAACATCTAACTTTACACTTCCAATATGTGCAGCATGGGTGTCACTTGACTCCTCAATAAAGCTGTTTAAAATTTTTTGATAAAAATAAGTTCACATTGACCATCAATTGGGTTTAACTGAAACCTTACAAAATGATGATTATTTTCACTTTCAGAAGGATATCTGATCGCAGTTACATATCATGCTTTGTGGACAAGCAATTTCAGAATAAATACAGATGTCAAATAAAAAAACAGATGTAATTACATATACAAAATAATTTTTAACTTTAGTTGTATTTATTAATTTTTACTTAAGCACTTGATATTAATTGTAGATTGTATTTATCTTTGAATTTTATAAAATAATGTTGACTTAAAAATATATATACATTTTGAGACAGTCTCACTCCATCACCCATGCTGTAGTACAATGGCCTGATCTCAGCTCACTGTAACATTTGCCTCCAGGGTTCAAGTGATTCTCATGCTTCAACCTTCCAAGTAGCTGGAATAAGAGGCATGCACCACCACATCTGGCTAATTTTTGTATTTTTCTTTTTAGTAGGGATTGAGTTTTACCATGTTGGCCAGGCTGGTCTCGAACTCCTGGCTTCAAGTGATCCACCCATCTCAGCCTCCCAAATTGCTGGGTGACAGGCATGAGCCACTGTGCCCAGCCGATACTGTTGACTTTTAAAAGAAAAATAACTTCTCTCAACAAAACTTACATTTTAATGAAAAAATACACATAAACATTTATCGTTTGGCTAGAAGTACACTTGTTTTTACTCCTTAAATCATTACTGATAATAGAACACAGGGTACAGTGAATTTAATGAAAAGTCTGATTACAGCATAATTAGTGATTTTGCTAAAGTGGCATAAAAATACATTTTATAGAATAAATAATAATAATTAATTATATATGTATTTTTCTTATTATTCTCCAAAACCTCATTTGCCCATCAGTAAAACTTCCAGTATATAATAATCTCAGCTGTCTAACTTTTTGCCAATTTTTAGTCATGTAAAAACATAGGTTTATATGTTTCTGTTAAGATTGTTATTATGAAGATGTATTTGTGAAGGCAGAGGGTAACGCATTTGTTAATTTGATAGCATGTTAGTGTTGTATCTAGTCATAGAAGATGTGGGTCTCCATTTGTGTTCTGGCCCCAAGCCCTGTAAATGCTGGGAGTGTCAACATGATAAACTCATAAGGTAAAGATCCTTATCCTCTTTACTTGAACCAAGGTCTATCTGATTCTAAATTCAATGTTGCTAAGAACTACAACAGCCTTTCGCTGTTTTCAGTGGTAAATAAAAAGTAAATAAACAAAATGCTTTTAAAATATCAAAAATAAAAAATAAAATATAATATCTAATTTAACAGTTCAAGTCAGGAGCTTATACTTGCTTCTAAACTCACAAAGTAAGATTTAACATTCTCCAAATTGAATCCAAATTAATATATTGTTTAAGACATTTACAATTACATGTTATACTACAAATATTATCACATTCATTATTTTTGAGGAATATTCTTGACAGATATTTCAAAAAATCAAAATCAAAGTAAGGATCTGCTTTTAAGGTCATGAAGATGCTTCAAGAAAAATAGAGAATAAATGAGACCAAATGGAAGATAGAAATTTAAGGCAGATGTAAACTAGAAGGTGGGAATATGGTGACTGGTGGCTTTTGAATGAAAAGCAAGAAAGAGTAGACTTCAGGATGAGAATTTATTTGTGAGGCACATTGCACCTATTCTTTCTGCCATACTAGAGTCATCTTACGTGCTTCCCAACTTACACCCCAGAAACTGATAGCTCAAGCCACCCGTGACTGCGGTGCCATTATCCCTGGGACATCAGATATCTGGTCACTGCCTCAATGTTACTAATTTTTTAGGTTATTGTGAACTATTTTGTACTGGGAAAATAATCATAATGTTCAAATAGGCCACCTGTTGTATTTTGTGCTCATACATAAAATGTAAAGGCTCTGCAACAGTGGAGGACAATGCAAGGATATTTTTGGCAGAAATAAGACAAAGGCACATGCACTGTAAAGGCCGTGCATACTACTAAAAACACTGAGCTTAAGTCAGGTATCATCAGTGTAGCAGAGATGCTTTACTTATTCATAACACTATCTGAACTCTGCAGTGAGGTTCATGGTAGCAGCAGATGGCATTATTTTAATAACAAAATTCCAGTGATTACTGATTCTCCTATTATCACTTTAATTGAAGTTGAATTTTTTCATCTAATTTTGAAGAAGGTTTGCATCAAAAACAATATTGTAATGCTTGGCTTACTACAAAGATAAAATGTTCCACAAGTATAATATACTCATCAACGTACTCCTAATGCACACATTATGCACACTTTTTGTCATGTTATTAATACCTCATCAAGGCAGATGGTGTCTTACTATTTTTCAATCATATCTGAAGCATTGTTTCTGCAGAAGGAGCTTGCCTGATTCTCCAACCTAAATTTGGTCACATACTGTTACATTCTCACAGTACTCTGTGCATTTCCTTTATGGGGCTCATCACTGAAAAGCATATGCTTTTCAGTGTTTACTCTCTATTCCACTCAATGAAATAGACAGTTGTGGACTACAGGTACCATCTTTACTTGATTCTCCACCTATTCCCAGCACCTTGCACTTTTTTCTGGCAAACATTACTTGTTCAAAAGTGATTCTGGAATACATCTTATTTATTTCACTTATAGAAAGCCTTTAGTGTCATTTAATGCCTTCAAAATTCAGAAAACCTAAAAAGTTCAAAGGGAGAGAGATAATAGCACAATGGAAACTTCAGGATGGCCAATGGTTAAAGTTCCCAGATGGTGACACGGAAAGCATAAAGTTTAAAGAAGTTGAAATTTATTTTATTTTGGATGAAAGAATGGTAGGAGGGATAATAAAATGGACATTGGTATGGGTCCCAACTCATGAAGGTATGTTGGGAAACAAGATGAGAATTTTATGGCCTCTGGAGTTCCCTTTGCTTAAGCAAAATATGACAAGTAGATTCAGAAGGAAGACAGCCTTGTTCATACTGTTTTCACAAATGGATTTAATTTCAAGCAGGTCTTATAATTCTAAGGACACTTGTGTGGGGAACCCTACCATGTGGATATTTGCAAAGCAAATGCCACGATACGGATGGTTTTGATCCCAGACACAGAGATGCCTGAATAGGGGGAGTTGAGATAAGTTGAGTCAGGAGCAGACAAAGGAGAATCTGGTTAAAAGATATTCTGATGAGTAAAACCAGAAAACCTTTTCACATGTGAGTTCTAAAACAAGATCAAACCAGAAACACCTGCACTCATGAGGAACAATATCTGGACGTAAATAAGCTCTATGATCACAGGAAATTCTATTACTTTTTACAACCACTGATTATGTATCTGACTTCTCTATTGTATAGGCCATGTAAGGTATAGATTTGCATTTCCTCTTGCAATGACGTAAACCAGAGCCGAGAAAATGTATTTATTCCTGGCCTTTGAGAAAATAAACTCGCTGTTTGGGCACTGCCTATTCAGTCCTCCAGATCCTGCTTTTTGTCTCTCTTTTCTTCTGCGCACTCTCTCTTCCAGGTATTGGGACCCTCTTGCAGGTCGAGAGATCCCCAGCAGACGTGCCGTCCTGACTGTTCCTGACACACTTGTTTCAGTTTAGGTCTATTTGTTACCAATACAGTGGTTCCTCTAAGAGGAAATCAGATTTTCAGACTCTAGTTTGAAAGATTTTATCCATGTTGAGCCTTTATAGATAAAATTATTTCCTTTATGTTGAAATATTCATTTTTTATATCTTTTCCTTTGTGTTAAATTCTGTACTCAGTGAGAATATATGATGGACTCGACTTTGCCCCATATGAGAACGTGAAAAATTAGATAATGTCTATATCTACTCCCTTACCAAATCAAATGTCAGCTTCATGTTGTAACCACCTTTAATGCCCCTATGGCCCAGGGCAGGGTCTGACACATAGCAGGCACCCAAGAAATATTTGTTGAGTGAAAACTTCATGTCAAAGTGCCTCATCCAGTAGGTCATCTTTTCTCCCACATTTCCACCCCCTACACTCAATCCCATTAGACTGAAGAATCCAAATACGTAGAGTCGGCATGGGATCAAGGACATAGCACCTTAAAAGAATTTCACAGAAAGTTGCCAAAGACTTGGAAAAGCCCCTGCATACACATTCCCCAGATGAAAAATCAATCTCAGACTAGGTCCAACCAGGACAGAGCAGACTTATCAATTTTCTGGGCAGACATAAGAGATCTGTGGGGCCATCTGAGTGATAAAAATGGACTGAGATAGGATAATTCCAGGACGCTCATGTGAAATGACAGCAGCAAATCAGTCAGCATTCTTGGAGACACCAAACAGCTGTGTTTAAACATCAAGCAAGAGGTCAGGAAGCTACTGCATTCCCTAGAGGGCAGTGGTTCCTAACCTGTGCGATCACGTACTCCTTAAAGGATCTAAGGAAGGCATTGGACACTCTGAAGATTACTGTACATTTCTGGTTGTGGATAAGAAAGACTGCACATGCACATAAGGATATTTTCAACCTTCTACTGTGTGTGTGGCAAAGCTTTTATAAACACTAAGTGGATGGCTCCTTACTGGTCCCCTAGAAAGAGCCCAAACAAACATGCAGTGGGATGCTCATTATAGATAATAAAGGTGGGGCTACAGTTGAGAAAGTGTGGCACCCGTAATGCCTGGTGTTAAGGAAAGTATCCTAAGGACTTCTGGGTTTTCCACATGCCATTGCTCAGTCAGATGCAAGTGCAGTGATTTATCAGATTGATACATTTGGTAAGAATAAATCAGGCATGTCATGCCTCTTCCTCTTGGGAGCAAATCTAGAAGTAAGTTGTGCCCGGGAAACGAGGGCAACGTTTTTCTTTCTCTTATGCCTGGGTCTTCTTCTGTGTAGACTTGATAAGGAAAGAGCTACTTCTTGGTTCCCCTAAGAGACCTCCACCACTTAGTACAAGTGGTGCTCAGTGTCTGTTGTCTTTTGCAGTGACTTGTTGATGTGCATGTATCCTGACATTAAGTAAATCTCTTGAGCATCTCAGCATTCTCAGGGAATCATTATGGAAGTTTTGTCATAAGCTTCTGTAGAATCTTTTAAAATTGTGTACATTATGTGGATTCTTTTAAAAATATGGACATAATCTTGGGTGAAAATTAATAATTGTTAAAGCAAACTAAATATGGCCCGAGAACTCCATAATTCTCTATTTGAGTCCTTGTGGATAAAGTGTAACCTAGTTTAACAGTCAGACAAGATTGAAAACCTAACTTAGGAGTATGCGCCTGTAACAACAATGGAGTCTTGGCCAATCCCAGCAGCCATACTTCAACCACTCATAGACTGCTGAGCGTTCAAACCGTGCTCAAATATGGCAAACGCCAACCTGTAACCAATCCAGCTGTTTCTGAACCTCACTGCCAATTTCTTCCCATCATTTCCCTTTTTTTTGTCTATAAACTTCCTACTAACATGTGGCTACCCAGGAGTCTCTGTGAATCTGTGATCTTGGGGCTGCCTGATTCACGAATCATTCATTGCTCAATTAAACTCCTTCCAATGTAATTCGGCTGAAGTTTTTCCTTCATCACAAAAAAGAGATCAATAGCTCCTTGTTTAAACAACTTTGAGAAAAGCCACTTTATAATTTGCAGAACAAGAAACAATTTATGATGAACTGAGCGCTCAGATCCTTGAAGTCATTTATGTTTGTTCTATAGTGATATGCTCCATTGCCCTTGTTTTCATTGTTTTCTTAGCATTTATTAGGATTTCCCCTCCCCCTAATTTACAAGGCTGTCTAAATGGTGCTATGTCAGAAAAATTAAGATAATCAGACAAAACTATCTTTTTCTTAAGTGTAATTGTTAAAATAAGGCTCTGGAAATCATTTAAAATCCAAAAGCCCAGGATGTATAAGGATTTATACTTGTACTACTTTCTGACCTTAAAATTTATAATACATTTAAACTTCACAGATATCAACATAAACTTTGTTAAAAGGGCTTAAACATTGTTCAGATGGGTGCCCTTGAAAGCACAGGTGGCTAGTGAATAGGAGAACCTGCCAGTGTGCATCCAGCACTTTGGGAAACCGGTGATGTCTGGCTGAACTGAGTCTATTCTGAATGGTATGTCATTTAAAACAAGTTGAGCAGGTCAGACCACTCCCCATCAATGCATGGTATCAACAAAGACTGATTAAACTTTAACTTCGCATTAGGAGACCGTTGTAGACTTCTGTGGCTGAGAATGCTGAAGGCATTTGTAATACAGGAAATCCATTTCCAGAATAGTTACTACTAGGTATTTGGTAAGTAATGTTTGTGTGTATTCTGACAAGACTCAGTGAAAATACATTCCATAGATTCACCAGTTATTTTTATTTTAGAAAAGTTTATGTGTAATATCACATGAAGCAAAATCTATAAATAAGAATATCACTTATTTTAATACATATTGCTACTATGAACATGCCACCTGTAAAATGTAATTTGAGTATATTAAATTTGGAATTAATGAAGCCTTTAAACTGTACATTGTTATTAAATTATCCTCACAACTACAGTTAGATATTCCTCATCTAATAAAGACTTATTAGTCTCTAAATAAATATAAAATACTTTAAAAGGTAAAAATATAACCAAATTTTAGTAGTTTCTTTAAGACACTTAGTTATTAATAAATTTGTTTCATTTCTATTCAAGGCATAAAAATAGTCAATAGAAATTATTCTGCAACCCTGATTTCGAAAATAAAAAATGAACTTTTAAATAAATTCAAGTTTTGGTTAGCCATTTGGTGGCAGGTAAACACAATTTAAGTGACAGAATTACAAAAGTTCATGTGTTAGAGCACAAATACTACACAGAACAGATGATGATGAGAGGAGAAGTGAACTCTGACACCACACTCTCCCTCCAGGATATTGCAATTAATCATCTTGGTTTCTGTTTGTTTGTTTGTTTGTTTGTTTGTTTGTTTGTTTGTTTTATAACAGGGAACCAAAGTATCCAGAAGAAGCATGGATTACACAGTTTGAACTCATTAGATAGAATTTTACTTTTCAAGTTAATTAAGAGCCCCTAGAGATATCCTAAAAGAAGTGGCATATTTCCAACAACATTTGAGGAGGGATTATGTAAACAACAGAACCAATAGGACAAAATTGTCAGTAGGGAGCTGAGAAATGATGACTATATTCCAGACTCAAGGCAGTTAAAGCCCAGGTAGGTGCCAGATGAGATCATCTGTGGAGGTAACTGAATGACCATGGCAAGGATGGGAGAGAAAGGTAGGAGACTGCACATGTGCTTCCTCTATTCCCTCCTGAAACTGCACTAACATGGCAGTCAAGGGATTTTTAAAGCATAAAGCCCCAAGGAAATATAGAAGAAGATGTGAGAGCAGCCAGATTTTGGAGGCTGGAAAGCAGGTAAATGGGGGTAAGTAACCTGACACACTAAAGGAAGCCAGGACCTGAGCCAGCCGCCGAGAAAAGCCAGCAGCAAGATCATCTGAGTTGTAGAAACCCCAAAAAGGACAGAAATGGAAAGTACAGTGGGTACTTTGAAAATGAGGTAGCACTTGGGCTAAATGTTCATGTTAGTTGCAGTTCATCTCCCAAATCCTGTTTCTGACTCCACCCAGTCCGGTGACTGCCTCACATCACCCCAGGCAGAAGATTTCTTGGCCTTCCAGAAAGACTGAGTTAGCAACACGCGGCCCAGTGCCAGGCTCAGCTGGCAATAGAATTAGCTCTCTGACAGTTGGAGATTCAGTAAAAATCTACACAATGAGAAGGAAAATATACTATTTTACCAAGTCACCTGAGAAAACAATATCTGGCTTATACTCCATCCTTTTCTAGGAAGAACAGAGTCCCTTTCTGGAGAAACCAACCAAGCCGAGAGAGAAGATACACAGATACTGACGGTAGATGGCTTCTCCAACAAAATAACCAAGCCAGATTATCTTACTGTAAGAAGTACCACCTGAGAAACTCCTCAACCCCCGCCAGCGTGTGGATGTGTGGGCGCACGTGCACGCACACACACACACACATGCACACACACACACACAGCGCTTCTAATCAGCTTCTAACATGAAATACAAAGGCCAAAATAATCCAGGAAAGAACAGAGAGAAAATGCAAGTTGCAGAAGCAAATTTCTCAAAACTCTAGTCCTTCAAAGATGTAAAAAAATGTATTCTTAATCTAAAATAGAATGGTATTTTTAAAAGAAGCACTTTGAAAATATAAAAGAACTCAAAGAATTTGAACATATTATAGCAGGAACAGAAAATGCCAAAATAAAAAAAAAAGAAACTGGAACACAAAATTGAAGAACTTTTTCAGAACATAGAAGAAAAAACAAAAAGAAAAAATATATAAAATACATAAGAAAATCAGAGATCAATATTTACATAAGAGACCACCAGAAAAAAACAAGAACAGAAGTTGAGAAATGATATGATTTCCCAGACCTAAGTAAGCATGACTTTCTAGACTGAAAAAGCCCAAGTTTTCAAGACCATAAAAGACCTTCATGAAATCACAGCATCAGAAAAATTCCAGAACTCTGTTCACAATCAGATAATTACAAAAATTACTGACAGAAAAAAAAAACGATCAGAATCAAAGGGTGGAGGATCAAAGTGCCACCAGGTTTCAGAACAACTAGAAGCTAGAAGACAATGGAGCAAGGCTTTAAATAATCAGACCGAAAATTCCTTCCAACCATCAAAATTATCACTCCACTAGGAAAGTACAACAAAGGACTTTTCAGATATGCAAGGTCTCAGAAATATACAATTTGTGTTTGAAACTGAAAAACTTAGAAATATTAATAGAAACATATTTAGAAACATGGAGGTAAATAAAAATTTTTAAAAAGGCCACCTACCTTTAGGTATTAAGAATCAGAAGCAGGGGAGTAGATTATTATTTTAGTCTTATGTCTTGTAGAGCTAATTGACTTTTAAAGCCATTTACCTTTTCAATATTGGTCACAATAAAAATTACATTAAAATACAAAATAAACAACAAAAATTAAGTTACAAAATATTATATACAGGTTGCTCTCATTTGAACACAAAAGTACAGAGTTACACATGCCTGAATATGCACAGACTATCTGTAAAGGAGAGGAGAAAACTGATAACAATAATTGTTCTTAAAAAGAAACTTCAGGTTATAAAGGGGGATTTACTTTTAATTGTGTACTTTTATCTTATTTTAACTTGTAACCAAGTTATTTCTATTTTAATGTTTTGAAATAAAGTGGATTGTTTTGTTGAAAAAAGCCTGGAGACTTATCCTCTGCAATTTGTGTATTATCTTTTATATTCTGGGATTCTTTGTAAACTGAAGATGCCCATATGTCAACAGTGTATGCTAGAGTCTCAGGATGGAGCAATGACAGAATGAGTCACTGGGAGGTAAGAATTCATCTGCACTCCAGCAGGATTAATTTGAAAATATATGAACAGATTTAAGAGTAAAAGAGAAAAGGAGAAGGGGTATTATTGTATATGGGTTATCGACATTCTTAATCATAATATATAAAGAAAGTAAATTTTCAATTTAGAAATAATCCCAGAATAGAAGAAAATTTACAAATTGCAGAGGATTAAAGGGAAGGGCTTGATAAACAACTGGATAGAGATAGTGAAGAGAAGTAAGACCAAAAAATATTCCTATTTTCTAATTCTTGGATAATAGAAAATAGTCTGCATAGTTGTCAAATGTAAGAAGGAAAAGAACAACACTAACCCTAGTAAATATCTGTCAAGTGCTCACTTACTATGTGCCAGATGATATCGTAAGCACATACATGTATTAACTCACTTAATTGCCTGAAGATCACTGTGAGACAGGTACTACTAGCACTCTCATTTTATGGGCTACTAAAACAGAAAGTTTCTTTTCTTTTTTTTTTTTTTTTTTTTTTTGAGACAGAGTCTCGCTCTGTTGCCTAGGCTGGAGTTCTTGGATCTTGGCTCACTGGCAACCTCCATCTCCTTTGTTCCAGCTATTCTCCTGCCTCAGTCCCCCGAGTAGCTAGGATTACAGGCACATGACACTATGCCTGGCTAAGTTTTTTATTTTTAGTAAAGATGGAGTTTCACCAAGTTAGCCAGGCTGGTCTCAAACTCCTGACCTCAAGTGATCCACCCACCTCAGCCTACCAAAGTGCTGGGATTACAGGTGTGAGCCACCACACCTGGCCAACAATGCTATTTTTATTTAAAGAAAAAAAAAAGTGTGTTGCAGATTTGGTGGGTTACATTTTGCAAAAGTTGAGCATCCTTTCCCTGAATCTTCTCTACACTCACTTCTGTTCTGATCCTGATCATTAACACATTTGCAGGAGGGTTATTGGGCTTTGTTTCGCTTTTCTTCAGAGCGAACTGGCTAAATTAGACACCTAATTTAAAGTCTTAACCATCTACTCTTCATGGTTTGCTAAGAGTTTTATCAAGAAATTATACAACCATCATACAGGTTGTTGCTGCTTTCGCATTGTGTATCTTTTATAGAATGACAAAGAGATGAAATATTCAAAGGCATGGAAAGTAGGAATGAGCAGTTTCACTTTCCTGTGTCGCCTTGAATAATCACAGCTCACAACTGATAAACAGGTAAGTTGCTTGCAAGTTTGGTATCAATAAGATGGATTCTTTCAAGTTAACCACTACTTCACCATACTCCCATGAACTATAATCAGTAGTTATTTTTATTCACAAGGGTCCTCAGTCACTTTAAAGTAAATTAAATACTAGGCACATTTTAATATTTCTCAATCTTTTGCTCAAGTAAATAATAAGAAATCCCATTTAATCTCTTTATGGCAATTTTCGCTATTTCAAAATCCTACATTCCTGACTGTAGGAAGGAGGGTACTATTTGAGTAAATTGTTTGTGCAAATGTAGAAGCCTGTTTTTTGCTATTATCACCCTCTAGTGGATGCATAGCATAGACCAATATTCATAGGTGCACTGGCCCTTTCTCTTAAAAGGTCTTTCAAAAGCTGTGCTGTCCGATATGGTAACCACCAATCACATATGGCTATTTAAATTTAAATAGAAAATAAATGGAAAATTCAGTTCCTCAGTCACACTGGCCACATATCAAATATTCAATAATCTTGTGCAGCTATTGACAGCTCAGACATAGAACATTTCCATCATCATGGAAATTTACACTGGACAAATGCTTATCCAGACTAACGTGCACATTATGGAATATGGAGACACCCGAAGGAATTAACCTATTGACAATAGATTAACTAAAACCATCCCAAAACTCTTGATTCTACTCTCAGCATCCAAGAGTTACAGAAGCAAAAGCTAATTGTTCTTGAGCTTTTCATTAAAAAGTTAACTTCGTGATCCGCCCACCTCGGCCTCCCACAGTGCTGGGATTACAGGTGTGAGAGATCGAGACTATCCTGACCAACATGGTGAAACCCCATCTTTACTAAAAATACAAAAATTGGCAGGACGTGATGGTGCATGCCCATAGACCCAGCTACTCAGGAGGCTGAGGCAGGAGAATCACTTGAACCCATGAGGCAGATGTTGCAGTGAGCCGAGATCACGCCACTGAACTTCAGTCTGGCAACAGAATGAGAATCCATCACACACACACACACACACACACACACACACACACACACACACACGAAACGAAACAAAACTTTACTTGTTTTTAGATAAACTTTATTTCTTTAAATCCAACAGATTTTAACACTCCAAGAGTTCAAAGGCCATGCGGTGGCAGACAGGCACGGTGGCTGACAGCTGTAATCCCAGCACCTTGGGAGACTGAGGTGGGAGGATCACTTGAGGTCAGGAGTTTGAGATCAGCCTGCCCTACATAGTAAAACCCCGTGTCTACTAAAAACGCAAAATTAGCCAGGCGCATGGCTAATTTTGTATTTTTAGTAGACATGGGGTTTTATCATATTTATGTGATGATGTAATCCCAACTACTGGGGAGCCTGACAGGATAATCTCTTGAACCTATGAAGCGGAGGCTGTAGTGAGCTGCATTCTGGTCCGGGAGGCAGAGCGAGACTGTCTCAAACAAACAAACACCCACCCACATGGTGGCAAATAAATTATCATGAACATATTTCTGTGTCTTGGACTTACAAGATAAAACCATGTTATGCTTTCCTTTCTTCCTGAGATGCAGAGAAAGAGAATAAAACTCACTTCTTACTTCTTTTTTCTTTTTTCTTTTCTTTTTTTTTGAGATAGAGTCTTGCTAGGCTGGAATGCAACAGTGCAATCTCTGCTCAATGTACCTCCGCCTCCCAGGCTCAAGCCTTAGCCTCCCAAGTAGTTGGGATTACAGGCGCCTGCCACATTGCCCAGCTAATTTTTGTATTTTTTTTTTTCAGTAGAGATGAGGTTTCACCACATTGGCCGGGCATGATGTTGCATCTCGAACTCCTGACTTCAAGTGATCCACCCTCCTCAGTCTCCCAAAGTGCCTCATTACAGGTGTGAGCCAGGGCACCCAACCAGAACTCAATTATTTTCTAACAAAGGCTAATTTTTAAAGAGTTGGCAAGAGAAGTTTTTAAAAATAGCATATGCACCTATAAGAGTTGTAGATAATACTCACACTTAATATCTACATTAGAGGAAAGTCCAAAACATTCATGATAAAGGTAACATTTCTGATTTGAGGGGTTATTATCTGCAAAAAAAAAAAAAAAAAAAAAAAAGGTGGGGGGAGGAGTTCTTTGCAATGCTGAATGTAAACTTCTGCCACTGAGTAAGTGACTTTCTTTAACTTAATCATAAGAGTGTATTAAGCACTATATTGCATATACAATTTTTTTTTCTGGATGAACTAAATCAATTTCCACCTTCTAAAATTTTTAACATTCAATTATAGTTTAAACATAAATATTATGCTAAATTCATTATGTGAATATCAAAATATTTGACTGTAGGTATTATTATCTCTGCCTCAAATGAATCACCTAATGGCCATAAATGAATTCAATCATTGTTAGAATGATAATGCAAATAACCAGAATAAAAGATTATGTAAGAATTTTTTTTTTTTATCAAAGCATAACCCTATTCTATAAATGCCTAGGGCAGGCGTCCCCAAACTTTTTACACAGGGGGCCAGTTCACTGTCCTTCAGATCGTTGGAGGGCCGCCACATACTGTGCTCCTCTCACTGACCACCAATGAAAGAGGTGCCCCTTCCTGAAGTGCGGCAGGGGCCCGGATAAATGGCCTCAGGGGGCCACATGCGGCATGCGGGCCGTAGTTTGGGGACGCCTGACCTAGGGCTTCAGTATTTAGCAATATTGAAGAAAAAGTTAATGGACACCTGTAAGTACTAGATAGCCAATGATTAAATACAGTCCCTGCCTTTGTGACATTTGCAGGCTGGTGGTAGAATGTCATGACAGTCACATAGCTATGATGTCCATTTGCACATCATGGTATATGGTGAACAGGATCATGAAGAAAACCAATGTTAAGACTCTCAGAGATTACCCTCAATTTATATACATGTACTTTTTAACTCAATGACTATTGACTTGTACTGTGTGTTGAACACTGTTCTAGGCCCTGGGGCAACAACAACAAATTGGACAAGGTCTTATCCAAAGAGCAGTCATGATTAATTTATATAATGCTATTCAAGTTTCATCTCTTGCCTTTTTCTTAAGGCTCATATATATTTGAGAGGGTTTTCCCCTTGCTGTGAATTTCATCTTCTGGTTGTTTAGTTTGCATATTGAAAGTAGAAACGGGTGTTCATTGACTTGTTCGAATATGGAACAAATATTTGTTGAGCATTGAGATACTTGCCATCTGATAGGAGTAACAAAAAGCAAATACAAAGTGACAAGGCTGTAATAGAAATAGATTCAAATACTATTGGATAATAGAGTAAGAGGCAGGTCACTATTACAGGGAAGACTAGAAAGGATTTATAAAACAGAAGACGTTTCACCTAGTATTAAAGGTAGCTAGGAGTTTCCTAAGCACAGAAAAGCAAGCCAAAAATTGGAAATAAACAGGAGCCTGTTGAATGCAGTCTGGTGATTTAAAGCACAAAATTCAGGGAGGAGAATGGCAGAGAAACAAGATGAAAAAAATTTAGAGGATATGTTGATACCACGAGAAGTGAATATATTTGGGCTGAATCATCAATCAATAGCCCGTTTATGCTCTGAATCAAGAGCTAAACATCCACTTCCTGCTTTTATATCAAGCTTTTCACAAACATGTATTATTTTACAAAATTATTTTAAGGAATTCTATTTTGGTCAATACTGGCTAATGAAGAGCATAAGAATTATTCTTAATATTTTTTTAACCAAATCATTTATTTATTAAACAATTATTTTAAAGCATCTATCCTCTGCCAAGCATAATATACAGATTTGTAATAATCCAAAAGGTAAGGAAATATAGCCTACGTTTGAAAATTTGCTGTTTAATTAAGGAAGCAAAGGTGGCCAAGATAATTACACTACAATAGAATATGTGTATTGTTGGAGAGATGGATGAATTATTTGGGATCAAAGATGTGCTACCTCAGAGAAAACGTAGAATATTAATAGAAAAAGTAATTTTTACGTGTTTTCAGGAATGGGTTAAGAGTTAACCAGAAAGAAAAGTGAGAAGACTGTATTCTAGGCAGAAGATTAAAGAATAATGATGTCTTCTAGCTATAGAAATCCCCGGCAAACATCTCTCTGCCCTAGTTTCAAAAATTAATAAAAATATTTTAAAATTTAAGAAAAGCATATTGTATAAAGATACTGACTATAAATGTATATTTTATTAAATTTATATGTGGCTAAGTAGATATACTTTGGAAAAATATTTTTTATGAAATAAACATATTTCTAAAATCAAAATTAGTGGACCCAATTTTCACTCCTCCATTATATTCTGGCTATATTTCTTCTACTCAAAGAACTCTTCTTGATATTGCTATTGACAAGAGTGAGATAAAATTTAGGACAGAACAAAAATCCTACCAGTGTGGTAGACTGAAGACGGAGAAGCCATACCACTGTGATCTAAAAATCCCTCTCTAGTGTTTCTCTAAATTTAGTCCATAGCAAGACTGGGACCAGCTCAATAATACACATTTGAATAAGATCTTCCTTCTTTGCCATTTAACTCTTCCCGTACCCCACTCTTCTTTACTTGCAAGTTTTTACTACGATGTAATTTACACGTGGTGAAATAGAAAATTCCAAATGTAGAGTTTGATGAGTTTTGATAAATAATACATACATGTGACCCACACTGAAAACAAATGAAATATTTCTATCACTCCAAGTTTTCTTTTCCCTCTATGTATAGAAACTGGTATTCATCATTACTGCTGTCTTCATTTCTATAATTTTATAACCTGAATTATCAAGTAGACAAGACATCTAGTCCCCACCCAAAGAGAATGGTGTTTAAATACACATACATGTAACACATAAGCTAACAATTTAAATTGTATAACAGTTTCCCTGCATATAGAGTAGTAATTTTAGCAATAAATAGGTGCCAAAATGTAACTGGGGGGAGATTACCCAGCTCCCAGATCCGAGAGGTTCTTGGCCTCTCTAACCCCAAAGAATGGGGAAAGGGGTCCTGGAGGCCCGGTGAGTTTGCTGTTCAAATAAATATTGTGGCCTCAAAGAGTTTTGCCGAAGAGCCATTTATTAGACGGGAAAGGGGAGAGGGGAGAGGAGAGAGGACGGGGATCCAGAGAAGGATGTTCGTTTAGGTAAGGAGCAGCTGAGGTTTTAATCCTTGAGTTATTCCCTTCCCGTTCATGTTCTCATCCAATGAGGGGAGTTCTTTCAAACTTCCTCTGGAGTGGTTGATCTTTGACTTTGATACCGGATTGGCTATGTGGTCCACAGCCCTGAGGTGCAGAGCACCCCACCCCCCAGCTGTTGGCGGGTTTTTTGGGACAAAGGAGGTCCACCTGGCTTTCCTACCTGGCCCAAGGGAAACCAGAACAAAGAACTTCACATTTGAAACCCCTCTGGTCTCTGGATGGAGGCCTGGGGCAATAAAATTCCTGCCTTTGAAACCACACGCCTCACGGACCCAGGAAGAGAAGTTTCTTTAACACAGTCCCTAAAACACTTTATCATCACTGAAAACATTTTTAAGCATTTTTAGTGGACGAAGAATATACATGACTATATTTATGTGAATGAAGCAAAAATCCAAAGTAGAATTAATACCAAATATGAAAATCATAAAACAGTTTAGGCTGAGTGCTGTGGCTCATGCCCGTAATCTCAGCACTTGAGAGGACAAGGTAGGTGCATCTCTTGAGCCTAGGAGTTTAAGACCAGCCTGGACAACATGGTGAAACTTTGTCTCTACAAAAGATAATAATAATCAAAAATAGGCAGGCTTAATGGCATGTGCCTGTGGTCCCAGCTACTCAGGAAGCTGAGGTGAAGGAAATGCTGGAACCCAGGAGGTGGAGGTTGCAGTGGGCCAAGATCTAGCCACTGCCCCCACCACCTTTTTTTTTTTTTTTTTTTTTTCAAAAAAAAAAGCATAAAATACAGCAAAGGTATACACAGACTTCATTATATATATAGACTCACTTCATGAAGAAAATGAGTGTTCAGCAGAGTCCTGAGGAAGAAGAGGATACAGAAAATATTAAGAAGACATGGAAGGTACAGCGAAAGAAGGAAGCGTGTGTGTGTGTGTGTTGAGACTGTTGGGAGCAAATTAAATATGAAAGGGAGTGTGATCTGTGAAGCACTGGGCATCAGTAATTGCTCTAATAAAAAGTGTTTACTTGAATTGAAATAGACTATAGATTCATTGTGTATAACTACTGATTAAGACTCAAATTCTGATTTCAAACAAAATGTGGTACAAATGCTACTGGTGTAGATTTTTGTCCTGATTTTGTATGTGATTAGCTGACATTGATTGTGGATGGGCGTTTTGGGCTTCCTCTCTTGCATAATTCTTGCCACTAATGGGTGTAATAATGTTTATGATAAACCGTTCCAGGGTTGCAATGAGGGACATGCTTTGTAGAAGGAAACAAACAAAAACCTCTGAATCTATTTGCATTACTTAGTGGGATGCCATTCAACTTTTACTATGGTGCTGTAAATACCACCTCAAACTGACATGAGAAACCTGTTCTTGTATTTGTTTGCATGTGTATGCCTTTGAATTCATTCTTATCTTTCAAATGAGTATGATCTAACTATCTCAGTTAGTCTGTAAATTCCCAAATGTCTTGAGGTAAGTTCTGTATATTATAAATCTTCACTAAAGCTTGGGGACTGATTGATTTTAGATGGTCACTTACAATGTAAACTCAAGATGCTTCCTAGGAACATGTAAGTCTTTCTTAATTTATGCTTCAAAAAACTGCCTAAGTCCTTTTGCAAAAACAAGAGATATATTTTATTTCTTTTTTAACTTTAGATATTATTTATACTTTTTCTTAGACAATGAGGCCCAAGAAAAATCATTCTCTCTATTTAGCTCAACTTGAAAATGCCTAAAAGGACATAAGGCTTCGGTAGGGATTTAACAATGTTCTAAACTAATGATCCTATTATTTAGCTGTATTATGAGCAGAATAATCAGACTTTCAACAACTGTCTTTAACTGGAAAAAATAAGCTTTTCTGGAAAGGATGCCTGTGTTTTAAATCAACACAAAAAAGCAGAATAAAACAAAACATTAAAAGGCACTAAACAATTGGGGGAGAGAAATCGCTAAACACAATCTGGAGTATTTCTGGATATAATGATCTTTTGATATGTCTACTTGACTAGGCTACCATGCCTAGCCAGCTATCAATGAAACAGTCTAGTCATTGCTGTGAAGATACTTTGTAGATGTGATTAAAGTCCATAATTAGTTGACTTTAAGGAAGGGAGATAATCATAAATAATTTGGGTGGTGCTTAGTCAGTTGAAAGTCCATAAAAGCAAAGCCGAGGCTTCCCTCAAGAAGAAATTCCACCAGGAGCTATGGAGGAAGGCAGCTTCAGTTCCAAAGTTCCACCCTGCACTTCCTGCCAAGCTGCCCTACAGATGTGGGACTTGCCTAACCAGCCTCCTACAGTCACGTAAGACAGTTCCTCATGACAAATCTCTTAATATATGCCTCCTGCTGATTCACTGATTCTGTTTCTCTGATTGAACTGTTTCTGATGCCATGCATACATTACAAATGCTATTGTCACTGGTGTTCTATAAAACTTCTATCTCAGCCCATCATTTTCAGTGACAAAACGTTTTCTGTAATCTCATCCTAGAGTAAAAATGACCTGAGAACACGGAAATTTAAAAACATAAACTTACTTAAAACAATTTTGAGAGCTGTCCTTAGTAAGGAGTTAAAAATATATATTCAAATGTTATGAACATTTTAAATAAAACAAATCATTTTAAATGAACGTTTTGTCATCAGAAAATCATAACCAGGAAAATGTTCTTTAACTCATTTTACGTAACATACAAACAACGACCAAGAAAATAGCAATAGAGCATTTTTAGGCCATTACCTTCATAGGCACCTAATGTAATGGTTTGGCATTCCTAGCTTATTTATTTATGCAATGAGAGCCATTAATCATTCCATTTGAGCTTAAGTATCTGCATTTGAACCTTGAACTAGAGCCTCAATATAGCAGTGTACTTAAGAACTGCCAATGTGGAATTTCTTTTCTTACTTCAACAAACAATGCAGTTCAAACATTTTTTGAATACGCATTAGTTACTGAGAATATAAATACCTACATTTTGACTATTTGCTGATTGAACCCTCAAATACACACACAAAAAATCAGCCTTCAAATGCTTATACTATTAAGAAATGTTAGAAAATTAGAAAATTACCTGTATTCATATCCTGAAAGAAATTTTCTTCCATTGACACTCAAATGAAATGACTTCTAATATTCTTCCAAACTTAAAACATCTCCCTCACTTGTAATTTAGAAGATGTCCTAAATTGACTGTGTAACGCATTTCTGTATCTAAACTAACTACCGCTTGTACTTTTATAATGGATAGACTAGAGGAAAAGAAAGAAAAAATTTGGCTAGCAATTTGATACAAAAATAGAGGCCAATATTGGAAAAGTGTAAATAAATGAATAGAAAGACAGGGGAGGGAAATGAACAACGACAAAAAGGAAATATACAAAAAAAGAATAAGAAGTAAGGGAGAGATGAGAATTCAAATAGAAAAATGAAAGGAAAAAAAACTCAAGCAAAAGGAATTTAAAAGGCCATACTTCTGTAAAATAATTAACAACTAAACATTTTAGAATCCTTAGAGAAAAGGTTATATAATAAATCTCATACAATTCTGTCTCATACTTTTATCAACTGGACAGTAGGAAAATTAACTGTTGTTAAACCTAAGGCAAGAATGTTGATTCTCCGGAATGGAATTCAGATATAATTAAATAATAATATTGGAGCAGGCGCATTGGAATATACTCATATTTCCCTACTTGGAAATCTAGGAGTGATCTAACATCTAAGAAAATGTTCGCTTGACAGAATTATGTGTTCTCTTTCACAGAACTCTTTGAAAGAGGCCTCTCTATGACTTCTGATATATTAATAGCATAAAATAATAAATGTTTGTCTGCATCTACATTTAGCCAGCAAACGTCTGTGCAGCTGGCATGCTTTATTAAAGACTCTTTTTGTCTCTATGGGATTGAATGGGTGTTAATGTAACCTGTCTGTGGAATAAACTGATCCCAATTCTACTATCAATTTCTGAAGTCAGGTATGTTCTCCCTACAATGTTTAAAAATCTCATTCTTTCTTTCTGTAAAGTAGCAGAAGACTTTGTGCATGAAAGGTTAGTTTGGGACGAATTCTGTGAAGCAAGACAAATTGACAGACTGATGTCAAAAGGTCAATTTCATAAAGATTCTTTCCTCTGATTATTTTCTCTCCTAATACCTTCTCTGGTGTAAAATAAAGCAATGTGTTTATGTATTCCAATAAAGACCCTTAATTCCTTCAATGCCTGCTAAAATAACAATAAATGACACAAAAATGGTAAACATGCACCTAGTTAGCCTAATGTAAACCCTAACATGAAAATCCTTCATTACAAATCCCTGTTTTTTATGTTAATCTCTTCATCCTTGCCACTGCTGAATAATTTTCGCCTTCTAGTATTATAAATCCTGGAATATTTCCAAAAATTCTCTAACCCAAGAAAAAGTCTCAAGGCCCTGTTTGTAGAGATTTAGAAACATTACAAAAAATTTAAAGATGTAAGTATTAAGTATGGTCTCCCTGCTGTTAGTTTGATGTGTGTGTTATTTTCTTAGGCATGTTTCATATGGTGTTGCTTTATTGAAATCAGCATGTTGGAAATTCCCATTAGTTACTGACATATGAAACATGTCCTGTGCTGCACTTACCTGCTCACTTAGGATGTTAGAAAAGAAATATTTCAGAATTTTAGGAAAAGGGATCCATGTTGTCAGCTAAGTGATCAACTACAATATTAGGCACTGAAAATAGGCAGGGAAATACTGGAAGTGGGAAAAGATATAAGATTGGAAGAAGCAGAAGAATACATTTCATAAATTTCCTAAATATTTTATATGTATTTCATATTTTATAAATAATGACTATGATACAGTCATACTTCTTATGTATCTCATTCAATCCATATAACAATTAAATCAGCTAAGAAGTAATTTAAGTAACATTTTTATTCCTCTTTTATAAAAAGAAGCTGAGACATGGAAAAATAACATAATTTGCCCAGTGACAGCACAATTGGTGTATGGTGAAGCAGGCAAGCAAATTGATGCTCTCCTGTTCCAGCTTCCATAATATCAGACTATGCTACAGTGGCTCACCTAAATTATGCTCCTGAATAACACACTAATGTCTCTACAATCTAAATTTTACCTTAAGATGTCAGTAATTCCCAACACAAAAGACAAAATGTCGTATTAATACATGTTCCAGTCATTTACACAACCTTGACATACCACCAGACAATGATCCCTCCCAATTTTCTCCATGGTATTATTTGTTTCATTTTGTTCCATTTTTAGTTTTACTCCTGGTTGTTCTCACATAATACTGTAAAAAAAAAAACCAGTTCTTATATGTTTTTGCCTCATGGCCTCTTCATGCTCCTAAATGAGGACTTCAAAGATCTTTTGTTTATGTAGTTTTTAAAAAATATTTACTATATTAGAAGTAAAATCTGACACAAAAGGAGGTATTTATTCTCTTAAAAATAACAAAAATAACCCATTAATGTTGACATAAGTAGCATGTTTTTATGAAAAATAACTATATTTTCCAAAATAAAAAACAGTGAGAAAATGGCATGATTTCACATTTCTGGCAAATATTTCAATGTCTAGCGTAATAGAAGACAGCTGAACTTTACATCTGCTTCTACGTTCAATCTATTGTGGTCTGTTGTTGGGTTAAAGCATATAATGAAAATCTAGCCTCACATAGATTTGTAGTTGGAAAAGGTAAGTAAGAGCATTTTAATAGCCTGCTTGAAACAATTACCAATAATCTTCAATATGACACCAAAACACAGCAAGATGTAGCTTCTTAAACATTAGCTGCAATGAGGAATCAAACCATATCAATGAAGATTTCATATCATTACATTAAAAATCCATTTTTTTCTATCTTGAACAAAAAACGGATCTTGAATTCATGCAATTTTGTAACATCATGCATTGGTCACTAGTAAAATATTGGTTCACTGAGATGAATGCAGCTCTCAAATGTTACCACATTTCATTATTCAATACCAAACAATTACATTTTTAGTTTATTGGTTATGTTTTTCAAATGCTACTTTTTTCTTGAAGTCTCAAATTCTGTTGACAACAAATACTGCCAGTTGTTTTGTTTACAGTTCTGGACCTTAAAGATGTCTTTTTCTATGCACCGCTACATCCTAACTCTCAATTTCTGTTTGCCTTTAAAAATCCTTTAGACCAGAGTTCTCAGCTCACCTGGACAGTATCACCTCAGGGCTTTAGAGACAGCCCCCACCTGTTCAGCCAAGCTCTAGCTCAGGACCTCAGTAGTTCCTCACATCCAGGTACTCAGGTTCTTCAATACCTGGATGACTTACTTTTAGCTGCAAGCTCAGAAACCCAGTGTCAGCAGGCCACTCAGGACCTCCTAAACTTCCTTGGATATAAAATTTCCAAAACCGAAAACCCAGCTTTGCAGGCAGGAGGTAAAACACCTAGGGCCAGTCTTGTCTAAGGGCACTTGGGCCCTAAATAAGGGATGTCTCCAACCCATACTAGGCTTCCCCCATCCCAAAACCTTAAAACACTTATGGGGATTCTCGGGAATAACTGTTTTTTGCAAATTGTGAATTCTCAAATATGGTGAAATAGCAAAACCTCTGTACACTCTAATGAAACCCAAAAAGCTAATACCCATTTAGAACTCTGGAACCCCATAGCTAAGGCAGCCTTTCAGACCCAGAAGTAGTCACTACTGCAGACTCCAGCTCTAAGCCTTCGTACAGGGAATGACTTCTCCCTATATGTTACAGAGAAGTCAGGAGTGGCACCGGGAGTTCTCACCCAGACTCAGGGAGCCACACCATGACCAGTGGCATACCTAAGTAAGGAAATCAATGCAGTAGCAAAAGGCTGGCCATACTGCTTACAAGTCGTAGCCGCCGTGGTTATACCGGTCTCAAAGGCAGTTAAAATAGTGCAAGGAAAAGATCTCACTGTATAGACTTCACATAATGTAGCTGGAATTCTGGCCTCTAAAGGAGGCTTATGGCTGTCTAAAAATCGTCTCCTCAAATATCAGGCCTTAATGCTCAAAGGGCCTGTACTCCAGCTGTGTACGTGTGCAGCCCTCAACCCAGCTACTTTCCTCCCTGAGACAGGAGCAGACACTGAGCATGATTGTCAGCAGATGATAGCTCAGAACTATGCTGCTCAAGAGAAACTCTTAAATATTCCTCTAGTCAACCCTAACCTTAACCTTTACACTGACAGAAGTTTGTTTGTGGCAAATGAAGTTCAAAAAGCAGGATATGTAGTAGTCGGTGATCAAATAGTGCTCGAAAGCAACTCCCTTTCTCCTGGTGCTAGTGCCCAGCTGGCAGAACTAATAGCCCTCACCCAAGCTCTGAAATTAGAAAAAGGAAAAAAAGTGAATGTATATACAGATTCCAAATATGACTATCTGGTTCTGCATGCTCACGCTGCTATATGGAAGGAAAGAGAGTTCCTAACCTTGGCAGGAACTCCCATGAAATATTGCAAGGAAATTTTAAACTTACTACAAGCTGTCCAAAAACCAAAAAAACAAAGTAGCAACCTTACACTGATGGGGCCACCAAAAAAGAAATAAAAAGTAGCCAAGGGCAATCACCAAGCTGACCTAGAGGCTAAAAAGGCAGCTAGACAAGCATTTATGGAAGTACCTTTAATATGGGAGAACCCATTCCAGGGAACTAAACCTCAATACTCATCAAAAGAAGTAAAGTAGGCAATCTCCCAGGGACACAATCTTCTTCCTTCAGGATGGTTAGCCACTGAGGAGGGAAAAGTGCTTCTACCTGCCGCCAGCTGGTGGAAGGTACTTAAAACTCGGCATCAAACCTTCCATATGGGCATAAAAAATATGCGTCAAATGGCCAAATCTGTATTTAAAGACAAAGGTCTCTTCAAGGCTGTCCAACAAATTGTCAAAGGATGTGAAGTATGTCAAACAAATAATCCTTTGGCACATTGCAAAACTCCCCGTGGGCAACAACGAGCTGGATGCTACCCCAGGGAGGACTGGCGGATGGATTTCACCCATAGGCCTAAGTCTCGGGAACGTCAGTATCTGCCAGTACGTGTAAATACTTATACAAACTGGGTTAAGGCTTTCCTCTATAGAACAGAGAAAGCCCAAGAAGTTATGAAAGTCCTGATTAATCCCTAGATTTAAACTCCCTTGCTGTCTTCAAAGCAGTAACAGTCCTGCCTGCAAAGCTGCAGTAACTGAAGAAATTTCCAAGGCTCTAGGGCAGGCATCCCCAAACTATGGCCCGTGGGCCGCATGCGGCCCCCTGAGGCCATTTATCCAGCCCACGCCGCACTTCAGGAAGGGGCACCTCTTTCATTGGTGGTCGGTGAGAGGAGCACAGTATGTGGCGGCCCTCCAACGGTCTGAGGGACAGTGAACTGGCCCCCTGTGTAAAAAGTTTGGGGACGCCTGCTCTAGGGATACAGTATCATCTCCACTGTGCTTAGAGGCCTCAGCCCTCAGGGAAAGTAAAAAAATAAATAAATAAAATTCTTAAGAATCACCTAAAAAAACTGGCACAGGAAACCCACCTCTCATGGCCTTCTCTATTACCAATAGCATTCTTTTTTTTTTTTTTTTTTTTGAGACGGAGTTTCGCTCTTGTTACCCAGGCTGGAGTGCAATGGCGCGATCTCGGCTCACCGCAACCTCCGCCTCCTGGGCTCAGGCAATTCTCCTGCCTCAGCCTCCTGAGTAGCTGGGATTACAGGCACGTGCCACCATGCCCAGCTAATTTTTTGTATTTTTAGTAGAGACGGGGTTTCACTGTGTTGACCAGGATGGTCTCGATCTCCTGACCTCATGATCCACCCGCCTCAGCCTCCCAAAGTGCTGGGACTACAGGCTTGAGCCACCGCGCCCGGCACCAATAGCATTCTTAAGAGCTCAAAACTCTCCTCAGAAAATAGGACTCAGTCCTTATGAAATGCTTTATGGATGGCTCTTTCTTACTAATAATCTTGTATTAGACAAGGAAAACAGCAAATCTAATAAAAAATATGACCTCCTTGGCTAAGTACCAACAGGTTCTCAAGCCTTTGCCTAAAGAACATCCAGGGGAAAAGGGAAAAAGTTGTTCTGCCCTGGAGACTTGGTGCTTGTTAAATCTCTCCCCTCAGACTCTCCCTCTCTAGGCCCGTCTTGGGAAAGACCCAAGATGATTTTCAGTTATTCTGTCTACCCCAACGGCAGTTAAGGTGGTGGGAATTGACTCATGAATTCATCACACTCAGCTGAAGCTTTGGATACCTCCTGAGGAAAGTCATAAACCCTCCACTCCGAAGCCTGAAGTTCAAGAAAATAACCCTTCAAACACCTGCAAGCCATTAAAAGATCTAAATCTGCTTTTCCAACAAGATCCTCAAAGGAGTAACCCCTCATAAGTCTAATTTATCCTGGCATTAATAGGACTATAACCCTCAACTTTGCTATCCCTCAAATAATAGAAAAACTTAGTGCTGGTATTAGGAAAGTTACTACCTCTATTCAGATACTATAAGCTATCTCAGAAGTTAAATAGAACATAAAAATGTTCCTAATTCTCTCTGCAAAAGGCAGCTCTCTCTGCAAACCAGCTTAACTCTTTAGCTGCCATAGCTTTAAAAAATAAAAGATTCCTAAATCGGCTAACAACAGAGAGGAGGGGAACCTATTTCTTTCTAGGAAAAATGCTGTTATTTTATAAACTAGTTAAGTGTTGTTTTAAACATACAACTCAGAAATCAATCAAACACAGGGCTAAAGACCTTCAAGAACCTGGCTCTGTTCTCTCCTAGGCTCGTTTATAACCATTCCGGGCCTTTCAGCTGTACCCACCTTGTCACATTCATTTCTTATAACACCATAAGGTCACTCCTGCCGTGGGAACCCTGGATGTCCTTGGCTTGTAAGCTCTATTGTGGACCTCTAAATCAACCCGCACCCCTAAAAAGCTCCCCTCTGAAGGAAACTTCAGCTTCAGGGCCCCTTCTATGCCTCATTTCAGCAGCAAGTAGTTAAATCAAATAGTTAAAGAGAATCAATGCCCCTATTCCAACAAAAGTTAAATTTTCCTGTTCAAAGGGGGTAATGAGGGAATGTATTCTCTTACCAGGTTGAAAAGGCAGCGTAGTCTTAAGGGCAAGAATTTCCCAGCGCCATGCCCCCCTCCCATCTCTCTCCATCTGGAAGATGTAACGGTTTATGTTTGAATTTCGCAGGCGCAGAAAGAAACTAACGGTCAATCACTGCAGCGGAAGTTCTAAGGAACTCCTTTCATTGGCCCAGGGTCTTGGAGGAGGCGGGGGTTCTTCCCAGGATAAAAGTCCGTGTCCACACACCTGGCCGGGATTTCCTCTCTGGAATCCCCTTCCACACTCTTCGTGGAAGTCTTTCTCTTCTTCTCCTTTTCTTCTCTTTTCTCTACCTAAACAAAATCACCAAAACCTACAACATTCTCTCGGAGGAGCTGTGCCTCACCAGCACCCAAGAAAAAACCCGGTTACAAAAACACATGGACACAGGGAGGGGAACACCACACACTGGGGCCTGGGGGGGTGGGAGGCAAGGAAAGAAATAGCAGGGGGGTGGGGCGATTGGGGAGGGATAGTATTAGGAGAAATACCTAATGTAGATGATGGGGTGATGGGTGCAGCAAACCACCACATGGCACGTATATACCTGTGTAACAAACCTGCACGATCTGCACATGTACCCCAGAACTTAACTATAATAAAAAAAAATTAAGACTTAACAAAATTAATATTTTATACAGTTTCACCAGTGATATTCTTAACAGCAAGTGTGGTTGTGGTAAAAATATATACCTATATAGTGACTACCAGTATCGTTTGGTGTACTGTGTTGATAAATGCTAAAGCACCAGTGGTTTCGCCCTCTGTTACTTTTGCCCCCTCAGTACAAATGCCAACATATTGCCTGAGGTAAATAACATCCTAGTGTTGTTATGAAAATAGCTTGGACCTTGCATACCCCTTGGAACAGTGTCAAGAAACCTCAGTAATACATGAAATGGCTTGAGAACCACTATGCTACAGAGCACAAAGACTGTTTTTTCAGGTATCTTAGGTTATGAATGGCTCTCCTTTAACCTTGCTGACTCGACTATCCCTCACCTGGACCTGATATAGTACATTAGTAGCAATCCCAGTCAAAAGCACCATGTATAAAATAAGAAACCAAAGGTAACACTGACCAAATAAACATTTATCTGTGGATTTGTACTAGTATATCCATTTAAAATCTAGGCCGGGCGCAGGGGCTCACACCTGTAATTCCAGCACTTTGGGAGGCCGAGGCGAGCAGATCACGAGGTCAAGAGATCGAGATCATCCTGGCCAACATGGTGAAACCCCATCTCTACTAAAGATACAAAAAATTAGCTGGGCATGGTGGCACGTGCCTGTAATCCCAGCTACTCAGGAGGCTGAGGCAGGAGAATTGCCTGAGCCCAGGAGGCGGAGGTTGCGGTGAGCCGAGATCGCGCCATTGCACTCCAGCCTGGGTAACAAGAGTGAAACTCCGTCTCAAAAAAAAAAAAAAAAAATACAAAAAAAAAAAAAAATTAGCTGGGCGTGGTGGTGCGTGCCTGTAGTCCCAGCTACTCGGGAGGCTAAGGCAGGAGAATTGCTTGAACCTGGGAGGCAGAGGTTGCAGTGAGCTGAGATTGCGCCACTGCACTCCAGCCTGGTGATGAAGAAAGACTCCAACTCAAATAATAATAATAAAAAATAAAAATAAATGATAAATAATAAAATCTGATGAAAAATATTTATTTTACAGTGCTTTTCATCCTGTTGTTTTAATTCCATGAGGAAAGCTGGGGGGAAAAATGAAAGCCTTGATCTGATGCCAAGAGCTCAAAGCAGCACCGTGCTCTTCCTTTTCGGGTGTCAGCTGTTTCTTGTAACCAAGACACACGTTTTGTTTTCTAAAATAATTGTAAGGACTGAGTAATGACTACAAATGCCTCTGTAAAATTAGCATAGTTGTATTTTTATTTGGTTTGCAAAACTTTGCCAAAATAAGAGATCAAACGTGGTTTAAAGGATTTGTTTGAAGTGCGCCGAAGGAAAGGTCAGAGAAGTGGTTTTATGATGCTAAGCCTCCTCTTTGACACACACTGCAAAAGACTCTGGGAGACATTTATGTCCCGCTAAAGAGATTGGTGAATGACCACTTGGACAAAACAGCATGACCCAGTAATAAAGACTAGACTGGATGGTTTCTCAACCTCTTTTCTGGCAGTAAGTAGCACCTTGGTTATGTACAAAAAAATGGAGCAAAACTAATCTTTGTTACAGCAATACTATTAAAAGACACTATTTACTTGACATTCATACCATGAGCAGAAACTATTTCTATAATCAAGCATGGGCTGTAAAACTTAGTTCTCTATTCATTATTCTAGAGGGCTTCTTTAAATACAGAACAAATACATTAAAAAATGGATTGATTCAGAATGGCTGAGCCAACACTATCCAATGGGAAATATAAATAAGTCCTGCATAGCTGCTCTAACAAGATTTTTATGATACAAGGGTACTCACCATCCATGGTTCTTGGCTTTGCCAACCTCAAAACTGAGACAATAAAAAGAGTTAAGTTTAATTTCTTGGTGCCATGTGTATTTTCTGAGAATCCAGGCTTTTAGCTAAAGCATTTTCATGAGCTTTATTTAAGTCACTAGTCTTTCTATAATAAATCTCACCCTCCAATAATTTATTATCTGACCAAGGGATTTTCTACTTAGTACATTGTATTATTGTTGTTATTTGAGGATTTCAGAGTCTTTTTCTGAGGCTTTGATGTTAAGGCTAAGACCATGTCTCTCCATATCACAGTCTTTGCTCAGAACTTGGCACACAGAAGGAGGAATAGAGGTATATATGTTACATCCCATGAAAACAGAGACTTCCCACTTCCCTCTCCCCAGTGCCCAGAACAGCAGCTGGCACTCAGTAGATTCCGTTGGCTGAATGGCACCGTTATGATTAGAGATGCACATATTCCGCTATTGAAAGGAATGGAAACTATGGTCACTTTCTGTTCATTTCAAATTGTATTTTTCTTTATATATATTTCTGTGACTCTGGGGTATACTGATGTGTCCTGCATAGGCCCTTAGAGTAATTCTTTGAGGACCAGAGGTAATTATTTCACATCTGAACTCTGCTTCCATATTTCTCTTCACAACAGTAGACTCTAGTGTTTTTATTCATGATAAATGTCATGTCCTTAACTCCTTCATTTTTATGTGAAGAAAATGTTAAATCTATGTCCCTTATGCAGCACTTTCTTCATTCATCAATGAAGTTAACAAATGAATAACCTATTGGGAATAAGAAACGCTGGCAATATTGAGGAGTTAGCAGTAACTTTCTGGAAAATCAGAAATAACTAAAAAGAACTTCAAAAACAAACTGTCTTTTAAAAAATGCAATTAATATAAGCATGTAGTAGAGTGCTCTTCTGTTTTTCTTCCCAGCTCTGGTGTGTGCTTTTCCTAAGACCCTTCCATGACAGTATGGATCACAGCAGGCAGGGTGCATAGAAGTCGAGTTCGTGGGTTTAACAATGGGCATTATGCATAAAATAAAAAAGGATATAGAATCATTTCTATTTGCTGGCTACTAGAGAAAACCTCTACTAATGCAATATTAAAGTTTAATCTGATTCTAAGTTAAAAAGTCTAGTTCAATATTAAAGCTGTAAATGTGATCATCTCAAAATTAAGAAAAAGTAATTTAAGAAAATGTTCTCTAGCATTATAATCTCTGAAATACTTAAATTACTTAAATCAGGATTCAATGTACAGTTGAATATGGCAATGTAAATGTGATCTGATTGATGTTTTACTCGTAAAAAATTTCTTATTATTACATTCTTCATATTGTAATGAGTTTAATTTGTAATTTTCAAATGGTGCTGATGTAGTTTCTCCTATAATGAATCTTCTCAAAGTAGTTTTCAGCAACTCAACGAATAACAAATATACATATAAAATATACATAAAAGATAACAATGGAAGTAACACCCACGGAAACAAAAATATGAGAATGGCTTAGAAAGAAATTGTATAAATTGGAATTAATAAAATCATTTATTGAGTCATGGTAGTGTAAACTTAAAATAAAATCCTGAGCCTCCAATCAATTAAACAGATACCCCTTGGCCAAAAAGACCCCCCAAAGCCTTAAAATGTGGTTCCCTACCATAATGGGACAAGAGATCACACATTCTGTGATGTACGCCTTTCCTTTTATAATTTAGACACAACCAAGATTAATGTTAAAAGGAAAATCATAAACTAACAAAACAGACTTTTTGTGACAAGAAAATACTAAATTATAGACAAAATTAAAGGCCAGGCGAGGCAAAAATTAAGTCATATATCCCCTACACTTAACAAATAAACTATGTTCTAACTGCCAAGAATTTTGTTTTTCTCTAATAACTAAACATTGACCTAGAAATAAACCATATTAAGCAATTTACAGCTCCGCAAGATACTAACTAAACTCGTGTTTCATTAGCCATAACTACAGTTTTAATTAGACAAGAGACTCATTTCAATTACTTTCTCCTAATGACAAATGCAGCAACTGTAGACTAGTTCTGGCTGGTTTACAGACATTACACACTTGTGTGCCTTCATGTCCTAAAAAGACCTTTTAATATATAGTACCTAATTATGATATATTTAGATAATAAGTCTCCGTCCCAAAGTAAACATAGATCATATGTTACATACATCTTTATTCAATACACATGTGTCAAGATCACATTCATATATATTCATAACTCCTTCAATGACCTGTTAAATATAGGTTTAGCCAACCCCTTCAACAGAAAACTCCTACCCCAACTCCTCCTCCTTCAAAATGCCTATCTCCAGTTTTGTCTGGAGACACACTTGCTAGCTTGCAGAATGGCCACCTTACAGATTGTCATTCTGTATAAAAAATAAAGTTTCCTTTTCTCCTTTCCAAATTTATAAAAGTCAGAATATTTTTACTCTAACAATTATTGCGATGAATGGCATTTGACTTAAGTTCTGCTGCTCTAGTTAAAGAAAAACCTGGAGCAAGAAGGAGCTCCCTGCAGGCCACAGCTGCATGTGCCAGCCTCTGGTAGGCTTATCTCCACCTTTGATCGAGGGCGCTGGCAGTCTCACCCCATGCAAACCGCCCCACAGGCCCTGTGTCTGGGTATGAATGCTTTAAGCCTGGCAGCTCAGGTTGGGGTGGGAATTCACAAGAACACAATTAACACCAAAATGATAAACATGGCTCTCATTCTTAATTGTAAGTTGAAACCGCCTTAAGACAGTTTTATATGTTTATATTCTGGAGTGCTCTAAGGGAGAAGACTTTGGATGTCAGGGAGAAGTCTAAACATGCACAAAACTAAAGCGATAACCCCTCATCCTTCTCTGGGAATGGAAGTCATGAAGCACACTGCACTTAACTTCGATTAACTGGCCAAACTTAGAGCACAGCACGGTCCTCTTCTGCGGCGAAAGCCATGAAAACCTTTATCCATGGCCTCCTTTTTCCTAAAAAGTCTGGCTTCACCCTCTCTGTACTACTGAACTGGCTTCCCCAGATTATGAATCATCTCCTGATCATTCAGTCCGATGGCTGGTGCTCACTCCACACTATGTGTGATCCCACTGAATTACTTCATTTCCTCTTCTGTTTCCAAAGACTACGCCATCTGCCTCTTCACTTTTAAAATGAGTGTCTTTGATCTTATTATTTTCTCATCCTATTCTGCCTTCCTCAGGGATCCTGTTCCTACTTCTCCTGTCCTCGAAGGCTCCTTCCTGTAGGGTGAATTTCCAAGTCCACAGTTTCATTCTTGACTTTGCCTGAACTCCAGACCTGCAACTTTAGCCACCAATGGACACATTTCTACTTGTCACTTAAAATACAATATGTTTAACACTGAACTCTTCATCACACCTGTAATCCCAGCACTTTGGGAGGCCAAGGTGGGTGGATCATGAGGTCAGGAGTTTGAGACCAGCATGGCCAACATAGTGAAACCCTGTCTCTACTAAAATACAAAAATTAGCCAGGCGTGGTGGCAGATGCCTGTAATCTCAGCTACTCGGGAGGCTGAGGCAGGAGAATTGCTCGAACCCAGGAGGCGGAGATTTCAGTGAGTCAGATTGTGCCACTGCACTCCAGCTGGGGCAACAGAATGAGACTCTGTCTCAAACAAAAACAAAAACAAAAACAAAAACAAAAACAAAAACCTGGTCTCATCTACCACTTGGTTTCCCTAACTTTTCTTTCCTTTCATTTTCTTTTCAATTTTCTTCTTAATTGTATTTAGTGCAAGGAGATCTCACTCTGTTGCCCAGGTTGGAGGGCAGTGGTGCAATCTCAGCTCACTACAACCTCTGCCTCCCAGGGTCAAGCAAACCTTTCACCTCAGCCTCCCAAGCAGCTGGGATTATAGGACCATGCCCGGCTGTTATTATTTATTTTATTTTTTGTAGAGACATTGGTGTTCCTATGTTGCCCAGGCTCGTCTCAAACTCCTGCACTCCAGAGATCCTCTCCGCACCTTGGCCTCCCAAAGTGCTAAAATTAGAGGTATGAGTCATCATGCCTGGCCCTCATTTTTCTTGTTTCTGTTTGTGGTAACATCTTTTTCCAAGTTACCTACATATCTTTTCTTCAAATATTAAATTTTACTGATTCTTCACCTTATTAGATAGAACCACACAAAGTGTCTATTTACAGGGGTCAAAACAGTCAAATATTAGGAATTTCCCATGATTTCCTTCTTAAAAATTGAGATTCTTTTGATCTAAAATTACTTCATTAGCTTCCTGTTTTCTGTATGTCTATTTGTTTGCTTGCAGTTCATTCTGAAGGTCACAATTTATTAATCTTTCTGAAATACTCCAGTCTAAAGTTAACAAGACTTTTCCTTCACTTTTTATTCACATTTTCTACAATTGGTCCCAAACCTACGTTTGCAGTCTTGGCCCTAGTCACCTTCAGAGTTCTTTGTTCCAACCTAACTGGCATAAACATTATCTCTCTGTCCCCTCTTTATTCAGAGAACTCTCCTTCCTTACTTCAGAAATCCCTTCGCTTGTAAACTTACTCAAATTCACACAGGCTAGTGACATGTCCACTGATCTTCACTTCACTTTTAACTATTTTTACTCATGAGTCATCCTTCTGTGTACTGTTTACATGTCTTGAAAGTAAAAAATGATGTATTTTATTTCTTTATTAAACAGAGCATACAGCCTTATCTATAGCAGGTGATCAAAATATGGTTGTTGCTGCTTTTTAATAATTTTTAAAAATGATCAGAGTTCTGGCCCAGAAACCTTCCCTTAAATCACTCTTCTGAACATAGCTCTCTTGCCCAGAGATGAGATGTCTTTTAAAGAAGTTTTCAGATCTACTCTATTTCCTATCAACTCTACCGCTATTCATGATATCACGCACTTGGGGACCAATCTATCTTCTGGAAAGACTCTTAGATTTCATTAGACTAAAAACTGATGAAAGATATAGAGATTTTTGTCACAGATTTTTAAATTCTTGGACTAGACTTGAATTTCTGTATATCTCTGGCAATAAAATCTTGGAGAGATGTATAGCAATATATCTCAGAATCTACTAAATCCAAACAGCTGAGTGACTACAGTTAAAGTGAGAAGCCTTGCTACATGAGTCCTGTTTTCATGGGACCTCATAATCTGTTATCTGAATATCCAAGCAAGAAAATGCCTCTTTGTCATCAAGTCATAATAATCTGGTTTTTCCACTGCTTACTTGATTTACTTTAACATACCCTTGGTCTTGTCTTCTTACAGATAAATAAAAATGATTCTTGTAAGCCCTGCTGGTTCCCTAAGGTCTTCTATCCGTATTTCATCTGTGCTGTAGGTAATTGCCAAGATTCAATCCAAGCTGATTTAAAAATCAGCTAGGTTACGTTTTTAGATAACTCCCTTAAAAAAGAAACCCAAATCCATAAAGTTGTACTTCTTGAGAAATTGCTATTGTGCTGTATATTTTCTTTCATTAAACCAAGGAAAAAGCAAAAAATACGCTGTTTTCACTTTCAAATACTTCTGTTATTCATTTAAAAAGTTAAAGGTAAGAAATAACTTCTAGAGCATACTCTCTTCTCTTTCTTTAGGACATTTTTGAAGGCTACTTATTAAAAACAAACCAACAGAATTAAACAAAGGTTTGAATTATTAAACTCCAAAGAGAAAATATTTAGTTCAGATGACTACAAAAATATGTGAATACAAAATAAAATATGTTAAATATGCATGCTTAATTTTCAGACAAGACATACTTAGTTAAATTTTTTAAGTATGTGATATGATAGCATCCAAGGTCATTTGGTTTAAATTCGTGATTAAGGAACTAGATAGCACACTTATTTAAATGTACTGCATTCATTAATTATTGAGCCACATGACTGAGTTGCTATTTTAACTTTGGTTAAAGATTAATTCTAGTTGCTCTTAAACTTTCTTTAAGTCTTGTTACTTTGCAATTAAGTGGAAAGATTATACTTAAGTTAATTTCTCTGCCAAATTAGAAGAGAAAGAAAATTGATTGCATTAAGCAGAACGATTTTCCTTAACTCAGTCATTTGGATCTAAAAATAAGGACAAATGAAAGAAAAGATTCTGGTTTATTTGTGTTTTTGTATTTTTGTTTTGTTTTCTTATCAATTACAGTCTTTGTTTCTCTTTCATTATCTTGGAATGGATTATAAAGCTTTTTTGCTACTTTTTTCCTGACTTGTATTCAATGTATTATTGGTTTTAAAATTTTGGCCAATCAGTAGAAATTCACATTTTTATTGATTCTTTTGTAAGTACTGGTATTTTTTAACTAAGTGGAATTAATGATAATTTTCAACTAAACATTATAATTCACTTATCAAAATGAAAATAATTATATTTTAACTTTTTACATTACTATTTTAAGTTATAACCCCAATTATTTATTGAATCTCTACTATGTGAAAATGATTTAATAATTCCAATAATACTATGTAAGAAATCCATGTATAATCCATGGATATTTTGATTTTGTTTATATAAGCATAGTAGGCAGCCTCTAAGACGGCTCCAGTGACTCTTGACTTTTTGTGTTTGCACTCTTGGATAGTCATCTCCCACAGTTGTATTAGGGTGGGTCTGTACGAAAACAGAATATAGCAGAAGTATGCTATTGTATAATAAAGAATTTTGCTGGCCTTTATCTCTGGTTCCTTGGAAGGAAGTTCTAAAGCCTTGGAAATTCCCAAGTGATTGGAGTGTCTGTCATTCATGGGGGCCCCTCAGACCACACCTGAGCCTACACTAACCTGGTGTCTTATGGTAGGCTCCTAGATAGGTTCATGATGGGGAGTGGCTATGCCAGCAAAATCAACCATGTGATTAGAGAGTTGGGACTGTAAGCCATACAATATCAGTCTGAACTCCTGGGAGGCAAAGAAAGGCTGAGATGTAATTTAGTCATGTGACCAATGGTTCAATCAACCAAGCCTTTATAATGAAACCTTAATAATGAAAACCCTGGAGACCAAGGAAGCTCAGGTGAGCTCGCTGGTTAGGGATACACAAGGATGTGCTGTAGAGTGACATGTCCTGAGGACTTGGGAGCTTTGCATTTTGGACTCTTCCACATATTGCCCTATGTATCTCTTCATTAGATTGATTCTGATTTGTGTTTTTAATATTAAAACTATGATCACAAGTAAAGTGCTGTCCTGACCTCTATGAGTCTTTCTAGCAAAAAATTGAATGTGGGAAATTAGTGAGAACCCACAAACTGGTAGGCAGTTGATCAGAGTTGCAGATGGCCCAGGATTCCCCAAAGCTTATAGCTGGTGTCTGAAGTTTAGGACAGCCTTGTAAAAGACTGTATCCTTAGCCTGTGAAATTCAACCAAACTCAAGGAAGTTAGAGTCAGAATTGTATTATGTATGATATGTCACTTCCAAGAATAGTTTATAAAAGACATGGCGGATTATGCCTCTCTCTCTCAGATCCTTCACTGGGGATGAAATTCACTGCGATGTTGTAATGGTCCTAGGTTCCATTGGTGATAAATCAGGACTTCCAGCCAGCAGCCATGTAAGTGAACCTTCTGTGGAATCAAATCCTCCAGCCTCAGTGAAGCCCCTAGATGACTGCAGCCCTGACTGGCATTTGGATTGTAATTCCATTTGAGACCCTGAGCTATCTAGCTAAGAAAACCAGCTAAGCTGCTGCCAGATACTGACTCACAGCAACTAGAAATAGCAAATGTTTCTTGTTTTTAGCCACTAAGTCTGGGGTAATATGTTGTGCAAAAATAAACAAATAATGAACTAGGGAAGTAGAAGCTGTTAGCTTCCACTTGTTTTCCGGTTAATCTCAAAGCATGATGTGTAACTGCCCCTTCTCTGTCGTGGATTTTTCTTACGTAGGGATCTCCACAAGTTTGCATATCTCCCCATTAAAAGGTGAGATTAACCCCTTTGACCCTAGGATAGGCTAAACCAACCAAATCTGAGTAGTTTATCACACAAAAGTCTATTTCTTAATCACACAGTAGTTATATTGGCTCAGCAATCCAAACTTCTTTCATTTTTTGACAGTCCTCTGTGGGAGAAAGTGAGGAGGGTCTCATATGTGGTCTTATTCCCAGGTCAGGAATTACGTACATCACTTCTACCCACATCCTTTGGCCAAACTCAGTCATACTGCACCAACCTAACTTCAAGGGATGCTATAAAATGTGTTTTTTCTACCCGACCAAGAAGAGAAAATGGAATTTGTGCCCATCAGAAGTCTCTGTAGAAAAGTAGAGCTCTGTTTTCTTTGGAGCATGCTAGATTTATCAGGCGTATCAAAAAGTATAAACAACAACATCCAATATAAATAAAGGAATCTTCATAATTAGCAGAATATAAGCTGAAGTAACAGTGAGCATCTCTATGAGATAGCATTCGTGGTATATAATGACTTTTAGCTTCTATATTGATGAAAATCCTGTGCTCCTTACACGGTCACAAAACAAATGCAACCAAATGTGGGTTTCTCTGTTTCATGCACTATCATGGTTTATGTTCTACCATGCTAGGAAAAGTTACAATATTTATATATGATTTGATTGTATGGAGTGGGTTGAAGGCTACCAAAACCGATGATGGAGAAAAGTCATTTTCATATGCATTGAAGACACACATTCTCTGCTCACAGGCTTTAACTTGGGTTGCTTCCAAGATGGGCCAGTTGTGCCTCACTTCTTCAGCTCCTCTCATCTGCAGGCATTACCTTTACTAAACCTTCAGGCTTTGCTCACCTCAGATACTGAGCCAGTCCTTGCCATGGCAGTCTGCATTCCAATAGGCTCAGGCATTAATGTATAGTAGCAGGGTATAATTAAATCTTGCTGTCTAGATATGAGTGTGTCTCTCACCTACAACTTTCCTCTCCAATCTTGTCCCCTGCCACCACACACGCACACACACACACACACACATGCATGCACGCACAACCCTTCCATATGCACCCAATTCATATGTCTGAGCTTCTGCTTAATTATCTGTCCATTTCCCACTCTGGGCTGAAGCCCTGGGCTGAAATCTAACTTACTAGGTTTAGATCCTACTATCCATCTTGGTTCTTGCTAAACTAGAATCTAAAATCTCCCTAACCCTGTAGAAGCTTTAATGTGAACTAAGGTAGTAGAGAGAGAAACCTACAATATACATAGTTCCACTGTCTGTAGAATGGCACAGGATTGAATCCTTGTGCTGGCTGGCAGCTGCTGAAGTTGCAGCATGCTTCAGAGCCAGGCTGCCATGGATATGACATAGCGCTGTAATTGATTTTATTCAAACATCTTTGAAAGGCCAGGCTAGCTACAGACAAAAGAGAAACTTAAAAGGACTGAGTATTTATCTTTGAAAATTGAAAATTTTAAGTAATCTTTATTATTTGTGAGACATTCAGAAGTCACCATATTGTATTTTTGCATACATAGATGATATTTCTATAATAAAATGAAGACTATAGAAATAGATATGAACATATAAAAATAAATAATGTTCGAAAAAAGACAACATATAATAATATACAACAACTTAAATTATTCTCTTTGTATACTCATTATTTTGTCCCCAGGAACCCCAAATAATAATAAGAATATACATATATATGTAAAATCCAAGATATCCGAGACTCACACAGAACCTTTAAACTTAAACTTGAGAAAAAAAGTCAATTTCATGTGTCCTTTAGTATACACCCTAAAGAAAAGCAGGATTATCCAAGAATACAGCCTCTCCTTTTCCTGAAAATATGTCTGCAGAATGATCTCAAATTTTAATGATGAAACCAAAATTGAGGTTTTATTACCTTCATGAAACATCAAAACTAGGTGAGGATGGGTGTGGCAACTAGAAAAATTATGCACTAACAAACACATTAATTGTCCTCTTTTAAATCTTCATTCATCCTGACTTTCCAAATGTAGAAACTCTCAGTATCGTTTCCTGAGCTCTGTTTTTTATCAGTAAGATTACAGAAGAGATTTTTTTTAATAAAACAAAAATTAGCCTCATATGTTCTGATCTTTTCTGTAAAGGGCTCTGAAAATATGCTTTAAAAAATAGGCATGCCATATTTTTCTTTCTATTCTCCCTGGAAGAAGAAAGCAGGGGGCAGAAGTTTCCTCTGCCCTTTTATTCTACATACTCTGCTTTATCTGCCAACCATGCTTAGTAAAGAAAGGAGACTGATTACAAAATCAGTTCCAAACCCTCTTCTAACTATGAGATTTCGTATGAATCATTGAACTGAAAACTTGGGCAGGACCCCAGCTGCTTATAGGCAGTAACTCTTCCAGTAGAGATAAAAAGAAAGCTGACACAGAAAAACTTAGAATCAGTTTTAACTCTTTCCTCTCTGGAAGTAACAACTGAGCCAATTCTGTCTTCGTGTTAAAACTAGGTAAGAAGTTTCTCTCCCAAAAAGAACATATAGAAAATACATTCTTTTTTCATTGTAAGCATAAACTCTGGATTAAAATTTTAACACGTATGTGTGACTTAACATTTTGGATGGCTATTTTTTAGGCACATGATATTATTTTTCAACATTTGCTGGTGATTTCACGTGAAAAACATTCAACATCATGCTCCTCACCCCCATCCCCACCGTCACTCAAAGACTTGAGTGAGAACTACAGAGTGAAAATCTTCATTCACAAACTTCTGAGCACAAATTGTGTGTCTAACACTATTCTAGGTTCTAGGAACAAAAGGACGAACAAGAGGGATGAAGGAAACTTATTTTTTGCCTTTATGATCTGTAGGATTTTTGAGTATTTTCTATCCATTCAATAGTCTAGCTCCCATGATGCAAGCTCTGAGAGGTAGTTTCCCTACTCTAAAAATTATTCCTTTCTTTTCTCAAAGAAATTCAGAGTGTAAGTTTTTAAATAAGACACTGAAACAGCATCAGCTTCTCCTGGAGTGTCCCAGCTCTGAATGAGTGTGCAAGGTAAGAGTGGGGGTCAGGCAGAGGTAGATGGGATTTTAGCTTCTAAAAGGTTGCAAAACATTTCCACTCCCCTAAATAGAATAAGGTTCTGAAAAACAATTGCCCTGTTGCCCAGATGTGTGCATTGCCAGGAGATAGAATGGCAGGACAGGCTGTAAATGACCTATCTCATGCTGCCCTATACCCTTGGGAGGTGGCAGCCTTTTCTGTACATTACACCCTCCCTTACTTGCCTCCCACCTATATACTTGTTTCCTCTCACCTTATATTCCCTTTCTTTCTAAAAAGAGATGCTGAATTTCTCTGCAGTCCATGTAACACCTGGAATACACAAATAGGAATAGGCTCTATTTCAGCACTGCTCAGTTAGGAAAGCTGTTTATTTTTCCAGAATATCAGGATTTAGCTGCTGTAGGTGGCAATGGGATTATATTGGTATTTCTTACTAATTATGCCAATAACGTTTTATTTCATTTGTTTGTTTGTTTATATTTTGTATTAATTCAGGACATGATGAAGTTAATTTTAAAAATTTGCTAATAAACTGAACATGATTTTTAATTCAACAAGTATTTATTGAGCATCTACTAAATGCCAGGCACTTTTCTGGAAAAAAAAATAGATGTAACAAACCAAACAGACATGTAAAACATGCACACATTACACATAGAAACACACACACACACACATACATCTACACATATTGCCAGCACAGGCAGTGTGGCTACTATGTTAACCACGTAATGCATTGATAAACTAAAGAACATCATTTGAAATGATCAAACTAGCCTTTTACATAAGAAATCTGGACTAGCATAAGGAACATCATAGGAAAATTAAACAAGCAGTGCTCAGTACATTGGAGTTTTTCTCTTATCGGCCACCCTCTGTTTTCATGTTTCCATTTTCCCACACATAATGCCATGTCCACCCAAACAAAAATTGAGAAATTTAAAGGTAATCAGTAACTTTTCTCAGTTATTTAAAGTGCACGATAATTCAGCTGTCCAATTTCTCTCAAATCTTCTCACATAAACGCCTTTTCCCGAAATCCTCTTCTGCTTATTACCCTTCACTTATTTAGTTCACTTGCAATTTCTCCTTGGGAAATTTGACCTCTCCTCACTGCCTCCCTTGAGCTGCAGCCACTTCTCCCTCTCGTCACTAATACCAAGGTTGTCACTTCCTGTGATGCTATATAGCATCCACAATTTTTCTGAAGTAGGTCCCCCAAAAAGCAGCAAAAACAATCCTGTCTTTGTTAATTCCATGAAGTAACTAGTGTGCAAAGTAAGTGGTTTTTTTCTGTTTGAATTATAGTCTGTTATTAAATATCAATGTGTCATTGCACTTCCATACTATAAATAAGAGCATTTTAAAGTTATAAACATTAGACTACTGTGGGCAACTTGTTTCTTTCACGATGCTGATAAAATTTGCAATCTGCTTGTTTATTGTTTGTGTTGAACGAAATTGGAAGGTCTACTGTGGCAGAGCCCATTTGCTTTGCTTTGTTTGGTTTGGTTTTATTTTAATTCAACAATATGAGCTCAGAGCCTAACAGACCTGAATGAATGAATGACAAAAACTAAAGATTCATCCCTGGAACCAAGAACTGGTTTGTAACTAGCTAACCAGCCACAAACCCAAAATTAATCAAGTGTCTACTGCAGCCTGCACAGCGTGTAGGACAACTGCATTTTGTCTATCTCTAGAAACAGGTATCTGCTTTTCAAACTGTCAACGCTGTTTTTCTTCAGATTAACCAAGACAGAAGGAGACATGCAGGAGGAGAGAGACAATAACTACAATCTACATGTTCAAACTTGATGTTGTATCATTTTAGTGTTTGCATAATAAAATCTGCCTGAGTGAATTATGTCAAATATGTGTGATTGGTATTTTGCCTGTAGTAGGCTCAGAAATCTTAGAACCTTCAAACTCTTGAGAATCAAAGACAGACACACGGTGCCAATCATTGGGTTACAAAAAGGGAGGGTTTTCCCATTTCATAGGAAGAGCAGCAGGCCTGAAGTGAAGTGATTTGCCCATAGTCATGGAGTAAATCAATGAAAACACCAAGTGAACACAGGTTGAGGGAAAAAAAAAAGTTCTTTTTGTCAAAGAAGCCTATATTATTTCCACACACTAATTTTATATTTTGAATTTCCATTTGAATGTTTACATCAGATGCACTAAAGCTGAATGACAGGGCAAACAGATTTGGCATTGAGTACCACCACAGAATCAGACATTGTTTATTAAAGGATGGTCTGACATTGATCAACCTTGGTTAAATAGTATTAAAATTCAAATTTTTCTGTAAAGAAACAGAAGAAAGGAGCATCAGAAGAAATTAAAATAAAGTTAGTTATTTTAGTTTTTGCAGAACAGGTGTTCTCAATCTCAGATCCACAAGCTCCTGGACTGATGGGATGAACTTGTAAAGTTCATATCCCTCAAGTCCCTGGAACTGCAAACAAAATTTGGATGAATGTGCAGACATGCAGTTTACTAGAAAGGAGCCAATAACTTTGATAACATTGTCACAGGGACTAATACTATACAAAAGTGAGTCATTAATTACTGCCATAAAAATAACTGGGTTATTTATTATCTGAAGAGAAATCCAAGCCAGCTACAGAAATTTGCATAAGTAATGAGGAGACAAATTTTAATCTCTAGGACAATGGGGAAAAGGTCTCCAGGGCATGTTAGAGATCCTCCTGGCAGCTCCTTCCATCACAAGCCTGGAGGCCTAGGAGGAAAAAATAGTTTCATCGACTCGGCCCAGGGTTCCTGTGCTGTGTGTAACCTAGTGACTTGGTGTCCTGTGTCCCAGCCACTCCAGCTGTGGATGAAAGGGGCCAATGTAGAGGTCAGACTGTGGCTTGAGTGGCTACAAGCCTCAAGCCTTGGCAGCTTCTATGTGGTGCTGAGCCTGCAAGTGCACAGAAGTCAAGAATTGCGGTTTGGGAACCTCCTCCTAGATTTCGGAGGATGTATGGAAATGCCCAGATGCCCAGGCAGAAGTTTGCTGCAGGGGCAGGCCCTCATGGAGAACCTCTGCTAGGGCAGTGCAGGATGGAAATGTGGGGTCGGAGCTCCCACATGGAGCCCCTACTGAGGTACCACCTAGTGGAGCTGTGAGAAGAGGGCCACCATCCTCCAGACCCCAGAACGATAGATTTACTGATGGCTTTCACCATGCCCCTGGGCCTCAGATACTCATCGCTAGTCCATGAAAGTAGCCAGGAGTGAGGCTGTATGCGGCAAAGCCTCAGAGGCAGAGCTGCACAAGACTGTGGGAGTCTTCCTCTTGCATCAGCATGGCCTGGACGTGAGACACGGAGTCAAAGTAGATCATTTTGGATCTGTAAAGATTTGACCGTCCTGCTGGATTTTGGACTTTCATGGGACCTGTAGCCCCTTGGGTTTGGCCAGTTCTTCCTAATTGGAAGGCCTGTATTTACCCAATGCCTGTACCCCCATCATATCTGGGAATTAATTAACTTGCATCATATTGAATTGCCATATGCTGTGGGAGGGACCTGGTAGAAGGTAATTGAATCATAAGGACAGGTCTTTCCTGTGCTGTTCTGGACACAGTGAATAAGTCTCAGGAGATTGTATGACTCTGTAAGGTGGAGTTTTCCTGCACAAACTCTCTCTTTGCCTGCTGCCATCCACATAAGATGTGACTTGCTCCTCCTTGCCTTCCACCATGACTGTGAGTCTTCCCCAGCCACCTGGAACTGTAAGTCCAATAAACCCTTTTTCCTGTATAAATTACCCAGTTTTGCATATGTCATTATCAGCAGCATGAAAATTCTCTAATACAGAATATAATTAGGGTTTGGGTTTGCTGGTAATGCAGCTATGCATCACTATAGCTACAACTGGGGAACACACATTAGCTCAGGCATTCCAAGAAACAAATACCAAGACAGCATCAGACAAACAAAAGACACACTAGGGGAAGCCTGTGAAGGATTTTGGGAGAGCCAAAATGGCAGAGGGCCTTCAGACCTTGATGCAGTTCCATCAAGTGTGAAAGCAGGTAGAGAAGGATTGGGTAGGAAGCAGCTCAGATCACAGCACAGTTCTAAAAAAAAATTTAACCAGAAGAATGGAGAGTCCCTTAGCAAAACCCTGTCTGCAAGAGAATTACCATATTTGGCAGGAATTAGCTGGTATCAACACTTGGATTCTGCTGAGTTATTAGCTAGGAGCAGCTCCAGACAGCATGACCTGGCACAGGGTAGGTCCAGAGGGATGGCAGCAGGAGATTGTGAACCTCCTCCACTCCCAGCAGTAAGTTCTCTTGAAGAGAGAGCTGATCAGGGCACCTTCAAGGTCCCTAAAGGGTATATACCTCAATCATGTTATCCAAAGAAGTAAACTCATTAGCACTACGCAAAGAAAAAAAAAATCAAAACACTGAATATGTAAGCACTACTTTCCTCTACCATTGTTCTGTTTTTGGAAAATAGTGGCATGGCAATGTTAAAAGTCTGATAGACAAGAAAACCTAGAGAGAGATAGGCATTAAAAAGAGAGAGAGAGAGAGAGAAAAAGAGAAAGAGAGAGAATGACAAGCAGGTAGGAGCAAAACGCACAGCTGAACGATAGTTTCCACCTCTTGTCTTATGATAGCATTTTCTTTCCATGAGCTAAAACATACATAAAAATAACAATTGCCTTTTAAAATCTATAGTACTTTAAAAACATTCAGAACTTCTAAATAAGGATACTTATCATATACAAATCATTATGCATGTAAATAGAATAAATGGGGCAATGAGTTAGCTCTGTACAACACCATATTATCACTAAATATTTACCAATTTTTCAAGGAGAGGGATAAATTTCTTTTCATTGATAGGCAGCTTACCCTCTTCTTTCCTGTATCTTCAGATCTTGTTTTGTGGAAGTCAAAGCTTCACTTACAATATTTTATAAAACCTTTTCTTCTAAAAAAGAATCCTGGATTTCTCTCCTCCTCTGGGAGTGTATTTAATAGGACATGACTACAACCCTATTTTCTGTGACATTATTTATATAGTCAAGTTTCTATCATATATATTTGCATCCTGAATGACAATGTATTTTGTACGTTTGCACACATTGAATAATAGTTTATATTCAATGATGGGCTTAATATTTTAAGACTAGAAAAAATTAAAAAGATCCATGAAACCAACAGTTGGCTTTTTGAAAAGACAAACAAAATTAACAAACCTTAGCTAAATAATAAGAAAGTTGAGAAGACAAATAAATACATTTATATATCAAAGTGGAGATACAACTGTCACCACACAGAATACAAAGGACCATAAAAGATTACTGTGTACAATTTATACACCAACAAATTGGATAATATAGAAGAAATGAATACATTCTGAAAAACATACAACTTACTGAGACTAAATCATGAAAAAATAGAAAATCCGAACAGACCAATTACAAGTCAGAATACTGAATAAGTAATCAAAAACCTCCAAACAAGGCCTGGCATGGTGGCTCACACTTTTAATCCCAGTAATTTGAAAGCCTGAGGTGGGCAGATCACCTCAAGTCAGGAATTCAAGACCGACATGGCCAACATGGTGAAACTCTGTCACTACTAAAAACACAAAATTTAGCCAGATGTGCTGGTATGCCTGTAATCCCAGCTACTTGGGAGGCACTCCACCCTGGGTAGCAGAGAGAAACTCCATCTCAATAAAAAATGAAAGCCTTCAAACAAAGAAAAGTCTAGGACCCCATGGTTTCATTGGTGAATTCTACCAAATATTTAAAGAAGAATTGGTGTCAATTTTTCCCAAACTCTTTCAAAAATATTGAAGAGAAGGGAACACTTTCAAACTCATTTTACGTATCCCTTATTATCCTGATATCAAAGCCAGACAAGGCATTGACACTACAAAAAAAGAAAATTACAGACCAATATTACTGATGAACATAGATGCAAAAATTTTCAACAAAATGCTTGCAAACCAAATTCAACAGCACATTAAAAGGATCACACACCATGATCAGGTGAGATTTATAACTGTGATGCAAGGATGGTTCAACATAATGCAAATCTATAAATGTGATATACCATATTAATCAAATGAAGAATAAAAACACATGATCATCTCAAGAGATGAAGAAAAAGCATTTAACACAATTTAACTTTCTTTCATGATAAACACTACCAACAATCTATTTATAAATGGAATCTTCCTCAACATAATAAAGTCCATATATGACAAGTCCACAGCAAACTTCATATTCAGGGCAAAAGGCAGGAAACCATTTCTCTGACATCAGGAAGAAGACAAGGATGTCCACTCTTGCCACTTCTATTGATTATAGTACTGGAAGTTCTAGCCAAAACATTTAGGCAAGAAAAACTAAGAAAAGGCATCCAAATAGAAAAAAGTAAAATTATATCTGTTTGCTGATGACATAGTCTTGTATATAAAACCCTACAAACTCTGTCAGGAAAACTGTAAAACTAATACATGATAAATTCAGTAAAGATGCAGAATACAAATTCAACATGCAAAAATCAGTAACATTTCTATACACTAGCAAAGAGTCATCCAAAAATGAAATGTAGAAATCATCCCTTCTACAATAACATCAAGAAAAAAAAAATACTTAGAAATAAATTTAACCAACGAAGTAAAAGATCTGTACACTTAAAACTTTAAAATGTTGATGAAAGAAATTGAAGAAGATACAAATAAAGGGAAAGATATCTCATGTTAATGGATTAGAACAGGTGTCCCCAAACTACGGCCCACAGGCCACATGCGGCCCCCTGAGGCCATTTATCCGGCCCCCCGGATAAATGCTCCTAGCACTTCAGGAAGGGGCACCTCTTTCATTGGTGGTCAGTGAGAGGAGCACTGTATATGGTGGCCCTCCAACGGTCTGAGGGACAGTGAACTGGCCCCCAGTGTAAAAAGTTTGGGGATGTCAGGATTAGAATAATTAATATTGTTAAAATGTTCATTCTACCCAAAGTGATTTGCATATTTAATCCAATTCCTATAAAAATTCCAATATTTTTCACAGAAATAGAGAAAGTGACCTAAAATTTGTATGAATTCACAAAAGATCCCAAAATAGCCAAAGCAATCTTAAGCAAAAACAGCAAACCTGGAGATAACAGACTGAATTATTTGAAAATATGTGACAATGCTATAGTAGCCCAAACAACATGGTATTGGCATAATAATTGGCCTATAGACCAATGAAATGAATAAAGAGCTCAGAAATAAATTCACACATTCAAGGTCAATTAATCTTTGATAAAGTTGCCAAGAACATACAACAGGGAAAGGGACTGTCTCTTTAATAAATGATGTTGAAAAAAATTGGTTATCTACATGTGGAAGAATTAAATTGAACCCTTATCTCACACCATATACAGAACTCAACTCAAAATGAATTAAAGACTTACATATAAAACCTAAACTCTAAAACTACCAGTGCAAAATACAGGGAATAAGTTTTAGGCAATAATATTTTCAAATATGACCTAAAGTACAGGCAACAGAAGCAAAAAATAGACAAGTGGAAATACATCAAACTTAAATCTCCTGCACAGAAAAACAAACATACCAACAACAACAACAAACTCAACGGAGTGAAGAGTCAACTTACACAATGGGAGGAAATATTTAGAAGCCATACATCAGATGATAAGGAGTTAATATCCAAAATATATAAGGAACTCAAACAACTCAATAGCCCCCAAAAAACTCTATTTAAAAATGGACAAAGGACCTGAACAGACATTTCTCATAAGAAGACATACAAATGGCCAACATACATATGCAAAAATGCTCAACAACACTATTCATCAGGGAAATGCAAATTAAAATCACAATTAAATACCATCTCACGCCTGATGAGAATGGTTATTACTTAAAAAGATAAAAGATAACAAGTGTTGGTAAGAATGTGCATAAAAGGGAATCCTTGTACACTGCTAGTGGGAGTGTAAATTGGTATAGACATTAGGGAAAACAGTATAAAGATTTCTCAAAAAATTAAAAATGTAACTACCATATTATTCAGCAATCCCACTTCTGGGCATATATCCAAAGAATATAAAACCAGTATGTCAAAGAGAATCTTCATTCCCATGTTTACTGCAGCATTATTCACGATAGCTATGATATGGAATCAACCTAAGTGTCTATCAGTGAATGAATGGATAAAGAAAATGTGGCAGATAGATAGGTAAACAAATAGATAGATAATAGATAAATAGACAGATAGCCAGATAGATAACACTATTCAGCCAATCAAAAAAAAAAATAAAATCATGTCATTTGCAACATTAATATACCTGGGGGATACTATGCTACGTGGAAAAAAAATCAGACACATCCTGCATGCTCTCATTTATATATGTAATCTGAAAAAGTCAAACTCATAGAAACAGAGAGCAGAATGGTGGTTACCAAAGTACGGGAGACTGATGTGGGAATTAGGGGGTAGTGGGGGAGTTGCAGAGATGTTGGTCAAAGGGCCAAAGTTTCAGTTAGACAAGAGGAAGAAGTTTTGGAGATTGATTGTACAGTATGTTGACTATAGTAAATAATGTGTTATATGCTTGAAGGTCTCTAGGAGAGTAGATTCTAAATGTTCTCATTACCTCTATAGTGCTATATATGAAAAAAATAAAAATAAAAATGAATTTCCTCACTACCAAAAAAGTATATGAGGTGATGTGTATGTTAATTTACTTGATTTAATAACTTTACAACGTATACATATATCAAAACATCATGTTATATACTTTAAATGTGTATAATTTTTATTAGTCAATTTTATCTTAATAAAGCTTAATAAATGGGGGAAGAAATGCCCCATTTTAGAAAAGGTATTCATATACAATTCATCTAAAACCCAGACATCTAGATTACAATGATCTTGTACTAAAAACCAATTAATCTAGTCTATAAACTAATTTCTTAAGTTGATTGTAGGAAGAGATTTTAGAGGTAATCAAAAGTAAATTCTTCTCAAATTTTATACTAATTCTGTTATAGTAACCAAGACACAGGAAGCAGAAAAGCTGTGTGGGAGGGGAAATAGCCCATCAGAGGGTAAATCTTACTTGACAACTGTTTTAAAAAAATCTATATTCCCAGGAAAAAATTGATTTTTCAGTAGCCATGATAAGAGTGGCCACCAGAACTTCTTTAAATTCAGTTTAATCACAATTTGCCCCAGGGAACACACTTTATTTTGCAAGTGAACTGTCAATAACAGCTCCTTACCTACCAGGAATCAGCCAGGCAGGAACAGACTCAGATTCAGTCCTCTATATTTGCCTCTAAGTGTCAACCAATCCAAGGTAGCCTTACCTGGATAACTGTGTCTCAACAGATGACGTCAATCCACCCGTGAAAATCTGCCAAATTCTAAACTCCCTCCCTTCTTCCCTGAAATGGTATGAGCAGTTTGTTCCTCAGAGAGAGACTGTACCTGAACAAGGTAGTTCTCCTTTACCACAGTAAACAAAAAACTTATCTTTGTGGTTTTTGTTTCATTTACTAAGTGGTCACCTCAAAGTCCTTTGACAGCCTATGTTACAGTGATGTCTTTTTTTTTTTTAAATCAATGTCTACCACTGAGCAGTAGGCTTCATGAAGTCAGAAGCTGACTCTATGTATGACATAGAAAATACACTCATCACACTTGTTGAATAAATACGTGAGTGCATGTAGGGATGGATGGATAGATATATGGATACACAGATGTGTGAGTGGAAGGCTGAATGGGTGAACAGGTGGATAGGTGAATGGCTGGGTAAAAGGCAGAATCATACTGGCATAAAAGTTCTAGGAGACGGCACTCTGGGTGAAGAATCAAAGATGACATAGAGGACACCAACAGAAAATGTCATGAAAAGATCCATTACACAGAGATAGGGATTATATGTGAGACACTGGCAAAGATTCTCAAAATAGTGGTACATTTTAATGGGATCCTTTTCTGGTTTTCTAGAGGATGAGGACAGGTTTATGACAGAGGAATTGATTCAGAGACAATAGTGTCTTGACGCAAAAATAATCTAATTTTTACCATTCAACAGGTGGGACCTGAAGAAAATCAGGTTAATATGAAGGTCAAGAATCTATCACCCTCAATGTAGAGTGGAGAGTGTGGAAGCCATGTTTTAGTATTTGATTTATTCAAGTCACATTGTCTCAGGTTGGGTATCATGGAGGCAGAGCCCAAGATAGAGATCCTTGTTCAGGCAATTTATTGAGGAAGAGCTCAGAAAATTGGAAGTGATGGAAGCAGCAAAGTTCAGGGGAAAAGTTAAGCAAGAATATAGCCTTAAATAGAGACTAGCTTCAACGTGATGTCATGGGAAAGCTCTGGAGTGTGAATGACCCCACAGAGTTGGTCCCATCTTGAGGCAAGAGGCTAGCCTTTTGAGTCATTGGCTTTGGTCTGATGGTGGCTTTGGTCTGATGAGAGTCTTAGCCACTCTATTGAGGTGGCTCCTGGCTGGATAGGGGTAATTCTCTGAGAAAGGAGAAGGTGTGAATGTTTATCAGGCAACACTCGCAACAGCTGGGAAATGGGTACGCCTTGGAGATCTGTACAAAGCAAAAACAGCATTCTCTATACAAGGCTGGGACAGCGTTTCTCAACTGTGCCAGTACGGCCATTTAGAACTAGAAAATTCCTGGTTATGCAGGAGATATCCTGTGCATTGGAGGATGCTTATTATATCCCTGGCCTCTACTCTCTAGAAAGCAGTAGCATTCTCCCCACCAATTGTAAGAACCAGAAATGTCTCCAAACTATGCCAAATATCTGCTTGGAGGCCAAAATTGCCCGGATTGAGAACAACTGAGTTAAGTGCAAGAAGGAAAGGAGAGAGTCGATTAAGTAACTTCATCCTTTTGCAGCAAGAACAGTGTCTGACACAGAAGAGTTACTCATGAGAGCTTCTGAACAATATTCCAAACTGTGGGGTATGAAAAAGGGATTTTCAAAGAAAGAATTCACAGTTGACTCTGCAGTAGACTATCTCAACAAGTACACTCTGTTAGAGTACAGAAGTACTTACCTATTAATTTTGTTGACTGCATGGATAAATGCTTCTACCTCCACGTAACACATTCCTCCTAAACATTGTCGTGTTTTTTCAAGTCACGATGTACTTGTCCCCATGGGTTTTTCTGACAGTATCAATTATTATAAGCTCTTATTCTTGAGACTGGAAAGTGAAAAGAAACTCATTGTCAAAAATAGCTCATAGGCGGTGAATCAGGCTAGACAGAACATGAGCAGCACGAAGCAAAAAAAAAAAAACAAAAAAACAAAAAAACTGGGTAGAGTGAACAAAGCTTAAAGCAGAACATCAATACAGGATATACAGGAGAAAAGAGAGAGAGAGTCACATTGATTTGGGGGAGACTGAGAACATACTCTAAGGTATTTCTGTGATCAGGGGCTCAGCAGGGCAGGCGTCCGCCTGAGCTCCAGCAGCAAGTATGTGAATTCGTCAGGGCAACCTCAGGTTCACCAATGAGATGCCCTTCCTATCTGTCTCCTTGATGACAGTGTATGATTCCCTTCCTTAAGGCTCCGTTAAGTTTTTGTCTTCACTGTGAAAACTTGCCCAGCTCTCCCCACAGGTAAAGAGGATGTTTCCCACTACTGTTCTTCCACTGCACCCAGGACATAGCCCTCTCGTAATATTTACCACATTGTTTTTTCCACTATTGGTTTGTTTTCAATTCTCACCACTGAAATGGTGAGAGTCTTAGGACAGAGCTTTTTGCTTGTTTATCTTTATGACTTCAGCATCTAGAGCACATATGCAATATTCATTTGACAAACCTTTACTGAGTGCTTGCTAGGAATCAGATACTGTGTTATGAACCAGATATGGTCTGCCTCAACCCTGATGTTCTTTCCTACTTTCCTCAAATGAGAAGATGCTGACCCATCCTCCAGAAAGGGAGTATTATTTCTCATTCCCTTAAGAAGGACCAGTCATCTTATTAGCTAAGTTATGCCTCTGTGACAGACTCTGGTCACCACTCTCCTTCCCAGAAGAAGGGAGAATTTGCTCTCTTCCTGTTTTTGAGCTAAGATAATAGTTTTTCCTGCACTCCAAATGAAGCACATACCATTGGCTCTTTTGGTTCTCAGTCATTCAGACACAGAAGATATAATTATCTATATTAAGATAGATAGAGAGATAGATACATAGATACATAGATAGATCAATCTTCTGTTGGTTCTGTCACTCCAGAGAACCCTGACTAATACATCCACAATCTTGACAAAGCTGAATTAAACTAGAGTTTAAATTTTTCAATAACAAATCTTTGTGGAATCATTTCAATTACATGTTAAAAATTTAATAGTGCATAGTACATTCATACATTTAATTGCAAATTAGCTGTTAATTCATTAAATAATTCAAATTCAGTATGAATTTTTTGGGAAAAAGATACTCAAAATCTTGAGACATTTATGTTATGTTTTATATCTCACATTTGAAAACAAAATATAAACATAAATATATTAATTCTTAACAGAAGGTTATGATGATATATCTTGTTTTATTAAGAATCATTCTTAAAAAATCCAAGAAAATGAAGGACAGAAATTAAGTAACTTGCTTAAGGTCACACACCCAATAAATGAATATAAAACAAGGAAGAGAAAAGAGATGCAATAAACCTTTCTTGTACTTATTTTTAGATATCACCAAATAACTGCCTCAGCAATCTTAAAATTATTTCCAATCTCTCTCTCTTTCTCTCTCTCTCTCTTTTTTGAGACGGAGTTTCGCTCTTGTTGCCCAGGCTGGAGTGCAATGGCACGATCTCAGCTCACCGCAATCTCTGCCTCCTGGGTTCAAGCAATTCTCCTGCCTCAGCCTCCTGAGTAGCTGGGACTACAGGTGCGTGCCACCATGCCCAGCTAATTTTTGTATTTTCAGTAGAGACGGGGTTTCACCATGTTGACCAGGATGGTGATGATCTCTTGACCTCGTGATCCACCCGCCTCGGCCTCCCAAAGTTGTGTTGTTGTTGTTGTTGTTGTTGTTGTTGTTGTTTGAGACATAATTTTGCTCCTGTCACCCAGGCAGGAGTGCAATGGCACGATCTTGGCTCACCGAAACCACCACCTCCTGGGTTCAAGCAATTCTCCTGCCTCAGGCTCCCTAGCAGCTGGGATTACAGGCGCCTGCCAACATGCTCAGCTAAGATAGCGTGCCACATAGATATTATTCTCTGGAGTTTTTAAATTTCTATTTAAAAAATAGCATGATTTTGAATGTGTTTTTGATTGAAAAAATTGTAGTCATATGCAAATACATCTACTGAGTAAAGATAGACAAATGTTGATATGTGTTATGAAGCAATACCAATGATGTTTTAGTTTGTGTCCTCAATGACAAGTTATTTAGTCTCCTAACACTGAAGGTTTATAAATGTGATAGAAGTAACCCACCTAATGCTTTATAATAGGTGAGAAAATGTGCACATTTCTGGCAGCAAAGTTCAAAACCTAGCTCAGTGATAAAGCACATTGCATATGATGTTTTATCATAACTATTGCTCTTAAGGTGGGAGCCAATGTCTTAAAAGAAGGGAGAGAAAGAAATGGTTTATAGCGTGATCAATATCTGTCTTAAGCAATCATGTTTAAACCTCTTGAATTGTACAAATTCAGTTCTAGGTGGGGTAAGTGGATGTACAAATTTCACTTACCTTTCAAGAGAATTTAGTGCAGCTTTTAAGACAAATCTAAATATAGTAATTCATTGCTTAATGACAAGAATACATTCCGAGAAATGCATTGTTAGGCAATTTCATCATTGTGCGAATATTATAGTGTATTCACATAAACCTAGGTGTTACAGCCTACTCCACACATGTAGCCTATTGTTCCTAGGCTACAAACCTGTACAGCTTGTTACTGTACTGAATACTTCAGACAATTATGATACAATGAAAGTATTTGTGTATCTAAACACATCTAACCACAGAAAAGGTACAGTAAAAATAAGGTATTATAATCTTATGGGACTACCATTGTATATGCAGTCCATTGTTGACTGAAATGCCCTTATCAGCATATGACTTTTAACTCTTTAATTTTAAAACATGTTTTGTTATAAATCTAACAAATGTGGCAACTAATAAGAGAAAATAGTTATCCACAAGACCATCAGTACAGGCCAATCATTTTTTTGCTGCTTCTTTCAGTTCTTTATATCTCGTAATTCATATATTGTAATCATAGGAATACATACCTAAAATAAATTTTCTGTGTTTCTCCTCACATAATTATCATCTTAAACATATACATACCAATATAATGAATATATATATATATATATATATATATATATATATATACACATTTTTTTTCTTTTGAGACAGAGTTTTGTTCCTGTTGCCCAGGCTGGAGTGCAATGGTGTGATCTCAGCTCACTGCAACCTCTGCCTTCCAGGTTCAAGCTATTCTCCTGCCTCAGCATCTCAAGCAGCTGAAATTACAAGCATGTGCCACCACATCTGGCTAATTTTTTTGTATTTTTAGTAGAGATGGGGTTTCACCATGCTGGCCAGGCTGGTCTCGAACTCCTGACTTCAGGTGATCCACCCGCCTGGGCCTCCCAAAGTGCTGGGATTACAGGCCTGAGCCACTACACTCGACCATGAATCAATATTAAATTTTAATTTATTTTTCCATTTTCTTTGAGACACTTAGTTTTTCTTTGTGCCTTCTTTCTTTTGTCAATAATACTGCCATAAGCATTTTTATAAAGCATTCATTTCACTTTTGGATTAGTTTCTAGAATAAATTCTTGACATTACAATAACTGTTTCAAAGGAATAAAAATATTCTCTCCCATTTCAAAAGGGAACTAATATGCTAAGAATTAACTAATTCCTTTCCAACAATTCTGATAACAGCATATACGCCCTCCATAACTTAGTCAGCTTTATTTTTTTTTAATTTTCCTTTTTTTTCCTTGAGCTTTGCAAGATTCAGTTATACAGCATCAGATCCTATTAAATTAGCTCCTTTTGAGTCAGTACAGTTTGCGAAAAATGCACACTTAAAAATTGTATTATAAAATAGGCATGGGCGACCCTCCAAGGTCTCCTTCCCTGGCTCTGCCTCCAGACCACACCTCCAGAGTCAGTCACTCACTTCCAGAGTGCACTGTTGTCATAATGCTGGGCTTGGGTTTCCGCTTACCACCGTTTCCTGAGTCCCTGGAGGAAGAAGAAATGAAGAGCATGGAAGGTTCCAGGCGCACAATCTGTTTGGCTGGACAAGCAGCCTGCTAGGGACACTTGCATTTGAACTGTCCAGGCTACTGCCAAGATGCTGTTTTCTCTTAGGTATCACGAAGGCTGTAGCATTAAACGTTTGCTTCCATTTGCTTTTCACGAAATTCTTCCAGATCTGGGTGCTGAGGGACTTGTGGATGTTCTTTTAATTTTAATTTTAATCATCGTTTTGCTTTTCTGAGAACTTAAGAGGTAAAAATAGAGCTGGAGATCTTTCTAATTAATTTCCTTCTGCTGTTTCAAAATATATTTGACAGGATAATGTAGCTTATTACACTTGGATGTATCTTTGAAACACAAATGTCAACACAAACACAAATGTTGACAGACAGGAGTGTTTAGTGTGGAAGAACCCAGTCATGGCACCTTTACTGCCTGGGTTTAAATCTCAGCTCAGCTACCTTTTAAAGGTGACACTGGAAAAACACAAAATGGCGAGGGTCTGGGAAACACATCCCAAGGAATCGCTGAACGAAGCGGCAATGTTTAGTCTGAAGAAATGGTTACACAAAGGGATCGTGATTGCTGACTTCCAAAACCTGAATAGCTGTCCTGAAGAAGACAGGGTGGATAGATTCTGTTTCATGCTGGAGAAGAGAACACATAGAATTCATAAGGAGGCAGTTTCACCTTTATAGAGGGTAGCCTTTCGAATACTTACAGTGTGTTAGTAATGAGCCTGGCTTCTACCTGGAGCAGCAAGCTTCTTTCCACTAGCAGGTTTCCAGCAGCAGCCAAATGATCACCTCTCCTAGGGGGCACAAGTTGTATTCTGGAATCAAGACAGGAAGGCAGGGGATTGGGAAACTGGAATTTGGGACACCTTCCAAAAGATAACAGGGCTAAGCTTCATGTGGGCAATTTGGGAACACTGCCTGAGATCCTAGATAGGGCACCAGCATGAACAAGGCTGGCATCTTTCTAAGACAGGGGTGGAAAATTACTGACAACCTAGAGATTAATTCATAAACAAAAAAGAATGGAAAAAAGAATATTTTAGGGACTTTTCGGTAATTTAGCAATGAAATTATCTTCAATAACTGATTCATCTTAAACCATAATTTCTGGCAGCAATTCTGCAATTGTTTCTCTGTGTCATGGCTTTATAGTTCTCTTCTGAAGCTATAAGAGTTCTTTTTCTCTCTAAAAGTATGTGCATTATTAGCCTCATATTAAAATTCAATTTTCTTTCTAAATTTAAATTATATCCCTTAGATTACTCTGCTTTACAAAACTTCACTGAAGTTAGAAGTAGAAAGTAGAGAGCATTCTACCTCAGAGGGTCTTTTGTCAAATGCCACATTGCATCTCCCAAAGGGTATCATGGGTATTACAGTAGAGGCTTGTTAATAAGACTCAAAAAAAAAAAAAACAAAAAAGACCCAAAAATAGGATTGCTGCAAGAAACCTACAGAAATTATCTCATCATTTTTAAAATTTGTAATGTAAATGTTGGTAAGATCACTTTTTTTCCTTCTTTGTTCTTTGTTTAGTTTTTCTGGGCTCAGCTGCGCCATGGTCTCTTATTTAAACTGTGTTTAATTTCTCCTTCATACTGAGTTTTGTTTGAAAACTCACAGGTGAAAAATCCAGGAATATTAATGTCTTAGGATCACTGGCTTCAAAAAGATCTTAACAAATGGCATCGTCAGTCATTTGATAAAGCTAAACTATTTTAAAGGGAAGCAAGTCAAGCCTTTTATGCTGAAACTCAGGCCACACTGAGTGTTTATTGCTGGCTCAGCTCAGGTCTCTGCAGCTACAATGACCCGGCCTCCCTCCCTTCCCTCTTCCCTTTATGACGTTCCTCAGTATGAAGGGTTTTCACAACTGTGTGGATTGAGTAGATTCCCAATTGTGCACATCCTGCAATTCCCACCTCCAAAGCCTGTCAGAAGATAAGCCTCCAGGGAATCTTTCTCCTTGCTGATGTCCTCCATCACCCCTTTTCTGCATAAGTAAAGAGTAGGAAGATTCACCAAAGTTCTTGAAAGTAAAAACTGGAGTATCTCAGAATGTAAAAGAAAAAACAGACCAGTAGCAGTGGTTAAATGACTTAAATTCCAATTCCTTTAATTGTATCTAACCTAATTTATTTAATTCTAATTTCATCCATACTTATGCAAGATTATAAAAATTACCGAACCCTGTAATGTCTCAGTTTCCTCAAATATAAAATGCTATTGTTGTTACTTGTCCTGTTACCATGAGCAGTGGTTGTGTTGAGCTCCCCTGAATGTAAACCTCTCCCCTCAAGGTGAGAAACTGCCATAGTAGGATTCTTAGTGGTAGGGGAGCCACTCAACACTAGGAGTCCAAAGGGCAGCACTCACTCCTGGTTCCCCCGTGTCCTGGGCAGCCAGGGCATAGGCCTATGACTTAAGCTTGAATAATCCATCCTGTTTAGACCTTTGAATTCCCAGTGGCAGAGAAGGGTTTATTTGGTCAGTGGCTGCAATGACATACCAAGTCCAAGAGCAACAGAGACAGAGGCTTCAAGGAGGCTGACTCACACCAGGTGCTGGCCAGAGTCCAGGTGTCACTGCAGGGCCCAGCATCCAGCAGAGACCACAGTGCAGTACCCACCAGACCGTTACCAAGCAGGACCTTTGCTTGGGGTGGCCTCAGCTTTGGCTCCTGTTCCTTCGTTTTGATCTTTATGCTTAATCTTCCCAGATTCTGAGTCTTTCCAGGAATTATGGGAACTATTGAATATATTTTCATTTCTCTATTGCTTAATTCAGCCAAAGTCAGTTTCTGTTGATTATTACTAAGAAAACTGCATAATATGCTTGGTTCCCTCGCAAAGCTCTTGTGAAATCTGGCTGAGTTTTATTTCAAGTGAAGGTGCTTGGGAAAGAATGAACTGTAATCTATTTTAATGTGGTGAGTATTTATTAAGGCTTTTATAGAGTTAAAGGATGAGCAAGATGCAGTCTATGAGCTCAAGATGCTTTCAGAATAGTAAACGGTACAAGAACACAGGCAAGTGTAACACAGCTTATGGTAGCAGACTGGCTTCACATGGGAAATACACAGGAAGTTGTTGCAGAGGGAAGAAGGTGGTAAAAAACAGTTAAAAGTTGCACAGTTTGTATTAAAGTGCATCGATAACACAGATTTCATGGAAAAAGAAGGACTTGACATCATCCTTGAAAGTCAAACTGTCCATAATGTAGGTTATAGACACCAGCCCTTGGAATCAGAAATCTCTCATCCTTTCCAGCTCTATTCTCAGGTCTTAGCCTCCTTGTCTCTATTTCCTCTAATGTGAAACGAGGAGGTAACAATAAATAGTCAGTAAGGCTGACTGATTCCCAAGGACAGACAAGAATAACACTGCAGAAAATAAGAAAGAGCATAGTGAACCAAAAATTAAAGGTAAAGACATGTGAGATGAGGAAAGGTCTAGAAGCAAAACAGTCGGTGTGGTCACAAAAAAATCTGTAGTTTAGTATGGAATGTAAAGATGAAGAGAATGAGTTTCATTCAATAAGCAACGGAAGGCTATAATTTGAAGAAACCTGGATGGAAAATAATGGTGAACTGAGCTAGGATAAAGAAAGACAGCAGTGGGGGCCGGGCGCGGTTTCTCATGCCTGTAATCCCAGCACTTTGGGAGGCCGAGGCGGGTGGATCACGAGGTCAAGAGATCGAGACCATCCTGGCCAACATGGTGAAACCCTGTCTCTACTAAAAATACAAAAAATTAGCTGAGGCAGGATAATTGTCTGAACCTGGGAGGCGGAGGTTGCGGTGAACCGAGATTGCGCCATTGCATTCCAGCCTGGGTAATAAGAGCGCAACTCCATCTCAAAAAAAAAAAAAAAAAAGAAAGAAAGAAAGAAAGAAAGAAAGAAAGACAGCAGTGGAAAGATACACTGTGGACACAAATTTTCCTTAACTTGATGGACTGGAGAGAGTTATAGGAGTTGTGGTCAAAATAACTTGTGAGGTGAACATCACCTTAGAGAAGATTCATAAGCCAGTTTGATGAAAAAGTTGAAGAAGCAGATATAGACGATTCACAGGATTCTGAAAGAGAGAGATGTGTGCAGAAATTGAGGGGTTATCTTTGTTAAGAGAGATTGCTGTTCTACAGAAGCGAAAAATTAAGCATAATTGTAATCAAAGAAGAAGTCACTAGGAAGAATGGAAATATAGATAAGAAATGAAAATTAATAAAACAACAAATAAATATAATTAATAGATATAGTATCATTTATCATAATCAAACATTCTAATCTTTCATTTAAATAATAAGAAATAAGTCTCAAAAATACAGAGAGAGAGAGAAAAGAGAGAAAGGTGTTTGGAAACAATTGACCCTTTCTCTTCATTTCCACTTTGCATATATACTATACATAAATACATATATATTTTATATTTGTAGATAAATTACCTCCTCAATTACACATTTTTAGAGATGAATATAGTAACTGGTCCTGAGCTTCAAGCAAGCAAGTAGGAAGGCCAGTTTCAAAACAGGTATTCTAGCTTCTAGTTCAGTGCTCTTTCTTACCCATGTAGACTCCCATCTGAACATAGCTTTGTCCAGAAAGTCTGGGCACTTGTGAAGCCATGTGTTACTCAATAATAAATCCATCTTGAAAATTCATCTATCCTTATGATGAGTCTAATACGTTTTGCATTGCTAGATTTTTATTTCAATTTTATTTTTGATTTAAAAATAGTTATTTAGAGATGTTGTATTTAAGATGTCCATGTCAATTTATACAAATGTTGTTCTATATATTTTAGGCAGAAACAATTGAGCCATTGGCAGGGGGCATGAATTTGAGTTCTACATTTTCTGACCTGGTAGCAGTGATACACTTTTGATTAATAGTCTTTCTGGCAAGAATGAAACCTATAGCCAATGGCCAAGGGACATGAGAAATCAAAATAGCAGGTCATCCATAAATTTGATCTTATGCCACAAGCGTATTAGAACCAAAAGGAAATTTGTCTACAAAGGCTGATTCTCTTGTTTTACAGTTGAGAAGACTATAGTTGGAAAACATGAAGAGAATTGCTGCAAGTCATTGTTTAGTGGAAGTCAGAACCACTGATGGAACCCAACTCTTGGTTAATCAGTCCATGGCTGTTTAGCCTTAACCCTTAGTGCTGCTCTGAAATCAATGAAGTTTTGTGTTTTTAGGCAAACCATAGTTTTGATGCTATTGAAGAATAAATATTTGTTGAGAATGAATGAGAATGTTTCACAAGAAGCTTCAGTAATTTATTTATAAGTATTCTTAAAGTGTCTATGATGTAATCTTCTCTATTGGAATCTTATGATCCAGTAGAGAATCATAAATCAGAATAAATATTTGTTGAAAATGAATGAGGATGTTTCACAGAGAGATCCAAGATGGCCGATTACTAGCCCTTCAGGATTGTTGCTCCCAGAGAAAGCACACAGAAAGAGAGGACACCACACTTTCAGATGAATTTTTTGCCCACAGACTAGGAGATTCCCAGCGGAGGAGCCCCATGGGTTGCCAGTGCGACTCTTGTGGCCGGAATGGCGGTTTTGCTGGCGCTTCGGCATGGTGGTTCTTGGTGCCGAGTAAATGGGACTGGGTCCCCTTTTGACCAACGTTTGGAGCTCTGGGAAGGCAGAGTCGCCCATTTACCTGATTGAAAAAAGGATTCAAGAGTGAAGCCAGACCATTCCGAGCAGAAAGGCACAACGAATCTTAACACTGCTGTTTTAGCCGACACAGTGGGTTGCTCAGATTCTGGCACTGGGAATCAACAAGTTGGACGTCCACTCAGAGACCTAATTTGAAAGTTGGCAATCACAAAGATGACAGGTAGGTAAACTCACAATGATGGGAAGAAACCAGCGTAAAAAGGTTGAGAATACCCAGAATCAGAATGCCTCTCCTTCTACAGGGGATCACAGTTCCTCATCATCAAGGGAACAAGGCCTGATGGAGAACGAGTGCGTTCTATTAACAGATTTAGGCTTCAGAAGGTGGATAATAAGGAACTTTTGTGAGCTAAAAGAACATGTTCTAACCCAATGTAAAGAAACTAAGAACTTTGAAAAAAAAGTTTGACGAAATGCTAATGAGAATAGACAATTTAGAAACGAAAATAAGTGAATTAATGGAACTGAAGGACACAATATGAGAACTTTGCGAAGTATGCACAGGTTTTAACAGTCGAATTGATCAAGCAGAAGAAAGGATATCAGAGGTCGCAGACCTACTTAATGAAGTGAAATGAGAAGACAAGATTCGAGAAGAAAGAGTAAAAAGGAATGAGCACAGTCTCCAGGAAATATGGGACTATGTGAAAAGACCTAATTTACAACTGATAGGTGTACCTGAATGTCATGAAGAGAATGAATCCAAGTTGGAAAATATTCTTCAGGATATTATTCAGAAAAACTTTCCTAACCTAGTAAGGCAAGACAATACTCAACTCCAGGTAATCCAGAGAACACCACAAAGATATTTCTCAAGTAGAGCAACTCCAAGACACATAATCACTAGATTCACTAGGGTTGAAATAAAGGAGAAAATTCTGAGGGCAGCTAGAGAGCAAGGTCAGGTTACCCATAAAGGGAAGCCTATCAGACTTACAGCAGACCTCTCAGAAGAAACCCTACAATCTGGAAGAGAGTGGGGGTCAATATTCAATATCCTCAAAGAAAAGAATTTTCAACCCAGAATCTCATATCCAGCCAAACGAAGCTTCAGAAATGAAGGAAAAATAAAAGTTTTCACGAACAAACAAGCACTCAGAGATTTCATCACCATCAGGCTTGCTTTACAAGACCTTCTGAAAGAAGCACTACAAACAGAAAGGAACAACCAGTATCAGTCATCCCAAAAATTTACCAACACGTACAGTATCTCCACAATGAAGAATTTACATCAACTAATGGGCAAAATAGCCAGCTAGCATTAAGTTACAATATTGAACTCACAAATATTAATATTAATCCTAAATTTAAATGGATTCAATGCAGACAAATGGAATAAAAAGTTAAAATCTATTGGTACGTTGTATCCAGATCTAACTCACAAGACACACAAGACTCAAAATAAAGGGATGGAGGAAGATTTACCAATTAAATGGAGAGCAAAAAAAATAAAACAACAGGAGTTGTAACTTTTGTCTCTGACAAAATAGACTTTAATAGTAACAAAGACCAAAAGAAACAAAGAAGGACATATAATGGTAAAAGGATCATGCAACAACAGGAGTTAATGATCATAAATATATACATATCCAACAAAGGAGTACCCAGATACATAAGATAAGTTTTTATTGACTTATATAGAGATTTGGACTCCTGCACAATAACAGCGGGTGATTTTGACATTGCATTGTTAATATTCAACAGATTAATCAGATAGAAAATTAATAGGGACATCTATGATTTGAATTTAGACCTGGAATAAGTAAACTCAGGGAATATATACAGAATTCTCCACCCCAGGTCTACAGAACATATATTTTTCTCAGTATCATATTACACCTATTCTGAAAGTGACTACATAATTGGAATTAAATTACTCTTCAGTATTTGCATAGCATCTCACAGACTTAAATGAAATATTGGTAGCTGTTTGTTATTTTCTTCCCTTATTCCTTCCTGTCTCTGTTGTTAAGTACAATTATTGGCATAAAAAAGGTTTTTAATACCTTTTTAAGATTGCATTCCAGCCTGGGCAATAGAGCAAGAATCCTGTTCTCTCTCTCCCTTTTTCTTTCTCCTTCTTTCTTTCAAAAAAAAAAAAAAAAAAAAGGACGTTTCACAAGAAGACTCTTCAATAATTCATCTGTAAGTATTCTTAAAGTGTTTATGAAGCAACCTTCTCTATTGGAATCTTATGATCCAGTAGAGAATCATAAGAAAAATGAAATAAACTACATAATGAAAACTATAATTGTCAAAATTTAACTAGATGTATTTTTAGTTCCAGTCTGACCTCCAGTCCTAGACCTACTGTTGTATTTCCACCTAAATACCTTGCCTGAATCATAAATTCATTCGATTACTTTCTTTATTTTAGGAAATAAGTTCTCTAGTGCTTAATCTTAATCTGTGAATATTAGCAATCAATAATAAACTTAAGTTGACATGAGAAAATATTTTGGTATGACATTAAAACATTTTGCCCATGGTATGTATAGGAAGTGTTACAAGGCTTAAGAAAGTAAGAAGTGATGAGTTAAGCTCGAATTTTGCTTAAAAAAAAAATCACATTTGCTAACTTATTCCCATGATACTAAGTGATATTGAGTATTTTGGCTGTAAAATAATAATTTGCTTGCTATTTTTAAGTGTTCATATCTTTTAACACTGAGCTATGACCCTAAAGAGAGATGATCTTCACCAATAATATTTGCTCTCAAATGAAAATTTAACATCTCACTATTTATCAATGATCATTAATGCAAAATATATCTAGGCAAATGATAGTTTGTGCTAACTTCTATTTGATTTGCAAAACAAATAACTAAGACATTTATAAAAAAAAATGAGAATAATCCCTATCATTCCATCAATACAATCAAGGCAGGCTAAATTAAAAAGTCAAAAAGATTATGTAGTTTATTGATTTCCTTAGGCTATGTAAAAATAAATGTGGGCCTGTATTTTTCTTACCATGAAACAAAATATTGAACTCTGCCCTTGAGGTATACTACCATACTTCAAATGCTGATCTTATCTTTGCTTGCAAGTCAAACAGAGTTGGACTTTAAAAGGAAAAAAGGAAAACCCTGGAGCCACTAAGAAGCATTAAGGGTCAAGCTGTTAGTCTGGTTCTGCTCAGAATTTACCCAGGATCACAATGTCTGGGTAAGGGGTGCTTTGCTCCAGATGACATTTTTCAATACAAACACACAACCAGAATTTGAAATAAACTATAAAAAGAGCCATATTCTGAAATTGGTTTCCTATTTTACTTGGCATCTTATTTGTTTTAATTTGGAACAGGAAATGGCAGAATTTCCCCCAAGTTTCTGCAATTTGAATTCTGTATGCAATTAATAATCATAATAAATTATAAAATAATAATGATAAGAATAGGAAATTGGTAACGAGTTAGATGAGAGATTTTCTAATGTATTTAAATAAGGGCCACATCCCTTCTATGTTCCTGGATGCTCATTTTGTAATAAATTGTTAAGTGTATTCATCAGTTTTAAGTGGGAGTTAAAAGCTTCTTAAACAACGCAGACGGCAGAGAATAATCTTAATATTTAATTAACTTTTAAATTTAATATTAATCAGTTAATAATAATTTAATATTTAATTAATATTTAAAATTTTTTGCTTGCTTACTTTCTTGGATGACTCACTCCTTTAAATTGATCTCTTGCTTCTTTTTGGAAGATGTCAGAACTTCCTGTCTTTGACTCCTGTAGACAAGCACCACTCAGTAGGCTTCATGAAGGAGAATCTGGCATCTCCCAGCCATACTTATGTATAGAGTTTGTGCTGCATCCTGGAAAATAGTCGTAACTGTGTCAAGCAAGGATCAAAATCCTGGTCTGGAGGAGCTCAAGCTCAAAGCACAAAGGGTTAAAAGGATAGGCACTTCTTACTGAAATTACTCCCATAGAAACCTTCTAGCTTCAATTTAGACTGAAATGTAGAACAACATTAACAGTTTCTTGTATTTCTTTTCCAAATTCAAACACTCTTGCAGCAGGAAAAGGGCAATCTATTACTCCAATTCTATGTTCCTGTTGACAATCAGATTTGTATTACTGGAGAAAAAAATAATACCATCCTAAATAAAACATTCTGACCATGATTACTTAGAAGCCAATCCGAAAGTGGTTAGGTTTAAATGATAAGGGGTGTTTTTTGAGGGGGGAGGGGAGTTGATAGAAAACTTTTTAGGAAGGGAATCTACACTCTAATGAAACCAAACAAACACAAGGGGGCAGGAAGAGCTCAAGCTTTGATTTCAAAACCTGCTGGCTGAAAGGCTATCTAAACTATTTTAGCGTGCCCTCCAGATATTTATCAATTTTCGTGGCATGCAAAGAAATGTGATGCTGACAAGTGGGTTTAGTTTGTGCTTGGTCTAATTACTACGAAGAGAAGAGGAACGTCTCTAATGACAGCTACGCTAACAGAGGCGGATTTGGGAGAGCCTGGGGCCGCATTCCCTAGAATTTATTCTTTGGTGCAAGACTAGCGATTCTGATCAGACTGCATTTCTCACGCATTCCAAATGCCCTTTTTTCCTTTTACTCGGTGAACCTCGGTTGCAAAGGAGGAGCTTGTTAAAAACTCACCAATCGGAGGACTGCGCCCATTGTAATTTACGAGGAGAAGGCAGCTTGGGGGCGCGCCGAAGGGGGCTGGGCTGGAGCGCAACCTGCTCTAGCTGTGGCTTTTAATTCCAGCTGTTCTTTTGCAAATATGCCGCAGAATTTCTCAAACGCTCTGTGTTTACCTTCAAACTCAAACAGCATTGCGTCTAACTTCCCCTGGGTTTGCAAGTTTCTGTGAGAAATGACCATGCCCCGCGCGGGCTTTCATTGAATAGGGAGGAGGAGTGGGGATGGCTAAAATGGGTAACCCTCGGTCGCAGGCAGATGAAGTTAATTCAGCACAGCAGTGTGTTCCGGCTCCTCTGCAGGAGTCCCAAATCTATTAATAGCAGCCCAGACCCAAGCACCAGCAAGGGTGGAAAACTCCGGGCCGCTTCTCCCCTCACTTCCTAGACAACCTGTTGCGCCTCTGTCTCCTCCCGTCCTCACAGCTTCCCCGCCTCGGCCTCTAAGAGCTGATTGGCAGGAATTACTACCCAACCCTCAGCTCCGCGCCTCCTCCCCCGACCAACGATTGGCCTCCTGGGAGGACTGGAGCAAAGGGGTGCGAGGGGAGGGATTTCCCTCAAAGCTCAGGGTCCGGGGACCTGGAAAGCAGAAGTGGAGGGATTCACTTCGCGCGACTGAGTCGCCCGCGGCGGAGCTGGACCGGCTGGGACGGGTTCGGCTCCTCCGCGGAAGCTCCAGCCCGGACCGCGCCTCGCAGCTTTGCCATCCTTCTGGCCCAGCCCCGGCCACAGGAGGACCCCGCAGGCAGCGCGCGGAGTTCCTGGCACTTCCCGGCGGTGTCCCTCGTTGTCTGCCCGGGGATGACTTCACATGCTCTCAGGCTGACCTGTCCGAGCATGAACACCCGGACCATGCACGCAGCCGGGACTGCTGCGTTATCCTCGCGCGCAACAGGCAACTCCACCAGCGTTCAACCAGGACCGCCGCCGCCTCGGCTACTGCTGCTGCTGTTGCTGCTTCTCCTGTCACTGGTAAGCCGCGTCCTGGCACAGCCCGCTGCCTTCGGCGGGGCGTTGCTGTCCCCCGGTCTCGCGGGGGCTGCAGGGGTCCCTGCTGAGGAGGCCATAGTGCTGGCGAACCGCGGACTCCGGGTGCCTTTCGGCCGTGAAGTCTGGCTGGATCCCCTGCGTGACCTGGTGTTGCAGGTGCAGCCCGGGGACCGCTGCGCGGTTTCGGTGCTAGACAACGACGCACTGGCCCAGCGACCCGGCCGCCTGAGTCCCAAGCGCTTCCCGTGCGACTTTGGCCCTGGCGAGGTGCGCTACTCGCACCTGGGCGCGCGCAGCCCGTCTCGGGACCGCGTCAGGCTGCAGCTGCGCTACGACGCGCCCGGAGGGGCGGTAGTGCTACCACTGGTGCTGGAGGTGGAGGTGGTCTTCACCCAGCTGGAGGTTGTGACTCGGAACTTGCCTCTGGTCGTGGAAGAACTGCTGGGGACCAGCAATGTCTTGGATGCGCGGAGCCTGGAGTTCGCCTACCAGCCCGAGACAGAGGAGTGCCGTGTGGGCATCCTGTCCGGCTTGGGCGCGCTGCCTCGCTATGGAGAGCTCCTCCACTACCCGCAGGTCCCTGGAGGAGCCAGAGAGGGAGGCGCCCTGGAGCCTCTCCTGATGGACTGCAAAGCTTTCCAGGAACTAGGGGTGCGCTACCGCCACACAGCAGCCAATCGCTCACCAAACAGGGACTGGATGCCCATGATGGTGGAGCTGCGTTCGCGAGGGGCTCCTGTGGGCAGCCCTGCTTTGAAACGCGAGCACTTCCAGGTGCTGGTGAGGATCCGAGGAGGGGCCGAGAACACTGCACCCAAGCCCAGTTTTGTGGCCATGATGATGATGGAGGTGGACCAGTTTGTACTGACAGCCCTGACCCCAGACATGCTGGCAGCCGAGGATGCCGAGTCTCCCCCGGATCTGTTGATCTTTAACCTCACCTCTCCATTCCAGCCTGGCCAGGGCTACTTGGTAAGCACCGATGATCGCAGCCTGCCCCTTTCCTCCTTCACCCAGAGGGATCTGCACCTCCTGAAGATTGCCTACCAGCCCCCCTCTGAAGACTCCGATCAGGAGCGTCTCTTTGAACTGGAATTGGAAGTAGTGGATCCAGAAGGAGCAGCTTCAGACCCTTTTGCCTTCATGGTAGTGGTGAAGCCCATGAACACAATGGCTCCGGTAGTCACCCGGAATACTGGGCTTATTCTCTATGAGGGTCAGTCTCGACCCCTCACAGGCCCTGCAGGCAGTGGTCCGCAAACCTTGGTCATCAGCGATGAGGATGACCTAGAAGCAGTGCGGCTGGAGGTGGTGGCTGGGCTCCGGCATGGTCACCTTGTCATTCTGGGTGCTTCCAGGGGCAGCTCTGCTCCCAAGAGCTTTACAGTGGCTGAGCTGGCAGCCGGCCAGGTGGTCTACCAGCATGATGACAGAGATGGCTCACTGAGCGATAACTTGGTGCTTCGCATGGTGGATGGAGGAGGCAGGCACCAGGTACAATTTCTGTTTCCCATCACCTTAGTGCCTGTGGATGACCAGCCACCTGTCCTCAATGCCAACACGGGGCTGACACTGGCAGAGGGTGAAACAGTGCCCATCCTGCCCCTTTCCCTGAGTGCAACTGACATAGATTCAGATGATTCTCTGCTCCTTTTTGTGCTGGAATCACCCTTCTTAACTACTGGGCATCTGCTTCTCCGCCAAACTCACCCTCCCCGTGAAGAACAGGAGCTTCTCAGGGGCCTTTGGAGGAAGCAGGGAGCATTTTATGAGCGAACAGTGACAGAGTGGCAGCAGCAGGACATAACAGAGGGCAGGCTGTTCTACAGACACTCTGGGCCCCATAGTCCTGGGCCAGTCACAGACCAGTTCACATTTAGAGTCCAGGATAACCATGACCCTCCTAATCAGTCTGGGCTACAGCGGTTTGTGATACGTATCCATCCTGTGGATCGCCTCCCTCCAGAGCTGGGCAGTGGCTGTCCCCTTCGTATGGTGGTACAGGAATCCCAGCTCACACCACTGAGGAAGAAGTGGCTGCGCTACACTGACCTAGACACAGATGACCGAGAACTATATTACACAGTGACTCAGCCCCCGACAGACACAGATGAAAACCACTCGCCAACCCCACTGGGTACCTTGGTCCTGACTGACAACCCCTCAGTCGTGGTGACCCATTTTACCCAAGCCCAGATCAACCATCATAAAATTGCTTACAGACCCCCGGGTCAAGAACTGGGTGTGGCTACTCGAGTGGCCCAGTTCCAGTTCCAGGTGGAAGACCGAGCTGGGAATATGGCTCCAGGCACCTTTACCCTTTACTTGCAGCCCGTGGACAACCAGCCACCTGAGATCCTCAACACCGGCTTCACTGTTCAGGGAAAGGGTCACCATATCCTGAGTGAGACAGAGTTGCATGTGAGTGATGTAGACACTGATGTCACCCATATCTCTTTCACTCTCACACAGGCACCCAAACATGGCCACATGAGAGTGTCTGGACAGATCCTGCATGTAGGGGGTCTCTTCCACTTGGAAGACATAAAACTGGGCCGAGTTTCCTATGCCCATAATGGAGACAAGTCCCTGACTGATAGCTGCTCCTTGGAAGTCAGCGACAGACATCATGTGGTGCCCATCACTCTCAGAGTGAATGTCCGGCCAGTGGACGATGAGGTGCCCGTACTGAGCCATCCTACTGGCACACTGGAGTCCTATCTAGATGTCTTAGAAAATGGGGCTACTGAAATCACTGCCAATGTTATTAAGGGGACCAGTGAGGAAACTGATGACTTGATGTTGACATTTCTCTTGGAAAATCCACCTTTGTATGGGGAAATCTTGGTCAGTGGCATTCCAGCAGAGCAGTTTACTCAAAGGGACATCTTAGAGGGCTCCGTTGTATATGCCCACACCAGTGGTGAGATAGGCCTTTTGCCTAAAGCGGATTCTTTTAACCTGAGTCTTTCAGATAGGTCTCAAGAATGGAGAATTGGTGGCAATACTATCCAAGGAGTTACTATATGGGTGACTATCTTGCCTGTTGATAGCCAGGCCCCAGAAATTTCTGTAGGTGAACAGTTTATGGTAATGGAAGGTGATAAAAGTGCTATAACATCATTGCATATAAGTGCTAAAGATACTGATTCCCTGAATGATGACATCTTGTGCACTATAGTTATTCAACCTACTTCAGGTTATGTCGAGAACATATCTCCAGCACCAGGCTCTGAGAAATCAAGAGCAGGGATTGCAATAAGTGCTTTCAATTTGAAAGATCTTAGGCAGGGCCACATAAACTACGTCCAGAGTGTCCATAAAGGGGTGGAACCTGTAGAGGACCGATTTATATTTCGTTGTTCTGATGGCATTAACTTTTCAGAGAGACAGTTCTTCCCCATTATAATCATTCCCACCAACGATGAACAGCCAGAGATGTTTATGAGAGAATTTATAGTGATGGAAGGCATGAGTCTGGTCATCGATACACCCATTCTCAATGCTGCTGATGCTGATGTTCCCCTGGATGATTTAACTTTCACTATTACCCAATTCCCCACTCATGGTCACATTATGAATCAGCTGATAAATGGCACAGTGTTGGTCGAAAGCTTCACCTTGGACCAGATCATAGAGAGTTCCAGCATTATTTATGAGCATGATGACTCTGAGACTCAGGAAGACAGTTTTGTGATTAAACTAACAGATGGGAAGCACGCTGTGGAAAAGATGGTCCTCATTATGGTTATCCCTGTTGATGATGAGACACCCAGAATGGCTATCAATAATGGACTAGAAATAGAAATTGGGGAAACCAAGATTATTAACAACAAAATATTAATGGCAACAGATTTAGATTCAGAAGATAAATCTTTGGTTTATATTATTCGTTATGGGCCAGGACATGGCTTATTACAGAGACGAAAACCTAGTGGTGCCTTTGAAAATATCACACTGGGCATGAATTTTACCCAGGATCAAGTAGACAGAAATTTAATTCAGTATGTCCATTTGGGGCAAGAGGGCATTCGGGACCTAATTAAATTTGATGTGACTGATGGAATAAATGCCCTCATAGATCGTTACTTTTATGTGTCCATCGGGAGCATTGACATTGTCTTCCCTGATGTCATAAGTAAGGGAGTGTCCTTGAAAGAAGGTGGCAAAGTCACTCTCACAACAGACCTACTAAGCACTAGTGACTTGAACAGTCCTGATGAAAACTTGGTTTTTACCATCACCAGGGCTCCTATGAGAGGTCACCTGGAGTGCACAGATCAGCCTGGAATGTCCATCACATCTTTCACTCAGCTGCAACTGGCTGGAAACAAAATCTACTACATCCACACAGCTGATGATGAAGTGAAGATGGACAGTTTTGAGTTTCAAGTCACTGATGGACGTAACCCTGTCTTTCGGACATTCCGTATCTCCATTAGTGATGTGGACAATAAAAAGCCAGTGATCACTATCCACAACCTGGTCGTCAGTGAAAGTGAAAACAAGCTGATTACTCCCTTTGAACTCACTGTGGAAGACAGAGATACTCCTGACAGGCTCCTGAAATTCACTATCACTCAGGTGCCTATTCATGGCCATCTCCTATTCAACAATACCAGACCTGTCATGGTTTTTACCAAGCAAGACTTGAATGAAAACTTAATCAGCTACAAACACGATGGTACTGAGTCAAGTGAAGATAGCTTCTCCTTCACAGTGACTGATGGCACCCATACAGACTTCTACGTTTTTCCCAATACCGTATTTGAAACAAGGAGACCCCAAGTGATGAAGATCCAGGTCTTAGCTGTTGACAACAGTGTCCCCCAAATCACAGTGAATAAGGGGGCCTCCACACTTCGCACTCTAGCCACTGGCCACTTGGGGTTCATGATCACCAGCAAAATATTGAAAGTGGAGGACAGAGACAGCCTACACGTTTCTCTGAGGTTTATTGTGACAGAGGCCCCTCAACATGGATATCTCCTCAACCTGGACAAAGGCAATCACAGTATCACTCAGTTTACCCAAGGTATGTTTCATGTTTCTTTCCTCGGTTATCAAAGGACATTCCAGGTCTCATTCCAGAGAATATGGCTTCACCGAAAGCCTTATAAATAGAGCATCAAATTAGAGACCTAGGGAAGGGAAGGGAACAAAGGGGATGGGGAGAACACAGGGACTCACTTCCCTGGGAGAACAGCTACCTTCTTGTCCTACTTCCCATAGCAATGACCTTCATTAGAGGGAGTACTGATGTATTTTGAAAATGGGAAGATATGCTGCTGAAGCAGGAGGCGGACTTTGGTGAATTGAAATTGAAGCAGGCTTTCCAATTCTGCTTCATTTGCCATACCCATCCTCTGAGCATCCTGTGTTGTATGTTGCAGGTGGTCCGTGAAGCATTTTGGCACCTTAATGAAAGATGTGCTTTCTAAATTCTGTTTAGTCACATTGCTGTCATTATCAATTACCATTCCAAAAAAGCCTTTAAACTTATGGTACTTTGATTAAATTTTAAGAGCATTGTTCTGACACAGTTATCGTTGTTAGGAACTTTGTAACTAATAGATTTGTTTATGATTAATTACTTTGTAGATTTTTAAATTTTTTAGTGATATTTTATGACTCAGGCAAATACCCGTCCAGAGATGTAAGCAGTAAACACCTACCTAGAGTAATAACAATGATGTGTACAGGGCGTGCTACTATGATATATATGAAACAAGAAAGTATACTTAAAGATGTAGAAAATGACAATATGTTCATCACCAAAACATATATCTAATTCATCATTAAGAACATGAATATATGTAAACAAGATTAATGGCAGAGGAGGGAAATTATTTTAGCATTGTGAACCTCCTCTCTGACCTGTTGCAAACACAGCAACAAAAAACAGTTGCCTCAGGCACCTGCATTCATTACACAACAGGGTTTTTCTTTTTTTTTTTTTTTTTTTTTCTGGGACAGAGTTTCGCTCTTGTTACCCAGGCTGGAGTGCAATGGCGCGGTCTCGGCTCACCGCAACCTCCACCTTCTGGGTTCAGGCAATTCTCCTGCCTCAGCCTCCTGAGTAGCTGGGATTACAGGCACGCGCCACCATGCCCAGCTAATTTTTTGTATTTTTAGTAGAGACGGGGTTTCACCTTGTTGACCAGGATGGTCTCGATCTCTTGACCTCGTGATTCACCCGCCTCAGCCTCCCAAAGTGCTGGGATTACAGGCTTGAGCCACCGCGCCCGGCCACAACAGGGTTTTTCTAACCTGAATTGCCTTTGTGGTGGACACAGTCTGAAGCAGAAAGGACAAGTGACCTATGCAGAGTTATTTAGTGAGGAAAGGGAGAAGCCCATTCACTAAGCTGGCTTGGGAGTCAGGGCTCTGTTTGGTAGAACATGCAACTTTCATTACAATGGGATTTGGGTTCCTTTCATGAAAATCTCACCATGTCAGAATGGAAACTAGATCTTTCCTATGTGGGATCTGTGGGCAAAGATGGAGCTTAACCCCAGGGCATCCCAATGGGGGTGTTCTTTTCCTGCAACTGTGTTATGGTCTTAGATAGCAAATGCTTTAATGAACAGGAATGTAGCAAAATGTAGTGTTAAAGTGAACTACTTCTCTGTTTTGGGTGCTGACAAATAGCGCCACACTCCAACCTCCTGATTCTTGGCTAAGAGCCTGACGGTATCCCAGGGCCTGCAGGGACAGGAAAGCCTCGAAGTGCCAAGTGTCATGCTAGACTAGTAGGAAACTTACATGCAGGCTTTCTGAGGCTGGCGGTGCCATGCCGTCTTATGCTGGTTTATTTTCATGGAAAGGAAAGAGAATGAAAGGAATATATTAGATGATAGAAAATAGTCCTTCAAATTACTCCTCTGACCTGAAAAAGAAATCTGATTTTAGAGATTTTTAAAAAGGACTATTTTGATGAAGACAGGCAAATTACTTAATTTAAGTTCTGCGGACCAAGTTCAACAGCTCGAAATACTAGAATATTATTTCTGAAGTTGTGAACTCTGAACATTATTCTGTTTCTTTATAGGCAGTTGTCCAGTCTCTTACTGACTTTGAGGCACCATGGTTAATTTTTAACATCTTTATAAATGTAAAGAAGTTATGCTTATTATGTGTTGTGACTTTTTAAGAATTACCTTTTTTCACATTCTAATACAAACCAAAATATTGACTAGGGAAGCTGTTGGTATTTAATCACACAGCACTCATTCGAACAAGTCAAGGCTGGAGTTTGAGTCATAGCTGTTATTTATGGAGATTAGGTGAGTGGTTTAAAAAACGGAGAAAGCGCCATCAGAAAGCTTCTATGGCTCTTCTTCCAGGAGGAGGAATGAAATCAGTGCTTACAGTGCAGTCCTTCTTTTATTTGTTTTTGTTTTTACTTTGTCATAGAAGGATAAGGTAAACTTACATTTTGATGCATTTTCAATGCACCAGAATTAGGTCAATTTAGCACAGGTGGCCAGAGAAGGTCATTCCTAAATTGATTGACTAAGTGGTTCCTAGGAGAAAAAAATTAATTCCTTTCAAAAACTTACCAAATTGATGAAAAGTTAACAATGTATAATTAGGTAAATTATGGATATTATTTATTTATTCCAAACTTCACCTCTTTGCCAAGTTGCCCCTGCTACCCGCAACCCAGACCTAAATCGTATGTCTCAAGTATACTTAGTTTTTTCTTCCCTACAATTAGTATATAATAACATATTCTGTGGGTTAATTAATAAATCAGTTTAAGGAGAGCAGAAATGTCCTCAAACAGTTTGAACCAGATATGGTTGCCTGGCATGTTAATGAACTGAGATTTAAAAACAAGCAAACAATCTCATGGAATGATTTTGTAGATAAACTAAAATGAATTTAACGTATGTTTAACAACTAGAAGAAAATCTAGATAATTCTTAGATGTTTGCTTAAAAGAAAGATAACATTTTGGCTATTAGATTATCATTCTACTACTCATGTGTCTTAAGAAAGCTAGACAATGTATATATTTATACTATGTTTATGTTATATGTAGAGGTACCTTTAGAATACCAGTATTATGATGAAAGTACTTACTTTTTTGAACCGTGAATTATTAATAAATTATGTGAAAAATTTAAAGGTTTTAGTATGTTCCAACTAATCAATAACACATGCCCTAACTTGGAGAGAAAATTGGGTATGTGAGTGCCATATAGTTTCATTTATGTTCTCTTTATCTTAAAAAAAAAAAGTTCTTAAAATTCGGTTTTGAAGTGAGGATTTATTTCAATGAAACTATCCCTTAACAATTATATTTTTGCTTAACAAAACATTGCTACAGACGCTAGGCGTGCTAAACAGTTCCTTTTCTCCTGGTAGAGCCTTTAGATTTTTTAATACAATTTGGAGGGGTGGGGACATTGAAAGAGGGTCTTCCCCCACATGGTCAGAGGTCATGGTTCTTATGGTAAAGATGTGTAGTCAGCAGAGTTTACTGCATGTTTTTACTGATAAAGGGAAAGTTATAAAATTAAGAATGGTAAGAGTCAACAGGCAAAGAGTTGTGCAGGGGCTTCAGTCTTTACCCTGGCAGAAACATCCTTCATGCAAAAGTAGATATGCAAGGGTGATCTAATCCACTGGGAAACATAACCATACAGAACGATAAAAGTGAAACTAGGCAGCAAGGGTGGGAAGTTGCAGTACAGTTAGAAATGAGGGGCCCGGCCCAGTGGCTCACACCTGTAATCTTAGAGCACTTTGGGAAACAGAGGTGGGAAGACTACTAAGGCCAGCCTGGGCAACATAGTGAGACCCCATCTCTATATTAAATATTCTGTTTTTAAAAAAGAACTTAAGTATTAAGGGAGAATCAAACATCTTAGGCATGTTTTAACTCCAAATACCTCTATTAGCAGGAAGGTACCATTAAGTGTAAAATCAGATTTTCCCTTCTGCAAGTGTTCTCTTTTGAAACTTCATGAGCCAGGATAGAGCACACATTTTACATCTATAAAGTGGAGCTACAGAAATTTATGAGGTCATTGGTCCATCCTAATACCTTGCCTCACTTGAGATTAACATTTCGTAAAGCCATTGTCTTCTATATAAGCCTCTGAATTTCATAGCATGAACTTAGTAGAGATTTTAGGAGATGGAAAAACCATGGAATACACATTAGACAGGTAAATATTATCTATCATTGTCATAGCTATTTTTAGCCATGATCTTGACTTTATGTATTCTTAGAAACTCGCTGATTGGACCAGATGCAATTAATGATCTATAAATATCACAGGACAAAATTTTATATATATATAAAATTTTCCAAGACTCCATCTTGGAGAAAAAATTATATATATATTTTATATATATTTATATTTATATATATTTTATATATATTTATATATATTTGTATATATATTTATATAATATATATTATATATATTTATATATAATATACTATATATATTTATATATAATATATAATATATATTTTATATATATAATATATATATGTATATGTATATCTGTCACCCAAGCTGGATTGTAGTGGCGCAATCTCAGCTCACTGCAACCTCTACCTGTGAGGTTCAAGTGGTTCTCCTTTCTCAGCTTCCTGAGTAGCTGGGCCTATTGGCATGCCCCACCATGCCTGGCTAATTTTTGTATTTTTAGGAGAGACAGGGTTTCACTATGTTGGCCAGGCTGGTCTTGACCTCCTGACCTCGTGATCCACCCAGCTCAGCCTCCCAAAGTTCTGGGATTGCAGCTGTGAGCCACCAAGCCCAGGGATAGATTATATATATATATAAATGTATTTTTTTTATGTGGTATATATGACATCATTAAGGAAAGGAACTGGTAAGATGGATGCCTAAGTTTTAAAAATCATGTCTTAGTAATGAAAACTAATGTATGTATGTTAATTTGATAGAGTAGAAAACAACATAAGAAACATTTCTGAGATGATACAACTTTTTGCTAGAAATAAAGCTTCCCACTTTTTTTTTTTTTTTTGAGACAGGGTCTTACTCTTTCACCCAGACTGGAGTGCAGTGGTGCAACCTCAGCTCACTGCAACCTCTGCCTCCCAGGTTCAAGTGATTCTCCGGCCTCAACCTTCCAAGTAGCTGAGATTACAGGCACACACCACTACCACATGGCTAATTTTTGTCAGAGACAGCATTTCACCATATTGGCCAGGCTAGTCTTGAACTCCTGACCTCATATGATCCAGCTGCCTTAGCCTACCAAAGTGCTGGGATGACAGGCATGAGCCACTGTGTCCGGCCGGCTTCCACTTGTATTAGATGTGTTTCTTTGTTTGTTTTTTCTCAACAGGGAGTCATCAGTTATTTCACTGTGTGCGATTTTTTGAAAATATCACCTTCATTTTTTTCTCTCGAACTTTGGAGACCAAAAAATAGCCTGCAACACTACAAAAAGTAAGAAAAATTAGCCAGTGTCGAGAAGCAAAGCCTCTGTCCTCTGCAAGCCAGTTCCTTACAGGGAGGCAAAGGGTGTGATTTCAAGAGTGCCAGGAAATCTGCCATGCCTCAAAATATCTTCCTTTCCACCTGTCATGGTGCCTGGCATTCCATATTTAGATAGTCATTCCTTTGGTGCATGAACATGCAAATACCACTGGGAGGGGCAACACCTTGCTATTATTATAAACTCTTGTACTCTATTTATCTGTGTAAGGGATCAGGTTTCCATGGGACAGCTGAAATCTAGGGGCTTAGAGATCTGAGAAATAAGATAGCACTGTTTCTCTTAGGAGGGAAAAGGAATTTAAACATGTTTATAGGAAAACCAGTAGCCAATAATATTTACCATAATTAGTCATCAGTTTTACTCTGTTAATTAATCATCTTGTTTTCGGTTATTTTCTAGCTGACATTGATGACATGAAAATATGCTATGTCTTAAGAGGAGGGGCTGATGCCACAAGTGATATGTTCTATTTTGCAGTTGAAGATGGTGGTAAGTATTTCACTCTCCTAGTAATGACAGCAAGGAGAGAGACTTTTCTTGGTCACTCTTTGATGATGTTATTACAAGAAGTCTTTATTAAGTAATATGATCACCTGAATTTAACCTGGTATTTGCTGTAGACAATTTTACAGTCTCACTATGACACAACCCTCTTATGTAAAGTCTAAAGATAAAAGTTCTAGTTATATTACTTTTGTTTTATTATTTGTAAAGCACTAAAGAGAGAGATCGTTATAAATAGGATCTCCATGTCTAGTTGTTCAGATTACTCCATGCATGAGGTTGCCTACTTGAGTCAGTAAGAGGATGTCGGAATTCAGCTGCTGTTCCACTCATAGCCACATGCTCATTGAGGTATAGCTGCCCAAAGGAGCTGCATTTTCCTAATTCACTCGTGGGTGCTGTGTGAACTCATACTGATGGATAATGTGTTGCATTCACCGAGAAATCAGTAGTAAATTAATGTCTGTTTTATCTCACCAATCTCAGAATTTCTAATGATTTTCTTGTTTGGGGGATTTTTGTGACCTAGTCCGGCTAAAAGTTTTTCCTGGTTAAGTGCAAAGAATACTTTAGAGTATAGGATATGACTTCTAAGCTAAGTCTCCTGGGCAATATTATGCTCTTACTCCCGCAGAACTGCCTGCCACTTACACTCCCTTCAGGTTCGGATCTCTTGTCTTTCTAACTCTGTGGATGAGGAGAAAAACCGGTCACTGTCAGATTATTCATAAAGATGATTTTGTTCTTGCCTGTTTTCATGGGAAGCAAAAGAACCTCCCCAAGTACACGTGTCGTGTGAACAGGGCACCTAAACTGAGGGTATATGTGAAGGGAAGAAAGAGGGAGGAGAGAAATAATTCATACGCTATTATCTGTTTCCTTACGATGCTTTTTAAAAATGGCACACTATTATGTCGTCTATCTAAAAAAGACTCCATCCTTACCCTCCATGTTTTTTGAAGCATTACGTGGTGTTTGTTTAAAATATTACTGGACACAACATGATCGTAGTTCTGAAAAAGGACAATTGTTGAGTGTGTGCCAGAGAGGCAAAAAAATGTGTTAACTTGGGTTTAACTGTTTGATTCCTACTGTAAATCAGAGTCAATCATGTGAATGCCTTTACTTTTTGAGTAACCAAATCATAGTTTAGTGTTCTATGCATTGATAAAAGGAATCCTAGCATAAAACTAAGCTCTAAAAAGGAAATCAACTCATAAAAAAAAATCTTGAATCTTGCAGCTTGAATCTTGCTGCTCAAATGAGTAATTCTATTGTAAATAAACTTTAGAGTGAGATCCTGAAACAATCCAAATGTGTGTAACATACCTAAAAATTTAAGGACAAAATTATTGGTTTAGGACACCATGTTTATCTCAGAATGACTGAATAAACCTCAATAGCAAAGTGTGACTTTCTGTAAAATTACAAACAAAAGTTTGAAGTTCATTGTCTATAATTACTCTAAAGTATTATAGTCTATACTTTTTAATAAAATATTTTGCTTTTTTGCTCATAAAATATTTTCCATTTTCGCTCAAAAATGGTAGCATTTACTTTAAAATTGTGGTCTCTATTCCAATTTTGGAAAACATTCTATAGTATCATATTTTAAAGTATGAAGTGAAGAATGACTAGCTGAAGATGCTGGGTTTATGTTTATATTTGCTGAAAGTGTGGCAAGGCCTCTAAAGATTGTCTTTATGGAAGTAGAAACATACTCATCTTAGGAGCCTTTTTAGAGAGAGAGTTTCATGTGAGAGATAAAAATTTCAGATTTTCTTTTTTACCCTCTTTCTCTTTACCAGCAGAGCATTACCTATGGTGCTCAGGCAGATTTTGGCAAGCTGTTGAACAGAATTTACCTTAATTCCCCTGATACAAGAAAACTACCCTTTGACAGAATAAACACAGAGACCTGAAAGATTAAAAATTTACATTTGTATCTCTAAATTGTTTTAACGTGATTCTTAATTTTTTAAGGATTTTTGTATTCCCTTATAAATGTTTTAATGTTTGAATGAGAAGTGCAATACTGTTTAAACTTAATTAGCTGTAGTAATCTATTGTCATCTACTCTATACAGTGATAGTAGGCATTTTTATAAGTCATCCCAATTAAATATGAAATGCATGAGCATTTCACCCCTGGGAAGCAAGTCAAGGCACAGTGGTATAAAATTGAGAACTCCCTGTCTCCAGTTTGCTTTCCAATCTGATAAATTCACCTTGTTCAAATCAACGTGATTGGTTTTACGACAGTAACTGTCTAAGGAAATTAGTGGGGCAAACATAATCCTTGAATAACCTTAAAAATAAAACATAATTCAATTTAAGGGATTTAGAATAGGAAAAGAGATTGAGAAGAACAGAAGCCTCAGACCTCTTGTTTCAGATTTAATTGTGTTACCATGGGAATCTAGCTGGCCACAGGATTATTCTGTTATCATATGGCAATGGATTAGTGACCATCCATTACTAAAGTGACTAGGCTTGGGACAGAGTTACTACTTTTGAAGTTTTGGAGTGCTTGGGGACTTTTACCAAATAACAGAATTAAAGAGAGCACTATCTGAGTAATAGATAACATCAGGGTCTTGACCTCAGGGGAAGTCTACCGTATTTGGGCTTAATACATGTTGGTTGATACAGCACTTGTCCACAACATGCACAGATGCTTATATCTTAGGGTTTTTTCAATTAGATTTTAAACTTTCAATGTTATTTATTGTTACTTATGTGATTTTTGCCTTCATAACATCCCTGTGAGCAATATAAACAACAACAACAAAAGTATGATTTCTATTTGGCAGATGAGGAAACTGAGTCACCAAAATAAGTAACTGTCCTCCTTCAAGCTGTGCGACTGGGCAGCTAGAGGCTGCTTTCAATCCCAAATTCTTTCCTCAAACAACAGTAAACAATAACTTCCATGCTTATTCAGATAGGCATAAGAGGGAGGAGTTCTTGAACTTCTCTGGGTTCTCCAGACCAACTTTCTAGGAATGTTTAATAGATGAGAGTGAAGTCAGAGTAGGATCTGCTTTTCTGAGAGACAAAAAACTTTGCGTTTTCTAAAGCATGGATTTTTATTTTAAAATACTTTAAAAGTTGTAGTGCCTTAAACTTTGTAGTACTCTTTCTTGGTATCATAGTGTAATTCTTTTTTAAAAAACACTTTTGGCCGGGCACAGTGGCTCACGCCTGTAATCCCAGCACTTTGGAAGGCCAAAGCAGGCGGATCACAAGGTCAAGAGATCGAGACCATCCTGGCCAACATGGTGAAACCCCGTCTCTACTAAAAATACAAAAAAATTAGCTGGGCATGGTGGTGAGTGCCTGTAGTCCCAGCTACTTGGTAGGCTGAGGCAGGAGAATTGCTTGAACCCAGGAGGCAGAGGTTGCAGTGAGCCGAGGTCACGCCATTGCACTCCAGCCTGGTGCCTGGTGACAGAGTAAGACTGTGTCTTAAAAATAAATAAACAAAATAAAAAGTAAAAATAAAAAACACTTTTGTTTTAGGTTCAGAGGTACATATGCAAGTTTGTTATATAGGTAAAGTCATTTCAAGGGGGCTTGTACAGATTATTTGTGACCCAAGTACTAAGCCTAGTACCCAATAGTTATTTTTGTTTTGTAATTCTTAAAGTATTTTATAATGCAATATGTTTATTGGACTATTAGTAAACAGCAAGAAAATGTGATGTGAGAATAGGGCACTCGAGCAGGTATTCTGGGCCAGTCAACATATGTGAATGCATCATTACAAAGTATAAGGTCAAGTTCTGAAGTTCGGGAACATATTCCCACTGTCTGTGGCTTCATCTAATGAGCTCATATATGTATGTAGCAATTTCCTATGGATTTAGCTAAATTGTCTTTCATTTCTTTTTGTTTTCATGCTTTATATCTTCATGAAGGTAACTTATAATAATACAGACCTGGGAAATACATCTTCCTTTGTTGATTGCCTCTTTGAATTCTAATTCCAGATCTATCTAGTACCCTGGAATTTTGTTGGGGGGAAAGAAAACATATATTCTTTTATTTTTTGGGTAGTCAACCATTTTTATCTGATTCCTTCTCAGTGTTCAACTCTCTGTAATTTTCCTATAAGGTCTAACATGAAAGTGCTTTGTGGAGCCCTTCTAGCTCTTTATTATGATGTGAAAGCTGGTCTCACGTAACTATTCCAGGTATGCCCTACCCTTAGCTCTAATGACTGTTAATCACTCTTCATCACCAGACTCAAATATCATTTCCTCTCCAAAGCTGCTCCCAACATCACAGTGACAAAGTTAGTCTCACTCTGTTATATGCTTTTCTTCCTAACTTTATTTACAGTAAAAATTCATATTATCATTATTTACTAATGCAAAAACCTTCATTAGTAAGGAAGAAACTTCTTCATATAAAAAAAGTTATCATTAATCTTTGTACCTCAGTGCCTACCCAAGGTTGAGCACAAGATAAATACTTACCGAATATTAAAATGAATAAACAGGAGAAAAACAGTTGCTCTCTTTTGACACAAAAATCAATTAAATAGTATGATAAGAGAAACGCCTATAAACAATTCCCAGTAGACCCTTTGCATTCCTTTAGATATAGGAATTGCCCTATCCTAGCATTAATTTAAATCCCTATGGCACCAAGAAAGTTTTTTAGTAAAGCTTTCACCTTTTTAAACACATGAAATTAACTAAATCAACTGCTGTGAAAATTCCTTTGAAATCTTCAGGGAAATGTACTTAAGATTGAAGTATTAACCACCAGTTCAGAGCTCATATTATTCTTAAAGAAGCCTTTTCAGAAAAGAAAACTTACAAGTTTATTATTAAAAAATTATACAATTTAAAATCTAAAAGGAAATAGACATTTTCTGTAAGTCGCTGAAATTGAATTCTGTAAGCTAGCAGCACCACTGGGTATTTTCAGTTACCCCAGTATTTTCTTGTGTGGTATGAGATAACATTAGGACAGGTGGAAAAGTAGAAGACAATATTAGCAAAAAGTATCACTAGCTTTCATTTAAAAATCCTTGTGTAAACTTTCAATTTTTTTGTTTTAAGTCTCAAAGCCTCAGCATCAGAGCCAGCTTGTTTCTTGACGGACTTCAAAAAAAGTTAGAATACGTGATAACCTGGCTGGATATATTGAGTAGGAGGAGTCTTACATTTTTATTCAATAAGAAAACCACCTTGCTGCTTCCTTATTTGAACCCTCTCATATGACATAGTCATGCAGTCTAAGTGAGTTCCGCCTGCTGGGTTTGGCATTGAAACTGGGGCAGCAGACATAATATCTGCATTGGCCATCATAGTGTTATCTAGGCCACAGCTAGATCTTTAATTATGTCTTTAATTATGCATTTTGGTGCCCAATTCTCCATCCCCCAAGATCCTTGATTCACATGCTATTGAAGGATGTTATAAATAGCATCTTGACATAGTAGAAGCTGCAAAGTCATTTCTATATGTGAAATGTCATTTAAGGTGGAGGCTTTTGCATTGTTATTCCATATTTGATGACTGACTCAAACACAGTGAGACTACTGGACGCCTTTCATTTTAGATTGAAGGAGTACAAGCTTTTGCTTGAAAGTGACCAAGAACTTTGGGGTTTAAGACAAAGTAATTACTGGTAATTAGCTTGAAAGTAAGTCAAGGGCTAGAAAAATATAAATAGAGTAAGTAGGAAAGAGAGGTCTGAGTACAAGCATTAAAAGATTATACAGACATATTCAGCTCAGAGAAAAAAGCAAGCATTCTTGGCAATAAAATTAATTGCTAGTGACATGAGAACCAGAGGAAAGATGCTAGTGCCTTAGGGAGTTATAATAAGACAGTGAAGTAATGTCAGGCACTGATACAAATATTTTTAATCTGTAAGGCAGTGCATGGCCTACTAGAATACAGGTCATAGTCTACTAGAATACAGATCTTGGCTACTGTGCCTGAATGTGTGTAAGCCTTTCACTCTTCATTAAGCAGTTTGCAACAGAACAAATCATCAAGGTGTTTCTATGCCAGATCCCTGTCTGTAAAAGCATGACTGTATTAAGGTACCTGTACTGTGTGTGAGAATGAAGTTAAACCTTTTAGACAGAAAATTATAAACTGAAGTTTATACCTTTTAGATAGAAAAGTAAAACTCAATTTTATTTATTATTCTTTAGATTCATTACAAAATTATACATTATATGAATATACTGTTTTCATTGGCTTTAGTTCAGAGGGCTTTTTTTTTCTAAATTGTTAAATATTTGGGTGACTATGTGTTCTTGTTAGGCACATTTCTAAAAATTTCACATGATTTCATATTACTCAGAACAAATGATCACCATTTAAACACTAAGCAAATTTTTCATAGGTGATTTAAGTACCGTAATCTCAAATCAAGTATTTATTTGTGGTATATGTTAATAATTTGATAGTATCCCAATCTGTTTCTTTACATTTGCTCTGATGGCTGGGAGAAGTAGAAAGTGATTTTCAAAGGAGAATCACACACTGGTAATTGGTATTTTTCTGTATTTGCTAGAACCTGAGATAATGTAACAGATAACCAGAATGCAATGTAAAAGAAGGGTCAGAGTTTCTATGGTGAGTCTTATTTGCTAAAACAAGAATCCCTGTAAATTTGGTTATTCAATTACTAAACAAATATTTTTGGAGCACCCACTCACCATATTTCAGGTGTCCCTTGGGATCTGTGAAAACAATGATGGCTATTACAGTCAGGATCTTTGACCTGAGATTCATCCTTAGGATAAAACAGTAGACAAATTAGTTAAACTTTATTTAAAGTATTCTGAAGGTTATAATTAAGCCCCAGATAGAGATACAGTTGTCAGGAAAGGCATCTAAAAGGTGGTATGTAGGTACAGACTTAGGACAGGAATGAAGCTGCCACTGGAAGAAGGGAAGAAGAAACCTTCCAGGTGGAAGGAAAAGCATGTGCAAAGGGACTGAGCTTTGTATGCTCAAGACTTGGAAGAGCACCAGCATGGCTGCAGCTCCATGAATAAACCAGAGAGGATAACAAGATGAGGCTGGAGAGCTAGATCAAAGCCCAATGGTGCAGAGCCTTGTATACCCAGGGGAATGATTTAGATTTTGTGCTAAAGAAAAGAGAAACCCACCAGTATTAGTCCGTTTTTACACTGGTCTAAAGAACTACCTGAGATTGGGTAATTTATGAAGAAAAGGTTTAGTTGACCCACAGTTATGCATGGATGAGGAGGCCTCAGGAAACTCACAATCATGGCAGAAGATAAAAGAGAAGCAAGTAACTTCTTCAAAAGGTGGCAGAGGAGAGAGCGAGTAAAGGGAACGACTACATTTTTAAAACATCAGATCTCATGAGAACTCACTCACTATCCTGAGAACCACATGGGGAAAACCACCCCCATCATGATCCAATCACCACTCACCAGGTCCCTCCTTCAAACATGGGAATTATAATTCAAGATGAGATTTGGGTGGGGACACAGAGCCAAACTATATTACCAGTAAATCATTTTAAAGCAGGGGAGCATTGTGTTCCGATTTGTGTTTTAGGAAGATGATTCTTGCAGCTGTAGAGAATCTATAGGAAGACAGCAAGGGGAAATAGAAAGATTGACATGAGGCTGATGCAGAAAGGCAGATGTCATATGGGAAGAAAAAGGTAGGCTTGATATAATGTTAGATCTAAATCTGTAAGACTTATTATGGGTTGCAGCATAGGGTAAGGAAAAAGGAGACCTTAAGCAGTATTCTAGGTTTTATGGCCAACAGAGAATGGTGCTGCCATTTATTTAGAGGAAATAGACTAGAGGGTCATGAGCTAGGTTTAAGGGAGGAAATTAAGAGGACATTAGAAACATATTAATTATGAGACCTCTTGCTTCTCTGAAATGTGTATACAGGAAGGCCAGCCTTTTCATCTTGCTTATCTTTTCCTCCATCATAGTTAGAAGCACAGCGTTAGGAATGAGAACTGGAGCAAATACTAGTTGTGCCTCTTACCGTAATTCGTGATGTGACCCTGGGCCAAGTGACTGAGACTTTCTCAGCCTCAGTTTCATTTATAAAGTTGGGATAATAATAGTACCTACCTAATAGGGTGCTTTTGAAGATTAAGTAGATAATTCATGAAAATAAGATCATTCATGCGGCACAGTTCCTGTCACATAGTAACAACTGTGCAGGTAGCTGCTGTTGCTGTAGCTACTCCTCTGAGGGTTTCCAGAGCTTTTCTGTTCTTTATTTTTCTTTCCTATGTCCCCTCCCTCCCTTTCTTCTTTTCTTCCTTTCTTCTTCCTTTCTCCTATCTTTCTCACAGTAGCTGTCTATACAGTGAGACTGTTCATTGGGTGTTGGTGGAGAGATGGGGCAATACACAGGGATGGAAAGTGAAAATCTTATGAGCCCTTCTGCAGTGCAATGTTCAATGCTAAGAAGGCTTTTAAGGTTATTTCACAGGTTGTAAGTAGTTTAACCAATATTTTTATTACAAAAATACTAACAAATGAGTTTTCCCTATGGCCAAATACAAGAAATTTTTAAAAACTCACTATATCTCTGAATTTCAGCCTGCATGTTTTATTTCTCCTTTTTTTTAAGGGTTAAAGTATAAATTTGATAGGCTTAAAGGTTAAATACAGTATCTTGGTTTAATAAAAATGTAACCCTTCAAAACATCTGGGTTTAGCAAAAATGAGTTTCAAAGGATAGTTTTGATTGCAAATCTCAATACACTGAGCCATAAATGGTTGACAAGATGGGTTAAATACCATGTTTATTTAGGTATTGGAATCACCTAAATATGCTTTGTTGTGGAGGGAATGATATATATAGTCACCCCAGTGGCCAGATGCCCCATTTAGTCAATATTGTGGAGAAAAAAGGAACTAAATAAATGTGTCTTTGGGAAAACTAGTAAATTTAGGCACTGAGAAGAGCTTGTAAAACTAGTAAATTTAGGCTTTAAGAAACTTGAAATTCCTTATTGAGGTCATTGGAAAATGAGTGTTGTGTGTATGTAGATACTTCTAACAAGTTCCTTCAAAAGCTCAAAGTTGCTTATCAAAACAATTTGTAGTAAAAGAGTACTTCTTGATTTTATTTTATGAAAATGTAAAACTCTACTTTTCCTGAGATTAGAGGAAAACTGCTTTTTACAATCTTGTAATTTTAATATTTTCGTAAGTAATGATTGGGTAACGAATACATTTTAACAGCTACAATCACAAACTTTCTACCTGATAAGTATTAAAGCCTTGTACCTTTCTGCAATATCCCAGTGAGGTCAAAAGGACAGATGTCATACTTAATCCTGATTGCAAATAAGGAAAAATTAGATTCATTGAAGTTTAACTTTGTGACACAGTGATGAATGCATGAATCACACACACAAAGTATAAGTACTTTTGTTCTTGCTTCACAAATGTGAATTGATTTCATAATGTACATTTTCTAAAACCAAAAATGTATGTATAAATGAGAAAAAAATGTCTTTTTAAACATTCTGTTTCAGAACAGTTAGTGCAAGTTTACTAAGATTATTAATTTATTAATCTGGTTCTGCCCCTTTGTAGTCAAAAAAATCAATTGCCAAGTAGCTGCATATAAGCAATGAGGAAATATTATATTAAAGAAACAATGTACCTTCAGATGCTTTACACTTAAAATTCTTACATTTTTAGGAGAGAAGTTTCCAGAATGAATTATTCAGTTATAGCTAATTACCATTAGATATGATTCATTTTTTTTGCAGAGTATTATTCTTGGAACAAAGACATTCAAAGAAAAAGAATAGGGAATAAAATGATATAGCTATATTTGGCTTTCAACTTTGAGGTTTTTTTCCTTCATGTTAATTTTGTGCTAAGCTTAGAAAATAGCAGCCTTCATGGTGGCTTTTGATGAAGGAAGTGAGGACACAATTGTTCTCTTCCTGTTCTCAGAGAGCACTGACTACGTTATTGCAGACAGACAGAGCAGAAGTGCCTGCACTCCATTTCTTTGCTGGATTCTTTAGCACAGGAAGGTTTAATCATTTCATCTTGGTAATGTGCCACCTGCTACCTTTAACTCTACCTTTACAGCTGTTAGAGGCATGAGTTGAGAACACTGAAAACAGTGTTTGCAAGTATAGTTCAAGAGTGCCACTTCAGAAATTGAAAATAAAGTGGTGAAACTGGTTGGTAAACTTTAGAAATCCCCAAGAAAGGAAAAGGCCATTTTGTGTTCCCATAATTCTTCTCTTGCTTTACTAGATTTTAGGCAGTAATAGCCAAAAATTAAGTGCATTGCATCACTGCTATAAAATTAAGAAAGATAGAGTACATTTGATTCTTTAGGAAATTGTTTTCTCAATTTCTTCTTTCCACCTTAACCTCAGAGTCATTTCATTTTACCATCTTTGTCCACTCAGGTAATAAATCCAGCCACTTTTCCTGGCTTCTGAATTTCTGTTGAGTAAGATTTCTGCACATTCTCCATGGCTATTGCTTCCTTCAGAAACATACGGAAGCTTATCTTAAATGACATAATAGATGTAAACTTCTTAAAATAATCATGGGCACAAAGTAAGTGCTATATTCATGTTAGCCATTTCCCCCCACTATAACATCATATGCTGCCATGAGAGCCAGGATTTTTATATCTGTTTTTCACTAATGTACCCTCAGTACCTGAGCACATATAGGTGCTCGATAAATATTTATTGAGTGAACGAAAAAATTTCTTCCAATGCAATTCTAATGGATCTTTGTCTCTTGTTGCCTTCCCCTGTGATCTGGATATAGCTTATTTCCAAAATTACCTAAAAACACAAATGTGATTTTAGACCAAGCGCGGTGGCTCATGCCTGTAATCCCAGCACCTTGGAAGGCCGAAGTGGGGCAGGTCATTTGAGGTCAGGAGTTTGAGTTCAGACTGGACAACATGGTGAAACCCTGTCTCTACTAAAAATACAAAAATTAGCTGGACCTGGTAGCATGTGCCTATACCTGGGAGGCAGAGGTTGCAGTGAGCCAAGATTGCATCACTACACCCCAGCCTGGGTGACAGAATGAGACTCTGTCTCAGAAAAATAAATAAATAGGTAAATAATCTTTTAAAAAAAAAAAAAAACACTTATTTCCTCCCTTCTTGAAGAACTGCCATAGTTAATTTTCTAAAGTGCAAATTTGATGTTTTCTCTACTTTATAACTCTCAATGTTTTGTTTTGTTTTTGAGATAGTTTCTCTCTTCTTGCCCAGGCTGGAATGCAATGGTGCGATCTCAACTCACTGAAACCTCCACCTCCCAGGTTCAAGCGATTCTCCTGCCTTGGCCTCCTGAGTATTTGGGATTACAGGTGCCTGCCACCACGCCCAGATAATTTTTTTAGTATAGACAGGGTTTCATCCTTTCGGCCAGACTCATCCTGAACTCCTGACCTCAAGTGATCCAATGCCTCCGCCTCCCAAAGTGCTGGGATTACAGGCATAAGCCACCATGCTCAGACTCAGTGTTATCTGGTGTGTTAGGCACAGAATAAAATTCTCATGTTGTATACACTGAGCAGGTCTGACCCGTGCAACCACACTGCCTACTCAGGATTCCTGCACATGCCATGCTGCTTCATGCATACTCGCCTTTCCTTTCTTCCTGAATCCCCTTCCCACCTCCTCTGCATGAGAGTCAGCAGAGATAGCACATTTCTTCCTGATGCCCTCTAAGCCTATCCCTAAGGTCGAGCCTCTCCTCTGTGTTTCCCATAACTACTCATGTTTGTATCTCAAAGTTATATTCAGAACATTGATTTACGTAGCAATATATTGATTTATATAATAATTTAAATCATTATGCCAATTGTGAAAATATTATATATGTACATAAAGCTGTGTAAATATATAGATACATTATGTGGACACACACACAAACAATTGCTTACCAAGTGATGTACAGAGCAGCACAAATATTTAATAATATATAATATAATGTAAAAGGTTGTTAGAATATTATGCAGAATATACTACATATGTGTATATACCTATGTTATATGAAAATGCTTATAAATGCTATATTGTAGTACAAATTGCTCCTCAAATCACACCGATAATTTAAAAATCTTTTATTTTGATGTCATGTTTTATTTAAAGTGGCTTTCACAAGCTGAAGGATACTCTACTAGGGCCTTGATTTGACACAAGATACTGTACCAAACTCTTCTGATGACTTTACCCTTAAACTGATTATTATTAGGTGACTTGTAGTCTCAATTGGTAGAAAATTGCTCTTAACATCAGCGATGGCTGGGCATGGTGGCTCATGCCTATAATGTCGGCATTTTGGGAGGTTGAGATGGGTGGATCACTTGAAGTCAGGAGTTCAAGACCAGCCTGGCCAAAATGGTGAAGAAAATTACTCTACTAAAAATACATACACACACACACACACACACACACACACACACACACACACACACACACAACAAAATTAGCCAGGCATGGTGGTGCATGCCTGTAATCCCAGCCACTCAGGAGGCTGAGACAAGAGAATTGCTTGAATCCAGGAGGCAGAGGTTGCAGTGAGCTGAGATTGTGCCACTGCGCTCCAGCCTGGGTGACAGAGTGAGTGAGACTCCGTCTCAAAACAAACAAACAAAAAAACATCAAGATATTGGTCATAGTGCTAAAGCTACTGGGCTTTTCCTGAATGAAAGCAATTATATCCAAACTATTTCTAAGACTTAAAAAATACATGAGACTCATCTATTCAGCATCTCTATTTATAGATGAAGTCACAAAAATTATTCACTAGCATGCAAAGTTTAATTAGGTGAATCTAAATACTTCAGGACCAATAAGAAGTGAGCTCTTCTAGGCATTTTGGCCTTGAATCCTGGCTCTTCCAAGTTTTAATTAAACTTTCTGCTTATCTATTAATCGATCGAGATGTATTTCACTTTAACAATTGGTATACTGGCCCTAAATGTACTACTGTGCACTGGAACTCCTTAGACACACCTGTGTTTACAAAGCTTCTCAACTGCAAGAGCTGTTTCATTCATATTTGTGTCTCTTGTTCAGTGCTTAGTCCCCTTAGTCACCACATGGCACTTGGTATGAGGTCAGTGAATATGTGTAGAGTGAGTCTCGAGTAAATGTAGAGCATGGGTGAATTTTTGATTTCTGTTTTCTCTTAAAGTTGTATGTGGAGTAACTTCAGAAGTCAAGAGAAGAATCTAAAGGAAAACAGAATAGGCTTACCAGCTAAAAATAGTGTAAGAATAAATGAAAGCTTGTGTTTACTTTCTGTATCTTTCAAGGACACATAGGTGCATATGAACATATTCTTTCCTGCTATTGTTTGCATAGACTTTTATGGTGACATCAAACTCTTGCTCTTTATAAACAAAGTTGCTCTTCTTATTTATACACCTCTAAGCATGTTTCTAGTTTGGAGATTTCACTTCCAGATGTTTCAGCATTTGCAAATGCTGCCATTTCTTTGACTTGGTTCGTGTAACGAGCATATTGTACCTTCTTGATTTATATTCTAGATCCTGTTGAGAATGGAGTGAGTTTATACCCTCATCTTAATGGACTCACTTTACTCTCCCATTTCTCTGCATCACTTTGATAAAACTGAGACAACCACCAGCTCCCTTTCCCTTCCCATCCTTCTATTCACCTCCTATCAGCATGTATGTGGTAAAAGTAAGCATTACAGAGTCAGTTAAATGACAGTTCATGTCTGTTTTATTGAATGTAAGGCAAGGTAGCACTAAGAGATCAAGTGGCTATCAAAGCATTTTATACTAGATTAATAAAATAAGTGATGTTACTAAACTATGGGGTAAAGTAAATGTATCTGAAAATATCAATAAATCACTTCTTTTAACATGCCTATTTAAGAGTCTATATTTTTTACCATATTGTTTAAATATTCACTATATGAGCATGCTTAGCAAATGTAGTGAAAATCACTTGTTATATAGAGTCTAGAATTACAGATACCATTATAGCATTTGATTTTTGATATTTCAGGGAATGGATTGTTTTTTAAATAGAAGATTCCTAAAGTTTTAGATAGTTTTAAAAATAGTCTTACCACACACACACACACACACACACACACACACACACACACAGAAACACACACACAGAGAGAGTGAGAGAGAGAAAGAGAGAGAGAGAGACTGACTATTCCCATGGGATTCCAATGTATTCCTCTTTGAGAACCAGTTTCATACTTTAATAAGTCAATAAAATTTTCCTGGTACTAGTGCCAAAATTAGCCTCTTAGGCAATAATATAAAAAAGGCTGAAAATATTTTATTACATTCTGACTTACTCCTAGATGGTAACATGATTCAGCATTTAATTCTCATAGTAATTAAGTGCCTGTATCAGATGTGATTCTTCTACTATCCCCATTTCTTTCAATGGTGTGTCTGTTTGCTCAACCATCTAAGCATCTTTTAATTCTCCTCCCCGCTCCACTGTCCAAGTAGTGCTCACAACCTGCTATTTTTCATTTACAAAATCTCATTTGACCCTCTTTTCGATACCTTCTGTGGGCAGCATCCTAGTATCCTGAGGTACTGAATTATTATTATTATTCCAGTACTTTTCTAAGTAGTGTTCTCTCTCCTGTCTCCCCAACCTCAAATTCCTCCACAGTCTTTCACAGAGGAAGTCTTTGCATTTGTAAATGAACGAGAACCCTGGATTTAAGCTCAGAAAATGGGTCTAATTCTCAGCTTTGCCACTTATTAACAGAGTGATATCAGGCAAGGTCACTTAGCCTCCCAAAGCTTTTGTTTCCTCATCTGTAAACCTGAAAACATAATGTAGCAGTCTCTCAGGAATGTGACAAGGACTATATGGCACAAGAATGTGAACATATAACCTAATGAATTCATAATGCATAGTATTATTATGGATATAATATTCTGTGGCATCATTTTTTGTCACCTATCTTTGATTTTCTTGCTTTGTCTACTGACTAGATTGTACTATGTATTTATTAATCTAGCTCATGCATTTAAGGTCAGCCATTCAATGACCTTAACGGATCGCTTCATTTTTAGCTCCTGTGATTTATCTGTATTGTCTCTTAAGAGGATTTCACCTACTGTGCTTAATTCACAAGTCAACATACATATTCATGTTATCTCTTCTCCAAAGTAAAAATTTCAACTTCCTCTGCTTTTTTTTTTTTTTTTTTTTTTTTTTTTGAGACGGAGTCTCACTCTGTTGCCAGGCTGGAGTACAGTGGCACAATCTCAGCTCACTGCAACTTCTGCCTCCCGGGTTCAAGCGACTCTCCTGTCTCAGCCTCCCAAGAAGCTGGGACTACAGGCGTATGCCACCACATCCAGTTAATTTTTGTATTTTTAGTAGAGATGAGATTTCACCATGTTGACCAAGATGTTCTCAATCTCTTGACCTCATGTTCCACCCGCCTCAGCCTCCCAAAGTGCTGGGATTATAGGTGTGAGCCACCACGCCTGGCCTTCTCTACTTACTTTTAAAGCACTGCTCATACATATTAAATTCCATGAAACCTTGTCGTATTTCTTCATCCTGAAGCAAGCTCTATCTTTTCTGCATCTAAACCAATGGTTCTCAACTGTCCCACCCAAGATAGTTGACAATGACTGGAGACATTTTCGACTTACCAACTTGGCGGAAAGGGGTAGAATGTTATTGATATCTAGTGGGTAGGGAAGCCAGGGGTGCCTCTAAACATCTCACAATACAGGAGACAGCTTCCAACATCAAAGAACTATGGAGGCTACAATGTCAATAATTCTACTACTTAGAAGCCAGATCTGTGGTACTCATTGAATTGACTATAACCCGACCAGCTTTGGGTTGTTGGCATTGTGATTCTAGTGACAAACTCTTTAGGGACAGAGGCCTTGTCACAGTCATATTTGTGTCCTGAGCAGTATAAAGCACCATGCCATGCACATAGTGGCTGATCAGTCACATATTCAAATGAGTGAACTTGTTCGGTAAAAATATCTGCATGAATAGTGTATCAAGCCTGTATTAATCAATCGCTGCTGGCTTTCACTGTTTTCTTGTGGTCTGTCCCACTGCCAGGTTGTGCAGTGTGCTTTGCTATTTTCATTTCAAAATACATGCTTATGCAAAATTTGAATCAGCCTGCCTCCAGCTTCCCCACTCACCAGAACCTTCACTACACATGTTGGTGGTTCTATAGCATCAGCACAGCATGTTCTCAGCTTAAACCTTCTTCTGTATCTTTCTTTCCCATTTCCTTCCCTCATACCTACCTCCACCTTGTTGGCTCAGTAATCATCTCTGCTCTTTCTCACCTTCCCAAAACACACATATGCACAGGCCCACACACTTTATCTGCGTGTGTATGTGTATACAATAGACAAAAATTTGAGTGAGATGTCCTTTTATTTTTTCCCAATGCTGTGCGTCCAGGTGTAGAGAGCTTATGCTATAAATACTTGTAAATACCTTCATTTGGGACCAAGGTCACTGACTGGAAGAAAGAGAAAGAGATGATTTGACTCACCATGAAGCAGAACCTCTTAACAAGTGCTGCCTGACATGAGTGAACTGCCGTGTGATAAGAATCTTCCTGTCACTAGAAGCACTCAAATCAAGACTGAATAACCATGGCCAAGGGCTTTAAAACTGATTTATTTTAAAATAGTTTAGGGGAACAACAGGGAGATGTGACTCTTTTCTCCTTCCATGTCCTGCCTCACTGGGATGAATGAGTCCCTTAAAAAAACAACAACAAAAAACCCCCCAAAAAACAGAAAAGAGCTCTTTTTATATGGAAAGATATAGAAAAAGGTTTTTTTTTTTTTTTTTTAGGAATGAGTTTTGAATATTTATTGTCCTTGTTTTTAACCTAATTTGCACATTTACAGCCATTATAATTATGTAGAAGAAGGTTTAAGTTGAGAATACACTGTGCTGATGCTGTCGAAGCACCAAGATATGTGGTGAAGGTTCTGGGGTGTGGGAAAGCGGATGCAGGGGCTGATGAGAATTTTGCATAAATACTTTTTTTTTTTTTGAGACTGTGTCTGGCTCTGTTACCCAGGCCGGAATGCAGTGGAATGAGCTCAGCTCACTGCAGCCTCCACCTCCCAGATTCAAGCGATTCTCCTGGCTCAGCCTCTCAAGTAGCTGGAATTATAGGCATGCATCACCATGCCCAGCTAATTTTTGTATTTTTAGTAGAGATGGAGTTTCACCATCTTGGCCAGGCTGGTCTTGAACTCTTGAACTCAAATGATCTGCCTGTCTTCGCCTCCCAAAGTACTGGGATTACAGGCCTGGGCCACCATGCCCAACTATAAGTACTCGTTTTTCATTGAAAATAGCAAAACAAATGCACAAGAGGTAAGAAACCTGGCTAGATATTAATTCTAAGTTTCTATGATGCATGCTTCACTTGACAAAAAGACCTTTCAGGTATAGATGGTGAAGTCCTCATCTTGATAAATATGAATGTTTTGCTAGAAAACATTGCCATTTACGACCTGAAAGACTATTACACTGAGTTTTCACCAATGAGGGTTATTTCAGGTTTTCTTTTTATGCAAGTATACATTTTCATTGTAAGAGAAAAAGCAACTACAAAGCTAAAAATAACCAACCAGAGAGAATCTCAATTAGCAATTAGCTGTGTCTTTTTTCATAGCATGTGTTTTACCCAAAAAGGCATCATTTAATACGCATCTGAAGGGTGGCTTTCACATTTCATAGCATGTTTTCAACACCTTTCTAGATCAATGAATATTAATTACATTAAAAACAGTTGTTTTTAATGATTGCTTTGTATTCTACTGTATGATTACATTCTATAACTTATTTTTAAAACTGCAGCATTTTTTTAAAAACTCTGTATGTTTAAGAGATGAGCTATTAAATGAACCTTACCTAATTAGCATTATCAATTATGACAACCCTACTCCAGGGGTGAAAAGGTATTTTTGGACCCATCCATTTCTGTTTTCTACTGTGAACAGGTAAAATCAAGCTGCATTCTTGCTGCTTTTTAAGAGTTGATGGGACCAAGACCCCCCTCACAATTCCTTCTCTCTTTTATTATTAATGGAAATAAAGTATGGTTGGGGTGATCTTTTGAACTTGGAATTCCTGGCATGCTTATTCAGAGCATCTACTAGCTCAGAAGTCAATTTACATCCTCCAGCGATAAGCTGTATGTAAACAGTGTTTCTGTAGTATTTGCTAAGGGCTCTCATTCTACCGGTTTCTCTCTCTCTTTCACTATAAAAAAACTACTCTAATATTTTGAGAGATAATTCTGTAATATTTATTAAACAATTATCTCTTAACTACATTTCTCCAGTTTTGAATGTGGACAGCATTGCAAGATTTATGGTGGCAAATTGGTAGGTGGGCCGGCAAACAGAGGTCAGAGATAGGAAGCAGCATGTCTTAAATACTTCATATACGATGCAGACTTTACTCAGGTCCACTCATTTGATTATCATAGGAGCAGTCAGTGCTTTCTGTTACTTCCATTTTACTTAGGAAGACATTGAGTCTCAAAGAATTAAATTTCTCAGAGTTACTGTGCTAATTTCCTATTGCTGCTATAACAAATTATCACAAATTTAGTGACTTAAAACAACACAAATTTCTTATCTTACAGTTTGGAGGTGAGAAGTTTAAACTGGGTATAAGCTTAAATCGGGCTGTATTCAGGGTGTGTTTGTTTGGAAGCCCAAGAGGAGAATCCGTTTTCTTGGCTTTCCCAGCTCTTAAAGGCTGTCTGCTTTCCTTGGCTCATAGCCCCTTCCTCCAATTTCAAATTAGGCAGCATATCATGTCATATTTTATTCTATTTTTTATTTTTTGAGATGGAATCTCACTCTGTCACCCAGGCTGGAGTGCAGTGGTGCGGTCTCGGCTCACTGCAACCTCTGCCTCCTAGGTCCAAGCAATTATCCTGCCTTAGCCTCTTGAGTAGCTGAGATTACAAGCATGTACTACCATGCCCAGCTAATTTTTGTATCTTTAGTAGAGATGGGGTTTCACCATGTGGGCCAGGCTGGTCCCAAACCCCTGACCTCAGGTGATCTGCCTGCCTCCGCCTCCCAAAGTGCTGAGATTATAGGCATGAGCCACTGCACTTATCCCGCAGCTTAGCAGCTTAACATCTTTATCTCTCTATGCTGGCTTTCTGTCTCTTTTTTCCACTTAAAAGGACCTTTGTGATTCTGCTGGGCTCACCCAGACAATCTAGGATAATCTCTTCATCTCAAGGCCAGTTGATTAGCAAACTTAATTCCATCTTCAGTCTTAATTACCTTTTGCTGTGTAAACATACATATTCACATATTCCATGGGTCAGAACATGTGCATTTGCAGGGAGCCATTATTCTGCCAACCAGAGTCACCCTGCTTGTTGGATATGAGCCAAATTTTGAGTCAAGTCCAGGTTTGTCTTCCTGTTGGTGAAATTTAAAGACAGATCCTCCTTTGCAAACATATCTAGCCTGCTGCCTGTCACAATACACTCCATCATTGGAATTAGTTTCTTTGAGGTTCACATGCAAAAGTCCAGAATCCCCAAGTAAAATTCAGACATTATGGGTCCTCTGGAGAAGGTTTATCAATAGCATATTTAGTACACAAGGAATATTTCAGGGAAAAGAAGTAAGGGAAGAGGATAGCAAAGAAAGTCATCGAAAGGGAAGTGTGTCAGTGCCAATTTTCCTTCTAGTCTACTATGTAATTTGGCCCAGAGCTAGTAGGTATGGATTTCCCTCTAATTTAGACATACAAACATGCACAAACAGCATTGTAACTTTCCGTTTATCTATTTTCTGAATTATTAATCCTATTTACTACTACCTTATTGTTACTTGAGAGTTTAAAGAAAATCAGCACTGTACCAACTAGAATGGGAGGAGCTTTATCTACAGAGATTGACACTAAATGTAGTCAATTCAGTTTGACACATTTTAATTGATTTCATAGTATATGCCAGCCACACTGCTTAAAGCTATAGAACTCACACATGCACAGACAGATTCTAATTGCATCTCTGACTCTGGATATATTCTGGCATACAAAAGGCTGGGTTTATAAACTCAGACCAGAGTGATCTAAATGAACTAAAGGAAACATAGCCGGAATCACATGCCCTTATAAAATCAGGTGTTAGGTCGGATTTCTGAGAACCTAACGCTGGACCAGGGCAAGAGCATGTTTCTGGCCCACAGAGGAGTGACAGAAAGCTAAACTCCTTGCTCCAACTGAGTGGCTAATCAAAGATGCCGAGAAGGGTTATGAGGCAAAATGAAAACGTCTAAAGAAACCAGAGCAAAGCAACCAGGCTCAAACAGGAGGGGAAAGACTGAATCTAGATAGGATGAGTCTTCTCAGTCTCCCTGGGGTAAGGAGGGAGATGTCAGGGTGCCCAGATGGTTGGAGTTCAAAACAAGTTCTATTTCTTTCTTTTTTTTTTTTTTGGAGACGGAGTTTCACTCTTGTCACCCAGGCTGGAGTGCAATGGCACAATTTCAGCTCACTGCAACCTCCGCCTCCTGGGTTCAGGCAATTCTCCTGCCTCAGCCTCCCAAGTAGCTGGGACTACAGGCACGCGCCACCATGCCCAGCTAATGTTTTGTATTTTTAATAGAGACGGGGTTTCACCATGTTGACCAGGATGGCCTCGATCTCTTGATCTCGTGATCCACCCGCCTCGGCCTCCCAAAGTGCTGGGATTACAGGCTTGAGCCACCGTGCCCGGCCAACAAGTTCTATTTCTAAGATGTATTTTTACCCTCCTCAGTATGGATCCTGTATTGTTTAGGATATCATCAGAAGTGGAAATAGATGGCTATTTCTGAGCATGAGTTTGATGAAAAGAGACACTATGAAGATTAAAGAAATTGTGTGTTTTGTCGGGGGAGTGAGGAGCATCAGGAAAAATAGCTAATGCATGCTGGGCTTAATACCTGGGTGATGAGTTGATAGATGTAGCAAACCACCGTGGCACACATTTACATATGAAACAAACCTGCACATCCTGCTCATGTACCTCAGAACTTAAAATAAAATATAAAAAATAAGTAAATGAACATTTTAAAAAAGAAATTGTGTGTTTGGTAGGTCCAGACCAATATATATATATATTAAAATAAAATATAAAAAATAAATAAATGAACATTTTAAAAAAGAAATCATGTGTTTGGTAGGTCCAGACCTATAAATATATATAAATATAAATATATATAAATAAAATATAAAAAATAAATAAATGAACATTTAAAAAAAGAAATTGTGTGTGTATATATATCCACATTATATATATGTGTGTGTGTGTGTATATATATATATATATATATACATACATATATATATACACATATATATACATACATATATATACATATATATATATATATATAGTGGTGACAGCTGGCGGTGACATTGAAACTAAGTCCAGATGTCCCTGGAACATAGGGACAGGGACGGAGAGAGAGCCATGTAAAACAAAGGGGCAGCCATGGGTGAGGACAGCAGAGCAGAGGAAGCACAGCAGTGGCAGAGGCAGCCACCCAGGGAGGGGAATGCAGCAGCAGACACATAGCTGCAGTCAGTGGGTGCATTTGTTTTGCAATAGTAGCAAGCTGATCCTCAGTGCAGAACAGTTCCAGAACCTGTATCAGGCCAGAGCTGGGTGTATCAGTGATCCCCGGTTGATACTGACCCCAAAGGCAGTTTGATAATGAGTTTTATGAGAAAGAACAGTTGGCTGGGCTAGGCATACTCAAGCTATTTCATAGGTCTTGTTTTAGAGGCTATGTTTTAGCACGGATGAAATTTGCCAAATTTTATTTTGATAAGTCAATTAAAGTAATATTTACTCTTGCATTTTAGTGGGATAAAATTAACTCCTGATGGTACTAAAATCTACTAATGCTAGAAATTAAACTCCTGATATAATTTTTGGAGATGATGGAGTTTCTGTCCTTCCTGTATACTACTTACTGCTTAGAGAGAATAAGTTCTCAGCCCTGGTCAGATATCAGAGTCCTCGGAGAGTTTTTTAAAATTCTCAAAGCCCAAGACAGCCCCAGTAATCTGAAGCCCTGGTGCTGGGGCACAAACATCGATTTTTTTTTTTGTTGTTGTTGTTGTTGTTGTTGTTGTTGTTGTTTTTCTTTTTAGAGATGGTGTCTTACTCTGTTGCCCAGGCTGGAGTGCAATGGCACAATTATAGCTCACTGTAACCCTGAACTCCTGGGCTCAAGAGATCCTCCTGCCTCAGCTTCCCTAGTAACTGAGCGCCAGTATTCAGGCATGCACCACTATGCCTGGTTAACTTTTTCATTATTTGTAGAGATGGGGTCTCCCTTAGCCCTTCCTTTAAAAAAAAAAAATTAACGTAGAGATGAGGTCTGCCTGTCTTGCCCAGTCTAGTCTGGAACTGCTGAGCTCAATCAATTCTCCTGTCTCAGCTTCTAAAAGTGCTGGGATTATAGGCCTGAGTTATCTCTCCCAGCCTAATATATGTGTGTGTGTGTGTGTGTGTGTGTGTGTGTGTGTGTGTGTGTATACATATGAATTAAAATTCCTTGAGTTTGTTATGTATAAAAGATTGGAAAACACTGGATTTGAGAGAGTAAATCCTTAATCCTGCCTGGACGTCTGACCTCTTTTTTTTTTTTTAATACAGATTTCACTGACCAAGCTAAGTCTACCTTTCTTGAACAGTGGTTATCAAATTTTAGCATGCATCAAAATAACCAGGAGGGCTTCTTACAGCACAAACTGAGGGGCCCCACCCCAGAGTATCTAATTCAGTAGGTCTGGGTGGGATTCAGGCCATGCCAATGCTATTAACATTGGAGGCGTATTTTGAGAACCACTGTTCTAACAGGATGGTGTAAAGATAAAAATAATCCAGTAGAGTGTATATCTGGTAACTTTTTTTTTCACCCTACTGCCTGTCCACCTGACCTCAGAGATTTAATCTATGGCCCAGAGTTAATATCAAACACAAGATTTTAAGTACTTTATGTTACTCCTGTCTGATAACCTGTTGAAGAGTTTTGCAGAAAAATTTTAGGTCAAAGCATTGAATATTTAAACCTTGAAGTATTCAAAAGCTAGCTGGGCCGTGGGGTGCAGAGGCTCATGCCTGTAATCCCAGCGCTTTGGGCAGCTGAGGCGGGAGGATCACTTGAAGTCAGGAGTTTGAGACCAGCCTGGTTATCATGGTGAAACCCTATCTCTACTTTAAAAAAAAAAAATTAGCCAGGTATGGTGGCACACACCTGTAATCCCAGCTAGTTGGGAGGCTGAGGCTGGAGAATTGCTTGAAGCTGGGAGGCAGAGGTTGCAGTGAGCCAAGCTGGGTCACTGAACTCCAGTCTGGGCAACAGAGCGAGCTCTGTCTCATAATCAGACAACAACAACAACAACAACAACAACGCCAGCTGGAATTGCCTACAGGAATGTATCTATGTCAATTTGTTTATTCATCTTAAACATGTTAGTATGTATATCAATTTTTTGTCAAATATGATAAGATTAATTTTTAAAATGCAAAATTAAGAGTATTTGTACACTTTCCCTTGCCCCTGCTTATATGCAGAAAGTTTCCTTTGTTAGCTAAGCTAGCAAATGGGCCTTTAAACTGGGGCTGGATGGATAACAAGAACTTCTGGTTCAGATATGTATGGAAAAGATTTTTAGGATCCTTGCTGCCGGGGACGGGGTGTGATGTAATTGTCTCTTCATTTGCCCTGTAAGAGAACTCCAGTAATTGTGAATATTTATTGAGTTCTTTCTATATCTATTCCTTCTAAATCTTTATGAGAGAATTAATTCCTAATGCCCTAAAGCATGCATTGTGTAAAACAAATTTATTTCATGACTATACATCAAGAATGGTACTAGCTATGTACTATTTAAAAAATAATCACTGAAATCACTTCCTGTAGAGGTGGAATCTAGGCACTGCTCCAAGAGCTTTATGGGTTGTAGCTTATTTAATTCTCATTATTCTTTTAAGAGGAGATTCCATTATTTATCCTCATTCTTACAGGTTAGGAAATGGGCACAACTAAATAACTTGCTCAAGGTCGTACAGTAAGTAGCAGAGGAAGGATGAAAGCCAAGAGTCCTCTGACTCTGCAGCCCATGTTCTTACTGGTTCTGCGACAGTGGGTTCACTACAGTACAAATGTTCTGGAGTTAGACTTGTGCTGCCTTTAGATTTACTCCTTTGCTGAGTCGGGTGACCCAGCACATCCATGCTCTAGGATGGTCCCTTAGATTGTTACTCCTTCTATCCTATGTGTTTTCTTGCAGCTAAAACTAGTTGGGGATGACAACACACATTGGTACGGCAAAGAAGAGTGGGCAGCAGATGGAAAGTCAGAGCAGAGAACAGCAGGAAACTAACCCTGGTTTAATGTCTGCTGTGAGCCTAGTGCATTTTCTCACTTCATTCTAAGATAAAAGTAGTACATTTTAAGGTAAAATATTTTGTAGTTTAAAGACACAGAGATTCTTAACCAAGGTTTAACTTAACCAATATTTCACAGCAAGTATATGACAGAGTTAGAATTCACACCAGGGATGAGGTATTGAATTTCAAAGCCCAAAATTTAGATGTGTTTATCACTATCCTTTGTAAGATATTATTTAAAGAACTAAAGATTTTGAAGCAATTTTTACGTAAAATACAAATTGTCTCGGTAGCAGTATCATTATCACTCACGGATGTCAACTGGGGCTCTTTCTGTGAAAGTTATATTTAAAAAAATTGATATTTGTTTAAACAAAAAAGTTTATTTGCAGCCAAAGAGACTGATTTCAGGGGTGGTTAGAACTAACATTATGAGAACTGGGGGCCTTCCTGTGTCTTTGTTTGTCTCAACTTTGTTCCTTAGCCTCATTCTCCAGAGCAATATGGTGGCAAGAAGGCTGTAGCACGCTAGCCCCATACCAATTACAGTCAAGTCTAGTGGTAAGAGCCAGCCTTTTGTTGCAGTAGCTTTCAAAAAGTTCTGAGATTTATCTTAATTGCACTAGCTAAGATCATGTGTCTATCCAGGAACCAGGAAGTTGTGTGAACATACCTGGGTAACAGACTTTGTACCCATAGTCAGGGATGTGGCTAGGGAAAAAGCAAATATGTCCTGGAATGAAATATTTTAAATGTAAATTATATTTATTTTGAAACTTGCCTTTTAGGGAAGGAAATAAAAAGATAAAGCTAGAGGCAGGACTTTGAGGAATTATACATAATCCCCAGCCTATGCTGTATAGGCCTTAGCCAGTAACCTGTATGTGCAAATAGGAGTGCCTACACAGAAATTTATTCATCATTCATTTACTCATTCATTGCTCATTATCTGCCAATTTTGTGTCAAGTACAGTACCAGGTGCAGCATTTAGAACAATGAAGAAAAGGTGGCCTCGCTGCCTTCATACTTTACATACGTGGGAAAACAAGTGGTAGACAAGTAAACAGGGAAGTTTTAGATGGCTGTCAGCCATGATGAGTGGTTTAAAACAAAAAAGAAAACAAACAAATGGGTTGCTAATAATTTAAAAAATGAATAAATGTAGAGGGAGCTTAACCTTTCCAAATCATGGCCAAAGAAAGAGCCAGTTACGCTGGGTTCAAGCTGACCCCTGAGGAATATAAAAGAGTTAACCCTGGAAAGATGGGAGAGGAAGTGGGCACCTGAAAAAAGCAATGCTGGTTCTTAGTGCCACGGTCTGAGGTGGAAAAGAGGTTCACGGCTTCAGAACTGAGAAAAACCTAGTGTGGCTGAAGCCAAGTAACCTAGAGAGAAAGTGGAGGAGCTGAATGGAAACCTAGTCATTCAGACCCGTTTGTTCCCTTCAGGACTGTGATGCCACTTAACATTTTCAAGAGAGGGAAGAATATAATCTAATGTACTTTTGCAGATCTGTGGAGAGCAGGATTGGAAAGTTTTCAGGCTCAAGTGACTGGATGCATGGCAAGGCTTTTTACTGACATGGGGGATGTGATTTTGGGAAAATGAAAAGTTTTACTTTAGACAGGTCAAGATGGCGAAGTCTGTAAATGAGCTCGCAAGGCTGCAATTTCAGATGGAGATGTCGAACTCAAAAAATCTGAGCCTCTTTTAAAGTGTGAGTTTTGTTATTGAGGTATTGTGAAGCCAACAGATCAGGACACAATTGCTATTGAAAAGATGTTTGTTACTCAGAGTTCCCAAGAGGAGGGGGCACACCATCCCATGAAGGGCCCCACAGAGAGGCACCAGGGTTAGGAAGGAGGGGTGAGAGAAAGGCCCCGGCAGGAACTTTTATTGTGGTTTCTGTGGGAAAAGTGAAGCAGGGAAAGCAGACCGAGGATTGGCTCGTTTTTAATAATTGCAGCAGGCTCCTGGGTGTAGGGCCTATCTGTAATTATCCAGTGCTGGGCCCTGAGGTGATTAGGGCAGAGGAACAGATTGCCTCCCGGAATGTCAGAGCCAGATAGAGGAGGCAGTTTGGAATAGGTGCTAGGTATTGGAGAGTTTGCCTATGGAAGGCATGCTCCTAGAGAAGCAGCTTGCTAATCTCTAGGAATTAACTAGCCTAAAGAAGAGCAGTTCCTCTTGAGTTAGCAAACTGGCAGATGCCAGAGCATCAAAAATACAGAAAATATGAGAATACGGTTAATACAGGGTCAGAGGCACAAATTTGTAAATGGAGTCTTTCACGTATGTAGCATAGGGGAAGAGTGTATGGGTGGGGGCAGGTTAAGAACTACTCTCTCCTTCTTCCAGATACCCCTGGAAAAATGTTGAAAAGTGCATTCAAAGGGGAGTTTGGAAAATATGATTGCTTTGTATTGTTTTTGTTTCCTTCACTGCTAATGATTACAGCATAGAGAGCACAGACAAAGAAGTTGCAGCTGCCGTCTCCCCAACCCAATCTTGTTGCCCAAACTGCTCTTATATGCTATTTTCACACAGACATATGATTGTGGGTGGAGGAAATAAAAATATTTACCCATTATGCATATAATGTACTTAACAGCTATTGCTACACTTTAATTTGGAATCTGATAGATGTTTCTAAAAGAGTTAAGTGGTAGTTCAGTTAATCGGTAAAACTGCCAAGTTGCTAGGTACTTTAATTAAAATGGTTGAAATGAAAGGTGGTGATTGTCAAGCCTGACAAACTAAAATTCTTTACTGAATTTAATTAGGGTGCAAAGAAAGTATTGTTTTAATTCCTCAGAGCTTGTTGGGTGTAGTTTTTGATGCCTTTGGTACAGTTTCAGCAGCACTCAAGCAAAGATTTTCATCTATTGCAACAAAACACCTCTGAATCATAGGTCTTTAACTTTTAGATTTGAATCTAGGATATGGAAACTTTACTATTTCATCATAAAATTATTTCTAAAAGAATCCTTTTGGGCTAAATACTGTTTTATTTGTTTAAGTGCTATAAAAAATACAGATCTACAGGGTAAAATTCCATCTCTACTAAAAATGCAAAAATTAGCCCGGAATGGTGGTGTGTGCCTATAATCCCAGCTACTTTGGAGGCTGATGCAGGAGAATCACTTGAACCCAGGAGGTAGAGGTTGCAGTGAACTGAGATGGTGCCACTGCACTCCAGCCTGGATAACAGAGTGAGACTCCATCTAAAAAACAAACAAACAAACAAGCAAACAAACAAACCAAAACCAGATCAACATTCTGCCCTTCAAATGTATTTCAATGTTTTTATTTCATAGATAAAACACTACAAGCTGCATGAAGGCAGAGACCATGACTGTTCACCATTTTATTGAGTGCCTGGAATAGCACTTAACACTAAGTAAACTCTCAATGCACACCTAGTGAATAAACGGGCACTGGGTATATTACAACGATAGCAAGTATCAGCAAGTATCTATGAAGTAAGTGTTGCCATCTCCTCATGTGTGTGTGCTGTATAGTCTCTCAGTAGCTTGCTTTCTGCAGCTTTTTTTTTTTTTTACTGTTTTGCTTCTGGCAATATTTCATCATTTTATTATATGATATTAGTAATGGCAAAAATGGAACAAATCAGAACTATAAAATTAATTACATTCCTCTTTGATTACAATTACAAGTTAATCCAAGCTTGTCATCTGAGCATGGCTTAGATGGAAGTCAGTTACACTACACTAACATTGCCAGAACTTCAGGTAAGTTATATTTAAACTAACAAACACATACTGAATATGGTTTGGCCCATTTCTTGGATAAAGAAAACAAGGCAAGTAGAGGTTTAGGATATATTTAGACCAATGAACTTATTTAATGGTACATTCAGGACTAGAATCCTTGGTTTTAAGCTTTGCACTGCTGATCACACAACACCAATATCATAAACAATGTAGAGCATTGTGTATTCTTTTTTTTCTACCTAGTAATTTCCTGAATCTCTGATAAGGACCAGTTAGTGCATTGTCATTGACAGGACTGCTAGTGTTACCATTTTTTACTGAGCAGGATGAAGTCTTGTGCTGAGTATACAATGAGTGTGAGCTTTGGGGTTCTCCATTTGAGTTACACAGAAGCTCTGATAACAGAGAAAAAATGAAATATCTAGTAGGGATCCTCATCGTATTCTTCTTTTTAAATGTGGTCTTTCTTGTCACCCAGGCTGGAGTACAGTGGTGTGATCAGGGTAGCCTCCACTTCCCATGCTCAAATGATCCTCTAACTTCAGCCACCAGAGTAGCTGGGAATATAGGTGTACACCGCTATGCCCACCTAATTTTTTTTTTTTTTTTTTTTTTTTGTAGAGACAGTGTTTCATTGTGTTGCCCAACCTGGTCTGGAACTATGGCCTCAAGCAGTCTACACACCTCAACCTCCCAAAGTGTTAGGATTATATGTATGAGCCACTGCACCTGGCTGCCACACTATTATTTTTATAAATATATTCTACAAAAGACCAGCCTCATAAGATATTGCATAAAGTAAGAATTTCATAGTCGGCCGGGCGCGGTGGCTCAAGCCTGTAATCCCAGCACTTTGGGAGGCCGAGGCGGGTGGATCACGAGGTCGAGAGATCGAGACCATCCTGGTCAACATGGTGAAACCCCGTCTCTACCAAAAAGTGCAAAAAATTAGCTGGGCATGGTGGCACGTGCCTGTAATCCCAGCTACTCAGGAGGCTGAGGCAGGAGAATTGCCTGAGCCCAGGAGGCGGAGGTTGCGGTGAGCCGAGATCGCGCCATTGCACTCCAGCCTGGGTAACAAGAGCGAAACTCCATCTCAAAAAAAAAAAAAAAAGAATTTCATAGTCAAATATGTTGGGAAATGTTGCCTATCTTATCCTTCTCTTGGAGAGTCATGGTTGTTAGAGTCTCAAAGAAAAGAAACCCTGAACTCAGCATTTCTTATGTTCATTTGATCACAGACTTTTTTTTTTCAAATAACACCAATTAGTGTCTCACAGAACTTGTCTTTCAAAGAACACAGCTCATGATGCACTCTATGGGATAGAATGATGATTTTGTGTGTGTGTGTGTCTATGGCATATGATGCTTTTCTTTTGCTGAATGATTTTATTTATGAGATAACATCAATAAGAACTTTTATGTTATTCTTGAAATGTAATGCCACATTGTTGTCTAAAAAGAATGTATATTTGTAATAATCTCAGGAATATATTATCATGTGATTTCATTATTGCAGGATCATTAGGATTGTGATTTTTAAGTTTTATTTTTATAATTATCATTAAATTCTTGACCTAAGAATTTATGCTAATTTAATTTTTGTCTTCAGACTTACTAAAGGACTTGAATTTAACTCTCATTCAGCTTTTTTTTTTAACCAAAGAATACTTCTTGAAAAACGTGATTTTCATCTGTGAGTGATACAGTACAACAAATACTCCATGTGTGATATGTGTATTGAGTCTTTCCTTAGACTTTATGTAAGTGTTAAATGTGGGCTCCATTATATCTAGACATTCAACATTTGTGATCAAACTGTAGTAAGTATGTTGTTTTCTAAGGTGCATAATCAGAGTATTTAAACTTGTGTTCCATATAGTGAGTTAGTAACATCAGGAGATATGATAGTCCTACCTGTGGTCTGGCAGTAAATATAAAGTAATTTTACGTTGGCTAACTTGGTTTCATCCATATTTTTAAAAAATAAGGCAGAAACAATTGTCGAATAAAGCTACATTCTATGAAGTAGATAGAGAAATTCTTCATGTGAGGACTATTTTCTCTTTTGTGTATAATCATTTGGATAATTGTGTAGGAGTGCCTAACAGGAGTGAACCCATGATGGTCAAGAATTTAGAAGCAGCCCTAGAGAATAGGCTTTGCCTAGTGTTAAATAAACAAAAATTCCATTGTCACACACATCTCACGGTAGCACTGGGTCTAGTTGCAATGTGAAGAGGCCTTTGCTGTAACTGAAATGTTCTTATTTTCCATTGGACTGCTCAGTACGTTTGTGATACGTTTGTTTAAAAAGGAGAAGGAGAGTGTGGGGATTTGTCATACATTTAACTTCTTTATAAATGATATTTCTTTTTGTTTATAAAGTGATACCATCTGTTCACCATCATTCAGTGGTAAAAATGCAAATAGAATTTGAGAACTTAACATATGGAAGACGTACAGGGAAGGTGAACATGGCACCATGGTGGTTACCAACATACTTACATGCTTGATAGAGGGAACCTTGCGAGCTTTTGCCGTTCTATTGGTGTGAATCAGTGTCCCATTCTGTGAGGAAGGAATGCTGGATTGCTGGAGATTCTCATTAAGACTTGGCACTTTCTTGGAACGACTTGCAAGAAGAAAGTAAAAATTATAACTGACCTCCTCCTCAGGCAGCTCACCCTCACTCCCACCTTCCTCCAAACCTATTATTTGCACCTAAGTGTTTTGAGATGTGTTTTTACAAGACTAAAATGCTTTTATTGAACTGTGATTTGTCATTTAGACAAGGCTCATTGCCTTCATTTTATAGGTGAAAAAATAATAATAAAACAGCAGAAATATTATTGTTTGTTTATTAAAGAAAAGATTCAAAAACATTATTATTCTTTATGTTTTTGAAGTATATAACCTTACTTACATACACCAAAGGGGTTATAAAAATTTCTTATGCAATCTAGTTTTCCACAAGTTTTTTTTTTTAACCACAGTTCTTACCTTCCTCTTTGATGACAAATATGAATGCTCTTATAGATATTATCTAAACCGAAGAATTCATAATTATTTTGGATTTAAACTCTTTGGCAAAGCTCAATGCTCAGTGTTCAATTTCTGTCTTTTTAAAATAACTGGACTCTATTCCAAATTTACACCTGAAAACTCTCTCATAACAGTGGTAAGAAAACACTTAAGGCATTGAGAAGTCTATGTGAACTTCAAGAAAATGTAGCCTGTGAGGAAGTAGATTAAAAATATCCAATTAACTGACTTTATTAGAAACTGCTTTATTTTTCAATCAAGAAAATTAAAATGACAAAAACATACAAAGTAAATGACTAAAGGTTACTGTTAGATATTTTGCCTTTTAAAATAGCATAGAGATGTTCCCTGGGGATTCCTTAAGTTATAAGGTGCCAGTGAAGATTGGTCAAGAAGCAAGTCTTCTGTTGAGTGCATTAGCTTAATAAATGGGCCTTTTGTTTTATTATCTGAAGGAATTAGGTGACAATATAATTTATTATCTAACTAGGATACTGTTGAGAGAGAAAGAGGGGCACTAACCACACTGGACATGAAAACAAACAGCATCCACTGGGACAGCTCTAGACAAGTAAGAAAGACTAGTCAGTCTACCGAGTATGGATTTTCACAAAAGCAAAACTGTTCAATAATCATAGATCATTATTAGTATTGCATTCAATATGCTGCACTTGGCATCTTGAAACAACTGGGAAATAACTTGGAAATGAACAGACAGGACTGCGCTCCTGGAATTTGTTTTGTAGGCACCAGCTACAAAACATTCACCCCAAGTAGAATGATTTACGTTAAATGGCCTCAGTCAAGCTGCTACTATTCATGTCTGTAAAATAATTATCACCAGTGTACAGTAGACACTAAGCAAATAACCACAGTAGAAGAAAATCAGACAGGCGCGGTGGCTTACGCCTGTAATCCCAACACTTTGGGAGACGGGGGTGAGCGGATCAGTTGAGGTCAGGAGTTTATGACCAGCCTGACCAACATGGAGAAACCCCATCTCTACTAAAAATACAAAAATTAGCTGTGTGTGATGGCCCTCAACTATAGTCCCAGCTACTTGGGAGGCTGAGGCAGGAGAATCGCTTGAGCCTAGGAGGAGGAGGTTGCAGTGAGCTGAGATCATGCCCCTGTACTCCAGAGTGGGAGACAGAGTGAGACTCTGTCTCAAAAAAAAAAAAAAGAGAGAAAGAAGGAAGGAAGGAAGGAAGGAGGGAAGGAGGGAAGGAGGGAAGGAAGGAAAGAGGGAAGGAGAAAGAAGAAAGAAAGAAAGAGAAAGAAGGAAGGAATGAAGGAAGGAGAAAGAAAGAAAGAGAAAGAAAGAGTAGAAGAAAAGAAAAAGAAAATTCACTAGTGAAAAATAATTCCAAGAGTCAACAGAATTTGATGCCTGGTATAAAAATGAGATTCTGAATTTTTATCTTGAGATGTGTCACATAGAACTGGGAAATGAATATCCATACCACCAGTTACTTTGTGTTCAGTTAACTTGGTAACTTGCAAGAGAAATATGGAATATAGTAGTGTGTATTGTCTCTTTACATTTGAAAGAATGTTAACAGTAAAGCTGTATAAACTCTAAGCCTCATTAAAATCCTCTTAAAATAATACAACTAAGTCTGACAAAATGTCATGTCTTAGTGCTCTTTTAAAGTTGAAATGTTAAATATTATTCACTCTTGGATTTTTAACCCTAGGGCTCCATGTAAATCAGAACTTGTCAATTCAGGTTTCATGTCAGATTTTACCAAATTCCCAACTGGACTTTGCTAGTCTATGGGCGTTACTAATTGAACAGAAATTGCTGCTAATAGCAAAATATCACAGCTGCATACTCATTACATTTTGCGATTTATATTTACTTAATAAACAACTTCAGTTATGACACCCATGATTTTCAAAGCTTTCTAAATACCAGTTCAGGTGTGTGTCGAACTTTTGTTCTGTGTAGGTTTTACTAGCTCCATATGTAAATCAAAATCAGCAAGATGTGGCCCCTCCCAAGAAGTAGTGTGGAAAGCGGGATGGGAACTGACAAGTCAGACAGAACTGGGTTGAAATTCCACTCCTTACAAGTGGTGTTCTGAGCTGTGCAGTCCTTCTCAACATCACTGAAGTACACAGAAGAAACTGATGAAAATGAAGTTCTCAGAGAAATCATTCTACCAAGAGTAGAAAGGGAATTAAGAAGAAATTAGGAAAAGAACTGACAAATCTCAGTGAAGATTCCATATTGACTACATAGGGAATCTGTAGTGAACACTATTATACATGGCTCTGGAAAACTCTTGAGGAGTTTAGAAGCCTGGAGGAACCCATGGTCACACTGGCTTGGCGAATAGTGAGAAATTTTACTGTATTATTGGGATATGGTTTCAGTAACTGACAATGGTTAAAGAATGGATAGGGATAGAAATGATACCAGAAGAGGATCTTTGACATGGATAATATGAAGGAGGCTTTCTCATGGAGGTTTTTTTTTTTTTTTTTTTTTTTTTTTTTTTTTTTTTTTGGTTACTTAGAGGAGGGTAGCAGATGATGGTGAGAGGAAAACTGTAAACCATTTGCTGGAGACATCAAGTAAAGAGGAAGGATATTCTGCAGATCTATACTAAACTGTGGCATCTAAAGAGGTGACAGTTTTTTAAGAGACAGCAATGAAACCACCAATTTCTAAGAGGCACTGAGGAGTAAGAAATAAAGAAATAGACCAGCTCCTCCTCCTCATCTTGTGGGAAGTAGACAGTTGGAACAGAGAAACCTCTGTTGGAAAGGACTTCAGAGCCAGTGTTTGTTTTTTGTAATGCTGGAAAGATTCAATGAAGGGGAAGAAGTGAGGGATCATAGAAAAGCTTAAATGCATAGAAGTATTAGCCTATAAATTGAATAGGAATGAAAAGAGGACAGTGTTTCCTGAAATGATACCTCCCCACAAACTGACATTTTCTATTTTATTCCTTTGGCTGAAATGTTGGTTGCAACTACCCACCAGATTTCAGTAACTGCTAATGGAATATTTTAGAAAAAAGGGTACACTAGAGAATTTTGTTTTTTGCGATTAAAAAAAAAAGTTGTCAAGAAACTTTAAATATATTTACAGCAAGCAGTTCAAATTCCTTTCCTTTGTCTTACTGTTTTATTTATTTTTTAAATTTTGAAACAGGGTCTTGCTCTATTGCCCAGGTTGGTCTTGAACTCCTGGCTGGCTTCAAGTGATCCTCTTGCCTTGGCCTACCAAAGTGCTAGGATTACAGGCATGAACACCACAGTTGTTTTAAATAATTATTCAAAAATGATTGAGCAAAATACTGCTGGTATTTATCTTATGAAAACATAAGCTCCCTGCATTTGACAAAATGTCTCAGATAGAACTGTCTTTAATATCCTATTAGTGACAAAAATAAATCTTCTAACATAAGCCAGAGAAAAAATAGTTCACTTAAACAAATATTTAGGAAGCTCAATAAATAGGTGGTATAAGTTAATGGAAGGAAAGCAATTACAATAGAAACTAGATCACCTTATGATTAACTATGTTCTTATTTTTAAAAAATTCTAGTGGACAAACCACGTAAAATGAACCAGTCTTAAAGAGATGCTGATTTGTACCAAAAAAAAAAAAAGTAAAAGAAAAGAAAAAGGAAAAGACAAATAACAAAGAAAAATAACATGTGTTACCCTATCTGATTCCTCCCCTGCCCCCCGTGCCAATAATCACATGTTTACTAAGATGTACATGTTCCACATACATTTTTGAGCCTGGCTGTAGGCACTGGACAATATGAGAAAGAAAGGACCCAGAGGAGTCTTTAAGAAGAAATATATTCTTTTTCAGCTATGAAATACTTTATCTATAACTAGTTAAAAGACTTTTTCCTTAATCCTGCACCCTTTTGTGATAAATTATTACTTGTACATATTGTAGAGCAGCAGGTCTCAGACTTTTGGACCTAGAACCTCTCTACTCTTAAAAAAATTGTTGAGGGCCTCAAAGAGATTCCATTTGGGGAATATCTGCTGATATATACCAGAATCTAAGTAAAGAAATCTAACATTCACTCATTAAGTCATTGAAATATAATAACAAATCCATGACATATTAAATAACATTTTAATTAGCAGTAACTTTATATTCCTAAATGAAAATATTGGTGAGAAGAATTGCAGTGCTATACATTTCTCTATTTTTGAGAGTCTTGCTCTGTCACCCAGGCTGGAGTGTAATGGCATGATCTCAGCTCACTGCAACCTCCGCCTCTTGAGTTCAAGCAGTTCTCCTGCCTCAGCCTCTCCAGTAGCTGGGACTACAGGCCTGTGCCACCACATCCAGCTAACTTTTTATATTTTTAGTAGAGACGGGGTTTCACCATGTTAGCCAAGCTGGTCTCGAACTTCTGAACTCATGATCCACCCGCCTTGGCCCAACATGCTGGGATTACAGTCGTGAGCCATCACGCCCGGCCAGTGCTATACATTTTTAGAAATCTCTTTAATGTTTGCCTTAATAGAGGACAGCTGGATTCTGATATCTGATTCTACATTCAATCTGGGGTGACATCTCATTTTGGTTGATTTATATGAAGAAACCCTAGCCTCACAACATTGTCCTTTTTACGAAGAATTCTATCATCACACTATATTTAATTGAAGTTCCCCCATATATAGAAAATACTAAAACCATCCCAATTTGTAACAGTCCTCATATTCCAAATTATAAATGTACCCTTTATGTTAGAAATTATGTGATTGAGTTTAGATACATAGACGCCTATGACAGAAACATACACATCCAGTAATGTCTATATTTGAAAGTGAAGTTCATTAAAGAAAGGAAGTATATCTGCTCCCTTTTATGGTTCTCTCTGATTATATCTGTGCAAAAGATAACTACTCCTTTATCATTTCAGTTTCAATTATTATTCTTCAGAAAAAAATCATTTATTGAAACAGTAATTACTTGTTATCATCACAGCAGGAAATTATAGCAAGGGCTTTTTTTTAAAAAAAAAAAAATGGGTACTCAGGAACTACTTAGAAAAACTTGAATGGTTTTTGCTGAAAAGCTTAGCATACAATAATGCAGAGTCCAAAAACGTTTTTGTTGCTTATGAAACAGAGTGGCTTTTCAAGTAGACCCAGAAGCTGAGATTTTGTTGTCTGAAATCTGCTCCAGGTAGTGAGCATGGGAGGAGTTAGGAGTACCTGCAACATTAGATAATAATAATTACTGTTTCCCCTGTCTCCCTATCTGAGGAGCAGTGGCCACTGGTATTTCCAGGCAATTAGTGTGGGAATTAGCAAGAGTTAATTCCACTGACTCCTCACAGTCACAGAGGTGCAGTTAGAGGAAAAGCTGACATCCTCATTTCTCTAGGAAACCACAGAGCCTTCAGTGGGAGAAGGAGCACAATCTTCCAGGAGGGAGGTGGGTACAGAACTGAGATCCCTTAGGCTCTGTGAAAGGGCTTCAATGTATCCTAACCGCCCCCAGACCCAGTAGCTCAAGACTAGACTAGATTTCACTGTTTCTTCAGCGCAGCTTTTCTTTGCCTCAGAGGTTCACTTAATGATACAAGGTATCTCAAACCTTGAAAGATAATTTTTAACTAGAAAGTAACCTATTTATAAGAATGATTTTTAGCAAGTGGTTCTAAGTGCCATGTGTTTTCTGCCCTTAGGGAGCTACAAAATTGTTTCAAGAGGAAACAAACCGACCTAAAAACAAATGACTGGAAATTGTGGTTGAGAAGCTTATAGGTGAAGGGAACCTGTTTAAAAGTGCCATGATTTTATTAATGGATAGATCATCAAAACCTCACTGTAACCATGAAACAGGCATTGTTTTTTAAAGGCTAGGAAAAAAATGCTTCTATTCATTATTAGATTTTATGTTACTTTAACATGTGAAACCTTTTTGATGGTTTACAGAAAAATGTTTCTATTTTTACACACAAATGTTTATTCTATATGATACTTTCTCTCTATCCACTGTCAGGTATGCAGCGTGATCTTACATAGTAAGACTGTTCTGAACATGAGGATTATGGAAGAAGCAGACCCACAGTTCATGGTTAAACCTCATCTATTAGAAAAATAAAGAAAAAAAAAATAATGGGTGGTCCTATTATAAATAAATAGTGAAAATATTATGTAAAGAAATTTAGATTGATGCTGAAAAGTAAACATTTCCCTTGAAAGGAAATTTAAATTAACCAACAGACAGTATTAACTTTTACTGTAAGATACACGGGTACATAACTCACATGCAAATTGTTTATTTTTGTTTCTGCTTTCTTATTCTTTCTGTTTTCTTCCTTAAAGCTCACTTTAAGCCACTGAAGACTGGCGTTTGGTAGTTTCTCTGGCTCAAATGTTCTTATGCCCTTTCCCTACTTAATCTAATTTCCCCATGTTTTGAGTCTCAGATTCAGCATGCTCTCACCATGGGAACCATTACTGACTAATATGAAGCCACTTCATGGCCCCTACCCACCAGAATCCTGTGGGTGTATTCTCTGTGGGGATTTTAGTAGTATGTTCTGACCTGCCTTTCCTTTGGGGACTATGTCACCTTCTTTTTTGTATCTGCCACCCCTAATGCAGACCCTTGAATATAGCAAAATTTTCAAGGTTTGTTGAATGGAATAAATCAATTAATGAATTTAGTTTTTGAACAATCAGGAACCCAAGAAGGTCTCTAAGCTGTTGGTATTTTAATGCTAGATGAATGGGGTGCACATGCTTTTATTATTTAGATTCTTTTAATTAAAAATAGCATCTGAGATATCCAAAGGAAAGAACAAAACAATGTTAGCATATTTCTCTTTAAAATCTATGCCAGAGTGCATGTTACTAGAGATTATCCACCATCAATAAAACTACCGGAAAACTTCATTTTGATTAATGATGTACATACCAGTTCTAAAGTATTACTTGTAAGCTGAAACTAATAGTAAATTAAAACTGACTGTCAAGAATGTTTCAAGAAAATAGGATATAGCAGTGAAGGAAACAGCCTAGATCAGTGCTTAGTATGTGATATATTAGACCTTCATTAAATACGTATTAGAGTTGAATGGAAGCCTAAGAGACTACATCATGTATCTGGACTAATAGACAGTCTGGTGTGATTTCAGTGAAGGGTTGGTGTGGAGAACCAAGGGAAATGAGACGGGGAATGTAAGGAGACAAGTTGTGAAGGCTTTGGACAAGTCATGAACGTTTTGGTATGTAATTCTAAGGTTTTAGACTTTATCCTTGAGTCAATATTGGGTTAGTTAAGGGTTTTCAAATGGAAATGAAATAATGTAAGCTGGCATTTTAGGAAGATTACTGGGGAGCTAATTGGAGGTTGGATGGGGGTGAAGAGAAGACTAGGAAATGGGAGGCAGGTACATCGGGTAGAAAGCCATGAAAGAAAGATAAGGATGCTGTTGTGGCAAATAAAGAGGGTGTGAATTCCAGAGATGCTGAGGACTTGGTGACTGATTAGATAGGGAGTGACTGAATGACAGAAGCACGTTTGACTCCTCATGTTCTGCTCTGGTAGCTGAAAGAAAGAAAATACTGTTTTCTACAGTATGGAATACAGAAGGAGAAACACTTTGCAGGAAAAAGTAACGAGGACATATGTAATTTTTAGGTGCTGGTGAGACATCTAGACAGACATGTGCAACAGAAAGATAATTGGCTGGGAGTGGTGGCTCACACCTGTAATCCCAGCACTTAAGGAGGCTGAGTTGGGCAGATCACCTGAGGTCAGGAGTTCAAGAGCAGCCGGGGCAACATGGTGAAACCCCACCTCTACTAAAAAATACAAAACTTAGCCAGGCATGGTGGGTGGTGGCACCTGCCTGTGGACCCAGGTACTTGGGAAGCTGAGGCAGGAGAATCACTTGAACCAGGAGGTGGAAGCTACAGTGAGCTGAGATTGTGCCACTGCATTCCAGCCTGGGATACAGAGTGAGACTCTGTCCAAAAATATATTAAAAATAAAAATAAATTTAAAAAGGGGATAATCTTGGTTTAGAGGTGAGAAAAAATTGTCTGGATAAGTCTACAGATTTTAGAGTGATCTATGTACAAAAGGGAGCATGAGAATGGATATGTTCAGTCAGATACCAAATATGAGACCAACATGTCTCTTGAGCACAGAACTCTGGAGGCCAACAATAACAAAGGGGTTCCCTGAGAAACAGAAGCCCATGAAGAAAACAGAAATGAGGCATCCAGAAAGCCCAGAGTAAAACCAAAAGTGTGATGTCACACTGTTAAGATAATAGATTCTGGGGTGAGACAGACAGGGTTTTTAACTTCAGTTCCAGAAATACTAGCTGTATTGTACTAGACAAGGTAAATGACTTTTCTAATGCCTAGTTTCCTGATTTCAAAATAGGCATATTAACACTGTCTATCTCAGAATATTCATGTGGGGAGTAAGTATTATCATCTATACAGAATGCTTGTCAATGTCGAGTCCATGATAAGTACATAAGAATTACAGTTGGTGGAGGGATTACCAGTAGAAATAGAAATGGTAGAGTCATAGTAGCAATCATCGTCCTCATCTCTATTTTATTAAGAAAGTTTTAAAATAATTGAATATAATTTAAAAAACAGGAAAATATTAGAAAAAGATAAAGGAAGACAAATGCCTGAAACTGCCCCATGGATTTAATAACTTACATTTGTTTGGTGGCCTCAATAAACACAATCTTAATGGGACAGGGAGACCTACTGGCATACCAGTAAAGTGTGAAGGAACCAGGAGTGATTATGTAGAATCCTCTTTGACTTTTATGAGAAGGAGAAGAATATAGCAACAGTTCAGTGCAGCATTCTCAGCATGTTCCTGCTCCGTCCCAACATGTCTCTTCATGAAACAAAATCATTACACCTATAGTTGACTTCCTTTGTCCATACTGTTCTTCCTAGAAAGCATGAACTCTCCCTGATCATCCTTCCCTCTAAGACTCAGCCAAACTCCCAGCTTCTCTCGGAAGACTCCTCTCAACTCCTCCCTTTTCACTGGCTCTTCCATGATCACTGCTTTAGCACATACCCCTGTGCCACCCTCACATCACCCAGTACAGATAGGCTTACAAGTCATCTACTTCCCAGAGAGATTCTACACAGTGTCTCTAAGAGCGGGGATTCCTTTCCTGTCTTGTTTGGTTATATAATGCATGATTGAAATTTGTTTCATGATAAAGTAGTTGGAACACATAACATAATTAAGTTGCTTTTTTTATTCACTTAGAACATGTGATATTGTTATCAGAACCTCACATTTACATACGTAGCTAAGGCGTGAGAGCATTCAGAGAACAGCACTGCCTACTGATGCTAGCAAAATATCCTTCAGTTTAAAGTGGCTTGCATTTAAATTTCTTTAAAATAAATACAACCATTTGAAATTGTATAACCATTCATAGCCAAAATTTCCATATTTTTAAGAAAACTTTTCACTGTGTTTTGTAAGTTCTGAATAAACTTTTACTTATGAATCATAATAATCTATTTTAGGACATTCTCAATATGCTTTTATATTAAATAAACAAGTAATTGTAATTAAGCAGTAGAATGAGTTTGCTCAAATAGACTATGGAGAAAAAGTTATTTAATAAAACATTTCATTTTATACTGTATTCTCATGTTCTAGAAATATGTCACTTCAGTTTGTAAACATTAAAGGCTTGTAGTGAGAAAAAAAATGAGAAAGTGATAGTAAACTGAGATTTTAAACATGTACATTTTCAAGGAGTACTTAAGCAATGTGTACACTATTAGGGGCTCTGGCTTCTGAAATGAACTTGAAAATACATTACTTGTTGAGATGATTAGTTGGAGCTAGTAGAGGTATTTAAAGATCCTGTTGCGCTGTCTGTTATATTCTTCACTGGAAGAACAAAAGAGACAAAGGAAATGATTTGCAATCATTATTCCTCATAAGAAAAGAAATAAATCATTCTGTATTCTGTTCTCTGATTTCATTACAGCACCTGTCATAATGAAAAATTTAGTACAGTGCTATTGGCCCTTTGGGCATCAATTAATGTTGATCATAATTAAAATTTTAATTGCAAATAGAAACACAGTGTATGCTATCATTTTAAAAATTAATTGTGTGCTTGTGTATTAAAGTTTTAGGAAACTTTTATTCATAGCATTAATTTGGAAGCTTGCCCCTTTATTAGTGGTTACTGTTAGAAGAAGAGAAGAATCAGGACTTGCTTACCACTCTTGACTCCTTTTCTTCCCAAATAATGGTGAAGAAGATAATTTTTTTCTCGAAAGCGAGAATAAGTTTGACTATTCAACAATGCAACCCTCTGTGTACGTGCGGATCACAGCCCCACACGCAAACATCCATAACAATATTAGAATATGTATACTTTTGCTTTAGACTCATTGACTTCACAACCTTACCTATAAGGTATTTATCATGTTACAATGTAGGAAACTAAAGCACAAAGATTAAATATCCCACATCAGACAGAGTAATCGGCATTGCTGGAATTTAAATGCTGATCTATCTAACTGCAAAACTGTTCCTTCCACTAAAACATACTGCCTCTTAGGGTGGTAAGACCACAAGAGATAAGAGAGGTTTATGCATGCCCGATTCAGCACAGAATGGGCCAGTCAGGGACAGTGTTAGACACTCAGAACTGTGAAGTTGAGTAAGTGCCAGGAGTACCCTGTGCTCTCTTAACATATTTTAAAACATGGAAGAAATAAGTATATCCAGCAAGTCACAAACCAGCAAAATTTATCTTTAATGAAGACCTTCATATGTATCTAATGTGAGTCACTGAATTAACCACAAAACGGGCGCTCAATACATTTTTCTGAATAATCCATCAACAGGGTCAATTGAGATCAGCCCTCAACTCAAGGTGTGGCCTGTAATTGACTCAAGTATAAGTCATTGTTAGGAGCGAATTAAGGTACTAGAGACACTTAGTTTTAGCTCTTTTTGGATACATCACAAATCACAGATAGTTATAACTTAAACAGCACTTTAGTGAATGGACTCCCTGACTCTTACTCTTTTTGAAAGGGTTGGTTTCATTCCCCTACTCGAGTTGAAGCAGCTGTGCTCATCAGTCATGAAAAGTGTTATGTATTTGTGGCTCTAGGAATGCATTTTTATGAGGATATGAAAGTGGGAATCATTTAATTAACACACCTGTGGAAAACTTTCCAAAGCCTAAGTGTGTAAATCTATGGCTTATGTGTAATATGCTTGACTGGAGAAAAAGGAGGCACTGAGGCTTTTCTGTGTACTTTTTTGTTGTTCATCTGATAAATATTGACAATGAAAAAAATACATGTTGAGCAGAGGCTGGGAATACACTATGAGTAAACAACTGAACATGTATTCGGAATTATTGAACTCGAATAAGACAAAGTGGCATCTAAATTACAGTAAGAATTAGACAAGTCATTTTTCCATCTGTCAACATTTCTTCCTTACACTGCTCTTCAACTGTCCAAGTTTTAAGTCTCTTTACCAGGTACCGAGCATATCTTTACAGATCCTATTTATCATAAATAGTTTAAAGAACAATTTAGAACAGATGAATAGGGGGCCGGGCGCAGTGGCTCAAGCCTGTAATCCCAGCACTTTGGGAGGCCGAGGCGAGTGGATCACGAGGTCAAGAGATCGAGACCATCCTGGTCAACATAGTGAAACCCTGTCTCTACTAAAAATACAAAAACTCAGCTGGGCATGGTGGTGCGTGCCTGTAATCCCAGCTACTCAGGAGGCTGAGGCAGGAGAATTGCCTGAGCCCGGGAGGCGGAGGTTGCGGTGAGCCGAGATTGCGCCATTGCACTCCAGCCTGGGTAACAAGAGCGAAACTCCGTCTCAAAAAAAAAAAAAAAAAAAAAAAAAAAAAAAAAAAAAAAAAAAAAAAAAAAGAATAGATGAATAGGGATGTATGCAACTATAAGGATTCTATATACATATGCACTTGCAAAATCTAATAAAGAGTATTGCTGCTGTATTTTGTGAGGCAAAATTCCCTAATTTATATGGTCCAGGGATTCGGAAAGTGAGAATGAGATCAGATTCCTCATACAGAGAAATTACATGGACTAGAAAGGGTGCAGGAATGTGAATTTGGCACAGGGGGCATATAACAGCTAGCTGTGAGAAGCTCCCTGGCATTATCGAGTTTTTGGTGTTCTATGGTTCTTAGGTACAAGATCAGGTTGTAGCTGGGTTTTTCCCAGTGATGATTTCAAATGTTGCTGTCTCTAATATCCTTAGTCTTTCACACTTGCCCACTTGCTTTCCAGATTTCAAGTGTTACATTGCATTTGCCTTCTTTCCTGTTTTCTTTGTTCTTGAGGACCTATGCCATTTTATTATTTACTGGACTATAATTTGTGTGGGGTTTCCCAATGGGGTGGAACTATTGATGTGTAATCTTTGTATACTTTTCTTCTTTTTTGGGGAGTGGGGGAGCTGGGGACAGAAACTCACTCTGATGCCTAGGCAAGAGTGCAGTGGTGTGAATCTCGGCTCACTGCAATCTCTGCCTCCTGGGTCCAAGCGATTCTCCTGCCTTAGCCTCCCAAGTAGCTAGGACTACAGGCGCATGCCACCCTGCCTGGCTAATTTTTTCTATTTTTTTTTAGTAGAGACGGGGTTTCACTGTGTTAGCCAGGATGGTCTTGATCTCCTAACAGGTGTGAGCCACCATGCCCAGCCTTTTGTACTTTTCTAATCGTGAGCCTCAAACCTTGTCATTGCTACACTACAGTAGTTCTTTCAATGAATTTTGAGACTTAAATTAGCAATTAACTTGGTTCCCTATCTTTTACATCAGTAAGAACCAAGAACACCTTTGAATTATTAAAATCATTAAATAATCATCAAATTGAGCAATTTCATTGTTGCTTGAAATGGCTCAATAGCAAGGTCCGGACCAGAATGTCTGGAATAATTTAGGCATTGAACTAGGACAATACTGTTAGCACTTTTTGGGTCTAAAACTCAATGTACCTGGCAAAAACTTTTCTGTATGGAACACTGGTAAGAAGGATTATATAAGCAAAACAAGCTTCCGATGGACAAAATTGATGTCACTAAATCCATGGTCCAGTTCATCCACCTTGCTCACAGGCATGCCCCTATGTAAGGGTCCTCTGGTGTCCAAATATACACTTCAGATACAACTCAGGGATGCTTAAGCCAACTATACTTGGCATATTTGAGTAAGCTTTCTACCCAGGTTTTTCTCATTCTGGATAGTACATTCCTTACCATTATGCTATTTTAAAATATCAATAGCTATATATATAGAGAGATTTTTATATATACATATGCAGATATATATGTGTAGTATGCGGCAAAATTTCTTATATTTGCCTCACTCTGAGTCTATGGAATTTAATTTGTCTTGTTATTTCAGGCCCCCAGCAGATTTCAAAATTAATATTAAGATGGGGATAGTTTCCCAAAAGAGGGACCACTAACAACTGAAATGACAGTTAACAATTCACAGTAATGGAAAAAAGAAAGTCTATTTTAAAACAAGTGCAGAATCTCAAATGGTATGAGGGAGGCTATTTAGCACAAGTACAGAAAGTCTTGTACTTCTCAATAAGCCAAGAGGCATCACTTGATTACAGAGCAGTGTAATAACAGCTGTTGATAATTGTGTTCTGGAGTCATCAAGCCTGTGTGCCCCACCCCTAAACCACTATAGCAACCTTTGCTCACTCTCCACTAGCTTAATCCTTACAGAACAGAACAATAAACCTCTCTTTCTTTGTCATTTCTGCCACTATATCATGAGTTTGCTTTTTATATCCACATCCCTGGCATCAGCATAGAGCCAAGCCTGTAATATCTACTCTCAGCAATTTTTAGGGTAAATGGATTAATAAAATGACTATGTATACATTATATGTATAAGTACATACATATGTATCTATGTTTTATAGGAACAATTACAGGTTAATATTCAAGAGAATCAGTGAACTACTTTCGAAACAAAATAAATAAAAAAATCCCCCTAATTCTCATGGGAATGAATTGAGAGAGGTGGAAAAAGATAAAATGAATAAACACAAAGATATTTTTGAATTTAAAAAGTGTCAGCTAAGAATATAAACTACTAACATTTGTTAAGTCAGAAGAAAAATATCTAAAATATTCTATTGTTATTATTCCAGCTTACAGATTTGTGGCAAATTTTTTTCTTTTCTTTTCTTTTCTTTCTTTCTTTCTTCTTTTTTTTTTTTTTTTTTTGAGACAGGTCTTGTTCTGCCCCCCAGGCTGGAATGCATTGGTGGGATCATAGCTCACAGCAGCCTCCAACTCCTAAGCTCAAGCAATCCTCCTGCCTCAGCCTCCCTAGTAGCTGGGACTACTGGCATGCATAACCACACCCAGTTAATTTTCTTGTAGAGATGGGGTGTCACTATGTTGACAAGGCTACTTGCAAATCTTAGCTTTTCTTTTAATGACTCCAACTTGTTACTTAACTTTAAAAGCTCCAATTATTTTATTATTATTATTATTATTTTGAGATGGAGTTTTGCTTTTGTCTCCCAGGCTGGAGTGCAGTGGCACGATATCTGCTCACTGCAACCTCCACCTCTTGGGTTCAGGCGATTCTCCTGCCTTGGCCTCCTTAGTAGCTGGAATTACAGGTGCCTACCACCATGCTTGGCTAAGTTTTGTATTTTTAGTAGAGATAGGGTTTCACCATGTTGGCCAGGCTGGTCTTGAACTCCTGACTTCAGGTGATCCACCCACATTGGCCTCCCAAAGTGCTGAGATTACAGGCATGAGCCACTGCGCCTGGCCAGCTCCAGTTATTTTATAGAGAACAGTCAACACTTTAATGAAGAAGTAGTACAACTTTCCTTACCCAGCAATTAGGCAGATTTTTCAACAGTAATTTTATTCACAGAAGCCATGATACAATAACAAATAATTGAAGCCATTATTTTTGTGGTTTATAAACTAACATGACATTGAAGCTCACTGAATCACCTATTTTGCACTAGAAGTCAAATGGTGTATATTCTGGTTCTTGTTTTCGCTAAAGCAAATGAATTCATTGCCATTAAAACATTAATTAGAAAGAATTAATAGACCCAATAATCCTCAAATATTAAGATAAAGCCTAAATGGAAAACAGAACTGTAAGGAACTGTAAGGAACACATAAATAGTACATAGAATAGAATCGGAAATAAATTGAGGGTGAATATTTACAAATCAACCAGATCTCCTAATCTGATTCAATTATTTTAAAATCATTTTGTTTAATAGTATAAATATATTAAAAAGAAAAACCTTGCTGAGCGTGCTGTTTATATTTTATGAAGTGTCTTCATAAAGAAGTTCCAAGTTCGGCTGCAAAACCAATCCTGAGAAACACTTTGTTTAAATAAACTTTACTTGAATTCCTATCCCATGCTTAATAAAAGCTATGGGTGTATTCAACAACATCTCATCATATAGTTGTTTATTTTTCATTGTGGTATAATTGCTAATAAAGACATGCAGTTTAATCAGTTCCCTAAAAACATTAGGCTTATTTCAGTTTTTCCTATATGGTTTTGTCTTTTCTATGAAGATGTCCCTGTTTTTCCCCTCTGTTGACCTAAGAAGCCTGGGTTGGCACCTTAATCCACTATTTTCAAGGATCACCATGCATAAATCCTTTCCATAGAAAAAGATGGCCTTTTTTTCATTGTTTGTTGTCATTTTTCTTCGGCATCTCAAGCTCACTGATTCTGTGAGCTTTCAGGTTTTAATCTGGTTTATGCTTTCTGGTTTTCAATATGATTGACACCAGAAATCTCACAGAGTCAGTTCTGGGTAATTATCAATATTCTGCCCATTAGGGGCAAGGTTAGGATTTTCTCTCTGTGTGTATTTGACTTCCTCATCTCTCCTTCTGTCTTCCCCAGCTCCTCACAGCCAACCTCTGTTTGGTTCCCTGTGCTAAATTCTCATTCCAGTATCACACCCTTTCTAGTTCATGTAATTTCTCTATATGAGGGATTTGACCCATTTTTTTTTTTAACTTTTGTGATTTCTGTGTCATATAACTTAGAGAATCCTGCCTAATGGACACAGTGGAAATACTCATTATTAGATTTACAAGTGCATAGTTTTATAGAACTCTTATAGTTGTATTCACCTCTATTCATCTGTCCTAAATTGGTCTTTAGGCTACGTATGCTAAGTAGGAACTCTAAACATAGGCTCACTGACTGTGAACTCTTTTTCTGCATAACAACATTCAATCCTATTTTACCTTTTGATAAGGCTTGCAAAGAGTTCATACATAGAGAAAACCTGTACACAATGAGGTCACTATTAACATATGTCTTCTGGCCTTTCCCAGTGAAAGATTTGTTATGATGTCTAGGTATAATGAGTGTAAAGTGCAGTATGGTTCTGCTCAAGATTTTTCCATAACACATAAAATTGCCCACATTCCTACTCACAATACCCAAAGCACTTTTCTAAGCTGTAACTCTCTCCCAAGACGTGACAGGGCCAGTGGTGGGGAGGCAGAGAGTTGAAAAGAACCAACCATATGATTTTATGTATTTACTGCACTAAGAGAAATGGTCTAAAGTAGGCAGAAATTATTGAAGTACCCATGACTAAAATTTTCTCTTCTATTAGTAGAATATTTTATGTCTCAAAGAGCCTCATTTATAGGAAGCCTTGAAGAGATAAACTTATGCATTTTTTAGACTGAATAACTAATTAAGACAAGCTGCTCAGTACCTGACCAATGGCATTCAGGTAGAGAGGTTTACCACTGAGGTCAGGAGGGAAGTGAAATTGCTGAGTTGAGTGCCCGCCATGAAGGGAGTGAGGGCTTTAAATGACCAAAAGAAGATTTAACTCTTCCAGGGAACAAATGAAGGTGTGGATGAAGATTTTACTAAGACAGAAGGTTCACACAGCCAGTCTTTGCCAACTTGGCAGCATTTCTTGAGTCCTTGGTAGAAACCAGTGCAGAGTCCAAACACCAGCCAGGTTGGAGCTTCGAAAGCCATTCAGATATTCTAGTGTAGACATTGCTTACGTGTCCGGGCAGGTCAGCCCAGTTTCCCCTGTTTAGACACATTTAGTCCAGCTTCTATAAGTTCTATCAGGTATTTCCTTGTTTGAGTTCCAATCCCTACCTACCTTGCCCCCCATATTGAGAAAAGGGAGCCAAGAGAGTAAGAAACAGAAGAGATACAGATGTTCTCCATAGTCTCACTCATTTTGTTATCATTGACGTACTAAAAAATATTTATGAGATTTTCCTGTCTTAGGAATGCATTCTGATAATCTTCTATATTCCTAAAACATAGTTATCCTATTATTCTTTGAAGGGTACACATGGTCTGGTTTTCTCTGTGTGTGCATTTCCTCTTCTTATAAAGATTTTGTTTGAGTTTCTTGAGGTCATAAATCTGGTATATATGAGTGTGTGTGTGTGTGTATTCATCTGTTACCCTTAATCTCCAGAGTGCCTGGTGAATGTGTATATGTATAATATATACACACATATATATCCACACACATATTATGTATTACATAATATGTAATATGTATACATATTATGTATTTTTTTTCCTTGTCTATATAAATAACGTAGGAGTAAGTTAGTTCATTTTCATTTTCTAACTCATTTGGTTCTCCAGTCAATAAAAGTATTTTCCAATACAAGTTACTAATGTTATTACCAAAACCAGTTGAGATGTAAAATCAATGACTCAAAATTGTCTATCAGCTTCCTTCTAAAATTGATGAGTACAGAGCTGTTGTATTTATTGATATTCTCATGGGAAGCAGTTAGTGATCAGGGTTGAGGAAGAAGTGCAGCCCAGGGAACAATGTGCTTTCAGAGTTTTTATCTGTTTATCAGCCTTAAAGTTTATGTTGCAGCATTATCCTCTTTCCAAAACCCAGCTTAGTCCATGCTTCCCATACTGGTTGTTTTAATAGCTTCAGAAGCATTCTTCTTAGTAAGCCTTTAAATCCCTTATCAGAGCTGGGCAGATCGTGGGGTTCAAATATCCACAGGGAGTAAGAGCCAACTGAAAACAGGAAGCTGACATAGCTCACTGTACATTGTTGATGATTTTAGCTGTGTTTTTTGGAACTGGCCAAAATCCTAACCTTTGTCTCTTCTGAGATCTGATCCCACATTTGAGTGATTAAAAAACAGGGCCAGGGCACTATAATGTTAAGCCATAAAAAAATCAAAGCGTGTGTCTCCAACAATAAATGTGGTCCGTCTACGGAACAAGTATACCAGTAGTCAGTTGTGTTTACTTGAACTTTTATTTTTCTTGGCATTCTACAAACTAACATATTTACTTTGTCATTTGGATTAGGAAATGGAAATGACATGAACCGGAATTTGTATTGCTGGTAGGGAAGCAGTTTCTTAATTTTATTTGGATTTGTTCCTCAAGATTATGACATGCAGTTCTGACTGTGAGTGTCAAATATGACAAATGAAAGTTATGTGACCTGCATGTGATTGATACTACACAGGCTCTCTGCTCCTATCTGTGTTTTGAATGGTTTGTACTTGAAGCCAGCTTGTCCCAAAGTATGTGCTGTAGATCAGACTCTTAACATGATGCCTTAAAACATAAGGTCCCTGTGGGAATGACACTGAGAAATGCTGTGTGCTCCAATCCCTTCCTCAGATTTTCTCAGCGCATTATCATACATTAAAGGCCCTAGGAATTACTGCAGTTAGGAATTCTGTTTACATAGCTTAATACAGTCGATTTCTCCCTTAGTTAACATAGAGTGATTTTTTTATTAATGTAATACCTATTTACTGCCAGGAAAAACAAGATAAAAAATATTTTGGGAAATGCTTTTCCAAATCGTTCAGTGGAAAAACATGTAGAGGATGCTGTGTGTTCTATGTTTTTGGAGAGGAAGGCAGTTTTGTTCTTTGTAAGAACGAAGGTAAGGATGTGTATGCATGAGTGTGCATGTGCAGGTGCATGTGTATGTACTCACAAGCACACGTGCGTTTGAACATGTAGTATTTCTCTTTTGAGCTACAATAATGACACAGAAGTTTGGATAACTGTGTTCAGTGCCCAGCCTTGTCTATCTGCAATGACCTTAGGAAGGCTTTCTGTTTTGTGCTCTTAGCTCTAACATGGTTTGGCGAAGCCTAATCTGCTTAAAACATCTAACATGGAAATCATTGCCCACATATTGGATTTCATACTCAAATCTAAATCATGCATGCAGTGTCAAACTTTGACACAGTTTGGTGCATTTCTCAAGATCCTTCCTCACCTCTAACTTTCCAACGGATTAGCCATAAATTTCGACAGTAGGAAAATTACTGGCCCAACTACTTCCTGAAACAAGAGAATAAACACTTCCTACGGGAAACTGTTCCACATCAATGATGGACTTGAAAAGTTCTGCATATTTATGTAAGAAGAGGAGGCAGTTTTATCATTTGATCATATATAGTCTCAATTCAATTTATAAGAAAACATGAATTTACCAAGAAAAGTCAGATCATATGTTCATGTTAGGTTATACATGTTAATATATCACCATGTAACAAGTATAGACCACAATTTCTCAACACCAGTGCTATTGACATTTGGGGCCAAATAATTCTAATGCTTTGAGTGTGTGTTGAATGGGAGGGTCTGACTCTTCTGTGCATTGCAAGATCTCCCTGGCCCCTACCCACTAGATGTCAGTAACACACACTGCCTTGCTCTCCGCCCCCTCCCCAAATGTGACAACTCTCCAGACATTGCCAAACATTCCCCAAAGGGCAAAATTACTGCCCCCTCTTCAAGAACTACTGGTTTAGAGCATATTATTAATTATAAAATCAATGTATTTGCTTTCCCGGCCTGCTCTTTAAAATGTTCTGCATGTAATTAGTATGAATTATCTGCAGTAATCAGTGCCTGAAATCCTCAGCATATTAAAAAATGCCACCTGAATTGTTTATTAACCAAGTGAAGTGAGATGTAGTTTATCTTGGCCTAGGAGAAAAATTTTGTCACACTGATCCTCATTTTCTTTCTAAGTTGAAAGAGAGAGAAAGAAAGAGGTAGGGCATAACTTTTATCTGTATGTAATATATGTCTGGATTTTGGCTAAATAGTTGCTTAGGATCAAAACTCCTCTAAGAAATTCATCCATCGCTTATTTTTACTGCTTAAAATGAATAGATTCTTCGAGTGCCTCTGATATGGTTTGGCTCCGTGTCCCCACCCAAATCTCATCTGATAGCTCCCATAATTCCCACGTGTTGTGGAGGGACCTGGTGGGAGGTAACTGAATCATGAGGGTAGGTCTTTCCTGTGCTGTTCTTGTGATAGTGAATAAGTCTCATGAAATCTGTTGGTTTTAAAAACAGAATTGAGACTCACCTATGAGTGAAATTCATGTGTTATGTGTTTTTCTGTGCCTACCTTATTTTACTTAAGATAATTAGTTCCAGTACTAACTATATTGCTGCAAATGCAGGAGTTCATTCTTTCTTATGACTGAATAATATTCTACTATGTATATAGAACATTTCTTTATCCATTCATCCATTGATGAACACTTAAACTGATTCCATATCTTGGCTATTGTGAATATTGCTGCAATAGACTTGAGAGCGCAGATAGCTCTTCAATACACTGATTTTCTTTCTTTTGGGTTTATACTTAACAGTGGGATACCTGGATCATATGGTAGTTCTGTTTTTAGCCATATGCTGGTGTTTCTTTTTCTTTTTCTTTTCTTTCTTTTTTTTTTTTTTTTTTTTTTTTTTGTTGTTGTTGACACAGAGTCTTACTCTGTTGCCTAGGCTGGAGTGCAGTGGCGTTATCTCAGCTCACTGCAACCTCTTCCTCCTGGGTTCAAGTGATGCTCCTGCCTCAGCCTTCCAAAGTAGCTGGGATTACAGACACCCACCACCACACTCTACTAATTTTTGTACTTTTTGGTAGAGATGGGATTTCACCATATTGGCCAGGCTGGTCTTGAACTCCTTACCTTAGGTGGTCTGCATGCCTCAGCCTCCCAAAGCCATACTGTTGTCTATAGTGGCTATACTATACATTTCCACCAACAATTCTACCACATTTTTTTTTCCATGGATAGGCACTGAGGTTGATTCCATGTCTTGGCCATTGTGAATAAAGCTGCAGTGAACATGGGAATGCAGACATTTCTTCAATATCCTGATTTCATATTCTTTGGATATATACTCAGAAGTGGGATTGCTGAATCATATGACAGTTCTTTTTCTGTTGTTTTGAGAAACTTCTGTATTGTTTTTCATAATGGCTGTACCAATTTACATTCCCATCAACGATGTACAGGGATTCCCTTTTCTTCACCTCCTTGCCAATGCTTGCTATCTACAAATCAATATTTCTTAAAGTGTGGTACATAATATGTCTCTCTGTGCCCCAAGTTTCCTTTGTGAGCAGCCTGATTTTCCAGCTTATCTACTCTTCCCCTTTCCTTTCACAAACCCTACAGAGCTGGACTCATTGCTGCCCACACACATGCTGCACTGTCCTTCCCTGAATTGGGTGTCTTGCAGTTCCTTCTTCTGGGAGGGGCCCCATCCTCCACTGTCCTTCCACTGCCCCTTATGCCAAGTCTTTAATGGTCTTTCCAATCCAGTGTGTTCCCCTCCCTCCTCTGAGCCCCGGGAGATTTCTGTTCCACTTTTCACCTTACGTTTTTTATTATCATGTATGTATAGTATTTGATTTTTCCTTACTAGAGTCTACATTTAACAGAAAGGACTATATGTGAACCAACTTTATACTTCCTGACACATGTGCTTTTCATGGAGTTTGTTCCAAAATATCAATTAAATGAAACTGTGCATTGTCTAACTTTTTTTTTCTAGTAAGAACTGGAGCTCTAAGACCATACCAACTTGTTTTTCTACTTACTTTTTTTTTTTTTTCCTTTGGCGGCTAAATATACAAAATGAACAGCTTTTATATTAATCTGAGATAGTGAAATTAATGAGAAGGGCTGCTGTTGTAGCTCTGGCACAATTCTAAAGGGATCAGAGCAATCACTAAAGGGTTCGACTAATTAAATAATACTACATGCTAAGCACAAAAGCTAGCTTTGCAAAACTAATCTGAAATAAATGAAAATAAAATATGAAAAATAAATGTGTGACATTGATGCTATCTTACTCCATCCTATCTTTGTCTCTGTCTCCCCCACACTGTCACCCCCTACCCTGTTTTCTCTTTCCCTCCTTCTCTCCTTCCTTTTTGACAGATATCAATGACACATCTCATTTAGTTTCTCACAGGAGCGCTAGCTAAGTAACCAGGTATAATGCTGTATATGTCTTTTTAAGTCTAGGAGTTTAAAACTTCCAAATCTTGATTTTGCTGCTGAAAACAAATAGAACTAAGAACATGTTACTGACTTACTTTTTAAAAGCAATAATAACAAATTCAACTAGAATTATCGTGAGGAAGTTCTTATTTCTAATTTTCAATCTAATGTTCTGGGATTCTGAGTTAAGATTTACTCATGGTATTTTAATTAATAGAATGACTTTTATTCTCTCACCCACTCTAATCTCTTCATACTAGCCATCAGATTTAAATTTTGGTAATAATGGAAACAAGTCAGATTTTTAAAAAAAGTTTTCTTATTGACTGTTAGTAGGCACTTGTTTTTTTCCCCCCATCTATATTTTTGTCTTCTGATGTGGATATACCACATTTTCAAAAGATAATCCAAGATACAGTTCAGACTGTAATCCATGTTAACTGTCATGACAGTGTCTGTGTATGGTACTGTTATACAAGTAGGAATTAGAAAACAGCCTCACTTCACAGAGAATTAACTAAATGGTGCTAAACCGGTTACTCAAAGAGGTGGAGAAGTGTAGGGAACCACTGCTTTCCTTCAGCTCAGAGTCTCCTTCGGGGTGGGGGGAGATGTCTGGCGCCACAAAAGGAATTAGGCTCTGGTTTGAACAGAGACCTGAAGGCTATTAAGTTTATTTTAAGAATGTGTTGCCAGAGATCTAATAAATGTATTTGTGGCTTCAGGCAGTGCATGCATGAAATCTTGCTGGGCCAGGTGTTTTGTTTTGTGTTTTTTCCCTTCCCCAGAGGGAGAAGAGGGTGTGGATCTCCTTGACACACTTAACTCTTGGTAAAGCAGTTATTTTTTCTATAACAGTATAGTGTTTTTTTTCAAAAATTAACTTCTGTGTAACTTCTATACAGGTAAAAAATGATTTAAAAAATTCTATCTGGGTTGCTTTAAAGAAAATAAAGTAAGTCCTCCCAAATTATATATACACATATAATTTTATTTAATTTTCAACACACTTTAGAATAATCTTATGCTTAAAAACAGTATTTGAGATTATATCCTGTTAAAGGGTAAGACCACTAAATCAGGAGTGAAATCCCTGGGAATTTAAAATGTTTTATAAACTTATTCAAATCCCACCCTTTCTGAATCTTGGTAAAAGGGAGCATTGAGAAACAATGCAGTCCAGCATTCATTCTACTCTAAAATGCTTGGCATACATATTTGTATTATTCACCAACATAATCTTTTCTTGAGTTCGTTTGTGTTCTTATTTAAAATGCAGTGTGCATTTTCAGGAAAAAATAATTCTCAGCCACTCACATCACAGTGTTAAACTGACTAAATTAGCTTATAATTTAGACTCCAAATGATAATCCAACAACCTGAATGTTGTAAATGAGAGTTCATCTTGCAATTACGTGTTTGCCTTGTCCTTTGTCCTCTGTATGTGTACACCTGAATTCCTTATCCTAGGCATGCATACCAACTGAACATTCATTCCACTAAGTGTAAGCTTCTAAATAAGAAAGTAAAGTGTTACCCAATTAAGTCAGATTTGATTAAGGAAATACGCTTAAACCCTAGGTGAGGGGATGTAAATTCATGTTTCTTTCTATTTTTCCCCCCATTTTTGTTGCAGGGGATGAAAATCAACTTTTTAATTTTATTAATTTTATTTTATTTTTGAATGGAGCTGGGGGAGGGAGCCGTGCTTGGAGAAATGCTGAGGATTGGCAGGCTCAGGCTTGCAGATTCCTATTCCAACCTGACTGTGGCCTGATGACGCACATGATTCAGCCCGGAAGGAGGATTTTCCTTCTAGCTTCCCTGGATTTTGGCTTTGGCTCCAAATTCATTCATCAAAACAGAGGGTCTTACATCTTAGCTTGTGTTAATTTTTTATAAATCTGTCTCACATATTTATTAACCGACCTTCGTGTCCTTTGCTTTGTCATGTAATACTTATTTGAGGGCCTCACTATTCGCTAGTATCAGAGCTGAGAATAGAGGGAAACTCACTCGGATGATGGTTTTATTTCTTTTCAGTAGCACTAATTTATAAATTAAATTAAGCAAATGACAATTAAGCTAGAGTAGCCTGCTAATAGGATATTCACCGAAATGATGTCATCTGAAGACTCAGGGAAGCATAGGAAGAATATTAGCAGGCTGCACTTGAATGCTACATCCACCACATACTACACCCCTTGGAATGTAAAGTGGGTAGTTAAACCTGACACTCATTTACCTCATGCATAGAATGTGGAAATACCTAAATTGCAGGGTTGCTGTGAGATGCATTGAAGTAATGTACAGATGATAAAAAATCACCCTGACTGTGGCTCTCAATCTGTCCAGCTCTCCTCCACAGGCATTTTCAGAGTCCCCAAGGCTGAGCTGAATTCAGGCAGTTTATACCAGCACTTGAATTCTAGTTGTTCTTGATGAGGGTTATGGTTTCTCTTTTCTGTGTTTTGATTGGTCAATGCCTATATTGTGACAGTTCTGACTGGTCAAAGCCCATGCCACTGGTTGGTCAAGATTATTTTTAATATCACTTCTGCCCCAAGGATAGGTGTTCTCCATAGTAAGCCCAGTTGCACAACATCTGCACAACTCTACTAGAAATCCTATCAGCTATGCCCAGCTCCCCAATAGCAGGAACCCTCCCTGTGGCCCCAAGAACCCCTAGGCATAACCTAGGGGTGATATTTTCTGTTATTCTCTATTGAAGGAAAAGGGTATCCAAAAGTGTGCTGCTTGGCTCCTGGTGTGAAAAAGAGATTAATTAAGCATCTCTTTAAATTTCCACTTATACTGCTTTCTTTCCCTGGGATCCAAAAAATACACCCAGGAGCCTGGGCAAGAATTAGAGATGAGAAAACTTATACTACACTTTGAATCCCTACACTCCCTACACTCGGATGATTAAACTTTTGTATGGAGTCCATTATTTTGCCTAATATCCATTTTCATTACCACAAGTTCTCTCTCCGCAGGCTCCTTTATAGCCCGCTAAAATCAGCTTCCCACCAAAGCATGGGAAGACATGAACCCCAGATGTGAGCTTTTTCTAGATCCTAGAATGAATTGTCCTAAAATTCTCTAGTAGGATTAGGAGTGATTCTTCAGTGGAATTCATTCCACGTATACTACTTTCCTATAGGTTAACAGCAATCCTACAAATTTTCTTTGTATACTCTCAATTTACAGCAGGTAGTTATGCAGGAGCCAGTACACCTTTCACCCCCAAGCCACAGCTGTGTTGTCATGGCCAGGGACAGATGGCTGGAGGACAGCCAGAGCTGCCCATCTGAGAATGCAGTGAGGGTCCTTTCAATTCACACTCCCGAGCATATGGCAGAAAAAAGATCAATGAAAGGGAGACAAAATGGGTGTGGGGTAAACACTTTTCTGCTTCTGTGCTCCATTTTTTGTGCCACCCCAAAATGACTTATTATGACTTTTACTGAGTAAAAACAGTTGATTGTAATTATTCAGTGCAATTACATTTCTGTAAAATCACAGTGAATACGGAATTAGCAAATACTGAAGCATTGCTCCTAGGGGAAAGACAGGATTAGGTTTCTGTGAGCCTCTGGTCACATCTCATCAACCAATCCATTATAACCTTGTTTTATGTGTGTTTCTATTTATTATTTTTTTCTTTTTTCTTTGAGATGAGTCTCATTTTGTCACCTAGGCTGGAGTGCAGTGGTATGATCTCGGCTCACTGTAACCTCCACCTCCCAGGTTCAAGCAATTCTCCTGCCTCAGCCTCCTGAGTAGCTAGGATTACAAGTGCCCACCACCACGCTCAGCTAATTTTTGTGTTTTTACTAGAGACGGGGTTTCACTATCTTGGTCAGGCTGGTCTTGAACTCCTGATCTCGTTATTCACCCACCTAGGCCTCCCAAAGTGCTGGGATTACAAGCATGAACCACTGCATCCAGCCATGTGTTTCTATTTAAAGACAACTTATTAGATATATGTTGTTGATTCATTAACATGGCACTCACAGTCTGAACAAAACTTATATAGCACACAAATATTATTTTTTGTAAGGCACATCACAGCCGTCTTATCTTCTTAAGAACACCAGACAAAGCTTTAGCACTGTGGTTGGGGGCCTTATTTTTTTGAGATGGAGTGTCACTCCATCACCCAGGCTGGAGTGCAGTGGTGTGATCTGGGCTCACTCCAACCTCCGCCTCACAGGTTCAAGCTATTCTCATGTCCCAGCCTCCCAAGTAGCTGGGACTACAGGCACATGCCACCATTCCTGGCTTTTTTTTTTTTTTTTTTTTGTATTTTTAGTAGAGACGGGGTTTCCCCATGTTGGCCGGACTGGTCTTGAGCTCTTAATCTCAGGTGATCCCCTGACTCGGCCTCCCAAAGTGCTGAGATTACAGGCATGAGCCACAGCAGCTGGCCATTGGGGACTATTTTTAAAAATAGCAAAACCACCGAAAAAAAGCACAAAGATATGGAAAATGAGGCACTAAAAAAACTTGAAAAGGATACCTTTACAGCATAAGAGCTGAAACAAGAAGGCACAGAGTGTCAGGCAATGAGAATTTTTTGTTGGACCCCTGCACATGTTCGAGAATGATCACAAAAGCACCGCAAGTATTAATTTGGGGGCTAAGAAATAAATTTTCATAAATAGGGCAGTTTGTAAATATAGAATCCAAGAATAATGAGAATCAACAATGTATTAGCCTTTTCCATAGTAGATGATAGGAATTTCAGTCTTTGGAAACTTGTGTACAAATATCCATTATATACCCATATTATATACCTGGGATGGGTATATATGTAATCATATCATGTCCCCAAGGAACAAAATTATACATAAAAATGTGGATTGTGATATTTTTGGATTCTAAGGTCAACACTGATATATTTGTTAGTGCCCATCTTCACACCCATGTAATCTGGCCATTTCTTACCTGTGTATAGAAGAATATTGAGTAGAGTATGAAATAATCCATACTTGATCTCAATTCAGTGTAGTTTGTGTGTGACAATTATAAAGATATCGTAGCTCCATTTATTCTTTCCATCATCAAAGATGTGCTTGTACATGCCTATCCTGAAACTGGCCCAAAAGATCTCTACAAGCTGTGTGTGTCCAGTAGAAACCCATGTGTGCTATGATGCTGTGCCTGTTTCCTTCTACCTCCTGGGTCTTTGTCATGCCACCCCTTTTTTTCTTGAGATGAAGTCTTGTTCTGTTGCCCAGGCTGGAGTGCAGTGGCTTGATCTCGGCTCACTGCAACCTCCGCCTCCCAGGTTCAAGCAATTCTCCTGCCTCAGCCTCCTAAGTAGCTGGGATTACATACACCTGTCACCAAGCCTGGCTAATCTCTATTTTTAGTACAGACGGGGTTTCACCATGTTGGCCAGGCTGGTCTGAAACTCCTGATCTCAGGTGATCTGCTTTCCTAGGCCTCCCAAAGTGCTGGGATTACAGGCATGAGCCATGGTGCCCGGCCCCATCCCTCTTTCTCTACATTTCTCTACCAAGTCTTTGTATTTGTCTGTGGATCTGCCCCGTGTGCTGTGCTGCTGCATTTTCCGAATGTGTAAGGCAGTGGAAATCATGATGAGGGAGTGTTCAGAAGGAAGGAAGAAAATGATATAACAATTATCATAAGCAGCAATTCTTGAACACCTTACTGTTGGAGCAGTCATTATTGAAATCATTAAGTAGTCTACAAAAAAAATAATTAATTAATTAATTAATTAAACCCACTGCTGATTTTTCTGGATCTGTCCAAGTTCTTCGGGAGCTTCATTAGTTCCAGGAAGGTGCAGCTGCTCTTAGTTCAAAGCTTGTCAGGTACCTGAGTCACCGCAGGCTGATCCAGGGCGGCTTGTGGATGTATCTTGTCTCTCATATCCAATCTCTTAAACAGGAGAAGGAGAAGGAAATAAATATTTAGTAAATGCCCTGAGCACCTACCACATCGAATTCTTTGAAGTTCCTTTTTTCACCTGATTTCTTATCTCTCGTTTTATACCTAATCTTCCAGGAAGGCCTTCCCCTCCGTCTCTCTTAATGTCCAAATACCGCCCTGTACTTAAGGCCCCATTTAAACACTATCTCTTCCATGAATTTGTCTTTGATCCCCTGAGGCTACAGTAATCCCTCACTCTTGTGGACTCCCACAGCTCATTATCAGTGCCTCTCGCAGCATTTGCCAGGCTTTAGTGTGTGCACATTATCTGGGTGCCTGTGCCATCTCCCACAGTTGGATGCCAGCCCCCGGGGGCAGGGTAAGAGCCAAGTCGGCTTCAGCTCTGCACCAGGTGGTTTTCAGCAAAGAGTGAAGTCAGTCTGCCTTTAGAGGCCAGAGGACAGGATTCCACAGGCTGGAGGAGACCCTCCTATGGAAGACTCTAAGGCAATGCAAAGTTCAAGGGAAGAACATCCTACCACAGAAATGGCAATGAAAGGGATCCTTTAACTTTCATTTTAGATTTTCACTATAATTACTAGCATTCATCTGGATGGTTGCTAATCGCTATCCTTACCGTTCAAGAGAACAAGATTTCTTTAAAAATCTGCTTAAAAATCCAATTAGCTGCTCAGTGCAGTGGCTTGCACCTGTAGTCCCAGCTACTCAGGGGCCTGAGGTGGGAGGATCACTTGAGCCCAGGAGTTTGAGGCTGCGGAGAGCCTCAACACCACGACACTCCAGCCTGGTCAGCAGAGTGAGACCATGTCTCTAAAACAATAACAAAAATCAAATCATCTAATTTCTCCAATAAGTTAGGTAATAGTATTGTTATCTTAATCTTTTCTCATATAAATATATATTTCTATTGCTGATTTAAAGGACCACATCTAGCTTTAAAAAAATATCTGTATAGTTGATTTTCAGTTCAGCTTTAAAGATGAACTTTATTCTGGGCAAATTAGAATTTACCAAACTAGAAATCACCAACAATATTTTCTACGTGTAACTATTCTCCAAGAAGAAATTTGTTGTCAAAGCTAAATAAACACATCCCCTTTATCAAACAAAAGTCAAAATTGTGGCACTCGTTTCATATTATTGAAGATCAATTGCTTTGTCTTTAGTGAAATCAGGCAGCCCTGAGCTTTTAGGGAGGGCTAATTGGAGATTGGTTTCTTGGTTATTCTAAAAAAAACGACTGAGTTTGAATTGAAAAAGAAAATGAAGAAGTCTAAAGACCAGCTGGAAAAGTTCAAAAGAGGTCTTTTCATCAAAACCGTAATGGCTTTGGTGTCAGGATTTGAGGACAGAGCATCTGGGAGTGTGCTTATCAGCTGTCAGACACCTGTTGTGTGGATTTATGACATGAGTTATGGAGTTTAATTTTTTTCCAATGAGATGCTGAGACTAGCTCCTCATGCACCATAGATGACAGAATCTATTTTAGAAAGGCGACAAATTTTGTTTAAGTAAAAATGTGTCCATTTTTGACATTATTTAGCTTCATCTATAATTTCACATTCAGTAAGCTGTAGCTTTTGTTAAAATGTCAACGTTTATTATTTCCATTGATTGAGGTTTTAGAAGAGTTTATGTGATAGGTAACAAATTAGTAAATAAGGTATCTTCCTATTCTTTAAATAAAATACAGCATTCAATTATGTAAGGTCACAGTTTTAGTAAAGGGAGTTTAATAGGTTACAGCTTGGTTTTTCAAATAAGTAAGTACCTAAGATTTTACAAATTCTGAAATCAAATCTGATTCACATGTGTAAGGTTCAGAAGAGTTATGAAGTATTTAATTCCATTAAGAGTTAAGCTTTATAGACTTCATATTTTCTAGTTAAATATGTATTTCATTTATATTCTCTGGTTTAAAATCCCAGTTTCAGTGGGAATTCTAAATTTTCGGTAATAGTTACCTTGGACCATCTCTCTGTCTTACAAAGCAAAGCTTCTTTATAGTGTTTCTGAATTTTATTTTGAAATAAAATCTCAAGGTGGTGGTTGTACATATCCAATACTAGCAAACTATTCAGCTATGTGTCATTCAAGACCTCTGATTAACCAGTAACTTGGCAACTTCGGCCATTCAGAACATAGGCACAAAACTGAAAATCATTTTTATAGATATTTAAGTAGAGACAAAGTTAGGTGTGTCTAAAACCATCCATAAAGGGAATGGAAGGGTTAAACGGCCTTTAGTCATCAGTAATGCCTGGAAGTGTCATTTAGAGAAACACAAATTCCAATAATTCACATTTATGTGTTACTTAAAATCTTTCAAGAAGCATGCAAACATTTTAGAAAGGGTGTCATTAAACAAATTTTTTTAAATAAAAAGATTCAGTAATGAAAGAGATATGTTACATTTACATAGGAAATTTATATTGCTCAATACATGAAGGACCACTGAACTTTCAACCAAGACATTCGAGTTTCTGATTGATGCAACAGGTGTTTTTCTAATAAGTATAATGAGCTCCATGACCTCATGAATCATGTGTTACAGTGGGAGAAAACAGAAAATGAACAAAAAAATAGTGTATATATATATATATATATATATGAAATAAAATTTTAGAAAGTAGGGAAAAATCAGAATGAAGGCATAGAGAGTGCTGGGGTTTGCAATGGGCTTCCTGTTTTATAAAATTGAAGAGAGAAGCCTATTCTTAAAATGTGCCATGTTTACAAGAGAATAATATTTTCTGGAATATTTCAGGAAAAGGTTAGAATCAATTCTTAAAATTAGCTAAGAATTGTTAAAATTTAGAGAAATAGGGATTCCCAGGAAGAGTAGGAAAACGAAGGCTGTCCCGTGCAGAAGACATTGCACATACTAAAACAGCCACTTTTGTTCAGAAAAGAGGTAAGAGGTTGGATGTGGCTGGATATTTCTCTTTAAGGGGAAGTGATGGGATGTGATGCCATAGGTGTTAGAATAGACGAGGAAAGACTTGGTAGAGCATGACAAGAAGTTTGGAATGAAACCTGGGCTTGCTGGGACCACATTTTAAAGTGGACAGGAGTATAGCATAAAGTTGTTTTCATCTAATAATTTGTTTTGACATCAGAGCTATTTTATGTACTCATTTAATCAAGTACATGGTTTTTGTTGTTGTTGTTGTTGTTGTTTTGAGACGGAGTTTCGCTCTTGTTACCCAGGCTGGAGTGCAATGGCTTAATCTCGGCTCACCGCAACCTCCGCCTCCTGGGTTCAGGCAATTCTCCTGCCTCAGCCTTCTGAGTAGCTGGGATTACAGGCACGCGCCACCATGCCCAGCTAATTTTTTGTACTTTTAGTAGAGATGGGGTTTCACCATGTTGACCAGCTTGGTCTCGATCTCTTGACCTCATGATCCACCTGCCTCGGCCTCCCAAAGTGCTGGGATTACAGGCTTGAGCCACTGCACCCGGCCTTAATCAAGTACATGTTATTCTCTTTTCCATTGCTTTCTAGATGATGTTCCAATTAATGGAACATACACAATACTTTTTAAAAATATATTTTAGAAACAATGAGACTAAGTATTGGAAATAATGAAAGAATGGATACTCTCAATTATTGATGTAAATTAGTGCAATTTAGTACAATTAGTAAATTAATACAATTAAATATGAGAGGATACTCACCAAAGGGCACAACTATACAGAGTAATCAATAAGAGAACAGCTGCAGAATCACAAAGAGATGAGAGGGCTGGAGCAGCTGCAGCTGCTTCACAAGCAGGGGGATAGACCAGAGATAAGGAGTGGAAAGCATCAGTCAAGGAAGAATAGGGGTCCTCACTTTAGACAAGAGGACATGGGTGACAGGAAGAGTGAGGGTGGCAAATCCCAGGAGCTGCAAGAATCTTGGCTTACCTCCAGATGAGCAGATTAGAGTGCAAGGAGCACAATCAGAGTAGGTCAGGATGAACCTGGAAATCTGCAAAAAAAAGTTCACTTGATATGGGCAAAAGCTGTAGGCAAGAGAGGCAAAGGCGAAGTGAGCACCTGTAGGTGTAAGGCAGACGAATAGTAGTCCAACAGGGGCCATGTAGGGTGGGCTGGTGCATTCGTGGTATGGCAGGGCAGAGTGAGCTGGCATCTGTTGAATGCTACTATTGACCTCAGGGTACTATGTGTGTGTATGGCTTATCTGAGTTGATCTTCGAAGAAATCACAGGTGCTAATTAGCATCGCCCTCACTTGACACTCCAGAAAAGGAAACAGAGGTCTAGAGAAGTAACTTGCTCAGAGTCAGACAGCAGCTAGAAGTGATGTGGGTGTGCCTTGGACTCCAGTTCTGAAGACCCTCCCAGCCCATGGCCTCTCCTCTCCAGAACAGCACTCAGGGTGCAGCCGATATTAGGCACAGTAAGTTTCATCAGGGCAAAATGTGGAATGAGTTTCCTTGTTAAACGGACACAAAATTCCTGCTCTCCAATCTATTTATATTTTATAGTTGATAAATTAACTAAAAATAGGAAAGTCCATAATCCCATCATTTAAAACACCAGGCAGCTTCACCCGTGTCATGCCTCATTTTATGTAGCTGCGTTCACGGCATCAGTACCATTTTGTTGTTGTGTTTTTAAGTGTTTTCAGTGTTCCAACAAGAATTTCATATTTGTTGTTTAGTAGTTGAATAAGATGTTATTGATTTGATACACTATAAGATAGTTATTAAGGTTTGGAGTTACTATAGAAAACATTGCAATTAATAGTTTCTTACGAATATATATTTTGCTTCTCTTAAAGCAAAAATCTCACAGGAGGACTAACAAGACTGAATGATATAACCATCTTTTTGCCCCTTTCACACATTGGCACATAGCTGTCCAAAAGGCTCGTGCTAATTTGCAAGTCAAACAACAGTAAACAGGAAAACACTTTCCCTACATAATCTCACTTGTACGGGGTATTCTCTTTAATCTTTAGTACACATCAAGTTAATAGCTCAAAGTTGCTGCAGATTTTATTTTTTAAAAGTTCGAGCAAAGACAAACGCATTTTCATGTCTTTGCTCACTCAACATTTTCCTTTGTGTAGATTTTTTTGTGGTCTATTAAAGTTTTGAGACTTTCCTCTTTCATTTCTTCTATCTAGTGAAACTCTATGTGAATCGCAAAGAGAAGAAACTAAAATGAAAATTGTGCCTCTAGCTGTGTTTGTTACTTGGGCATTTTTTTTTTTCACAGCCTCTTTCAGAAAGACTTAAAAGGCATTACTGATGCCTTTGTTTGTAAACCTCACCTTACTCTGAAATAATTGGTGTAGATCAAAAGTAGAGGGATGCGTGCAGAGTGATCAGCTGATAACCATTTTTTCCTTTCATTTACCCAACATAGTTGCTTTCACATTAGAGCGATCACACGCGAGGTTTATTTTCTCCTGATAGGCAGCCAGCTCCATTTTGGTGGGAAGATGGGAGGGGAAAATCTTATCTTCAGAGTGGAACGAAAATCAATGAAAAGAGCTGTCTGTTTGCTCTAAGGAATGGAGTGGAATATAGTGGGGACGGTAGGCGGAGAAGGGATATTTGTTTTTCCTTAAGTAGTTATAATTAAAACCTTCCACCTAATTGCTCTGTGAACCAGAAAAAGGTATTTGTGAAGTTGTGTTTTTTAAGAACATCACAAAGGAGCCTTGCAGCCCTCCGAATAGAAAACTTGCTCTCCAGCGGCACCTTGTGGGAAGTGAGTTATCCTGTAAGTGGGATATTTAGTTTTGGGATTAAATTGCCTCTACCCATTACCTACTTCCCCTTCTAAAACAGCAAAAAATTTGTGAAGAATTATGTCAGCGATTGAATTTATGTGTAACAGTTCCTAGACTGTAAGCTGTACTTCCATGTACATATTCTAGAGTTATGTATTAAACTAAGTAGCTGTATTGATTCTTAATGTTGCTTCATTAATGTAGTCTGTGGAATTTTTAAGGTCACTCATTCAAGAAAGCACTAATTTTCCCTCATGCAAGAAAGCACTAATTTATGGCTTTACATTTTTATTTTCAAGGTGGAAACAAATTAACCAACCAGCATTTTCGTCTGAATTGGGCATGGATCTCCTTCGAAAAGGAATATTACCTGATCAATGAGGACTCCAAATTTCTAGATGTCATTCTTAAACGCAGAGGTTACTTGGGAGAAACTTCATTTATAAGTAAGTTTAATTTTTTATTTCTGTCTCAAAATTTTATTTTCTAGCAAAGGTTTGTAATTCTTGTACAGTGATTAAAATATCAGTTTAGTTCACTGATCTAGTTTTAGAGCTTAAAGATTTAAAAGTTCTCTAACTGCTAAAGAAACAAGCAACAGGTTTGTGTCCAGGTACTTATCTCTATAAGACTTTTATGTACACATATGATCTTTTTCTGTCATAAAAATTGGCAACACTAATAAGTTACGAAATAAAAGTAAATGTCACTGGATCTTAGAATGAGCTTAGACAAATCTGTAATTTACCCCTAAGATAAAAGTCTTCTGAAACATTAGTGTTGTGAACTTTCTTTGTAACTAACAGCAAATTGTTAAATACTAATAATTTTCTTCTGCTTTGTTTCATTTAAATAAAACTGAGAGTCAAAAGCAAACAAAGGAAACCTTTTGTCAACTCCAATTCAAGCTCATATTTGATTTTCATAGAAGTGTAAAATTGGCAATATATTGGTATTTTTAAGCAGCAATATAGTTGGCACAAAATATTTAATATGTTGATAAAAATAGCAGCATCTGGGAAGCAATTATATGGTTTCGGTACCATGTATTTTATAGACATCTAGGCCTATAGAATTTGCATGGGGTAAAAAAGATTTCATTGAGTGAGATTATCAAGTAAGATAGGAATCTAGGAAAATGTTGGCAAAGTAAAAAGTTAGTGACCCTTTGCTTGTCTCCAAATGATTATTTTGAAATTTTACAAGCTCATGAGTTTCAAGAACCTTAAACAGTAGACCTCTATGCACAGGTCTATGCCCCTGCCGCCCCAACACCACCCCCCGCACCCACACACCCACTGTACATTTGCTGCAGCCACAACCCCCTACCGTTCTTTTTTATTTCCCCTCACATATTTTGGTTCTGAATATTAATTATTCCTTACTTTAAAAATTCTTTTTTTTTTCCTTTTAACTTTAGCGGACTGGGTTTTCACAGAACACTTTCCCTATCTTTGAGGTTGCTCTGACTGCAGGGGCGCTGGTCCCCCGCAGCCTCACCTCCAGCCTCTGCTTCCATCTTCACTTTGCATGAGCCTCCACCTGGCTATGCTTCACACGCTTTATATTTAGCCTTGGATATTCTGAGCGCTTTCACTGCGCTCTCTTTTAGGGACATTCTCTGTGCACACGTGCACATCATGTCTGTCTTATCATCAGGGAGAGATTTGTCTTAACTCTGCTTTGAACTTGAACCTGTAGCAAATAAATCATAGGGAAAATGATAGCTAAGAAACAGAGCACATTACCAATTATTAAGAATAGGTTTATCTTTTTTTTTTTTTTGAGACGGAGTTTCATTCTTGTTACCCAGGCTGGAGTGCAATGGCGCGATCTCGGCTCACCGCAACCTCCGCCTCCTGGGTTCAGGCAATTCTCCTGCCTCAGCCTCCTGAGTAGCTGGGATTACAGGCACGCGCCGCCATGCCCAGCTAATTTTTTGTATTTTTAGTAGAGACGGGGTTTCACCATGTTGACCAGGATGGTCTCCATCTCTTGACCTCGTGATCACCAGCCTTGACCTCCCAAAGTGCTGGGATTACAGGCGTGAGCCCAGACTGGAGTGCAGTGGCATGATCTCGGCTCACTGCAACCTCTGCTGCCCAGGTTCAAGTGATTCTCCTGCCACAGCCTCCCGAGTACCTGGGATTACAGGCACCTTCCACTGTGCCTGGCTAATTTTTATAGTTTTAGTAAAGATGGGATTTCACCATCTTGGCCAGGCTGGTCTTGAACTCCTGACCTCATGATCCACCTTCCTCTGCCTCCCAAAGTGCTGGGATTATAGGTGTGAGCCACCGCGCCTGGCCAGGTTAATCTATTTTTTACCTCAGTTCCCATTCCTGGTAAATTTATTTAATTTTTCACTCACAACCAGCCCATGGATAGCATTGGGAAAGTTAATAGTGGAAAAAGATTTTTAAATTTTTTTTTTTGCATTTTTTTTCTCCACTGCCTTTTTCTTCTTAAGCTGGATACTAAACTGTCAAACAAGAACTCTTTTTGTTGTTGTTTTCTTCATTGCACGATTATTTCCTATGAATGTGGGGTTACCAGCAGTTCTGCAAAGGCTCATAGGCTTTCCTTGGTTCCCTTCACATGGTTACTTAGTAACCTGGGGTGATAGAAAGTTGGAAAGCCTTCTGTGTGTGGTCCACATCCTTCAGTCATTAAAGATGGTAATGGAATTCATGCTAGAACCTGGAATGAAAATCAGATTAAAATGAAGGGTAGCCTCATAGAAGTTCTACAATGAATATGTTGCCTATAACTGTTCCATACAAACTCTACTTTTATTTATGGACTGTTAGGATGAGATAGATTGCATTATAGCAAAAGACAGAACATCACTTGAGTACAACTAGGAAATCATGAATTACATGAAATTTGTAGATGTATTTTCTGAAAGAAGATTATTCATTTTATAACTATTCTAACCACTAATAAACTAAATGTGTATTTATAGTCCACAGTAGTATTTGCATTTCAAAGATCTTATTGCTACCAGTTTTTGAACATTTAATAAGGCAAGGTACTTTGTACATACATTAAGCACTTTATCTCTTTTGTGCCTTACAGCAACCCTTTATTCCCTGACTCAACAAATATTTTCTTGAGTACTCATTACATACCAGGGGCTTTGTTGGGTAGTAAACTATGAAGAAACAATGATAGTTAATGTTTACTGAGTTATTTGCTGGGCCTACTTCCCAATACCCTACCTAGGTCAATTCCATGAGAAGAGCGCCATGAGGTGAGGAAATAGAAAGGCTGTGATATGTCCAAAGTTAGACAGCTAGTGAGGGGCAGAGCTGAGATTTGGCAAAAGGCCCATGCTCTTAACCACTGCACCATAGTGCTTCATAAATCCTCCACTGAGATAAGTTCATAACTTGTCTACCATCCCACAACTGTTATATGGCCGGGATGGGATATAAAATCTATTCTCTCCTTCCACGACTACCTTGTTTAAACACCTTGTTATTTTTCAATATCAGAGGAAAAGATCCAGTTGCAGTTTCATTTAATAACAAAAGTAAAAAATGATAGATATTTTTAGCAGCAACAATTGGGATGTGGCATTGCAACTGATTTAATATCAGATGGTATTGCAACTCCTTTAATATTAGATGGCCTGACTGTCATGTAGGAAGGAGGACTAGTTGGAACTAGCAGGCATTCCTTGTATCATTCTTACTCATTTTTGCTTTTAACTGCCTTTTGAACCTGCAGAAAACATATATAGTGCATTGCTGATGAAAGAAAACAAAACAGAAAAGTGAGCAGTAGCTATCGGAGGCAGACTAACCAATTTTTGCTGGTCATGCCACTGGGGATAGAGGGGTCAGTGAGCAGCATGTGTTCTGGAACCTCAGAGAGAATGATTTCTTTCATCAGTGTCTTGGCAGTGAATTGTAGTGGATCCAAGAGGTGTTGACAACCAGTCTGTGTGCACGAGGAACCAGAGAGCTATCAGGAAGTCTACAGCATTCAACAAAATATGCAGCCCTGCAATTCCTGGTTCTGTGCCCTTTTTTCTCTTGCCATTAAATAAATCATGTTTTACCTGCTACTGAAAAGAAAAATATGATGCAACATTTTTGTCCGTTATTTTTCTGAGAACTGTAAGACAGAAATATTTTTAATAAAATGTTTGTTTTCAGCTTCATTTTAAGATTAAAATAACAGTCATTGATATATTTCTAGAAATAAATAAATATTCAAATGACTCATACACAAGCACTATAAAGGCAAAGGTTTTTGTCTGTTTTGTTCTCTGATACAGCCCCAGCACATGGAACAGAGCCTGGCATGGAATAAGTACTCAATGAATATTTGTAGTTGAATGGATCTTACTTAGTCTAGTTTCATTTTTAGTTCAAAAATCAAAAGGAATTGTTCAAAAATATAATAATTTTTAATTAAATGCAAAATGTTCCAGCATAACTTATTTTCAAGCTTTAAAAAATCGAAGTCACAAGACTTTATTTTTCTTTTATGTTTTTATGTATTTTTAATTTTTGAGACATGGTCTCACTCAGGCTAGAACACAGTGGCAGGATCACAGCTCACTGCAGCCTGTACCTCCTAGGGCTCGGGTGATCCTCCCGTCTCAGCCTCCCCAGTAGTGGGGACTGTAGGCATGTGTCACCACACCCAGCTAATTTTTGTCTATTTTGTAGAGATGAAGTTTCACCATGTTTTCCAGGCTGGTCTCGAACTCCTGGGCTCAAGTGATCCATCTACCTCCCCTCCCAAACTGCTAGGATGATAAGCCTGAGCCACCATGCCCAGGCTTATTTTTCCCTCTTTTACACTTGTCTGTCCTGTCAACGTCTCTGAAAATGCCCAGGTTTAGAGAAATGTATTTGAAAATTATTCTATTAACTTGACTCACTAAGAGGTTCTGATTCCATATTTAAGGATATAGAAGTTCAGGTACTATTGCCATTTTTATATTTTTCTATGACATTGAATGTTTTCACTGCTTTTGGATAATGTACCCTATGGTTTGAGGATCTGGCATGGTAATAGTGAAGATCATCTTGCGATGTACTTAGAGACCCAGAGATCCTTCAACCTTCCCAGCTAACTGAAATTGACCTTGAATGAACTTCCAAAGTAAGCCAAGCATACTGCTCATAATAACCACATATATTTAGTTCTCCAATTCTATTTACATGGTTTCATGGAATTCTAGGGTGTTCCACAGAGGAAAATCTGGCAGTGGCCATGTTGAAAATACCAAATTACATTTTTTATAGATCCTAGTTCCATTAAATGTTTAGAGAATACTGTCACTTTTTATTATTTCACTTAGCCATTCATGACTTAGATGGTGAGCCAAAGAATTCTTTCATGGAAGAGTTTCTTATTGGCTTATATTTTACAGTTAGAGAATGTTTTTTATGTAACATGCAGCAACACATGCAAAAGTAAATGTGAAGAGTTTTAAGATTGTATGAACTTGTAGGAGTAAGGATATTGTACAATGTGAATATAAAATATATTCTTGTTTGAAAGAAGTTCTAATCCAAATGTAGCTCAAAGCATATGTAGCCAAACCATAATGGAGTCAAATGCAGAACAGAATCATGAACTACCCAACACCTACAGTGAAACACTTTCGTCATCAAACCCATACCTAGTTTTCCATTTTATGAGATCAAAGCAGGATCAACTTTGCTCTTCAGGATAAAATGACACCCAAAAAGTTAATAAGGAAAACCTTAATAATCCAAGTGAAAATGAAACTAAGAAAATGATATGTTTCTGTGAAGGTATCGGCACAAGAGATGGGACTGCAGAAAAAGACAAAGACTTCAAGGGCAAGGCACAGAAGCAAGTGCAATTCAACCCAGGCCAGACCAGGGCCACGTGGCGAGTGCGGATCCTGAGTGACGGGGAGCACGAGCAGTCCGAAACCTTCCAGGTGGTCCTCTCGGAGCCCGTGCTGGCTGCCCTGGAATTCCCCACAGTGGCCACTGTTGAGATTATTGACCCAGGAGACGGTAAGAGCCATTGTCAGTTGGTTTATGTTTTTGCTGTTGGGCTGCTATGACAAAATACCCTATAGGGGTATACCTTGTAATTTTAAATTCAGTGTTTGAAATTTCCATAGAGAGAATCTTCGAGATTAATGATTCACTATTATCAGATATGCTGACAGGAAGTTGGAAACTGAAAAGTAATGAAAGAATGCTCTATATCTAAAATATGTATAATATAAAATTATTTATATATTCATAAATAAATTATATTAATAGATTTTATGTATATATAACAACATATTTATATATATTTGCCAGTTAGTACAATTTCCATATTACCAGAAAATTTTTAATGCATATATAAAAATTATTTACATATTTATACACAATTATATAGTCATATATATACATACACAAATATATATAATATATAATTATATATATAATTGTGTATAAATATGTAAATATATATGCATTAAAAATTTTCTGGTTTATATATGTGTGTTTGTGTGTGTGTGTATATATAATTGTTTGTAAAGACAGCGTCTTGCTATGTTTCTGGTCTCAAACTTCTGGCCTCAAGCTATCCTCCCAACTCAGCCTCTCAAAGTGCTGGGATTACAGGTATGAGCCACTCTGCCCAGCCAGGGATGCTATATTTTTCCAAGTGAATGAATTATCCATGGAATTACCAACATGTTCTTTCTGTTATTATAATTCTATCATTTAATATTGCTCCTGTCATTTTTCTTGGATTAATTCATCACTTTTTGGAGTCTTTTAAATGTCTTAACATATCTTTTAAACAAATGGCTTGAGAATGAGATCATTTTTGAATTAATGTGGTCCCCATATTACTTTTAATTATTAAAGTTTTCTTTATATATTTACCAGCCAAAAATTTCTATTTGGCCATATGTGTCTACATTTGTTGCATAATACCCACCCCACCTACTCCCATTCTGTAGTGAGCACAGTGTTTTGAATAATTGCTGTTAATTTCTATCAGATTACATTTTCTTGTCATTGCACACCTTGGCTGATGCTGGCAAAAGTGAACCTTAATGCTTTTGTGTGTAATTTGACCTTTTTCCTCCCCATCATACTTCTACAGTCCTAGCTTGTCTCGATCTAGTCAGAAAATTTAAAAAAGAAAAAAAAAAGCTCGAATGGCTTTTTGAGGCCTGGCATTTATACAAATCTTGTAGAAAAGTCTAAAGCTGAGATCCTGTCAAAAGCCAAACATGACTTTCTTTTAAATTGCCAGCCTACTTTATTTTGTCAATCAGAAGATTGTTAAATGGTTTGCAAAGATACAATCTACAGAGTACGTGAAATAGAGACCTGTGTGGAAATTCTTGTGTTAAAAGACTAAGTATAATTAGATAAAGTGAAAAAGAAAACTGGAGCTCTGACATCATTTATTTAACTAACAACTCTGCCTTTAGTTAAAGATGAAGTTTAATTATGTTTATAATTTTCATTAAAGAACAGTTAACATTTAATTACATTTGATTTCATCTGCATTATCCAGGGATAAATAATTAAACTTTCTTTTGGTCCTGAGCTTTGGATATATGTTTGAAAAATGAAGCTTTTCTCTTTTAAACAAGTCCAGGACAGCTTTAATACATATAAACTGATGCGTTAGTTAAAGCTGGAAGCCATTTTTTCATATTTTATTTCCCAACTAGTACAATTGCCATATTACCTGAAGAAATAAGACACTTGAATTCATTTCTGCCTTCCTTCCAATTTATAAGCTCAGAGTGGCATGCTGTACCCATGATATATCTAAGCAGTAGGATATTAAAAACAAAACAAAATACATGCACATGCCTCATGTACACAGCTCCCCACCTGTATAATCCTTTCTTAACATAGCCTATACCAAATAAAACTTTGCCGTAATTTCATTTCATAGATTTCACATATTGATCGTCTAAGTTGTTTCAGAATTGTATGGATAAAGTTCAGCCTTGTTTATTTGAAGTTGTGATAATCCTTGGTTAACTGACAAATCTTCCATAATGCCTGGTATGCTCCGTGCCTTGTTGAAGACCATTGGTCTTGAAACTGTTAGACCTGGAATTGATTCCTAAATCTATTTCTAGTTTTATGACCTAAAATAAAGTAGCTTTTAATAAGATTTAGTTTCCTAATGCACAAAATAAGAAAAATTAATAATTAGCATGTTATAGCATTCCTGTGGAAGTTCTATAAAACATAATGCAGAATGCGAATATTCTTATTTCTAATATCATAAATCTAATGTTAGATTTCATTTTAAGAAATTGAGTAATTCTTTTTTTCCTAACAAAGGATCACTTTCCCCACCATTTAAAAACTTTGTTTCCTTTTGTACTCTCTCTCCAGCTCTTTGCCTATAAATTCACCTGCCCTAGGAACCATTATGCCTACAAGCTCTCCCTCTTCATATTCATTCTAGGATGTGTTTTGAGGTTTTGTTTTCATGCATTAAAAATTTATCCAGCTCCTACTGTGCTGGGTACAGCACTGTGTATTGGGGATGCAGAGATCATAGGATAGAATCTCTGCTGTCAAAGACCATAGGGGATGGGAAAGAGAGCCTTTAACTGATCACAGGAGAATGTGATGTGATAAAACAAGGTATGAACAGTATCATGAAATTCAGAAGAGAGAATAAACCAATTCAACTCTGCTTTGTTTTAGGCTGAGAACTAGTTTTACTTATTAGCAAGTTTATTTAAACACAAGTCTATGCTTTTCTCAATATTTATAATGGTACTGACTGAAATTCACTGAGCAGTTACTACACAGCAGACAGTGTGTTTAGCACATTATATACATTCTCTCATTCAGCCCCTTTTACTGCATTACCTTGTAGACATCTGAACCATTTTAGGCATTTTACTTGATATTTACGGGAGGCTTTCAATTTTATATTTGGCAAGTTTTAGAACATTAGTACCAAATTTATGTGACAAAAAATAACTTGTTAACACACATACAAACATACACACACAAACACATGTATATGTATTGGCATCTCATAATTTTGTAGTTATGATCTTATAATGCCATCTATCCATATATTTTTTAAATTATGTAGTTGTTATATAGGTGAAGATTTTAAATGACTATTTTATTTAATACATCAGCATCTACATCACTGGAAGAGTAACTCACACAGTTATGTGCTTCCTTATTTATTTAGCCTGATGATACTCAGTTCCCTCATGGTTATACCGTAATACCTCACTCCACCCCGCCCCCATGCCTCCAGGTATCTGTGGCTGTCTGGTTGGGAACCATGGCTCTGTGATTAATAGAGCTGACCCTCAAGTAAAGAGTGAGTTCAGTCACTCATTGAGATTGATTCTACAGTCTCCCCTGCACCCCCACCTTTTTTTTTTTTTTGAGACAGTAAGTATCTCACTCTGTTGCCCAGGCTGGAGTGCACTGGAGCTATCATAGCTCACTGCATCCTCAAACTCCTGGGCTCAAGCAATGCTCCCACCTCAGCCTTCCAAGCACCTAGTATTAGAGGTACATACCACCATGCCAAGATAAGTGTTTCTTTGTTTTGTTTTTTGTTTGTTTGTTGTTTTGTAGAGAAAGAAGTCTCACTATGTTGCCCAGGCTGATCTTGATCTCCTGACCTCGAGTGGTCCTCCTTGGCCTCCCAAAATGTTGAGACTACCAGCATCAGCCACCACACACAGCCTCTTCTTTCTTTTTATATGCTCATAGAAAGTTCCAATTGGGAAGGGTTTTAAAGTTCATGAAACATTTAACTCATTTTCTGGATGAGGAATCTGAGAAACAGAGCATTGAAAACTTTTCTCATTTGAATCTCATGTGTATAAAAATGCTGTGATTTATATATCAATTTACAAATATCTCTGAGGCTCAAAGAATTTACTTTCCCAAAGTCGCCAAGCTAATAAGTGCCAGAGGCAGTATTTAAAATATATATATGTGTGTATACATACATATCTCATGTAATAAAACTAAACAGTGTATTTTCAAATATGTATATTGTTTCCCCTAAGTTATGATCTTCTATCATTTTACATGGTTAGAAAAGAATTAATATCCCAAATCATAATTAATCAGTGTGCTTATCACTATGACATTGTTTTACTTATCTTGTCTATGAAAACAACAAAGTAATTTCTTCCCTTCTTATGCTCTTCTCTTTTCTCTTTCTATTATATACTAAAGCCTCAAATTTCTTATATGGGTGAATAAAACTAAGCATTCTAAGAAAATAGTCAGGACCAATTCAGCCCCTGTATCATGTATCTGTGTTCTCAACAAATGCTTATAAAACATCTACTCTATGCCAGGAATGCTGCTAGGATCTAGGTAGTAGAGAAGAAGGCATACTAACCCTTGAAGTTAATTATATAATTAGGTGATCTAATTCCCCTAGATTGTTACTAGGGGAATTTAACAATATAGAATAACAATATAGAATGCTATGTGCTCTGTTAAAGCAACCAGAGCCCATAGAAGGAGGATCTATGGAGTATCCTGTCTTGAGAGAGAAGGAAATGCTTCTAGGATAGAGATTCTTAACCTCTGTGTATTAAGTTCCCTGTCAGAAATTACACAATCTTTCCTTGCTCTTTAACGCATATAGATGTTAGTTAATGTTCAACATTTCCAATTCTGTTAAGGGAAATATGCAAGAGCTAAAATGTATTATTTTATATAAAGATCCCTTATTTTTTCTTTTTTTTTACTTTGTAATTTCTAGCCAGACTAAATGGAGTTTTATGTACATTTATTGGGAGAAAACAACCTCAAATATAGAGGTATTTGAGTACAGATACTTAGCACAGGTATCTAAAGCCTGTAATAGTTTATGTAATTATTTAGTTTGTACACTTGAAATGTCTGCCAACTTCTGATAGAAACTGAGTCATTCTGATATTTGCATGATACCAACATATGGCCAGGAATGAGTAGATTAAATATTTGATCTCTGTAATGATTTCTAGTGGGCCCATGGCAGGTTGATGCTACATAATATTTAATAGCAAATAAACACATTATTTTAAAAGAATGTAGGCCTTAACATTAAATGTTAAAAACCTAATATTAATGGATACAAAGAAAAGACAAAAATGTATATTCTGAGTGAACCAAACCCATTTCATATGATAGAATTCAGATGACATAAGCTGACTACACTATGAAACCCAAACATTAATTCTTATTTTTGAAATTGTCAACATTGTCAATATTGGCATAAGTAGGTCACTGGCTAGTTGATATTTTGCAGTGAATGTGCCAAAATTCAAGTCCCAGAATTAATGAAACCATAGTATACTGCAGATGATGACAGAGAAATGATAAAGCAGGCATGTGAGAGCTTCAACTTTAGTGACAGTCAAAACTTTTTTAAAAAGAAACTATCAGTGTGAAGCATGAGTCATCATCTTAAGGCAAACAAAAAATTTTGAACACTTGTTAAAAGTATAGCACATAGTTTCTGACACTGAGTTGTGGATGTGAAGAAAAATAGTGCAAAATAAAATTCGAGTCATGAAAAACATTCTGAAAGTTTCTACATTTACAAAATAAAAACATCTAATGATTCAAACAAAGATTATCAAAAGATTCAATTTATTTATTTATTTATTTAGAGACAGAGTCTCACTTTGCCACCCTAGCTGTAGTGCAGTGGCACAATCTTGGCTTACTGCAGCCTCTGCCTCCCCAGTTCAAGCGATTCTCCTTCCTCAGCCTCCCAAATAGCTGAGATTACAGGCATGCACTGCCACGCCTGACTAATTTTTGTATTTTTAGTAGGGACGGGGCTTCACCATGTTGGCCAGGCTGATCTCAAACTCCTGACCTCAAGTGGTCCTCCCATCTCGGACTCCCAGATTGCTGGGATTATAAGCATGAGCCACCATGCTCTGCTCCAAAGATTCACTTTAATCAACAAGTTTGTATGGTACCAAAGGATAACTTTTGGACCTCATGAAATCTTGATGTGAACTTGTAGCACTTATTATCATCTGGTTTGAGTATGTTTACATTACTTTGATTTATTTCTTTTTCAAGCTCCTGCAAAAATTAGTCTATATTACTATGTCTGTCTTAGAGTAAAACAAACAAACCATAGAAATGTAAGAAAGCTGTCTATGTTCAAATATATCAATGACAGACTCTGCTGTATTCAATACCACTTGGCTAGTCTGAGGGCACCGTAGTGGCCTGAAAATGTACTGGAATCTGGAATATCTTCTGAGTTGTTTTTGAACCTGCCAGATTTCTTAAAGGCAAGGAACAATCAGTGCCTTCATCCATATCTGCATTTTCTTTTCCTTCCTTGTTCTTTTATAGCAGATTTTTAGAAGATATTCTGTTCTATCATTATTTGGCAGAGTCTGTTTATTTTTTATCCTTTGTAGGATATAATTGCGAGAAGGGACAAAATGTACATTCTCTTTTAAATGAAGATACAGCTACTTTGTGTCTGAGAACACAAGTCAATTTTGCCTATGTTCTAGAACAGGCAAAACCTAAAAATAAAAACTGCAGTTACAGATTGCAGTATGCATTACAATATAGTCACATGGACTAATAAAGAATGCATTCACTTTATTCTTTCTTTCAAAATAAAGGCATAATTAAATCAATCTGGAAGCATAAAAGTAACACATGTTCATTGTCAAAAACAAATACAAGATGTTAATAATCGTGGGAAATGAGAGGGGGTGAAGGAATATAGGGTAACTGTGTGTACTTCCCATTCATTTGTCTCTAAATCTAAAACTGCTAAAAAGAAAAAAATCAAAACAGAGGTCTACTCTCTTAATTTTCTTTTTTTTTTTTTTTTTTTTGAGATGGAGTCTTGCTCTGTCGCCAGATGGAGTGCATTAGTGTGATATCTCGGCTCACTGCAGCCTCCTCCTCCCATGTTCAAGCGGTTCTCCTGCCTCAGCCTTCCGAGTAGCTGGGACTACAGGCACCCACCACTATACTAATTTTTGTATTTTTAGTACAAATGAGGTTTCATCAGATTGGCCAGAATGGTCTTGATCTCCTGACCACATGATCAGCCCGCCTCAGCCTCCCAAAGTGCTGGGATTAGAAGCATGCATTTGCAACCTTACCACTTGGGAATAACCATTGTTAACATTTGAAAGGACGATACTGTGGTCATTTTTTTCCCATGAGAGTTGACTATTCTATACTTTAGCCCTTAGTTTGTCTCTCAGTGAACACCCTCACAAAGAGCTGCAGTTCCAGTCCAGTGCATTAATGGGATTTGACCTGCGTACTTTTATGTTATGATATACATGTATTATATTCCATATACATATTAATATATTATATACATTATATATTTTTTCATACTTGTGAAGATTCATTAATATGCATATTATACATATATTATAAAATTATACATAATACTTTTATAATTGTGTATGTATGCAATCATATATATACAATTTCTATGAAAATACTGGATCTTTTTTTTTTTTTTTTTTTTTTTTGAGACAGAGTGTCGCTCTTGTTACCCAGGCTGGAGTGCAATGGCACGATCTCGGCTCACCGCAACCTCCGCCTCCTGGGTTCAGGCAATTCTCCTGCCTCAGCCTCCTGAGTAGCTGGGATTACAGGCATGTGCCACCATGCCCAGCTAATTTTTTGTATTTTTAGTAGAGACGGGGTTTCACCACGTTGACCAGGATGGTCTCGATCTCTCGACCTCGTGATCCACCCGCCTCGGCCTCCCAAAGTGCTGGGATTACAGGCTTGAGCCACCGCGCCCGGCGCGAAAATACTGGATCTTAAAAGGAATTCTCAAAATATTTGTTTCTAACTTTTTTTTTCTGCTTCTACTACAATGGCCCTGTCTCTGCCTTAGCAGAACTTCATATGGCTCTTTCATTATCTCAATTTAGCCTTTCATTTTTCTCTGCTGTAAGTGATGTTCCCACTCCCGGCTACCTTGAGCAGTCTTCTCTTAGGCAGTAGAGTGCAGTGGTTATGAGCCTGGACGGGTTCTGACACGGAGGTTCTGAGTTGAAATTCCAGCATCACCACCTGCCAACCTATCTTTCAGCTTCTCACTCAACATCCATGTACCTCAGAGGTAAAGTGAGTCATAATAATTCTTAGCTCAAAGATTGATGCAAGGGTAAAACTAGCCAATCGGGTGAAGTGTTTAGAATAGGGCTTAGCAAATAATAAGTACTCCATGCCTATTAGCTAATAATCTTTAAGGATAATATACAAATGCCACTTTAAGGAATTTTGCACTTAAAGAGCTATGCTTACTTGAAGCAGTCTGCGTAGACACTTCTATTGTATTTATAATGTGAAGTTGAAAAGGAATGTTAACTGAAAAGTCTATCAGGGGAGGCTTTCTTTGTCTCTCTGATACCCTTTTCCAGTTTCTCCCACAGCCTACATATTTCTGTTAGAAGTTAGGTCAACAGAAGACCTGAACTTGATACTGGGCCTATTTACTCTCTGTCAGATCAGCTGTAGGAGTGAATTCCATAGCGAAGGGCACAGCCCGGACACTCAGGTTTCTTTGTTGTTCCTAATTGAAACTTACTGGCACCAGCAAGAGGTCCTGGCTTGCTTAATCAAACCTTCAAGGGTCATAAGGTGTAGGAAGAACCAAACACAAAAACTCAGATACTTGAGCTTTAAATCTTAAAAAAGCTTATTAAATTAAAATCCCATACATGGGCCACTTCTGAATAAGTTATTTGAAAAGAAAAACCGGGCCAGTGTGGATTAGCAGTATAGAACAGATATTATGAGTAATCAACCCTATCTTAGTCAACTCAGGCTGCTATAACAAAGTGTCACAGACTGGGGTGGCTTAAACAACAGACATTTCTTTCTCACAGTTCTGGAAGCTGGAGAATCCCAGGCCAAGGTGCCAGTAGATTTGGTTTTTGGCGAGGGGCCTCTTTCTGGCTTGGAAATGGCTGCCTTCTCTCTGCATCTTCCGTTTCCTTGATGCATGCTCCTGGAGAGAAAAATATCTCATCTTCCTCTTCTTATAAGGACACTAATCCCATCCTGAGGGCCCCACCCTCATGACCTCACTAAAGTACCTCCCAAAAGCTGGTACTTTAATACCTCCCAAAGGCTGTATCTCCTAATACCACTACCTTAGGGATTAGGGCTACAACATATAATGCAGGACGAACACAAACATTCAGCCCATAACAAACCCTAAAGAATAAGAATGGATGGAAACATAGAGGGAAACAACATACACTGGGTCTTTCAGAGGGTAGAGGATGGGAGGAGGAAGACAATCAGGAAAAATAACTAGTAGGTACTATGCTTGGCTTAACACCTGGGTGATTAAATAATCTGGGCAGCAAACCACCATGGCACACATTTATCTATGTAACAACCCTACACTTATACCCCTGAACTTAAAAATAAGTTAACAAAACTCCTAACAAATCAAACTTTGTGTAATATTTCATACTAATGCCATGGAGTCCATGACCTGAAGACTGCCAAAATCTAGGTGATACTAGAGCACATTTTCATAGTTAATGAAAAGAAACTCACTGAAACGAATTGAATATTTGACTTAAATTTTCAGTGATACTTGCTGTATTATTTGTACTCAAGTCAATGATAATTCCTATGTTGACATTTTATATTTGGTAAAAACCTTACTTTATAATAATAGGTGTAATTCTTGCTCTTACTAAAACTCATCTTAAAAATAAACTGACATTCTCAGCAAACTAACACAGGAACAGAAAACCAAACACCACATGTTTTCACTCATAAGTGGAAGTTGGACAGTGAGAATACCTGGACACAGGGAGGGGAGCAACCCACACCAGGGTCTGTAGATAGGGGCCAAGGGGAGGGACAGCATTAGGACAAATGCATGTGAAGCACTTTGGAAGGCTAAGGTAGATGGATCACCTGAGGTCAGGAGTTTGAGACCAGCCTGGCCAACATGGTGAAACCCTGTGTCTACTAAAAATACAAAAATCAGCCAGGTGTAGTGGGACACACATATCATCTCAGCTACTCAAGAGGCTGAGGCAGGAGAATCATTTAAACCTGAAAGGTGGAGGTAGCAGTGAGCTGAGATCATGCTATTGCACTCTAGCCTGGGAGACAGAGCGAGACTCCGTCTCAAAAAAAAAAAAAAAACAAAACACAATCACCATGGCACCTGTATACCTATGTAACAAACCTACACGTTCTGCACTTGTATCCCAGAACTTAAAGCAAATTAAAATATATATGTATATATATATTTTATATATATAAAGCACACCCAGCAAGTGCTCACCTGGTCAGGTCATATACTGAAATTGGAGTTAGCATGGCCCCTGTGCAAGGATGACAAGCAAATCTGTGAAGCGTTTCACATTTTTGCTGCCTGAGTGATGGTAAGGACCTCCCTAGCCACCAAGATTACTGACACATGAGTAAGAAAATAAAATGTAAAAACCAACAAAGACGTTTTTCTCCATGTCACTTATTTCCATTTAAAGCAAAGCTTCTTGAAGTAAATGCCTATGCCTGGTGTCACCTGTTCCCCTCCTCACACTCTCTCTTAAACCTATTCATTCAGGCTTTGTTCCCCCTTTTCACCACTGACAGTTCTGGTGAAAATAACCAACTTCTGGTGACTTCCATTTGCTATCTCTGAGGATCACCTCTCAGTTCTTCACTCATGTGACGTTAGTAGCTTTTGAAACAACTGGTCACTCCGTTTCCTTGATATGCTTTTTGTAACTGGCCTCTGGGACCCACACTCCTCTGGGTGTCCTCATCACTAGGACTTCTTCTCAGCCTCATTGCTCAGTTTTCTGTATCTTCCTGACTTCTAAGTGCCCCATGGTGAGTCTGTAAATCCATTCTCTAATTTATCTATCTATATGATTTTATTCTGACTCATGGCTCTCCATACCATCAACATGTTCGGTTTAGATTTCCATTCAGAATATCCGTGATTCTATACCCAGATGGCTAATTTGACATGTCAGCTTGGATATTTAAAAGGAACCTCAATTTTAATATGTCCAAATGGAACTGTGGATTTCCACTCCTAAATCTGATTCTCCTACAATCTTCTAAACTCTATATAAAGAGTGATTTCATCTTTCTAGTTGGTCAAGTCAACAAAACTTGGAGCCATCCTTGATTCTTCTGTTTTTTGCACATACCACATCTGGTCCATCAGAAAACTTGAATGGCTCTGCCTTTATATTCCTGCCTGCAGCTCTGTCATTCCACCTCCACTGCACTGCCTGGTTAAAGCTTCTCTGATCGCTTCCCTGTGTAGTTGCGAAATCTCCTGATCAGGCTCTTTACTTCAACTCCTGGACCTAGTGTCTCTTTATCTTACAGCAGCCACAACTTATGTTCTTAAAGAATGTCAGATTATGGCACCCTTCCTCCCATGTCCAAAGACTTCCCATGGTTTCATATTGAAAGACTGAATATGTAAACAGCCCGTAGCCAGACCAAACATTAAAATACAGTTTTGCGGCACAGACTACAGCAACCAGAAAGCCAAAGACAACTTCTCTGGCAATCAGCCCCCAGTGGTCAGTATCTGATGATGGCTTTCCTAATTTTTGTCTCCACTTGAAATTTTGGAACAACCAGACAGAGCCAGATTTGCACCTCTAACCATAGGATACCCCATTGGATAACTCACCTCTAGTTAATCTGCTAGAGCTTCCTCATGTCAGCAGCCTCCATTCAGGGCATTCCTGAAGCCTTCCCTTTTTTCCACTACTAGGCATTCCCACATCTCTGCCTGTCTTTGAGTCTTTATCAAAACACTGGTGACAGTGGCTGACTCCATTGCTATAGCAAGCTCTGAATAAACAGCGTATGCTTGTTCTCATCCCAGCTGATCTTTATTTCTATATCTTAACAATAAGTGAAAACCAAAGTCCTTCCAATAGTCCTGACGGGCTCATGTGATCTTCGCACCATCCACCCCTTCACCACCTCTCTAGCCTCATGTGTTATGCTCACCTCCTTGCCCAGTTTGCTTCAAGCACAGTGGCCTCCTGGCTGATCATTGTAAAGATTTGGTGCAATCTGGCCCAAGGCCTTTTTCACTTGTCCATCCATTTACCAGGAATTCTCTTAAGTTATTTGTATAGGAAATTTTATTACTACCTTCCAATCTCAGCGCAAATGTGGTTCTAATTCTACAGAGACATTTGTTGCAATGTTCCTGTGTGTCATCGACCCCTCCACTCATACTATGTGCAGCCACAGCCCTCACTGTCACCTCAGCACATTTTATTTTCTTCGTGTAACTTGTTGCCCCCTAATATGCTACCTATTTTCTTGTATACATATTTTGTTCCTCCGCCCCACCCCTCGACTATAATTAAAAACCCCATGAGGAAAAAGATTTTGTTATTTCTGTGTCCCCTGCGCAGTGTTTGGCAAGTTGATGTCACCCAACCAATATTTGATAAATAGTTACAAAATTTTATATTCACAGATTTCTGAAAAGGAGGACATTTAAAAAATTAGTATGCCAGTCACAACCCCAGGAGAAAACAAGTGGCACACTCAAAATGAGTAATTTAGAAAGGATTGAATCACATGACTATTTTAGAAAGGAGAGGGCAAAGACCCTTTAACACCTAGGCATGGTAAAGTGCTTTAAGGCTAATGAGAGCAGCCTCATCACCACCTCTAGGCACAGGACAGGAGAGGCTAGCTGAGCCAGAGCACAGAGGCTACAGAGCCAGGCACTCTAACCTTTTGGGGAGGGTGAGCAGCCAGCTCTGGAAACCCTAAGGGAAACCAGGGGAATAAACGCCTGGCCCACTCTGCTCTTGCCCTCCCAGGTCCTTCCTGTTTTCCCCGTTGGCTGACCCAACTAGGAGCCAGAGTGTAAGGGAAACATTAGACGTGGTTCCCGTTTGCCAGCTCCTGGGGCACAGCACAGGGTGGAGCAGGGTGGAGCATGGACCTCCAAGGCTATATCCACTGTTCCAACGGTCTTCTATCATTATTGAAAATCATAAGGTTAACTGTAGTGTTCTCTGTGTGGGTGTGAGAGTCTCACTGAAACAAACTCCCAGTCAAATACCAAAGTATCTGTTTAGGGTTTGCATAGTCAAACCATTGTACTAAATGGTTTTTATCATTTTACACAATAACTGCATTTTTTAAACAATTTAATTATCACACTTTTATCATTTAGCATGCTTTTTTACTATGTTAAAAAAATCATTGGTAATGTTGTTGTATATTATATTCTGCCAGGGTGAAAGGGAACCACGGAAATATTTTTTATAGCTGATAAATAGGTTTATCAATTCTAAGGAACAGCTATTTTTTTAAATGTTGAATGAGCAATGTATTATTGTACTTTTAATCACGAATTGTCCAAAAGGAACACACTTTGGATGAAAAAAAACAACAGAACAGACATTTCAAGATCCAAGTTCCAATTCTGATTTGGCCAACCATTGACAAATGAGTTCAACTGCAGGAGCTTGAGTTTCCTCATCTGTAGAGTGGGAGGTGGGACAAGGTGACTTTTGAGGTCATTCCCACCTCTCAAATTGTACTCCATTGGAAGATGTTAATGTGTGCCGAGAGAACAAAGTTAGATTTGAAAAAAAACTGTGTCAGCAAGACTTACTAATTTAGAAGAAAGCAATTACTAGAGATAAAAGCCATGTTGGGTTTTGTTTTTAGATTTAGGAATTCACTGGCCCAGTGCCCACACACTTTAAACCCATTTCTTTCCCCCTGTCCTTCTTCCTTTTCCTCCCACTATGTTGTTCTAAAGAATATTCAAGGGGAAAAATATCAATCATTAGAGAAATTTTAATTGTGTATGATTGTTTCAGCAGTAAGAAGCTCAAACAAAAATAATAGTGACTGCAATTGTGTTTTCTCCTTAGAATCAACTGTATTTATTCCCCAGTCCAAATACTCCATTGAAGAAGATGTTGGTGAGGTGTTCATTCCCATCAGGAGGAGCGGAGATGTGAGCCAGGAGTTTATGGTGGTCTGTTATACCCAACAAGGTAGCTCAATTTGCCAAAAACCTAAGATAAGTCCTGAAAGATATAAATGAGCCTTTTTAACATTTTGGAGCTATAACATTTTGCCACAAAGGGTATACTTTATTAATTTTCCATAAATGCAAAAAAGGATTCATTTAGAAGTATTTCTTCAGGATTTCACCTTTGAGGAGTCCCCTTTCTGATTTCACTTGGTCACTTACTGCAATACTCAAGGCTTTTTGGATTGCAAGGAACTACAGCCTACCCAAACCTGCTCAAGTAGAAATGCGTAACTGTTTTAAAAAAAAATTTAAAAAAGAGGCAAAGGGATGCATGTCCAAGGAAAAGGAACTAATTTAAAACCAGTTTGAAACTCATTTCAAAGAAATATCAAAATGTTTGCTTTGCTCATGAGCAACCATCCTATGGAAGGTGATATTATGTAATGTAAAATTAAAATTAATACATAATATTCACTAGTATGCTAGACACCTTTCTAGGAAATAAGCAGATTTTCCAAAAATGCAAAAGCAAAAGTCATATATGCTGATATTGATATCAGAGTAGACATTTGCTAAAATTTTCATGCATGAATATGTGATTTGAGAGGCAGTACGGAAGAGTGATTAAAAGCCAACTTCAGGACCAGCCTTGAACTCTGGGTCCCAGAGCAAGTAGTTCAACTTCTTAAAACCTCGGTTTCCAAATGTGTAAAGCCCAGTAGAGTGGTTGAGAGGATTAAGGAGGCAAATATGTGAAGCACTTGGCACTTTGCCCCTACAGAGTAAGCTTTTGAATAGTAGGAGCTATTAATTTGTAACATTGTGTTGATCTAAAGTTCATTGACAGAAAAGACAGGAAAGAACACTGGAAATGTAATATTCCTTGCAGGTGTATAGGTTTGAGGTCATTCTCAAGTTGGCTCATGATACTAGAGGAGTATGGAGTTGCTATTATAATTCTGGGGGTGTTCATGTCTACTAACTGCCCATTAAAATGCTGTATATGAAAATAATTGTGTCTGGAAATATCTTTGTCTTATGTTCTACATAAAAATCTTTTGAATCCTCTCTGCTTCCAGGAACAGCAACTGGAACTGTGCCAACTTCTGTGTTATCTTACTCTGATTACATATCCAGGCCTGAGGACCACACCAGTGTTGTCCGCTTTGACAAAGATGAACGGGAGAAACTGTGTCGGATAGTCGTAATTGACGACTCCTTGTATGAGGAGGAGGAAACCTTCCATGTCCTTCTGAGCATGCCCATGGGAGGGAGAATCGGATCAGAGTTCCCAGGGGCTCAGGTTACAATCCTTCCTGACAAAGACGATGGTGAGTACTAAGTTACCTGAAAATTCTTCTTACTTGGAAGATCAACATTAGGAACAACTTTCTAGATAGAAAAAATGGGAGTCTAAAACAGTGATAATATACACATTTATTTGATATTTGGCTTTTTCATATGATTAGGTTTCAAAGTTGGCTGCATCTGTCAGTTTGTCTCCTTTGATTTAATGCTTTTAAAGGGCAAAAGTCACAACTACGTGTGTTTTTCCCCTGTGCAGTTTCTTTTACCGTGCCATTTACCATTAGGTGATTAAACTTTTAACATTTCATGGTGAAGAATTGAAATCTAACGTATTTCCTTCTTAGTTTTTCGTTTTGTTTTGCTTTTAAAAGCTTATGTTTTGTAACCTTAATCTCAGTGTTTGAAGCTTTTTCAAATAAACCTGTCAGACAAGGCTGTTAAATGAAAAACTAGTAACTACACAGAAAACTTAAGTCCAACAGTCCACTCTCTGCCTCAAAATAGGAGGGAATATCCTAGATCATTCTTCCCCAGAGAAACTAAATTGCCATGAAATAGAAATAGAGAAGGGAACAAAAGGATCTTAATCTTCCCAGTTCAAGAAACAGTTTGTACTTTTTTGTGTGGATAGAGAGAGCAAAAGGAAAGATTGTGAATAGTCTTAAAAGTAAAGCAGAGAGCAGTAAATTGGGAGACGGGACTCCCTAACACTGGGCTAGTTTTCCTTCCACCTTGAAATTTTCCTCCTGGTAAATGAAAGAGGAAGAAACTGGAGGGATGAGTCTTTCAGACTGGAAAGAAGCTGGAGGCTAGTCAAAAGACCAAACTCAGGAAGTTGAAAATAATCTACCAGAAAAGGTCTTTGATAGTTACATGACAAAGCGTGTGAGAGGTGAAGGTGATAAAGTGTCCTGTGAGCTTATACTCTGTGCCAGGCATGGTGCTGGCTCCCCTGTACATTCTTAAAAAAAAAAATCTTTGAGGTTTATTGGATTTTTATTCTAACTCACATACCTCCTCTGGTACCCAAACTTTATTCTTGGGGTTTCAGTTTCAAATTTCCACTTTATATCACCTGTCTCTGTGTGGGCAATCAAATGGAACCCACTCAGGACAGCCACAGTATTAGCTCATGTAGCTAGTACTCAGTGTTTTTATTTTATTTTTTTTTTAATTTTATCTTGTGAGAGTATCTCTTTCTTTATTGTAAAACCTACATTTAAAAGAGTTTCTATTATATTTACCAAATTTGTGAGAGGAAGGTTTTCAAGTGCACCCTTCAAAATATTGCTGTTATAATTCATTAGAAAAGCTTTTACCGAGTGAAAATAACATGTATCCAGAAGTTTTTCTGCAGTGGTGCTGATGGACTACTCTTTTCTAATACTAGATTGCCATTTGTACTATCAGTTTTATATCAGTTCTTATGTCAAGCTGAGTCAAAGATGGGGCAACCAAACTTTTTATTAGGCTGGTGCAAAAGTAATTGCAGTTTTTGCCATTGAAAGTAATGGCAAAAATAGCAATTACTTTTGCACCAACTTAATATTTTGTGAGGTAAGTTGCTCTTAAAAGCTTTAATTTCTAGACATGACCTTTTTTGCCAAATGATTTGACACTTACTATACAAATCCTGTTTTTCTTTTATTGTACTGAAACATATCCAAGACAAGCCCAAAATAGGTTATTTGAAGTTTTATTTTAATTAATCCCACTGTATTGTTTCCCACAATGCATTATTCAGATAGACACAATTTCATCACTAAGGTGTCAGTGAGCACAGAAGATTACCATTATAAACCAAGCTCCCCTGTGAAAAGGACAAGAGCACTTGACAAAGTAGGAAAATCTGGGCGATGACTGAAGCAGCTTACTTCTCATATATCATCAAGGATTGCTAGTGACTGAGATTAAATAAAGGGGGAAATGCAACAAATTTAATTCGGAACCACTGAATAACATAGCTTCATCACTTCTTCAACAGCACATTTACAAATACATGTTTTTATAGAAAGCATCTGAAACTCTCCCTTTATCTATATGCTTTTTTGGTGTCTAAGTTGAAAAGACTCTAGGCTAGGATTGGGTCAAGTGAGAGCATCAAGCAACTCAGTCTCCCCCTGTGAATTTGCTGCTTAAAAGTGTCTCAGCCGGGCGCGGTGGCTCAAGCCTGTAATCCCAGCACTTTGGGAGGCCGAGGCGGGTGGATCACAAGGTCAAGAGATCGAGACCATCCTGGTCAACATGGTGAAACCCCGTCTCTACTAAAAATACAAAAAATTAGCTGGGCATGGTGGCGTGTGCCTGTAATCCCAGCTACTCAGGAGGCTGAGGCAGGATAATTGCCTGAACCCAGGAGGCGGAGGTTGCGGTGAGCTGAGATCGCGCCATTGCACTCCGGCCTGGGCAACAAGAGCCAAACTCCGTCTAAAAAAAAAAAAAAAAAAAAAAAAAAAAAAGTGTCTCATGTATCTTGATTATTCACCGTTTCCTTACCTTGGCCACCATCCCTAAAAGTGCATGAATGAACAATACATGGAAAACTATAAAAAGCAAGGTATTAGTCAGTTCTCGTGCTCCTAAAAAGAAATACCTGAAACTGGATAATTTATAAAGAAAAGAGGTTTAATTGACACAGTTTCACATGGCTGGGGAGGCCTCAGGAAACTTACAATCATGGCAGAAGGCAGCTCCTCACAGAGTGGTAGGACAGAGTGAGAGCCAAGAGAAGTGGGACACCCCTTATAAAACCATCATATCTCCTGAGAACTCACTATCACAACAGTATGGGGGAACCACCCCCATGATTCCATTATCTCTACCTGGTCCTGCCCTTGTCACATGGAGATTATTACAGTTCAAGATGAGATTTGGGTGTGGACACAGAGCCAAGCCATATCAAGCACAAAAAGCCAAAAGCAACATATTTATTTCATTGGGCTTCTCTCTACCTTACCACTTGCCTGACTTTCAATGCCAGAAAGTATCTTCAAGTAAAGAGTGAGTGCAGTTTTGCCAGTAATATCTTTCCTCCCTCCTATGTTCATCTACTTTTTATCATACTGTAGCAAACCCTATTGTTTGTCATTTAATGGGAAGTCCCTATTGTTTGTCTGTTTGGAAATCACTACATCTACCATATACTTAACACAAATAATACAAAGAGAAACATGAAGACAGAAATGTCCCTTCAGGCCTGGCTAATTTTCATAATTTTAGTAGAGATGGGGTTTTACCACATTGGCCAGGCTAGTCTCGAACTCCTGACCTCAGATGATTCGCCCACCTCAGCCTCCCAAAGTGCTGGGATTACAGGTGTGAGCCACCTCATCCAGGGATTAAGTAGGTTTTTTTTTTTTTTAAGCCATTTCATTTTCTCTTTTCCTGCAGAGAAACCAATAATTTGAATATGTGGTGGCTTTATTTGATACTAAATGTCATAAAGGTGTTGACCATTCCTTTTATTTTTGTCTGACTGTATTATTTTAAAAGACCTGTCTTTAAGTTCTGAGATTCTTTCTTCCACTTGACCTAACGTATTGTTGAAACTTATGAATGTATTTTGTATTCCATTCAGTGAATTCTTGAGTTACAGAATTTCTGTTTGGTTATTTAAAAATATATATATTTCTTTGTTTTATATCCTTAATTTTTAAAAATTTCTCTCGATTGTTTTTCAGAATTTTCTTGTATCTCACAGAGCTTCATTAAAATTAGCATTTTTAATTCTTTGGGATTTTGTGAATTCCCTTTTGATTGAGGTCTGTTGTTGGAGAATTATCATGTTTATCTGAAGGTTTCTTTTCTTGCTTTTTCATGTTTTGTGTCCTTATGTTGATACCCGTGCATCTGGCATAACCGTTGCTTCTAATTTTTTGAATTTGCTTTTGTAGGGGATGACTTTTTCTTGAAGATGTATATATGTTTTTAAGTACCTGCAGTAATGTAATATTCATATGATTTTATTGACTGTAAATAGCATCAGTGGTATCTGTGATTTCTCTTTAGCTAGGGTGTCATTATTAGTGGAGGCTATGCTGAAGTTGTTCTGGGAACTGGGATGCCAGGTGGGTGAGTCTTTGGGCCCTAGGGGTGGCAGTGGTAAGCTGAGCATGCCTGTCTCTGGGCCCCAAGGTAGTATATGCTGGCACCAGTATTAGTGGGTCATGGTGGGCCAGTTCAGTGGCTTTCATGTGGCTTGCTCAGATGCTATCAGTGGCAGTGGTGGACCAGGCATGTGGGACGGTTCTTGGTTTTCTGGACAACAAATATAGTGTGGGAGACAGCAGTAACAGTGCTGAAGCAGCCCACTGGAACCAAAGATGTTTGTTGTGGTAGCTGCAACAGATTGGGCAGGCACACATGGGTAGATGTCAGCTGTGTGATAAGATCGGCAGGTTGATTTGCCTCAACCTCAGATCCCAAGAGTGTTCAGGTTCCAGCAGTGGCACACTGGGCTGGGTGATTTCCAGACCCCTGGATGGCATATTCAAATACTGAGAGGACTAGACCAGGCTGGTAGATTTGTCTTCAGGACCCTTGGTAGTGTGTTCAGGTGCTGGCTTTGATAAGCAGAAGTGGGGTTGTCCCCAGGCCACCAGTGGAGTCTTCTGGTGTGAGCAGCAGCAGATTATTGTGGGCCTGCCATCAGGGCAAGTGGGGCCACTCTCAATGGGAACAGAGTAAGGAAGTAGCTATAGGATGCATGGTTTCCTTGCTCCTAGGTCCCTGTTGCAGCCTGCAATAGTGACAGTGACCTGCTCAGCCTCTCTTCTCCTTTTTGGGCCAGCACAGCAATGGCAACATCAGCCCCAGCTCCAGGGTATAACACAGACCTTTGGAGGCTGAGCTTTCAGGATATCCCACCTGTGGGTCTGCCACCAGGAAGGCAGGGCTACACTCAGTGGGAACAGTGTAGATAGGTAGTTGTGGGGAGTGCAGTTTGATTGCACCTCAGTCCCACAACAGCCCACAGCAATGGCACTAAGATTTTTTTTCTGGAAGTGGGTGAAGATGCTCAGTCCCTTCCCCTCCTCAGCGTGGTAGCAGCAGTGGCAGCATCAGCTCCAGGGCAAGATACAGTCCTTTGGGCACTTGGCTCTCCGAGTGGTACCAAGCTGTAGCTGCTGACAGCTCAGAAGCCTGTGGTACTCAGCTTGAGTTTCCTCTCTAGAGCAATGCCTCTGTGCAACCAGTAGGCAGCTCCCTATGACAGTCGCAAGCCCTGCATAGATTGAGGGGCTCTCCTGTAGCTGGGATTGTGAAAGTCTGTAGAGGGAATATGGAGCCCTGGCAGTCTGTCACTTACCCTTTCCCCACTTGTGGGAGGTTCTCTCTGCTTCCAGCCAATCCCAGCTGAGCAGGCTGCCTCGCTTCCCTCTCCTTCTTTGCTTCTGGCGCTTCCCATTGCTACTCTATTGAATCTCAATACAGTCTCTTAGATTGTCTATTCGAAGTGTGAATACTTGCTATATTGGTTCCTTTCCATGGATGAGGCAGGGACTAGCTGCATCTAGTCAGCCCTTTTGAACTCTGGACCTCCTTATGACTTTGTGACTCAGGGAAAATTTGAAATTTTACATGTGAATTGGTTCTCTAAAACTATATTGTCTCTCAATAAAATTATGAAATTATGTTTTTGTGCTTGCAGACTGGTAGACCAAGCCCTGGATTACTAGTGACTTCTCTTCGTTGCAATGTCTGAAACTTCCAGCTGGGGCCAAAGCTTTTCTCTGTGCTGACTAACTCTTAACTGTGTGCAAGGGGGGCAGGGGTGCTAGAATCTGTACAGGAACATGGCCTGATGAAACCTATGTCGATTCTTTAAGACACAGCTAAAATTTTTACACTGCAGCATGTTTACACATGAACAACACAATTGTTGTTAAGAATAAGGCTCAACAGGGAGGGATAGCATTAGGAGAAATACCTAATGTAGATGACACGGTGATGGGTACAGCAAACCAGCATGGCACGTGTATACCTCTGTAACTAACCTGCACGTTCTACACATGTACACTGGAACTTCAAGTTTTTTAAAAAAAGAATGATGTTCTCATTTTGTGCAGATATCCTTAAACATCTTACATCGATATCCTTGGTCCTCAGTACTTCAGTAATGTTACAACTTAATACTGCAGTATTGGTTTACTGGGGTCAGTATTAAGTCAGTGTTAACAACCATTCACTAATCTTTACTGTCAGTCTTAGGAAGGTAATTAAGGAACATTCAAACTGAATCTATTCTCTGCCTTTGTGTGACAACCTGCAGGGGTTTTAGCTAAAGTGGCTTGCTTCCTGGACCACCCTGGAAAAATTACCATACTAGATATAAGCCAGGGACATGTAAAAGGCAACCTGGTGAGCTCTGTGGTAAATGTAACTCAGTTCAGTGCAGTTCAAAAGCTTACTGACATCGGAAAAGCTTTCTCAACAGCAGGAGTACCTCAGAGAAGAAAACATTTCTAGTGCTAGAAAAATACATCATGGCACGGTGGGTGTGTGACTGAAATATTTTTTATTCATTAGTGCTGAGCTGAAAGACCTAATCACCATCCTTTTTTGTTTTGAATACAATTATTTGCATTAGTGCAAGCTCTCAAAAAGTAACAGTCATTATCAGAAATGGCTAGATTCCTTTAAAGTAACAACTTGATAAAGTCACATTCTGTATTTAGTACACTTGAATTAGAACAAAATGAAAAATCAAGAAGTAGAAAAATGAGTTTCTAATTCCTCAGAATAGTAATGCAATCTAGCCATTTAATATAGTTGATTCTAACAGTTCAGTGAAAGTCAGTAAATATTTAGCAAGTCCCAACTATGTGGAAAGCATTCCAGGGGTTCACTGAATAGCAGAAATTATACCAGTTTTTCCACGAGAAGGATGCTAGATAGAATAATGGAGATATTATAGTCTGAAAACAAAAATCAAATCAAATCAAACAGTATATAAAATATCTTGCTGTTTCAAAACTATCCAGTGTCAAAAGGCACATGTATGTAGCAAATCTTTGCTCTGCACATACTAAAATAATATGTGGGAATACAAAGACATTTACAATATAGGCCAAGACCTCACAATATTTAAAATCTGTTTGAAAGGAAAAGCTAAGTATGTAAAAAGCTAAACAAGAATAACTTATTTTAGTAAGAATTTGAAACAGTAAAAAGGAGACTAAGAGAGCAGAGTGTGACTAAAACCAATTGTATGAATCATTCTGTGAGTCAGAGGAGGAACAGATGAAGCCTTTAAAAGATGAAAAGGATGTAGATGAATGGAGAATAGGCCACCTATTGTAAGATTGCATGAGAGAAGCCGTGAGGGAGGAAAAGGCTTCTGGGAGCAGTGGGCATTCCAATTTGGCCAGACTCCCTTTTTATGAGGAAGGTTTAGTGCCCAGCTCCTTGCATTGGGAGTTAGGAGTCCTGGGCTATAGACACATTTTTGCAGTTTTCCAGTCAATAATTCCTGACCAAACAATGTTTCTCCTTAACCAATCCAGCTTTCTTTTCCAGCCTCTTTTCCTCATTTGAAGCATGAGCATATTTTTACCTGAATTTCTTACTGTATGGAACTTTGATGAGTATCAAAAATATGATCTGTATGAAAGTACTTTAAAAACTAAGCAAAAGAAAAATGAGAATCATTGGCAGTCGGGTATGGATCAACAAGGTTGAAGCACATTTATTTGATAGGAAGCACCTGGATGTTTTTCAACAAGAGAATGAAATAATCAGAGTAGTGTTTGAAGGTTATTAATGATATAGCAATGTAAGTGAAGAGAGATTAAAACAAAAAGGAATGGGAAATGTAGGGTAAGGAGGTGAGGCTAGATAGGAAAGGAATCACTGCTAAGTAAAAACCTGATATAACTCGGACATCACAGAGGGAGAAGGAGAAGGGAGATTGAAAAAAAATCTATTTTCAAAAAAGATTATGAGTGGAAAGTCCAAAAAAAACAGAGGTACCATTATAGGAGTTTAGGAGAGGGAATTAGTCTAGGGAAAAAGAGTTGGAAGAAGATGAGACTCTATTTAAACATACTAAGATAGAGCTACCTGTAGGGCATGCAGGTGAAACCAGGAATAGGCCAATAAAATACAGATCTCACTAAGCTGAACTTTCAGATTTATAAGTCACATGTCTGATGGTGGTAGTTAAAATGAGGGTAGATGACATCTACAAGAAAGAGGAGAGAGGATGAAGAGAGTAAATTACTGTGCAGTAGAATTTTATCTATAGTTATAATAAATTGAGTATGTGAAGTGGAATAATGAAAGGTTACTGTATTTCTACTAAATATTAACATATAGATTTTTTTGGCTGTTAGCTACAAATAGTAATTATCATAGTAATTATCATTTGTTATATAATGAGAAAATTGTGGAACTCTGCAGCATTAAGTACATAATGGAATTGTCAAATAATAAATACATCTTTAGGCCTTTTAGATAAACTGTTATTAAATCTTGCCTCTTAAAACATAACTAGAAATTAAAATACTGTAGTGTGGTTTCATTCCATCATTTTGTAACTCCTTTCAGGTAAATTTAAACCACTCTTTTGATGAAGAGTCATTTCAGATATATATATATATTTTTAAATAGTTTCTGGGGAGAGGTTGCAAAATTACAGGATTCATTTAACAAACACATGAGTGGGAGAGGGTAGGAAAAAATGACCATTGTGAGGGTAAGTGAGTCATTCACTAAATACAAGTAGGAGGGTCCAGAGAAGAGAGACTTCTCCATGTTTCACCTGTGGGAGGACCTGTGGCTCCATGAATCCCAATTTCTAGCGCTTTCTACTTAATTCTAAACTTGGATGCAGAACCCACCAGGCCAGCTGTTAATGGAGAACAGTTTTATAAGGGAGGAAGTGGGCCGTGCACAGATTAAAATAAAAGCAAATTTGAGCTTCCTGAAGCTGGATGCCCATATCTCTCCTCGAACTTGGGAAGTTTTCTGCTATGTCTGTAACACCTCAGAGATGTTGTGAGCTTGGTTCCAGACCACTGCAATAAACCAATTATTGCAATAAAGAAAGTCACACAAACTTTTTGGTTTCCCACGACATATAAAAGTTATGCTTACACTATACTGTAGTCTATTAAGTATGCAATAGTAGTATGTCTAAAAAAAAAACATACCTTAAATAAAAAATACTTCAGTGCCAAAAATGCTAATGATTGTCTGAGGCTTCAGTAATTTATAATCTTTTTGCTAGTATAGGTTCTTGTCTCAATGTTGATGACTGCTTATGGATCGGAGTTGTGGAAGGTTGGATTGGTTGTAGTAATTATTTAAAATAAGACAACAATAAAGTTTGTCCTTTTGAATGACTCTTCCTTTCACAAAAGGTGTCTGCAGCTCGTGATACTATTTGATAGCATTTTACCCACAGTAGAACTTCATTCAAAATTGGAGTAAATTCTTTCAAACTCTGCCACTGCTTTATCAGCTAAGCATAAGACTTCAAAGTTGAAATGACTCCTTAATCCATGGGCTGCAAAATGGATTTTATATTCGCAGATTTGAAAACATTAATATTCTTGAATATCTCTATCAGAACTATTGGGTAACTAAGTGCATTGTAATGAGCATATTTTGAAAGCAATCTTTTTTTTCTGAGCAGTACATCTCAGTGGTGGCTTACAATATTCATTAAATTATGCTGTAAACAGATGTGCTGTCATCCAGGCTTTGTTGCTCCATTTACAGAGCACAGAGCAAATTTAGAATACTTCTTAAGTTACCTATGATTTTCTGGTTGGTAAATGAGTATTGGCTTCAACTTAAAGTTACCAGCTGCATTAGCCCCTAGCAAGAGAGTCAGCCTTTCCTTTGAAACTTTGAAGTCAGGCATTGAATTCTCTTCTTCAGCTGTGAAAGTCCTAGATGGCTTCTTCAAACATAAGACTGTTTTTTCTCCATTGGAAATATGTTATTTAGTGTAGCTCTCTTCATCTTTTATCTTAGTGAGATCTTCTGGATAACTTGCTGCAGTTCTATGTCAGCACTTGCTGCTTTACCTTGCACTTTGATGGTTTAGAGACTGCTTCTTTCCCTAAACCTCATAAACGAACCTCTGTTAGCTCCCAGCTTTTCTTCTGCAGCTTCCTCACCCCTCTCAGAATTGAAGAGAGTTAAGGCCTTGCTCAGAATTAGGTTTTGACTTAAGAGAATGTTTTCGCTTGTTTGATATTCTATCCCAACCACTCAAATTTTCTCCATGTCATCAGTATAGCTATCTCACTTTCTTATCATTTGCATGTTTACTGGAATAGCATTTTAAATGTCCTCCAAGAACTATTTCTTTGCATTCACAACTTTGATAACTGTTTGTCACAAGAGGCCTGTTTCAGCTTTTGACATGCCTTCCTCACTAAGCTTAATCATTTTTAGCTTTTATTTAAAGTGAGAGACATGCAACTCTTCTTTCCTCTTGAATACTTAGAAGCCATTGTAAGCTTATTACATGGCCTTAGAAGCCATCGTAAACTTATTAATTGGCATACTAACTTCAGTATTGTTGTGTCTCAGGCAATAGAGAGGCCCAAAGAAAGGGAGAGTGATGGAAGAACAGATGATTGGTGGAATACTTGGAACACATGCATCATTTATCAATTAAGTGTAACCTCTTCTATGGGCACTGTTTGTGGCATCCCAAAACAATTACAATAGTAACATCAAAGATCACAGATCATAGGACACCATAACAAATATAATAATAATAATAAAGAAGTTTGAAATATTCTGAAAACTTTCAAAATGTGACACAGAGAAACAAAGTGAGAGTACATGCTGTTGGAAAAATGATTCAAATAGACTTCCTTATCACAGATCTTCAATTTGTTTAAAGAAAAAAGCCAGAAAACAAAATCTGTGAAGAACAATAAAGCAAAACACAATATAAAGAGGTATGTCACTGTATCATTAAATAGATTTTGGTGCTTTTCTCCATCTCTTCTCCATCTGACATTCTTCTGATGGAAATATTTGTCCAATTATTGATTTTCTGTTAAGTTCCATAGGGTTTATTTTTTCATTTTTAAAAATTCTTATTTCTTTTTTTGCTTTGATAGATTATTTTAAAAGCCTTGTCCTCATGTTCAGAAATTCTTCTGGTTAATCTAGTTTATTTTTGAAACTCTCAGTAGTATTTTTTATTTCATTCATTGAATTTTTCAGCTTCAAAATTTGAGTTTGTTTTATTTTAATGATATATATCCACTTGGGGAGTTTATCATCCAGATCCTGGATTGTTTTAAAACTTTTTTTTAATGTTTTTATTTGTGAGGGTACATAATAGGTGTATATATTTTTGTTTTGGTTGTCTGTGCTTATGGGGTACTGTGCAAGAGATTTTTTTGCCCAGACCAATGTCCTGGAGAGTTTCCCCAACATTTTCTTGTAGTAGTTTTATGGATTGAGGTCTTCAATTTAAGTCTTAATCCATTTTAATTTGATTTTTGTTTAAGACGAGAGATGGGGATTAAGTATTGTTATTCTGCATGTGAATATTCAGTTTTCCCAGAACCACTTATTAAAGAGACTTTTTTCCCAATGTATACTCTCAGCACCTTTGTTAGAAAATGAGTTTACTGTAGGTGTATGGATTCATTTTTGTGTTCTCTTTCTTGTTGCATTGGTCTAAGTGTCTGTAGATAGTACCATGCTGTTTCGATTACAATTGCTCTGTAGTGTAATTTGAAGTCAGTGAATGTGAATTCTTTAGTTTTTTTCTTTTGCTCAGGAAGATTTAGCTCTTTTGGGTCTTTTGTGATTCCATGTAAATTTTAGGATTTTCTTTATTTCTGTGAAGAATGTCATTGATATTTTTATAGGGCTTGTATTAAATGTATAGATTGTTTTGAGTAGTATGAACATTTAAAAAATATTGATTCTTCTAATCTATGCACATGAAAAATCTCCATTTTTGTGTGTCCTCAATTTCTTTCATCTGTGTTTTATGGTTTTGTTGTAGCGATCTTTCATTTCTTTGTTTAAGTTGGTTTCTAAGTATTTACTTTTATTTGTGGCTATTTTAAATGAAATTAATTTTTACATTTCTTTTTCAGATTGTTCTTATTAACGTATAGGAATGCTACTGATATTTTATGTTGATTTTGTATCCTGAAACTCTAATGAATTTATCAGTTCTTTATATAAATTTATCAGCTTTTATAGTTTTTTGGTAGAATTTTTAGTTTTTTCTGAATATAAGATTGTATCATCTGCAAACAAGGAAAATTTGATTTCTTTCTTTCTGATTTGGATGACCTTTTGATATATTTTTCTCCTATACCCAGTTTTTTGAGTGTTTTATCAGGAAGGATGTTAAACTTCATCAAATGCTTTTTCAGCATCAATTGAAGCAATCTTATGGATTTTATCCTTTATTCTGTGGATATGATGTATGATGTTTATTGATTTGCATATGTTAAACCACCCTTACATTCCTGGAATGAATCCCACTTTGTCATGATTAATAGTATTTAAAATATATTATTAAATTTGGTTTTCTAGTATTTCACTGAGTATTTTTACATCAATATTCATTGAGATATTGGCTTATAGTTTTTGTTTTGTTTTGTTTTTAATATGTCTTTATCTGGCTTTGGTATCAGGATAATGATAGAATGGGTTTGGAAATATTCCCTCTTCCTCTGTTTTTCAGAACAGTTTTAGTAGGATTGGTATTAGCTCTTCTGTAACTGTTTCGGTAGAATTCAGTGGTGAAGTCTTCAGTTCCCAGGCTTTTCTTTACTGGTAAACTTTTTATTATAGCTTTAGTCTTATTAGTCTGTTCAGGTTTGGGATTTCTTTGTAGTTCAATCTTGGTAGATTATATGTGTCTAAGAATTTATTCATTTCTTCTAAATTTTCTAGTTTATTTGCATATAGTTACTCATAGTAGTCACTAATGATCCTTTGAATTTCTGTTATATTAGTTGTAATGCCTCCTTTTTTATCACTGATTTTAATTATTTGGATCTTCTGCCTTTTTTATTAGTTAGTCTGGCTAATGATTTGTCAATGTTGTTTATCTTTTTGAAAAACAACTTTTTGTTTTATTGATCTTATGTATTATTTTCTTCATTTCAAAATAATTTATTTCTGCTCTGATTTTTATTAATTCTTTTCTTTTAATTTTGGGTTTGGTTTACTCTTGCTTTTCTAAATATTAAAGATGAATCATTAGGTTATTTATTTGAGTTTTTCTGTTTTTTTTTTTAATGTAGGCATTTATAGCTATAAGTTTCCCTTTTAGTACTGCTTTGCTGTATCCCATAGGTTTTAGTATGTGTGTTTCCACTATCATTTGTTTCAAAAAGATTTTCAGTTTTCTTGTTAATTTCTGCATTGGCACACTGGTCATTCAGGAGCATATTGTTTAATTTCCATGTGTATCTATAGTTTCCAGAGTTTCTCTTGTTTTTGATTTGTAGTTTTATTCCTTAGTGGTCAGATAATATGCTTTATATTATTTCAATTTTTGAATGTTTTAAGATTTGTTTTGTGACCTAACATATGGTCTGTTCTTGAGGATGATTCATAATCTGAGGAGAAAAATGTGTATACTGCAGTTATTGGATAAATGTAAATATCTATTAGGTCCATTTGTTCTGTAGTGCAGATTAAGTCAGATGTTTTTCTACTGATTTTCTGTCTGGAAGAGCCGCCCAGTGCTGAGTGTGAAAAGTTGAAGTCCCCGGCTGTTATTGTATTGCAGTCCATGTTTCTCTTTAGCGCTAACAATATTTGCTTTATATATCTGTATGATCCAGTGTTGGGTGCATCTATATTTAAAATTATTATATATCTTCTTACTGAATTGATCCCTTTATCAGTATACAATGACCTTCTTTGGATTTTCTGGCAGTTTTTGCCTTTAAATCTATAGTATCTGATATAAATTTAGCTACTTCTGCTCTTTTTTGGCTTCCACTGGCATGGGATATATTTTTCCATTCCTTTAATTTCACTCTATACGTATCTTTATAAGTGAAGTATGTTTCTTCTAGTCAAGAGATCATCGAGTCTTGGTTTTTCATCCATTCAGCCAGTCTGTGTCTTTTCATTCAACAGTCTGGTCCATTTACATTTAAAGTTATTATTGATAAGTAAGGGCTTACTCCTGCCATTTTGTTATTTGTTTTCTGGTTGTCTGATTTTTTTATCCTTTTTTTCCTGTCTTCCTTTTAGTGAAGGTGACTTTCTCTGTTGGTACGCTTTAATGTCTTGCTATTTATTTTTTGTGTATATATTGTATACTTTTTGATGTGAGGTTGCCATGAGGCTTGCAAATACTATCTTATAACCTATGATTTTGAACTAATGACAACTTAACACTGATTGCATAACAGCCAGACAAACATGTAAAAGAGAACAAATAAAACCTTTTGACTGTTTAATGCCACCTTATAAATGCACTAACAAAAAAAAAGAAAAGGAAAAAAGAAATCAAATGAAAAAAGAAAAAGAAGAAAAAGAAAACTTTTGGCCGGGCATGGAGGCTTATACCTGTAATCCCAACTTGTTGGGAGGCTAAGGCATGAAGTTCACTTGAGAACAGGAGTTTGTGACTAGCCTGGGCAACATGGTAAAACCCTGTCTCTAAAATAAAACTACAAAGATTAGCCAGATGTAGTGGTATGTGTCTGTAGTCCTAGCTACTTGAGATCACTTGAGAGGCTGAGAGGCCTAGCTACTTGAGATCACTTGAGTCTGCTCGAGCGATCCTCCCACCCCAGAAGACTGAGGCTGCAGTGAGCCTTGATTGCACCACTGGACTCCAGTCTGGTGTTGACAGTGCAAGACCCTGTGTCAAAAAAACAAAATGAAAGAAAAACAAAAGCAAGCAAGAAAACCCCGCAAAACCTCTACCCGTTAACTTCACCCCTACCCCTGCCACTTTTTAGCTTTTTGCTGTTTCTCTTTATTTATTACTATAGTGTCTATATCTTTAAAAGTTATAGTTATTATTTTGATTGATTCATCCTGTAGTCTTTCTACTTAAGAGAAGTTTATAACACCACAATTATGGTGTTATACTATTGTGTGTTTTTCTATCTGCTTCCTATTATCACTGAGTTTTGTTCCTTCTGATGATTTCTTCTTGCTCATTAACATCCTTTCTTTCAGATTGAAGAACTCCCTCTAGCATCTTATAGGACAGGTCTGGCATTGATGAAAGCCCTCAGGTCTTGTTTGCCTGGGAAGGTCTTTATTTCTCCTTCAGTTATGAAGGATAATTTCTCAGGATATATTATTCTATGGTAAATGCCTTTTTTTCCTATAGCACTTTTAATATGTCATACCCCTCTCTCCTGTCCTATAAGATTTCCACTGAAAAGTCTGCTGCCAGGCATATTGCAACTTTATTGTATGCTACTTGGTTTTTCTTTACTTTCTCTCTCTTACTGCTTTTAGGTTCCTTTTCTTATCCTTGACCTTTGGGAGTTTGATTATTAAATGCCTTGAGGTAGTCTTCCTTGGGTTGAATCTGCTTGGTGTTCTATAACTTTCTTATAACTGAATGTTTATATTTTTCTCTAGGTTTGGGAAGTTCTCTGATATTATCCTTTTGGATAAATTTTCTACCCCCAAATCTTTCTCTACCTTCTTTTAAGGCCAATAACTCTTAGGTTTGCCCTTTTGAGGCTCTTTTCTAGATCTTGTAAGCATGCTTCACTGCTTTTTATTATCTTTTTTTTTGTCTTCTGACTGTGTATTTTCAAGTTGCCTATCTTTAAGCTCGCTAATTCTTTATCCTGCTTGATCAATTCTATTATTAATAGACTCTGAAGCATTCTTCAGCATGTCAGCTACATTTTCAAGTCTGTAATTTGTTTAATTATTTTTTAATTATTTTAGTCTATTTGTTAAATTTATCTGATATTCTGAATTCCTTCTCTGTGTTCTCTTAAATTTCTTTGAGTCTCCTCAAAACAGCTATTTTGAATTCTCTATCTGAGAGGACATATATCTCTGTTTCTCCAGGATTGGTCCCTGGTGCTTTATATAGTTCATTTGGTGAGATCATGTTTTCCTGGATGGTGTTAATGCTTGTAGATACTCGTCAGTGTCTGGGCATTGAAGAGTTAGGTATTTATTGTGGTTTTCAGAGTCTGGCTTTATTTGTGCCTGTCCTTCTTTGGATGTCTTTCCAAGTATTCAAAAGCACTTGGGCCCCAAGCCCAAGACAGTGTGATTTTTGCAGACTCATAGAGGTAGCACCTTGGTGGTCTTGGTTAAGATCCAGAACAGTTCTCTGATTCCAAGGCAGAGGCTCTTGTTCTTCTCCCTCACTTTCTCTGAAACATGTAGAGTCCCTTTCTCTCTGTGCTCAGCCACCTTGAACAGGGAGTGTGGTGAGGCAAGGATGCCTGTGGCCATCACTATTGGAACTATGCTGGGTCAGACTTGAAGCCTGCACAGCACTGAGTCTTGCCCAAGGCCCTTCCCTTCAGAGTGACAAGTTTCCCCAGGCCCCAAGTATGTCCAGGGATGCTGTCTGGGAGCCAGGGATTAGAATTAAAAACCTTAGCAATTTACTTGATGTTCTACTCAGTTAAGCTGATATTCAAACCACAATACAAAGTACTTGCTGCTCTTCTCTCCCTTTTTCACAGGCAGAGGAGCCTCTCCCTGGGACCACCACTACCACTGATCCGTGGAGGGCGGTGGGCGGAGGGGGGTTTCTACCAGGCCACCACCAGTGTTCACATAAAGCCCAAGGGCTCTTCTCTTAGCTTGTGGTGAATGCTGGCAGGCACAAGACTCACCCTTCAGAACAGTGAGCTCCTCCCTGGCCCAGGAAGGTCCTGAAATGTTGTGCAAGAATCTAGACCTTGACTCAGGAACCATAAGGGCCTGCTTGTTGCTCTACCCCACTGTGGCTAAGCTGGTGCCTGATTTTTGGCTTTTGTGGTGGTGCTTTTCTATATACATACGGTTGTTAAAATTTGGTGTTCCTGGTGCAGGATTGGGGGGGTCAAATGGTGTAGCCTTCTGTTCCACCATCTTGCTTCACTTCCCTTGAATTGTTTTAATTTCATTGCATTGTTTTTCTGAGATCCTTGGATCTGGCTATTTCCTTAAGATTATTGTTTTGATTTTTTTCAGGCATTCTGTATATGTCTTTTTCTTTGATTTCTGTTGCTAAAGAAATGTTTTCTTCCTTTGTAGAAGGAAAGATACAAATCTTGGAATAGAAAAAAACAAAATGGAGGCAAAAAAATTCAGAAGATCAACAAAATAAAGAGTTGGTTTCTTAAAACAATAACAAACTTGAAAAACCTTTAGCTAGAATAAGAAAAAGAAGACAAATAAAATCAAATATTAAACAAGAGACATTACAACCAATACCACAGAAATACAAAAGATGATGAGAGGCTGCTGTAAACAACTATAGGCTAACAAATTTGTTAATAGTCTATCTTGCACTACTATTAGAGATTACTCAAGGCTGGTAATTTATAAGGATACAAGGACTATTTGGCTCATAGTTCTGCAGGTACGAAAACATGGTTCTAGCATCTGTTTAGTTTTTGATGAGGGACTTAGGCTGCTTTCACTCATGGCAGAAGGTAAACAGGAGCGAGAATGTGCAAGATCCCATGGTGAGAGAGCCCAAGGTTTTTAACAACAAGCTTTGGTGAGAACTAATTTAATGAGAACTCGCTTACGTCCACAAGGGAGGACATTAATCTATTCATGAGGGATCTGTACCCATAACCCAAACACTTCCCATGAGACCCCACCTCTGACATTAAAAGCCAAATTTCAACGTGAGATTTGGTGGGGACAAACAAACCATATCAAAACTGTAGTAGAAGAAATAGATAAATTCCTAGACACATACAACCTGTCAAGATTGAACCATGATGAAACAGAAAATCTGAGCAGATCTATAATGACTGAGGAAAATGAATCAGTAATAAAAAGTCCTCCATCAAAGAAAAGCTCAGTACTGGATGGTTCCCAGCCAAATTCTAACAAACATTTAATGAAGAATTAATACCAATTCTTTTCAAACTATTCCAAAAAATTGAAGGGGAAGGAATACTTCCAAAGTCATCTTGCAAGGCCAGCATTACCCTGATTTAGAATCAAACAATCACACAACGACTAAGAAAAACTACAGGTTAGGATCCCCAATGAACATAGATGTGAAAATTCCTAACGAGATGCCAGCAAGCTGAATCCAACAGCACATTAAACAAATCATTTATTATGATCAAGTGGAGTTTATTCCAGAGATGCACGGATGGTTTAACATTTGCAAACCAATAAATGTGATATGCACATTTACAGAAAGGAAGATTTTAAAAATGTTATTTCAATACAGGCAGAAAAAGCATTTGATAAAATTTACTGTCATGACAAAAACGCTCAACAAATTAGCTTCAGAGGGTGTGTACCTCAACACAATAAAAGCCATACATGATAAACACACAGCTCATATCATACAGAGTGAGGAAAAATTGTAAGCTTTTTCTGTAAGGTAAGGAACAAGACAAAGATGCCCACTTTTACAATTTCTGTTAAATGTAGTACTTGAGCCGGGCGCGGTGGCTCAAGCCTGTAATCCCAGCACTTTGGGAGGCCGAGGCGGGTGGATCACGAGGTCGAGAGATCGAGACCAACCTGGTCAACATGGTGAAACCCCGTCTCTACTAAAAATACAAAAAATTAGCTGGGCATGGTGGCGCGTGTCTGTAATCCCAGCTACTCAGGAGGCTGACGCAGGAGAATTGCCTGAACCCAGGAGGCGGAGGTTGCGGTGAGCCGAGATCGTGCCATTGCACTCCAGCCTGGGTAACGAGAGCAAAACTCCGTCTCAAAAAAAAAAAAAAAAAAATGTAGTACATGAATCCCTGGCCAGAGCAATTAGGCAAGAGAAAGAAAGAAAAGGCATTCCAATTTGAAAGGAGGAAGCTAAAGTTTGCAGATGATATCATCTTATACATAGAAAACCCTAAAGACTCCATTGAAAAACTATTAGAACTAATAAACAAATTCAGTAAAGTTGCAGTATTCAAAGTAAACATACAAAAATCAGTAGCATTTCTATATGCTCATAGTCAACTGTCTGAAAAAGAAATCAAGAAAATAGTTCCATTTACAATAGCTATAAAAAAAAGATATCTAGGAATAAACTTAGTCAAGGAGGTGAAAAATCTTTATACTGAAACTGTGAAACGTTGATGCAAGAAAATTAAAAGAATACAAACAAATCGAAAGATGTCCTATATTTGTGGGGTGTAAGAATTAATGTCATAAAATGGCCAAACTACCCAAAGCGATGTACAGATTTAATGCAATTCCTACCAAAATGCCAATGGCATCCTTCACCAAAATAGAAAGAAACAATTCTAAAATTTATCTGTAACAAAAGACCCCAGAATAACCAAAGCAATCCTGTGCAAAAAGAACAAAGCTGGAAGCTTCATACTACCTCACTTCAAAACATACTTCAAAGCTATAGTAACTACAAAACAACATGATGCTGGCATGAAAAACAGACATATAGACCAATGGAACAGAATATAGAACCTAGAAGTAAATTTACACACCTACAACTGATTTTCAACAAATATACCAAAAATATATGTCGCAGAAAAGACAGTATCTTCAATAAATGGTACCGGGAAAATTAGTTATCTACACACAGAAGAATGAAATTAGATCCCTACCTCTCACTATATATAAAAATCAACTCAAAATGGATGAAGATTTTATTGTAAAATCTGAAACTAATAGAAGTAAACATAGGAGAAACATTTCACAGCACTGGGCTGGGCAAGGACTTTTTAGATAAGACTTCAAAAGCATGGTCAACAAAAGAAAAAATAGGCAAATTGGGTTACATCGAACTAAAAAGCTTTTCCATAGCAACAGAGACCGTTAAGAGAGTAAAGAGACAACCTACAGAATGGGAGAAAATATTTGCAAACTATGCATGCAAAAATGGGTTAATATCTAGAATATATAAGGGACTTAACAGCAAAACAATAATCATAATGTTAATATTAATCAAAATGGGCAAAAGGCCATTTTCAAAAAAAGATATACAAATGACAAACAGGTATATTTTTAAAAATGTTCAACGTTGCTAACCATCAGAGAAACACAAACTGAAACCAAAATAAGATACCATCTCACTTCAGTTAGAATGGCTGCTATAAAAAAAGACAAGTATTGTTGAGAATGTGGAGAAAAGGGAACACTTAACATACCGTTGGTGGAATTGTAAGCTAGTACAGCCATTATGGAATACAGTATGGTGGTTCCTCAATCAACTAGAAATACAATTAACATATTATTCAGCAATCCCACAGCTGAGTATTTACTGGAAATATTTGAAATCTATATGCTGAAGAGGTATCTGCATGTCCATGTTTATTGCAGCACTATTTACAATAGCTAAGATATGGACTCAACCTAAGTATCCAACAATGTATGAATGGATGAAAAAATGTGGTATAAATCCACAGCAGAATACTATACAGCCATAAAAAAATAATGAAATCTTATCATTTGAGACAACATAGGTGAACTTGGAGGACACCATGTTAAATGAAATAAGGCAGACACAGAAAGACAAATATCTCATGATATCACTCAATTGTGGAATATACAAAGGAAAAACAGTTGAAATCATTGAAGCAGAGAACAGAAATGTGGTTATTAGATACTGGGAAGAGGAGAAAGGAGAGGATAATGGGGAAAGGTTGATTAATGGGTATGTGTTACAATTACTTGGACGGAATAAATTCCCGTGTTCTATTGCACAGTAGGGTGACTACGTACAATAAAATATTATATATTATAAAACAAAGGTTACTGGACATGGTGGTTCACGCCTGTAATCCCAGCACTTTGGGAGGCCAAGGCAGGCAGATCACCTGAGGTCAAGAGTTTGAGACCAGCCTTGCCAACATAGTGAAACCCCATCTCTACTAAAAAGAAAAAAATTAGCTTGGTGTGCTGGTGTACACCTATAGTCCCAGCTACTCAGGAGGCTAAGGCAGGAGAATCACTTCAACCCAGGAGGCAGAGGTTGCAGTGAGCTGAGATTGCACCACTATACACAAATCTGGAAGACAGAGCAAGACTCCATCTCAAACAGAAGAAAACAAACAAACAAAAAAGCTAGAAGAAAGGCTTTTGAGTGTTCTCATCACAAATAAATAATATATGCATGATGTGCTAGATGTACTAACTACCCTTATTGGATCATTATATAATGCAGATACGTATCAGAACATCAAATTGCTCCTCATATATATGGGGAATTACAGTGTGTCAATTAAAAATCAAATTTAAAAACAAAACAAAAGGCAAAAGAGCAAAGATCAGAGACTTCTCTAGTGGATTTGTTAGCAATAGGAGTCAATTTGACTCAACCTATTATGGCCAGAACCTCCAAAGGCCCTGGCTGCTATGTTGCTGTGCGCTCACCTGGTCTTTTTGAAACTGTTGATACAATGCACTGCTCACCGCAGGAAAAGCATTAAAGAGCTTTGTTCCACTGCACACACACAAGCTTGGCAAGCAGCCACTTGAATTTCTCCTGCTAGTCACATAAAAACATTTCATCACCGTTACCAGAAAAGGCAAAGGCTCCAAACTTCTTTATGAGGAAAGCTAACCATTTTGTATAATTTACACTGAAGAATGACCTTTCTGCCCACAAGAAAGTGAGCACAGGGAGCTGTGCCAGGGCATAGGGCTGACAGAAATGAGGCTTCAGATTCATGGAGTGCACATTTACAGGTATGTAGTCTGCTAGAATGGTTTTAAGATGTCAAGGTTGTGATGCTGAATAGGATCATGCTGTTCACAATATTAAATTAACTCATTTAATTTTTTTAGGGCTTTATATTTTTAGGGCTTTATTTTATAGGGCTTCATAGATATCATATATTTTTATATAATCATAGCTAACATGAAACACCTTAGGTGTGCTAAATCATTTATCTGAATTATTTAATACACATATGCACGTACACAAATTATAAGCCAAGTTATATTTATCATCTGTGAGTGTTATGTAACTTGGCCAAGGAGCATTTAGCCAATCTGACTAAAGAGACTATGGCATTAACAACTACGTGGCACACCTTGTATTATGCTAGCAGTGTGCATATTTAATATACACAATAACCTTCTAATTCTATCATGCAATACTCAAATATATTATTAGGTATCCTAGTAGGGAAGTTTACAAGATGAAGCAAGCTACTTATATAGACATACAGCACCTGAATATTATCCTAGGATAATTGAAATATCATAGATGTTAGCATAACTTGTAAATGAACTATTCTTGTTGATCTGTTATCAATTATATTTCCCCTTGGATCGTTAGGAAAGCTTATTAAGTGCAGTCTGCTACTTCAATTGGAGAAGAAATAGCATTGCCTTTTTCATGACATTTAGCAAACCCCCCAGTGAAAATGGTTGCCTTTCTGAAAGATTGCATTTTGGCTCTCTTGACAAGTTCTCGTGGATAAATACCATCCTGAGTTCTTGTCTTTTTCCCCTAACACTATCTGCCTGGTTCCCGTCTCTTCCAAACAGGAAAGGGAATGCTGGCCATGCAATACCATCTTACAGACATCAAAGAATAAATATTGCTGATTTATTACCACTAAAACCCTGGAAGCAGCTCACTAAATGTTTATAGGAACCTCAAGATCTCAGTCACAGAAAATTCCATTCTAACGCTAAAAATCACATAAACCTGAGAAGCAACTTCTGAGACACTAGACTTCAGAATTTGTAAGTTTAAAACTATTAAAATGAATCTTATAATAAAAACCAATAAAATACATTAAAAGTTGATTAAATGAAAAAGAACTCTTACTAAATCCTATTGTTATGATCAGAAAGTCCTAATTATTTGCTGGCCACAGAGGTCTGGCATATCTTTTTCTTGAAATCATAAAACGTACGGAAAATGCTGAAAAGCCAAACACAGCAACTTGGCTGAAAGTAGGGCACTTCCAAGTCGTGGCCTGCATGCCTCAGTGATGTAAAGATAGGCCAGCATCTGTGAAATGCTGCCATGAACTTGCAGGGCTATGATTATTTAAGTCCAGAAAATGCACTATGCGCCTATGGTCTACTGTTGAAAACATGTACTTCATAAAATCCATTACTAAACAGACAGCAGCATCTCTATGTATGGTATTAGAATGAAATATTAAGAAAACATTTTAGAATAGATGTACTACTTTCTGACACTGGTGGATACACCAGTGGTCACAGTAGAGATGCAAAACTTGTTAGTTTGCTTCCTTATGAAATCGGAAGTAGTTGTCTCATGAGGGGTCTTTATGGTGTTCCTAGGTTTTCTGGAAACCTTCCTTCTCTTTGTAGATAAATATTTTCTTTCAGAGGGAACAGATAGGTATTATGCTTTCCCTGAGAAGTAGGTCTTCCTTCTAGCTGACTGGACATTGGATCATCTTTTCCCTCATTTATTCCTATGTTGTAAATCTTAGACTTTTTTTTTTATAGTTGGCCTTAAGTCTTTCTTAAAATTATGTAGAGAACCTTACCATTGACCTAGAAAAATACAAGGTTGCTCAGTCAAATATAGTGCTAGTATTATTTGATAAGCCAGTAAAGAACATGTGACAATCACAATAATAATTTTTATTGAAATTTTTTTAAATGTAGATAAAACTAAAATTGCCTTCCTTCTCTAGGCCATTTGTAACAATCCGAAGCACTTAAAATTATGGATGAAACTTTTCCTTCATGCTACTGGAGAAATAAATCATCTTTTTTTTTCTGTTTTCTAAGAAGCAGGTCTTTTTTTGGTCTCTCTGAAACAGACATTTGAAATCATTTGAATCCACACATTTATTCATTTAAAACACACACTTAGCATCTCTCATGTTTCCAGATTCTGTGCAAGCGTGGAGGGAACAAGGATTTGTCCTGGTCTCCCTCCATATGTTTATAGGCCCCTGCTAAGTGGCGGGTCGTCTCCAGGACAGTAAGGACACAGTGGTGAAAGAGACTGACCACTCTATGGAGAACTTCGAGAAGGAAATGGACATACAGCTCCAAAAAGGCAAAGGATAAGTCCAGGCTCCACATGCAGTGACTGCTTTCATACTGTTCTCTCACTCAGCCTCAGGCTTCCGGAAGGTCAGTTCTCTTCCACACAAAGAACGGAGGAGCCTGAATCGTTTAGTGGGCAGCCAGTAAACTGATGCTCAGAGTCACGTGTCCTTTTAGGCTGTGACAGTCTCTCCATTGTGAAGACAACCGCACTATTTGAGATGAGCCAAGTCGCAGTACAATTCATCAGTCCCCGAGTTTAAACACATTCCTGTGAAAAGAAATAAAACAGCTGATAGATCTTTACTCGTGAGTACTTTTTTAAAAAGCAAGAACATAGGCATTGTGAAAGGAAAAAAATAGCTTTCTTTTCACACCTTATAGAGCTGAAATATATCTCAGCTTCAATTTCCCTGAGGGTGTTTCACAAACAATGGGTTTCACAGGCCCAGGAAGTATGCTACAGAGCCGAAGCTCTGTGGTCAAAATGCCAACAAGGAGCCCATTCTTTCTTTCTGTTTCTTTCCTTTGTTTTTAAGAATCACTCTTATTCAGAAGGGCAATTTTTGAGTGCACACTCCCTGCCAGAGAAGGCTTTAAAAAGCCAAAGCCACAGTCTTTCACAGTCTCAGTGGTGTAAGACGATCCTATAAATACAAAAAGTGGTCTAGGTGTTGCTTTATACCTGTGGATCTAGTGTGCATCTCATAAACTGGTGGAATGCTCTTTGCACTGCATAGCAGGTCGAATGCTGTGCAGTTCCTAACTCTTTCCAGGGGATCGCCATCCTCCCAACAAACCTAGCATGCATGTTGTCGCTGATATTGGTCCTCTACGTGTATTTTGAATTTTTTTAAATGGCAGTACATCTAAATGGTAAGATGTATTCGATCTAGTTCAGTATACTGAGAGGACAAATCAACTCTTCGCAGTAGAAGATGTTAGTTTAGCTCTCTGAGGAAAATTTTATTACTCTCTTCAACACATTACATCCTTTGACAGCTCTATGAAGAAGGTAACTCCATCAAACCCTTGAGCTATAATTATGGAAGACAGTGATTATTGTCATGCATGAAAACTCTTTCTTTCTTCTTCTTTTTAAACCGTGCAAGAAAAGTGATATAGGCAAACATCTTACCAGAGCTAATGCCTTTGATTCTGAAAAGCATCAAACAAATCAGGAGAAAAACTCAATAGATGAGAGCAGTTAGTCCTTGCCCTGCCCTGTTTTTTCCCGTATCCCTAATCTTGGTGAATGGTTCTCAGTACTGGGTTCCTTCCTCTTACTCCTCACCCTAACTCCTTGATTCTACCAGCTTCATATCTCTAAATATTATATCCTTATTATTTTTCCCCATCGGAACTGCCATCACCTGATCCAAACGAACTTCCTGTCTTGCCTAGATTCTTGCACTTGCTGACTAGCTAGCCTGCCTGCTTCCAGTTTGCCCAAATCCTACCTCTTTCCACCAGTCCATTCATCCTTCAGACCCCTCAATGCATATTTCATCATGCTCCCCACCTTTTTAACACTGAGCACACCTCTCACCTGCTAACTTCTAGGACAAGGTTTCCACCGCGAGGTCCTGCAGGGCCTGGCCATGGCTTCCTGCTTTTCTTGTTCACCCCATCTCCTCGTTCCAAGCAGCATACAATACCACACCAAACTCTGCAGCCCCCAAACCCATGAGGCTGTCTGCTTATCTTCGGTTTCTACCTCTGCTTCTACTTGAAAAATTCTCCCTTTCTACCTCCTCATGCATTCGCTGGCTAACTCATATTAATGCCTTAAAACTCAGCTATGAAAAATAATAACTTACGGCGACTGAGCACTTTCTACGTGCAGGTAATGTGATAACTTTATGGTCATCTTTGCTTCCTTTGAAAGAAAACATTCACAATTAAGCAACAGGTAAGAGATGAGAGAAGGACCAGGGGGACAGTGGTAATATGGACAGAAAAGGATGAAGGTGCAAGAAAAAGAGATGTGGCCCACAGTATTAAATTCTGCAAAGATAAAGACAAAGATTTACAATATGCAGTTGGATTTTGCGAAGAGAAATCCAATTGCACTGGCCAATGTGGAGAGAGTATTTCTTGAGTGTTTTGGAGAATGAGGCTGTGTTTCAATGAGTTTAAAATTAATGAGAGCTCAGAATATGAAAATAACAGTATTTCAAGTTATTATTCAAGTGAAAGGAAGAAAGAAATTTTAAGATCAAATACGGTGCTTGTGACAGTGGATGGAGTGATTGTATTAAGGGAAATGATGATTTTATGTAGAGAAGAAAGAGTGAGGAGAGAGAGACAGGTTTGTCACATAAAGTGGTAAAATTGGGTGGTACATGGAGAGGAAGCCGTATCACCCGGTGTCTAATCCTGGCTGTCTTATAAGATATATGTTGTTGGGGTAATTATCTAACCCTTCTCTGCCCCAGTTTCCTCATAATATAGCAGCCTGATGGGTTATTCTGCTCGGTGCACAAATAAAAACCATGGCATTTCCGTAAAAAAAAGGAGTTTAATTGACATGAGGTCGGCCATGTGGAAGACAGAGTTATTACTCAAATCAATCTCATCAAAGGCTCATAGGTTAGGGGTTTTCCAAAGGTATTTTGAGGGAAAGGGTGGGAGTGCCTATGCAATGGGTGCTTGGTTGGGTCAGAGATGAAATCATAGGGAATTGAAGCTGTCCTCTGGAGCTGAGTTGGTTCTGGGTGGGGCCACAGGAGCCATCAATTAGTGGGTCCAGGTGGAGCCATGGTGTTAGATATGCACAAAAACTGAAAGGATATTTCAAAATGCCTAACTACAATAGAAGAGTGATGTTATTTGCAGGAGTAATTGGAGAAGTTGCACCTTAGCAGAATTCAGGCTCCTCTCCTCCTGTAGGCTGGTGGTCTCTCATTAGCTTCATAAAGGCAGTTGAGTTTTGGGGAAGGGGCATTTTCATTGAAACTATAAACTAAATGTCTTCCCAAGTTAGCCAGGCTAAGCCCAGACAGGTTGAAAGCTAAAGAAAAGAGGAGAGCTAAGGGTGGGCTACATCAGATCTCCCTCACTGCCATAATTTTCTCACTGAAAGATGGTTTCAATAATAGTATCTACCTCAGAGGGTTGTTATAAAGAATAAATAAGTTAATATATGTAAAACACTTAGAATACCAATATGTTTACCTGTCATTATTATTACTGCCCAGACAACTGTGCAATGGTGAGTTTGTTTTCTGTTTTGACTACTAGAACAGGAACTCTTTGAAAACAAGGGCTGGTCTTTATCATATCCCCAGTATGGAGCACAGTGCCTGATCCATAATAGTTGTTAAAAAAATAGATAATAAATTGATGGTTACATGTATGCAGGCAGGAGGGTTGGCCAGGGCTACCTTTCTTGATATTCTTGCTATTATTTATTGTTTCTATAATATACAAAATTAACAACAAAGAATAAAGTCTAATTTTTTAAAAAGAAAATCCACATGTAGTATATTCACAAAATGTCAAATATCTAAGAACAAAACATGTGCTTTGTAGCTTAATTGAATTTTCCTAGATCCTTCTCTGAAAAGCAGTGGTTAGTCTTCCACCTAAAGGCTGCAGGGAGGCATTGTCATTGCCCTAGAAAGCTCTGGCTGCTGCAGTTTATATTCAGCTGTTAAACTGAAAATGCTGAACAGCTCCTTAGTGACGTTACATTTATACGAACATCAGTAGCCTTCAATTGGCATTTCCTTGCATCAGCTATTTATTTAACAGTCCGTTTCTATTACCCAGGCTCCTCCCTGAGCTACCTTTTACCCCCGTCACTCACAGGCTCTGCTGTGACCATTGCTCATATTGCCCTGACTGGGGCTGAGCTCCTTTTACTCTAGAAAGTGTCATGGGTTTCTTTTTAAATTATATTTTAAAAATATATTAGACAGGTTTATATTCTCTATAAATGAAAATACATGTTTAAATGACTAAACAAGTTGTTCTCTTTAAAGCCAAGTATGTTACTGAGTAAATGTTGTCTGATATAAGAAGTCATATAAAAATCATAATGCTTATGTTTTCATCTTCTTGTTTACTCCTTAAAGACAAACCATTTTAAAGACAAGAATGGTTTTCTAACTCCTATTTTTCCGTAAGAGGAAAGCACCTATTATCCTTCCAATAAAGACTGCAGGAAGTAAGCATGAATCAATTGCATAAACGTTGAATGAGAGAAATAGCTGTCAACTAGTATTATATCAACAAGAAAAACAAATGTCTCAGAAGGGCAAGAAGAATAGCTTGGACCTGAAAGCTTAGAGATCTGACTTCGCATAGATCAAATTGGATATTGCACAGCAAAAAATCCAAGAACCAAACAAGATGGCTTCCCAATGTCAGACATTTCAAAAGTGGCAGAGAGGGGAGTGGCATCCTAGCTTGTAGAACACTGAGGTTTTTTTTTCCATGTACAACATGAGGAAGAGAGGCAGCAGCATTGGCTGCTAATATAGAATAATACAGGGATAACTGAAGAAGGAGCTGACGATGAAGAAGCACATTCCTTCCAACTTGAAATGGAGTCGCTTTTGCTATTTACTCCAGAGTCCCATCCTCTGCTGCCTGCAGGCATGTTCAGGTGTCAGGTGTCATGCAGCCTGTGGTCAAGATTATTTATTTTTTGAGTGTGAACCACATGCTTTTATTCCTGACATCTCACACAGATTTTATTTAACATCATATTAGTCGTCATCTTTCTTCATTCAGCTGTTGGGATTTCCAAATAAATCACTGTCCTGTCACAGTCTATGTTGATTTCAAAATCTTACTTTTAAAATTTACTTTAGTTAGCAAGAATAAAAATGTACATATGTAACTTCTGATTGGTGATTTTTTGAAGCAGTGACAATTTTAAAGGTATGGAGAGTTTAAGCATAAAGTGACATCTCACTTTCTTTCCCTCTTCCTATAATGCTGTTACTTTATTTTTTAATTAAGAAGTTTATGCTCACAACTCAGGAATACTGATCTATATAACATATCATAATTTTCTCTTGCATAGAATATCATGTTCCTCCTTTTATCTTTAATCAAATTCTCATTACACATCTTTAAAAATAATATTCTAAAAATCTAAACATCTAAAATGTTCATATGTCCAGACAACCATTTTTAGACAAAGTACTGTTTAACTTTTTTACAGTACAGATTTTGTAGTATGAGTATCTTATGTTTAAATCCTGCTTATACCACATGCTAGCAGTGTGGCCTTGAGCAAGTTATTTAACCTCTCTGAGTCTTGACTTAATTATGTTTGTAAACAGCAAATAAAAATAATCACCTTGTAAAGCTGTTATGAGCACTGAAGACAGTATAACAAAGTTTCTAGAGATCCTGGTGTGACTTGGGCAGAGACTGTCAGTAAATGTAGCTATTGTAATACTAATATTACATTAACTTGATGTTAAGTGGTATGTTCTCACCTGATGAGATTCACATCCAAAATGATTACTTTTCATTAGAAACTCAGGAGGCAGTTGTCAGTCTTTGCTTATGCCTCCACACGTGTTTTAATGACCTCTCATAGACCAGACTCTATGTTATGTTTTTCATTAGAGTTTACAAATGAACAATAGGTGATTCTTGCCTTTGGGATTCTTGAAGATGGATGTGTGAATAGGTCATTGGAATACAGCATAAAAGTAATGGGAGAAGGTGAGAAGGCAGGAGTTTCTTGACAGCAGTCAACTGTTTGTATATATAAATATATATAAAATTGTGTTTTAGGTTTTGGGGCACATGTGAAGAACATGCAAGATTGTTGCATAGGTACATACATGGCAATGTAGTTTGCTGCCTTCCTCCCCATCACCTATATCTGACATTTCTCCCCATGTTATCCCTCCCCAACTCCCCACCCCACACTGTCCCTCCCCTAGTTCCCTCCCACAGACCCCACTGTGTGATGATCCCCTCCCTGTGTACATGTGTTCTCATTGTTCAACACCCACCTATGAGTGAGAACATGTGGTGTTTCATTTTCTGTTCTTGTGTCATTTTGCAGAGAATGATGGTTTCCAGGTTCACCCATGTCCCTACAAAGGACACAAACTCATCGTTTTTAATGACTGCATAGCATTCCATGATGTATATGTGCCACATTTTCCCTGTCCAATCTATCATCAATGGGCATTTGGGTTGGTTCCAAGTCTTTGCTATTGTAAACAGTGCTGCAATGAACATTCGTGTGCATGTGTCCTTATAATAGAACGATTTATAATCCTTTGGATATATACCCAGTAACGGAATTGCTGAGTCAAATGGAATTTCTATTTCTAGGTCCTTGAGGAATCGCTGCACTGTCCTCCACAATGGTTGAACTAATTTACACTCCCACCAGCAGTGTAAAAGTGTTCCTATTTCTCCACATCCTCTCCAGCATCTGCTGTCTCCAGATTTTTTAATGATCAACATTCTAACTGGCATGAGATGGTATCTCAATGCAGTTTTGATTTGCATTTCTCTAATGACCAGTGATGAGCATTTTTTCATATGTTCGTTGGCCTCATATATGTCTTCTCTTGTAAAGTTCTGTTCATATCCTTCATCCACTTTTGAATGGGCTTGTTTGTTTTTTTCTTATAAAGCTATTTTAGTTCTTCGTAGATTCTGGATATTAGCCCTTTGTCAGATGGGCAGATTGCAAAAATTTTTTCCCATTCTATTGGTTGCCAATTCACTCTAGTGACTGTTTCTTTTGTCGTGCGGAAGCTCTGGAGTTTAAATAGGTCCCATTTGTCTATTTTGTCTTTTGTTGACAATGCTTTTGGTGTTTTGGTCATGAAGTCCTTGCCTATGCCTATGTCCTGGATGGTTTTGCCTAAGTTTTCTTCTAGGGTTTTTATGGTGTTAGGTCTTATGTTTAAGTCTTTAATCCGTCTGGAGTTAATTTTAGCATAAGGTATCAGGAAGGGGTTCAGTTTCTGCTTTCTGCACATGGCTAGCCAGTTTTCCCAACACCATTTATTAAACAGAGAATCCTTTCCCCATTGCTTGTTTTTGTGAGGTTTGTCAAAGATCGAATGGTTGTAGATGTGTGGCATTGCCTCGGAGGCAAGTTACGTGTAAGAATGGAAAGATAAACGTTGCAGAGCCTTTTGTCTGTGAGATAATGTTGTTTTTGAAAGTGCAATAACTGTTCAGCTCCCTAGACAGCATAATCATCCACAACACTGTAAAATGGTATAGCCAGTTGGTAGAGCTGAACCTGTTAAAGAGTAAAAATGTTTTAGAGATCTTAACAAAAAGAGAGGTTTTCTACTCTCTAATATTTTTGCCTAGTATTCTGAGATTATCTTTAAAGGAGACAGGTTATACATGTTAATCTTTGTTTTAGTAATAATATCTTTTATCACAAACTTATTACGTGAGTACTAAGAAGGACATCAACTAAATGGCAGTAGTCTTGTAATCTTCCTCATGGAAGCCACACCTCTCTCTTGAGGTCATTTAGTTTGATACATCTTTCCATACATTCAGTAACATGCACACATTTTTGTTTCATTTTAATTAGAGGAAATTATTGGTAAGGTGGCAGCATATTCCAAAGACAAACTGTCTGACTTCCTTTTCACTTATTGGTTATTGATCTTTAACTTCTGTATGTCAGTTTTTTCATCTGTAAAATTAGGATGATAATAGTTTGCACTTCAAAGCATTGTTAGGAAGATTGAGTTAGTAGTTAGATAGAGATAGAAATATATATAAAGTGCTTAGAACAGTTCAGGTACACTGAAAGTACTCAATAAATATTGGTTATTATTATTACATGATGATATACATATTATCTTATGATGTACGTATTTCACATAAGAATACATAATGACCAAGCACAGGGTCCTGCCCTGTAATCTCATTTCTTCATGAAGCTGAGGTAGGAAAATCACTTGAGGCCAGGAGTTTGAGACCAGCCTAGGCAGTATAGAAAGACCCCATCTCTACAAAAATAACAAGTAAAATTAGCCTAGCATAGTGTTGTGTACCTAAAATACTACCTCCTCAGGAGGCTAAGACAGGAGGATCACTTGAGCCCAAAAGTTCCAGTTTACAGTGAGCTATGATCATGCCACTGCACTGCAGACTGGGCAACAGAGAGAAACCTTGTATCTAAATAATAATAATAATAATAAATTAATTTTAAAAATAAAATTTTAAGAGAATATATTATGAAAAGCTTTTCATGTTAATGCATATAAACCCAGCTCATTTTTAATGGCTATATAGTATTCCACAATCTGGCTATAACATATTTAACAATCCTCTATTTATGGATATTTAGATTGCATTCAGGTATTTTTCATAATCACATACATGCTATAGTACATATCCTTTTTCACACATGCAAGGTGTCATTTATTTGCCTAGTCTCTATCACTACATTCAGTTTTAGATGTAACAAAATATATAATATGACTAGAAATTATCTGTATTATGTAATGACAATACATGATTAACATTTTTGGGGAGACTATGACATGCCAAGGACTGCTGTAAGCATGTTGTATGTATTCTCTCATTCAGTCCTTTCAACAAATCCATGATACACGTCCTGTCATAATCCCTAATTTTACAAATGAAGAACTGAGACACAGATATTAGGTACCATACCCAAGGCCATACTGCTAGAAAATGATCGGTAAGGGGTAGAACATAGGAAGTCTTTAAAAAGCAAAGTTATTTAATTGAGAAAAGGTATCCATATTGGAAATCGCTATAGCCTGTGATAGTTGGCTGTCCATGGTAAGAGGTTCTAACAGGTCTGCGTCATATCCTTTAGTAGACAGCATCTAATGATACGGGCTTTCTCCAGAAATGAGGCCTCTTCAGTCCATGATGGCAGAATAACCCTTTCCAAGATTCATTTTAACATGACTTTGAAAGAAAATATATCAAACTTTTTCATTAACTATGGAAAACTCTATCTCCAGAAATGAGGCCCCTTTAGTCTGTGATGGCAGAATAACCCTTTCCAAGATTCATTTTAACATGACTTTGAAAGAAAATATATCAAACTTTTTCATTAACTATGGACAACTCAACTATTTATCATTATTTCTCATTTTTGGTCTTATACAAAAAGACAAACATTAATAGGAAAAAAATACAAACACTGTGGTACGTACAATAGCATTTGGGGACCTACTATGCCATTTGTGGTATAGCACACCATGTAGTATAGTATAGAAATGGAGGCCTCAGTGGAATGTATTTATTATTTCCCTTTTTTTTTTTTTAGATTTCACATTCAGTATCTTGATTTTAACCTATTGAGTATAGAGTCCATTCCTCTGTGAATAATGTTTTTTGGATTTGAATAAACAAATTATTTGGATGGTGCCTGGAAACTGAAAGATACACATGGAACACACGGGTTTGGAATGAAATTTATTTTACACACACCAAACAATTTGCCTACTTTCCATCAGTGATTTGCTCTCAAAAGTCATTTCTCTGCAACTTTTGTCTTTGCTTTTGTCTTTAAAAATAGACATCATGTTGACTGAATACATTATTTCTACCAGTTTTCTCAAAGAATTGTACTTATAACCTTACATTTAATTACATTTATTATCTCTGCACAAATCTAGGGGATGACTTCATCTATATTCTTAGTCACAAAGTGTAGTTAGGAATTTTAATCTTCTCTAAAAGAAGACACATAGGTGTGAATACAACATGTTGATATATAGGTTTTTTTAGCCAGATTATTTTAAAGAAATATATCATGCAAAAGTAATGGAAAAGATAACGAATAAAAGTGAGGGAAACTACTGTGTACCAGAGAAATCAGTTGGTAATGGCACAATGAATGACAACACAAATAACCTTCAAAATTAAAAAGCTGGCCAGTTGATCAAGCTGGATGTCACTCAATCATCCACTGTGATACTGTCCTTCACATGTGATTGATCACGAAGCGTTGTCACCGTATTTCTGAAGCTCTTCTAGAATCTGACTTCTCAATCTTCCCATCTCCACTGCCCTAGCTGCAGACCTCACTCACTGTTTCTCTGAATTGCACTTTCCCCTCAAGGGTCCCAGCTTCTAGTTTAACTCTGCTTCAGTCTGTCCACCATAATTGGTATGCTTTTTTTTGCGAACCAAGTCCTGATGATTTCGCTTCCAGCTTAAAAATCAGCGTTGACTCCCTTTTTTCTGTAGTTCTTAGCATGTATTGCAAGAACTTGCAAAGCCTGGCTCTCACCTTGACTTCCTCCCTGGGATTTCGCCCTTTCCTATGTTCTCTGTACTCCAGCCACACAACTTCCCAACCTTTCCTTCACCTGAGATGCTCTTCCCCTTCAAAGCTGCCAAGCCCTGTTCAGTCTACAAGGCCCAGCTCACATTTGTTTTTCTTCTCTGGGTTGCTGTCCTGTGCCAGCTCTCCATTTCAGGAACCTCTGCACTACAGCAGCTGTCACCTGTTAAATCACTGTGTCCTCTGGCCTCCCAGACTTGCAGACAAAGGGTGATAACTAATTCTCAGACTCTAATACGTGTACATTCCACCTGAGACAGCTTAAAATCCCCGAGTCTGAGAAATTTTAGTTTTGTTGATTTAAGATGGGGCTCCAGGAATGTGTGTTTTAAAAGCCCTGAGGAACTTGCGGTACACATCTATGACCACTTTTGGGAAACAGTTTCATGTAGAATCGATAAGGAATTGTAAATTGCACCCCATTGAATTGAAAAATCAATTAGTAGGTCATGACTAGTTTTTCCTTCTTCTTCCTTGTATATGGGGTGTGGTATCATATGGAATAAAAAAACATGTGTTTAAGTTTTGAAACACTCTTCTAGAAGGCAGGAGCTCAATAACATTTGTGGAATAAAGAATACTCATGAAGCCTCCTCACATGCTACTGGGTGTTGGAAAATTTTGATGACTATGATATTTAAATTTTATTTTAAACTTGTGATGACTCTCAAAAAGGCAAGAGAAGATTCCAGAATGAAACTAGATTGACAGTAGGATCTCTGATATCATTATCTTTTTGAAGAAAGGCTCACTATATTCTCAACTGAGATCTTGGGAGAGTTCAGTATTTAAATTGTCATCATTCTAGACATGTATTGACTTTTCTTTATTCTCCCTGAGAAAATTATAGTTGACAAGAAAAAGAAATGTTAAAACATGTCTTTAAAATGATATATATTTTTAAACTTTCCCTTTTTATGTATATTTCAACTTTTTTTTCTTTGAGATGGAGTCTTGCTCTGTCACCCAAGCTGCAGTGGCACAATTTTGGCTCACTGCAACCTCCGCCTCGCGGTTTCAAGCAATCTTTCTGCCTCTGCCTCCCAAGTAGTTGGCACTACAAGGTGCGCACTACCATGGCAGGCTAAATTTTTTTTGGTATATTTAGTAGAGATGGGGTTTTACCATATTGGCCAGGCTGGTCTCGAACTTCTGAATTCAGATGATCTGCCTGCCTTGGCCTCCCAGAGTGCTGGGACTACAGACATAAGCTACCATACCTGGTCTTGAACTTTAATTTTTCAACAATAATTTCGAAAATGCTTTTTAAAGACTACATATGAGCTCATTTCTCAGAATGTATGTTTATGTAAAGTATTTATTGAAAGAAAAGTGAGTAGGCCAGGCACAGTGGCTCAAACCTATAATCCTAGCTCTTTAGGAGGCCAAGACAGGTGGATCACTTGGGGTTAGGAGTTCAAGACCAGTCTGGACGATATGGTGAAACCCCATCTCCACTAAATACACAAACATTAGCGGGGAATTGCTTGAATCCAGGAGGTGGAGGTTGCAATGCAGTCACCACTGCACTCCAGACTGGGCGACGGAGCAACTATGAAAAATAGCAGTATTGTTTAGTTTTACATAGAACACATATTATGTTATATTGTTTATGTGCTTTTCTGCAATGACATTTTTTCAACATAGTGGATGAAACTTTTTCATCTTCAAAGCCTGAAAAATCGATATTTCTTTCTCCTTCTTGAATTATGCTTTCATTTGGTTTCTTACGATCCCCCTCAGGAGCTGATTCACTGCCTGCCTCCAGACTTAGAGACCAGCAGAACCACACTGCTTTGGCTTCCCTTACCACTATGATGTTCTGTTTCATTTTTAGTCCATAGAGATGTTTATCGGGTTTTGAGCACAGTTTCCTTTTTGCTTATGGAGTTATTAGCAAAAAAGGGAAAAAACTTCAAAGCTACCAAAAAGAAATGAAGAATGACCCTTTTTAAAAATTATACTTTAAGTTCTGGAATATATGTGCAGAACATGCAGGTTTGTTACATAGGTATACATATGACATAGTGGTTTGCTATACCCATTAACCCATCACCTACATCAGGCATTTCTCCTAGTGCTATCCCTCCCCTTTCCCTTCACAACCTGATAGGCCCCAGTGTGTGATGTTCTCCTCCCTGTATCCATGTGTTCTCATTGTTCAACTTCCACTTATGAGTGAGAACATGTGGTGTTCAGTTTTCTGTTCCTGTGTTAGTTTGCTGAGAATGATGGTTTCCAGCTTTATCCATGTCCCTGCAAAGAACATAAACTCATTCTTTTTTGTTGCTGCATAATATTCCATGGTGTTGAACAATGAGAACACATGGACACAGGGAGGGGAGCACTACACACTGGGGTCTGTTGGGGGGATATGGGGAGGGATAGGGGTGGGGAGGTGGGGAGTTGGGGAGAGATAGCATGGGGAAAAATGCCAGATATAGGTGAAGGGGAGGAAGGCAGCAAATCACACTACCATGTGTGTACCTATGCAACAATCTTGCATGTTCTTCACATGTACCCCAAAACCTAAAATGCAATAAAATAATAATAATAATATAATAATAATATTCCGTGGTGTATATGTGCCATATTTTCTTTATCCAGTCTAACATTGATGAGCATTTTGGTTAGTTCCAAGTCTTTGCTATGGTGAATAGTGCTGCAATAAACATATGTGTGCATGTGTCTTCATATCAGAATGATTTATAATCCTTTGGGCATATACCCAATAATGGGATTACTGGGTCAAATGGTATTTCTGGTTCTAGATCCTTGAGGAATTGCCACACTGTCTTCCACAGTGGTTGAACTAATTTACACTTCCACCAATAGTGTAAAGGCATTCCTGTATCTCCACATCCTCTCCAGCATCTGTTGTTTTTTGACTTTTTAGTGATCACCATTCTAACTGGCATGAGATGATATCTCATCGTGGTTTTGATTTGCACGTCTCTAATGACTAGTGATAATCAGCGTTTTTGCACATATTTCTTGGCCACATAAATGTCTTCTTTCGAGAAGTGTCTTTTCATATCCTTCACTCACTTTCTGATAAGGTTGTTTGTGTTTTTTCTTGTAAATTTGTTTAAGTTCTTTGTAGATTCTGGCTGTTAGACCTTTGTCAGATGGATAGATTGCAAAACTTTTTCCTATTCTGTAGGTTGCCTGTTCACTCTGATGATAGTTTCTTTTCTGTGCAGAAGATCTTTAGTTTAATTAGATCCCATTTGTCAATTTTGGCTATTGTTGCCATTGCTTATGCTGTTTTAGTCATGAAGTCTTTCCCCATGCCTATGTTCTGAATGTTATTGCCTATTTTAGTTCACATGTTAAAATCTTTAATTCATCTTGAGTCAATTTTTGTATAAGATATAAGGAAGAGGTCCTGTTTCCGCTTTCTGCATATGGCTAGATAGTCCCCAATACCGTTTTTAAAATAGGGAATCCTTTCCCCATTGCTTCTTTCTGTCAGGCTGGTCAAAGATCAGATGGTTGTAGATGTGTGGCATTATTTCTGAGGTCCTTGTTCAGTTCCAATTGGTCTATATCTCTGTTTTTGGACCAGTACCATGTTGTTTTGGTTACTGTAGCCTTTTAATATAGTTTGAGTTAGGTAGCGTGATGCCCCCAGCTTTGTTCTTTTTGCTTAGGATTGGGCTTGGATATGTGGGCTCTTTTTGTTCTATATGAAATTTAAAGTGTTTTTTTTCTAACTCTATGAAGAAAGTCAATGGTAGCTTGATGGGGGTAGCATTGAACCTATAAATTACTCTTCCTATCCATGAGCATGGAATGTTTTTCCCTTTGTGTCCTCTCTTATTTCCTTGAGCAGTGGTTTGTAATTCTCCTTCAAGAGGTCCTTCATATCCCTTGTAAGTTGTATTCCTGGGTATTTTATTCTTTTTATAGCAATTGTGAATGGGGATTTGCTCATAATTTGGCTATTACTGGTATCTAGGAATGCTTGTGATTTTTGCACATTGATTTTGTATACTGAGACATTGCTGAAGTTACTTATCAGCTTAAAGAGTTTTCGGCCTGAGATGATGAGGTTTTCTAACTATACAATCATGTAATCTGCAAACAGAGATAAGTTGACTTCCTGTCTTCCTATCTTAATACACTTTATTTCTTTCTCTTGCCTGATTTCCCTGGCCAGAACTTTCAATACTATGTTGAACAGGTGTGGTGAGAGAGGGCATTCTTGTCTTGTGCTGGTTTTCAAAGGGAATGTGTCCAGCTTTTACCCATTCAGTATAATATTGGCTGTGGGTTTGTCATAAATAGCTTTTATTATTTTGAGGTATGTTCCATTGATACCTAGTTTATTGGGTGTTCTTAGCATGAAGAGGTGTTGAATTTTATCAAAGGCCTTTTCTGCATCTGTTAGTATAATAATGTGGTTTTCTTCATTGGTTCTGTTTATGTGATGGATTATGTTTACTGATTTGCGTATGTTGAACCAGCTTTGCATCCCAGGGATGCAGCTGAATTGATGGTAGTGGATGAGCTTTTTAATGTCCTACTGGGTTTGGTTTGCCAGTATTTTATTGAGGATTTTCACATCGATGTTCATCAGTGATATTGGCCTGAAATTTTCTTTTTACATTGGGTCTCTGCCAGGTTTTGGTATCAGGATGATGCTGGCCTCATAAAATGAGGTAGGGAAGAATCACTCTTTTTCTGTTGTTCGCAATAGTTTCAGATGGAATGGTACTAGCTCCTCTTTGTACCTCTGGTAGAATTCGGCTGTAAATCTGTCGATCATGGGCTTTTTTCTTTTTTTTTTTTGGTTGGTAGGCTATTAATTGCTTCCTCAATTTTAGGACTGTTATTGGTCTATTCAGGCATTCAACTTCTTCCCGGTTTAGTCTTGGAAGGGTGTATGTGTCCAGGAATTCATTCATTTCTTCTAGATTTTCTAGTTTATTTGTGTAGAGGTGTTTATAATATTCTCTGATGGTAGTTTGTATTTCTTTGGGATCAGTGGTGATCTCCCCTTTATCATTTTTTATTGTGTCTATTGATTCTTCTCTCCTTTCTTCTTTATTAGTCTCGCTAGCAGTCTATTTTGTTAATCTTAAAAAAAAAAAAAAAAAAAAAAAAAAAAAAAAAAAAAAAAAAAAGCTCCTTGATTCATTGATTTTTTAAAAAAGGTTTTTGTGTCTCTATCTCCTTCAGTTCTGCCCTGATCTTATTTATGTCTTGTCTTCTGCTATCTTTTGAATTTGCTCTTGCCTGTCTAGTTCTTTTGTGATGTCAATTTTAGATCTTTCCCATTTTCTCCTGTGGACATTTAATGCGAAAATTTCCCTCTAAACACTACTTTAGCTGGGTCCCAGAGATTCTGGTATGTTGTGTCTTTGTTCTCACTGGTTTCAAAGAACTTATTTATTTCTACCTTAATTTTGTTATTTAACCAGTAGTAATTCATGAGCAGGTTGTTCAGTTTCCATGTAGTTATGTAGTTTTGAGTGAGTTTCTTAATCCTGAGTGCTAATTTGACTGTACTGTGGTCTGAGAGAATGTTTCTTATGATTTCCATTCTTTTGTATTTACTGAGTAATGTTTTACTTCCAATTTTGTGGTCGATTTTAGAATATGTGCTATGTGGTGCTGAAAATAATGTATATTCTGTTGATTTGGGGTGGAGAGTTCTATAGATGTCTATTAGGTCTTCTTGGTCCATAGTGGAGTTCAAGTCTTGAATATCCTGAATTTTCTGTCTCACTGAATATTGACAGTGGGGTGTTTAAGTCTCCTACTATTATTGTGTGGGAGTCTAAGTCTCTTTGTAGGTCTCTTGAGAATTTGCATTATGAATCTGGGTGCTCCTGTATTGGGTGCATGTATGTTTAGGAGAGTTAGCTCTTCTTGTTGTATTGATCCCTTTACCATGATGAAATGCTCTTCTTTGTCTTTTTTGATCTTTATTGGCTTAAAGTCTGTTTTATCAGATACTAGGATTGCAACCCCTACCTCTTTTTCTTCTTCTTCTTCCCATTTGCTTGGTAAATCTTCCTTCATCCCTTTATTTTGAGCCTAGGTGTATCTTTGCACCTGAGATAGGTCTCCTCAATACAGCATACTGATGGGTCTTGACTCTTTATCCAATTTGCCACTCTATGTCTTTTAATTGGGGCATTTAGCCCATTTACATTTAAGGTTAATATTATTATGTGTGAATTTGATCCTGTCATAATGATACTAGCTAGTTATTTTGCCCATTAGTTGATGCAGTTTCTTCATAGCATTGATGGTCTTTCCATTTTGGTTTATTTTTGCAGTGGCTGGTACCAGTTTTTCCTTTCCATATTTAGTACTTCCTTCAGGAGCTCTTGTAAGCCAGGCCTGATGGTGACAAAATCCCTCAGCATTTGCTTGTCTGTAAAGGATTTTATTTCTCCTTCGCTTATGAAGCTTAGTTTGGCTGGATATGAAATTCTGGGTTGAAAATTATTTTCTTTAAGAATGTTCAATATTGGCCCACACTCTCTTCTTCTGGCTTATAGGGTTTCTGGAGATCCACTGTTAGTCTAACGGGCTTCCCTGTGTGGGTAACTCAATCTTTCTCTCTGGCTGCCTTTGCCATTTTTTTCTTCTTTTCATTCAACCTTGGTCAGTCTGACAATTATGTCTTGGGGTTGCTCTTCTTGAGGAGTATCTCTATGGTATTCTCGTATTTTCTGAATTTGAATGTTTGCCTGTCTTGCTATATTGGGGAAGTTCTCATTGATAATATTCTGAAGTGTGTTTCCCAACTTGATTCCATTCTTTCTATCACTTTCAGGTACACCAATCAAATGTAGGTTTGGTCTTTTCACATAGTCTCATATTTCTTGGAGGCTTTGTTCACTCCTTTTCATTCTTTTTTCTCTAATCTTGTCTTCGTACTTTATTTCATTAAGTTGATCTTCAGTCTCTGATACCCTTTCTTCCACTTGATTGATTCAGCTATTGACACTTGCGTATGCTTCAAGAAGTTCTTGTACTGTGTTTTTCAGCTCCATCAGATCATTTATATTTTTCTCTAAACTGGTCTTTCTAGTTAGAAAAATTCCTCTAACCTTTTTTCAAAATTCTTAGTTTCCTTGCATTGGGTTAGAACATGCTCCTTTAGCTCAGGGGAGTTTGTTATTACCCACCTTCTGAAGCCTATTTCTGTTAGTTTGTCAAACTCATTCTTTGTCCACTTTTGTTCCCTTGCTGGAAAGGAGTTGTGATCCTTTGGAGGAGAAGAGGCATTCTGGTTTTTGGAATTTTCAGCCTTTTTGCACTTGTTTTTCCTCATCTTTTTGGATTTATCTACCTTTGGTCTTTGCTGTTGATGATCTTTGGATGGAGTTTTTGTGTGGGCATCCTTTTTGTTGATGTTGATGCTATTGCTTTCTGTTTGTTAGTTTTTCTTCTAATAATCAGGCCCCTCTTCTGCAGTTCTGCTGGAATTTGCTGTGGGTCTACTCCAGGTCCTGTTTGCTTGGGTATCAGCACCAGGGGGCTGCAGCAGCAGGAGGCTGCAGAACAACAAAGATTGCTGCCTGCTCCTTCCTCTGGAAGCTTTGTCCAAGAGCAGCACCTGCCAGATGCCAGCCAGAGCTGTCCTGTATGAGGTATCTGTCAACTCCTGCTGAGAGGTGTCTCCCTGTCAGGAGACATACGGGTCAGGGACCCATTTGAGGAGGCAGTCTGTCTCTGAGCAGAGCTGGAGCACTGTGCTGGGAGATCTGCTGCTGCCTTCAGAGCTGGCAGGCAGGAATATTTAAGTTTGCTGAAGATGCACCCACAGCTGTTCCTTCCCCCAGGTGCTCTTTACCAGGGAGATGGGAGTTTGATCTGTAAGCCCCTGACTGGGGCTGCTGCCTTTCTTCCAGAGATGCCCTGCCCAGAGAGGAGGAATATAGAGAGGCAGTCTAATTACAGTGGTTTTGCAGAGCTGCAGTGGGGTCTACCCAGTTCGAACTTCCCCACGACTTTGTTTACACTGTTAGGGGAAAACTGCCTACTCAAGCCTCAGTAATGGCAGGTGCCCCTTGCCCCACCAAGCTCGAGCATCCCAGGTGGACTTCAGACTGCTGTGTTGGCAGTGAGAATTTAAAGCCAGTGGATCTTAGCTTGCTGGGCTCTATGTGGGTGGGATCATGTATATATATATATGATTTATAGTCTGGTAGTCCATTTTGTGAGAGAACTGAATTTAATCCCTTTCTGGTGGATTTGGGGCTTGTTTCCAATTGCACCCCAATATAAATGAATGAAATACAATAAACAATCCTTTGTATGTATCTTTGAACATTTAGGTTAACATTTCTTTATGACACATCCCCATATATTGAATTGCTAGGTAAAAATTTTGTCCATAAAAATCTTATAAAAATGTTTTATGACTCCTTTCCTCCCTTAATAGTAGTCAGGGGCACAGGCTTTATCTAGATATGCATTCTACTTCCACTATTTCCCTGATGTACAGCACAACTTTGGGAAAATCTGTTAATCTCCTCAATCCTTTATTTACTTATCTGTGAAAACAGGATTAATATAGTACACACCTCAGTGGGTGGTTGTGAGGATGAAATAAGGCACTGAATTTAAAACAGCTAGCGTGGTATCTAGTAATTAAGTTACCAGTGTTAAAGACACTGAAATGAACTAAAACTATACGCAGACTATGTGCAACTTGCTGACTCCAAGTTCGTTGCCCGTCAAGGTTTTTAAAAACACTAGTGCTGTGCCTGTGTGGAGGCCAGGGGCATGTGCAGATCTGTGTATCTTCTGCTCAGTTTTGCCATGAACCTAAAACTGCTTTAAAAGTTAAAGCCTAGGCCGGGCATGGTGGCTCACACTTGTAATCCCAGCACTTTGGGAGGCTGAAGTGGGTGGACCAGCTGAGGTCTGGAGTTTGTGACTAGCTGACCAACATGGTGAAACCCCATCTCTACTAAAAATACGAAAAACTAGCTGGGTGTGGTGGTCCATGCCTGTAATCCCAGCTACTTGGGAGGCTGAGGTAGGAGAATCACTTGAACCTGGGAGGTAGAGTTTGCAGTGAGCTGGGATCACACCATTGCACTCCAGCCTAGGCAATAAGAGCAAAACTCCATCTCAAAAAAAAAAAAAAAAAAAAAGAAAACCCTAAAACTTATTAATAAATAAACACTGGTACCTAGAAACACCTGTTGGAGATTCTGATTTGGTAAGTTGGAGAGGAGGCCCTACATCCGTATTTTTAAATCCTCTTGGATAATTCTAGTATACTTCCTATCTGGGAACCGGTGAGAACAAAGTATTTCAAAAGAAAAGAAGCCTCTTCTCTTTGAGTTCATTTTGATTCACTTTTCCTTCCCTGTGGATTTCTTGCAGATTCAAAGGGCAGCCTTACAAAGTCGTTTTACTGCAGAGAAAATCACTGACTCCTCTTTCTGAGGCTTCTTAGCTGCCATTGCCTGATGCTAAGAGTGTCCTCTTCTAACTCACCCATCACAAAGACAGACATGCTTATTCATTTGCCGTAGCACATAAATAATTCTGCTTTGATGTTAATTCATTCTACAAATACTGATTGCTCACCTATTGCATTGATTAAACTAATGTTAGGGAAGTACCGGTGAATAGAGGAGGCTTGATTCCTCCCTTTACAGAGTTCAGAGACAGTAGGGGACATACTCACAGTGACAGTAGAAGATGAGCAAGGGCTTTGATAGGGGAAAGCAGGGTGCTCCCCACAGAAGTGACATTTCTGCAGAAGCTTGGAAGATGAGCAGAGCAGGAGGTATCTGAATGAGGAGGTGGGAGGAGCATTCAAAGCAGCAGCAGCCATAGACCAAAGTTTGGGAGGGGCACATTTAAGACATTTGAGACACTCGATTGTTTAGTAGAAAAGGGTTGAAATATGAAGTTGAAAAGGCAAACCAAGCCCAAATGTTTCAGTGTCTTGTAAACCATGTTAAGTAGCTTGTGAATAATCCCAAGAGCAGTAAGGAAAGTTGAGAGGCTTTCAGCAAAGGGAGTACCATGATGAGATTTGCTTTGAGGGATGATCACTTTCCTTAAGAGCCTAGTTGAGTGGTTGCTGGGAAAATTCAAATGGAAGGTGTTCCTGCCTGTAGCTAGATTAGTGGCAATGAGACAGAGAGAAACCAGGGGAAGGGGAGCGGAGGTGACCCTGTGGACTCCATTATGGAGGTCACCTTGAGGTGCCCATGGGACATGGCTTGATTAGGCAGTAAGTTTTCAGGGTCCATATCTCAGAAGGAAGATTTCATTTGGAAACAATTCCTTTGTATTATTTTCAGCACTGGATGAAAAAGCAGCATTAAAGCTTTTACTTCATTCAGTTCTAAGCAAACACATTGGTTAGATCTACAAAGCTTACTTGAATGATGGTCTATGTGCACGTGAGTAAATAAGATTTGGCTCCAGATAGCAATTACTACTGGCACCTCATCCTTTCATCTCATGAGACACACTGTAATTGTAAACATCCATCCAGACACTGAAAAAAAAAAAAGTTCACTTTTTCCCTCTGGGAAAGAAACTTAAATTGTTTTCTCTTTGTCTTTGTTGCAGGTATATGTGCTATATTGCTCACCACCTGGCCACCTTTTCTACATTTGTAGGAAATAAATGTGATCCTTTCTGTGCTGTGGGTAGTGAAATTATCTCCAACTTTAAGAAGCGCATTTATGTTTAATGAGCTAAAATAGACTTTTCTATAGTCAATGCCTTGATCTATGTTCTTCATTTAAAAGTATAAAGACTTCAAGGGATAGAGTGTGGAGTTTGGCTTCCCTTATGAATTTCACACCCACTAGGCCAATTCAAAACCTCCCTTGCACTGCTCACAGACAATTTGGATAAACTTATCTTTCCTCTGCATTCTGGAGTGTCATCTGAGGGTGGTAGAGTGATGAGCAATGACTGTTTTATGGTCTTAGGTGGGTGTAGGCTGTGAGATGTGTGGCTTTATTTGATCATCCTCTCATTCCAGGTAATAATACCATCCACGGACTGTTTTATCCATTAAGTCTGTGAACTTAAACGTGGTACAAGGCACAGTGTGTATTTAAGAACTGAATTAAAGAATTGAATAGACTTCTAATTTACTTTAAGTTGCAATAGGGGTAGGGGTAGTTCCATAACTGATCTATAAAGATCTTCAGTTTACTTATTTTCTTAAAAGAAACCAAGTTCCTAGGCCAAAAAAAAAAAAAAAAGTTTATCAAAGAAACAGGTGAGTTAAAAGTCTTACTAATAAATAATAATTTTTTGGGACAAGCAGTTATTCTGGATTTTTGCATAGATAACTTTCAAAGGCATGACAGTCTCATCCATTTATTATTTTATTCCTTCTTCTAGCTTAGTACTCATTAAAATGTCCCAGTAACATATTTTTCTTAAGTGACACCTATAACTCAACTCCTTGATGTGTCTTTAACTCATTCATATTACATAAGGTTTTGTCCCAGTGGTAATGATTATAAACACATTCAAATTTTAGATATTTTGAAAAGATATGAGAAATTGAAATAAACATAATTGTTACTTCTTTTTAGTTCTCACTCATCTAACCCTGAAAAAAAAATATGCTGATGTTTAGCCATTCTTTTATTCAGGCACAAGAAAGTAGGTAATTAGCAGAGTTTCTTTTTTTATATATATATGGAAACTATTGAATGTGTTTTAATCTCATAATAATCACTTCAAACTTTTAACTTCAGTAATTGCAATTGATTGTTTGACCAGTTTTTCAATCATTGTGAGTGGAGCACAAAGAGGGAGAAAAATCATATAAATAAATCTACTCATAATCAAAAGCTTTAAGGAAGTAGTTAATTAACTTTTCTCCTTTTATTAGCACGTATTAAAGTTGAAGGATTTAGGGTTAAAATCCCATTTCCATTACCCCTCCTTCTTCCTACAAGAGATAACACTCTATTATGCAATAGGCAACATAATAATGTTGTTTGCATCATTCATATCATTTTTATTTTTCTAACATTGTCACATGCCATGCCACCCGAACCTGTTTTTCTCTCTCTGTCTTGCTGACATATATACTCACACAAATACACACACATGCATATAAAACACGTGTCTGTACATATATGGTAACTCATTCATCTTCATTTTGAATGACAACTTAAATAAAAGTTTTCAATGTACCACATATATAAGACTTCCATATTTTTTTTAAATAAAAACTACACATTAAGCTGTAAAGTAAAAATACCTGTGTTAGAGTTGCTAGAATGAATCTGAAACATACAGCATACCATTTGGTCCCCAGTGTGTAGCTTATCTGGTGTTTCACAGTTGTCTGTTCACTCACAGGATTTTACTGTGTTCCTTTTTTGTTATGTTTGGGAGGAGTTGGGAGGTGGGAAAATGGGGAGGTATCATTGTTAAATAAGAGGTCCTCCCTTAACTGCATTTCACAGCTCTCTCCCATGACTCAGAAACCTAATTCTGGTGATGATGTAGTTTGCCAGGAATGTGAAGAGACTTACAGAGATCACTTGTTGGATGCAGGTGATCAAGCCTTCATGATAATTGTGGAAGCCTTTTAAAAGACTTACAGATGTGCCTGGTTTGGCCATCTGGTCAGAAGATGCATTTTCAGAGCTTCTCTGTCTTCACCTTTGCCCCCTACCTCAGTGTGAGAAATGTCAGGAATGTATTGGCTTGCAGTTGAGGTCTGCTTTGATTGAGGTTAACAGATAACACCCTCATCTGTACACGTACACTCATGTGCCCTAGCACCGTCCAAGTTAAAAGGATAAGAAGGAGGTAAACTATGCCGTAGGGACATTTATCACCCCCTGAAACAAAATATGTGAACAGAATTTCTAAGGTTGGTTTTGTACTATTGAAGAATTTGAGGGAGCTGTATGATTTTTATCATGCCTACCACATGAAGAAACAAAGAAAACAAACTTTTCTAGTTTGTTTTCTAAATAAAGGTAATTTATTGGAAAATAAAGAAATCATACTCAACTTGAACAATGCACAAAATGAATTTTCTTCGGCTTTCCAAGTGGCTTTGTGAGCCAGTGTTGTAGACTTTTGCTTGATTTGGTATGTGTGGGAATTCAATTAGTTGCCCTGAAACATGGTATCATCTTTTTAGTGACCTTCCTCCTTAAGGAACAGTAATGTGAGTTGCATGTTCCTTTAGATTCAGCCCTTTTGAATCTTGTAAAACTGGAGACAGATAACTAGAATGTTTCAAGTCAAAGGGTTGTTCACCTTAAGTGTGTACATTCACCTGTGTCTGTTCATACATGGCAACTATTATCATTCATCTTCATTCTGAGTGACATAATTTATCTTTCTTAATACTTGCTTATAAAAATAAGCTCACAAGTATATACTACTTTTGCAACTTCCTGTGGGCCTCTGTACATCTCGAAATGAATTATGTTTTTTACAGTAAGCTCACAAATTAAATCTCTGTTTTTTCATTGGTCAGCTGAATGCTAAACCTCAGACTTCTAGCACCTCCATCACAAGGTAAACCATTGGTCACAGGTTGAGTGAGGCAGAAACAATAATTAGATCAATTCAAATTTATCACCAGTATTGGAAAAAAATACAAAGTCCCCAAAGCATGTGCCCTAGTGTAGTGATTGAATTTGCCTCATTTTCATGTGTGTTTAGAATTAATATTAACCTCTTAGTATGAGATTGTTTATTTAGTTAAATCTCACTTGGTTTCTAGAGCATCTCCAATGCTCTACAGGTAACTGGTAGTCAGGCCTTGCACTCTTCAGGACTGGCAATCTTCAGTCTAGTTGCAGACAATAGGTTCTAACCCTCGTGATTATAACAGGCCTGTATACACTGAATTAAGCTCCAGTCTAATGGACCAGAAAATGGCATAATGCAAAAAGTTATAGCTCTGTTCCAGAGTAGAAACTTGGTAGGAGATAATTAAGTGATTGGCTGGACCAAACTAAAAAAAATAGTAATCAGGTATGTGTTTTGTTTCATTTAGTTCTATTTTTCCAACTAAGTTTCCAGAGGCACTTTTAGAAGCCCCTTATCATCTACATATGAAGGACAAACTAACTCATGCCTCAAGACGAAGATACTTTATTAGGCACTTTACTGTGCATATGTTTGATTGTTAAGCACTAATACTTTGACATGAAAAGTACCGATGGAAGAGACGTTATCTTACTAAAAGGAAAAAGTGTGACGATATAAGGAGCCCCTAACAGGAAGCACACTCTTCTTTGGAATCATGCCAACAGAGTTGGATGTGAAAAATTAAAAATAACAGAAATGATTTGTGTTCCATTCTTAACAGAACCCATCTTCTACTTCAGTGATGTGGAATACTCTGTGGATGAGAATGCCGGTTCCGTGGAAGTGCGGGTGTGGAGAATGGGCACTGACCTGTCCAAGTCTTCTAGTGTCACAGTGAGATCTCGGAAAACAGATCCTCCCTCTGCAGAGGGTGAGCAGTTTCCTGCTGGGTTCTTTCAGTTGAATTTTCAGTGACAATGGCACAAATTTATTTAAAGCTGAAATACTTCACTTCTATTAAAGCAGTTTGGCTGAGTGTATTGTTTTTGCTGAAGTTATTACTCTAGGAGGTAAATCTAGGCTTTATTCACTACTTTGGGAAAGTACATTTAAGCGCCGTGAATCTGAAGCTAGGTTACAAATACAAGACTCACAGGATCTATACACTAAGGCCTGTGTTTCCATGAAGTGGTTCTCTACTCTCAGGAAATCTAATATTGTTGAATGTTGTGGCATTATATGCAGGAAAATCATCTTGCTGCACATAATCTATCCCCACAGAAACCTATGACATTTAAGTATTATGCAGGCATGTGTCTTCAGTTGGCTGTCTCCTTATTTTAACCATGTGTCCCTATAAATACTTCAGATCCAAAAGGTTTTTTCCATACTTCATTATAAAAAATGTACTAACTAGCACATCTTTTATTCCAGGATCTACATCTCCAAAAAGTTGATTATAAAGTTTACAGCAAGGATAGAATTCAAAATTTCCTTTTTTTTTTTTTTTCTAAATGACCAACCATACAAACTTTCTCAAGTACACACACATGAGAACACACAGGCATGTCATACACACATCACACATTCATCACACAAAGCAAGCACAGCTTATACCATTTTAAAAGTCACCCTTAGGTTTTAACCTTTTTAATGTAGTGGAAGCAGTATAGTGCTTTCTATGTAGCAGGTGCCCAGTAAACATTTGTTTAACTAAATTAGTCATTTTTTAAGAGAAAGATTCAAATCAGAGATGAGGGGAGGGAGAGAGAGAAATAAGGGCAAAGGGGAAGGAGCAGAGGAAAAGAAAAAGTGTAAAAAGGACCAGAAGGAGACATGGACATTCTACAGAATGAATTAAAGACAGACATCCTCAAGCAAAGTTGCACATTCAGAGGCAAAGTGGATACAGAGCGAGAATCAGAAGAGCAGAAGCTATAAAAACAAAGAAGCAGCATTATTCAGCTATTGCCCACCGCTGTCAGTTTTTGTGGATGTAGTAGCTACAGATTAAAAGATAGTTTTGTTTTTAACTACTTTAGATATGAATGGAGGTATCAACACTAGATATAGCTCCCTTTATCTGAAAAATATTAAACTAAAGATCAAATATACCTCTGAAAGTAGAAGCCTCTCTCTGCCTGGGACAAGGGTGGGTGGAATGTGGGCACAGCTGGTACCATACATGTGTTGCTTTAACTAACAGACAACCATATACCTAAGTAGGATGTTCTGTGGTAGCTCCAGCAAAGATATATAAATACTTAATTAATGTTAACAAAATTTTAAATGTCTATATTTCATATGTAATTTATGAGGATCATAAATTGATATGCTGATTTTTCTTAAACCTGATTTTTATTACCCTTATTAGAGAATTTTCAAAGTAAAGTTAGAAGAACTATAATACAGAGGAACTATAACTAATCCAAAGTCTAACCATGAAACATAGATAAAGTTCAGCAGCTGATCTTTGCTCTACCACCAATGTGGCTATGTAGATACTAATCTTTTGCATTTTATTAAATGTATTTTTCTGTAAGGTTATGCTGATCTCTATTTTTAAAAAAAGTCACAAATATAATTACACAATGTATGCCTTATAATTTTTTGCAATTTAATTAGTCCCCAACTGAATATTTTTTTTGTTACTGTCATAGCTGGAACAGACTATGTGGGCATCAGCCGTAATTTAGATTTTGCACCTGGAGTCAACATGCAGCCCGTTCGTGTTGTCATTCTGGATGATCTAGGACAACCAGTGCTGGAGGGAATTGAGAAATTTGAACTGGTGCTGCGTATGCCTATGAATGCAGCCCTTGGGGAGCCCAGCAAAGCCACAGTGTCCATCAATGATTCTGTCTCCGATTGTGAGTGTTTATTAATTTCACAATGATAAGTGAAATGATAAGCTAAGGTGTGTGTGTGTGTATATATAGCTAAGGTGTGTGTGTGTGTATATATATATATATATATATATATATATATATATATATGATGAGCAAGATGCTAAACTATATATATATATACATATATATATATATATATATATATATATATATATATATATATATTTGTTTGCTAGGGCTTCCATAGCAAAGTCTACTGTTGGGTGATATATATATATATATATATTTGTTTGCTAGGGCTTCCATAGCAAAGTCTACTGTTGGGTGGCTTAAAAAACAGAAATTTATTATCTCATGGTTGGTGGCTAGAAGTCCAAAATTAAGGTGTTGGCAGGCTTCCTTCTGAAGGCCATCAGGGAAGGATATTCCAGGCCTCTCTTTTTTGCTTGAAGATGGCCATCTTGTCCCTATGTCTCTTCACATCATGTGCCCTGTATGTATCTCTGTCTAATTTTTCCCCTTTTTATGAGGACATCAGTCATATTGGATTAAAGCCCACCCTAATGACCCCATTTTAACTTAATTACTTCTGCCAAGACCCAACCTACCAGTAAGATCACATCCTCAGGTATTGGGGGTTGGGATTTCACCATATGAAGTTTAGGGGGACACAGTCCAACTCATTCAAATACCCTAGCTGACCACACTTTCTCTTCCTGCTGATTTTGACAGAATTAGACAGTCTCAGAATAAAACTTTTATTCTTCCTCTCAAACTTTTAAGAAAAAAAAAGTGATGTCATCAGTATCTTGATTGTACCTCAAGAATTCTGCTCACCACAGATGGGTGGAACCATGTGGAACTGCACAGACCCTTGAGTGTCAATGATCTTTCTCCACTTCCCAGCACAAGACACTTTCTTTCATCTCCTTCCCCTTGACACTAGTAACATTTCTCTAATAATGTGCCAAAAATGCTGCTCTTGGACAACCCTTTGCTGGACACATGGCAGAGCTCTCTGACACGTCATCACAAGGGAATTCTGAGCACTCTTCAATCATGATGATTCCAACAGTGCTTGGGAAAGTCTCACCTATTGTCAATGATCCCTGTACATCATTGACCTAGCATAGATGTCACCTAAAAAATCTCTCTCTCTCTCTCTCTCTCTCTCTCTCTCTCTCTGTGTCACACACTCACACACACACATACACACACACACACACACACACACACACACACAGAGTCAACTTTCCCAACATGATCTGAGTAAACTATGCTTATAATTATGTGCACAATATTTAATGTTCTTCATGTCAAGAAATTCTGAAAGGCTCATGCCTAGGAAACATATAGATTCAAATATCTTAAGGTTTGTGGTTTTATCCACTTGTTAGCATTTCATTGTATAGCCTTACTTTACCAAACAGGCAGAGCGAAATGTCAAAGTTAACTCTTAAGTGATTGGCTCAAGGCAAAACATTAGCAAGAGACTCAATGGAGACAGAATCCAGTTCTCACTTACTTTTCATTATTCTTTCCACTAAACTACATCTTCTGAAATGCCATTTTCCACAGGAAATTTCGGTTCACTTTGATCTTTTGTTTGTTTTTGCAGTACCTAAGATGCAATTCAAAGAACGAATATATACTGGCAGTGAAAGTGATGGGCAGATAGTTACAATGATCCATAGGAGTGGGGATGTCCAGTACAGATCTTCAGTGAGATGCTACACCCGGCAGGGGTCTGCACAGGTGATGATGGACTTTGAAGAACGCCCAAACACTGATATCTCCATCATTACATTCCTCCCTGGTAAGCTTTGCTTGAAATTTTTTTGAGAAATTTGAAGAAGCCAAATTTTTACTCAGAAATATATAGCAGGAAAATACAACTTCCTTGATATGAACAGGCTTATGGCATGGTTTTATGTGCCCTAAATGAGGAAAGCGAGATCGATTTTTAATAAGTTGGATGAATGCCCTTTATGGTATCTGCATTAACTGATTGATTTCCAGTGATGTGATATATGGTTTATTTAAAACTTATTCAATGGACAAGAGCATATCAAATGTACAGATTTTACAATGCTGGGAATTAAACTTGGCTCAATGATTTGTTTAGTAAGTCAAAAGTTGCTAATACTAGAAACTAGTGTTGAGGTCAAATTAACAATGACCAGCATGTGCAAGGCTGCTAATGTTGCTTTCTTAATGTAATACTAGAAATTCATAAACAAAATTGGCATTTGCATTTTTCCTCTTGTTTTCTAAGATGTGTGAATATGAGCTTAAAGACAGAAATTAAAGAAATTCCCCATACAAATAAGGACCGGTCATTGCATGTACTTAAATATGTATTCACTTATTCAACAAATATCTATTGAAGGCTTATTACATGACAAACACTACACATTGAACTGATAACAGCAGTTCAAAATCAACATTCTTGCCCTTGGTGCTCACATTCCTAGTTGTAGATATATTTCTATGGGACGTGATTAACCTGCTAACATTATTGTTCCAGGTGAGACGGAAAAGCCCTGCATCCTTGAGCTGATGGATGACGTGCTCTATGAGGAGGTCGAGGAACTCCGCCTGGTACTCGGCACTCCACAAAGCAACTCTCCCTTTGGGGCTGCAGTTGGTGAACAAAACGAAACTCTCATAAGGATCCAAGATGATGCTGATAGTAAGAAGTCACTTTTTGTGTGTGTTCAACTGTAAACTGGGAACTAAAATCCATCCAAGTTAAGGTTTTAAGTGGCTCAGAAAAATCTCCCTACCTCCCCTGCTTTCTGACTAGGGTTCTTAAGCAACTGAGAAATAGAAAAAAGACAAATGGCGAACAAAATAAACCATTAAAACTGATAAAGTTGACCTTGGAGAATATGGCTTATATCCAAACACTGAATTCCAAACATCCATACCTGCCCTCTACTCTGTACATGCCCTTGAGTACAGGGGTATTAACCATTTCCTCCCTCCCCACCCACCTTCAGTGACTTGCTCACGTGTAATTTATGGCACATATAGACAGCTCGGAGCACATGCTCACTGGGGGCTGGTTAAATCCCGGGAAGGAGCTGGACAGCACATGCCTGCTTTTCCTTCCACACAGAGCACTAATTTTGAGTGAGGGGACAGAGAGAAACCAGGAATGGAATAGTCACTAAGCCCCTCCCACAAGGAAATAAACATTAGAAATGAGGGGGAAGCATTCCCCTTACTAACAATTTCATTTGTCTGTGTTTCCCACAATTTTAGAGACTGTTATTAAATTTGGAGAAACCAAATTTAGTGTCACTGAACCCAAAGAACCTAGAGAGTCTGTGGTTATAAGAATTCCAGTGATTCGCCAAGGAGACACTTCAAAGGTTTCCATCGTGAGAGTCCACACCAAGGATGGTTCTGCCACCTCTGGAGAAGACTACTACCCTGTGTCAGAAGGTACGGGGCTCCCAGAGCCTGTCTCCTGATGGGTCATGCCAACTCTGTGTGCTAGTGCCAGTGCCCTTAAGGAAAAGAAGGGGAACATCCAATTGAAATAAAAATAGAACAATCTTTTGGGAAGGTATAAGTTTAAGGGGTACAAGTGCAATTTTGCTACATTGTTATATTGTGTAGTGGAGAAGTCTAGTCTTTTAGTATATCCATCACCTGAATAATGTACATTGTACTCATTAAGTAATTTCTCAATACCCAGCCCCTATCAATCTCCCAGCCTCCGAATTCTTCAGTGTTAACCATTCTACACTTGATGTCCATGCATACACATTATTTGACTATCACTTATAAATGAGAACAAGCAGTATTTGACTTGTTTTGATTTGCATTTCTCTAATGACCAGTGATGATGAGCATTTTTTCATGTTTGTTGGTCTCATAAATGTCTTCTTTTAAAAAATGTCTGTTCATGTCCTTTGCCCACTTTTGAATGGGTTTGTTTGTTTTTTTCTTTTTTTTTTCTTTTAAAGGGTGCCAGAAACAACGATCACCAGCTGCCCGAATACCAAAAAATTATGCTTCTGAAATCTTTTGATGTTGATTTCGCACGAAGAGCAATCAAGTTGCTCTATGTGTGCCACTCATGACAGAAGCCCTTTTTGTTTTATTCTTGTAAATCTGTTTTAATTCTTTGCAGATTCTGGATATTAGCCCAAAAAGAAGTCTTTTTAAATATAATGTGATATTATATTTAAAAACTCAACAATTATATATCCACTACATAATGTAAATCCCATTCACACTCTATTATACTTATGATCACATTCATTTGTCTTGAGTCCTATTGATTTAGAAATTCTGGAGAATAAAAGGTTAATTTTTCAGATTATGTCCTGATATTAGAACTATTGATTGTGCCTCCTA